>NC_138677.1:6007267-6701888 GCF_964273445.1 Streptopelia decaocto | reverse complement strand
GGGGGACCCCTCCCCGAGCGTGCCCTGACTCACAGTCCCTCCCGGCGGCAGCACATGAGGTGGCCCAGGAGCAGGCACAGCAGCGCGGCCACCGCCAGCGGCACCAGCAGTGTCACCAGGTACCCAGGCAGCAGGTCCCGGGGGGGCACCTCGGTGGGGGCCTGGAAATCCCCCCCGTCCTCCAGCACCCTGGGACCCCACGCTGGCCCCGGCGCCGTGGGGCTGGAACGGACCTGCAGCTGCAAGGGGGGGCGGTCAGGGGGGCGGGGGTCCCCGCGGGGGGCGCGTGGCGGGGGGGCTCACCAGGGTGAGGTTGCACCAGCGGACGGCGAAGCGGGGGGCGAAGGTGTCGTAGCAGGAGGCGAGCGGCTGCTGGCCCCGGCTGCAGCGCAGGCGGCTCCGCGGGGACGCGGCCGCCACCAGGCACGGCGAGAAGGGCCCGGGGGACCCCACCGTCACGTACACCCTGTGGGGGGCACAGGCTGCAGTGGCCCCCAAAACCCCACGTGTGGAGCCTGGGGGTCTACCCAGGAGCAACCCCAGCCCCCCGGGTCTGCCGTACCCCTCCTTGCGGCCCTCGATGGGCAGCGGGACGCGGCCGCCCCGGTCCAGCGCAGAGGTGACGTTGGTGACGCGGAGGTCGTCCCGCTCCCAGACGCCGGCCGCGGCCTGCAGGAACATCTCCCGCGCGGCCGCCGGCAGCAGCTCCTCCACGTTCCTGTTGCCCACCAGGAACTCAGCCTGGTACGGGGGGTCCCCGCCTGCGGGGGACATGTGGCACCCATGGGGACACCCCGTGCCCATCCCGGGGGTTCTGGGGCAGCATTTTAGGGGTGCGCGGCCCCTACCTGGCGCAGGGATGACGGTGATGACGAGGCGCTGTGCCACCGTCTCGTAGGTGTGCCGGTTGTATGCCAGCACCTGTGAGTGGAGGAGAGGCCCCATGGCACCCTGCCCGCGTCACCCCGGCACGGCTCGTGCGCGTGGCACCTACCTCGATGACGTGGGTGCCCAGCTCGGCGGCCGTGGGGCAGCCGTAGAGGTAGCCGTGCTGGCGGGGGTCGCGCTGGGCGTACCGCAGCCACCGCGGCAGGTCGGGGTGGTCGCTGACGTGCGCTTGGAACGTGACGGGGGCGGCTGCCGGGCACCGGGACACACGGCGGGTTGGGACGGACACAGGCGCGGGGACACAGGTGCCACCGGGCTGTGCCGCGGGCAGACCCCGGCCGGCCCTTCCCGTCCCACTGGTCCCAGCGAGGACGCGTGACTGGCCCCTGCTCTCCGCCCCGGGGGCAGCACCAGCCAGTGTCCCCCCAGCCCCCCCAGGCCCCGCAGGACACCCCGGCGCTCTCACCGCCGTCATCCTCGCGCCCGGCGCCGAAGGCCTCCTGGAACCGCTCCCGCTCCAGCGCCTGCACGAAGATGGCTCCGGTCTCGGCCGAGACGTGGTGCTCCGGGAGGACGCGGTGGCTGGGGAGGGCGGCCCAGGACCCCCCCAGGAACACGGCTGTGACCAGGCACAGGGCTGGAGCCGCGGACCACGGCCCCTCCCTGCCTCGGTTCCTCATTCCCCAGGAGAGACCCCCAGGCCCCACTGGCCCCCGGACACCCGGCGCCAGAGGCAGTGGCAGGTGTCCGGGACAAGGCTGTCCTTGGGTGGCGATGGGGACAGCACCTCCCCTTGCCCCGAACCCGCTCGGTCCCCATGTCCCAGCCCCGGCGGGCGCCGGGGACATGGCGGCTTTATTTAGCTCTATGCTGCAGCCCCGTCCCCCGCCCTGCTCCCTCCTGCCAGCGCCCCCCGTCCCGCCCGGCGCGGGTCCCCCCGTCCTCCCTGCTGGGGTGCCCCCGTCCTCCCTGCTGGGGTCCCCCGCCCGTCCGCGTCCCCCGCGGTGCCGGGGCTGCCACTCGCCTGCCAGCACCCAGGCCCGGAGCAGCGCGGGCGCCTCCATCTTGCGGCGCCGGGCGCGGGGCCAGGCCTGACTGACGGCGGCAGCGGGGCCGGGGGGGCACGGCGGGGACACCGCCACCTCCCGCCACCAGCGGCCTGTGCCACCGAACCCCCCAGCATGCGGGGCAGCGGGGCTGCCCGGGGTCCCACATCCCCTGGCGGGGTCCCGTGTCCCCTGGGGGGTCTGGTGGGGTGTCCTTGTCCTGGTGTCCCCAGTCACGGGCACCGGGACGGCAGTGGGGGCGCGGGGTTGGGGACACGTGGGGACAGCTGTCGCAGCTGCCAGCGCCGCGCACGCGCGCCCGTCTGTGTCACCGGGGCGGGAGCACGTGTGTCACACGCGTGTGCGGGGGCAGCGTCCCTCGGCGGGACGAGGCGGGGGGGGGGGCCAGGCCCTGCGCCGGGGGTCGGCGATGGCGGAAGGGGAAGGGGACGGCCGCGGGGGGGCCGCTGCACCGTCACGTCACGTCCCGTCACGCCGCGTCACGCACGGAGGCCTGGGAGGCCGTGTCCGCAGGGTCCTGGCGCCCGCACGCTCCCAGCCGGGGGGAGCAGGGCCCCCCACCCTGTTCCCCGCCCCCGGGGGCTCCTCCGCACAGGGACCCCCAGCACGGCCCCAGGCTCTGGGCCTCCCGCGGTGCCCGGTGGGAACAGAGCGAACCCCCAGATAACCCCCAAAATATCAGCCGGCAGGGTGGGGAGGGGGGAGCAGCACCGTGGACCCCCATGCCATGGTCCCCTGCCTCGGTTTCCCCTCCTGGCGCCCCCAGGTGAAGCTGCTGCTGGGGACACGTGCTGTGCCCCAAGGGCGGATTTGTGGGGACAGAAAGTAAAGCGGGGCCCTGAGGGGACACCACGGGACAGCTCGAGATGGGCGGGTTGGGCAGGGGTGGGGGGTCTCGGCATGGGAGCAGAGGGACAAAACTGGGGAGGGACAGGGAGACGGGCGGGGGACATGGGGACAGACCTGGGAGGGGCGCAGGGACAGGATGGCGGATGTGGGTACAACCTCGGGGGACATGGGGATAAGATGTGGGGATATGGGTACGAATTTGGGGGGACAAAGGGACAGTATGGGGGGATAAGGGGACACGGGGACAGGATGTGGGACATGGGGACAGGATGGGGGGACATGGGCGCAAACTCGGGGGAATGTGGGGATGGAGTAGGGGGACATGGGTGCAAAATTACAGGGATATGGGGACAGAATGGGGGGGACGTGGGGCAGATCCAGAGGATGTGGGTACAAGCCCGGCGGGTACAGGGTGGGACTGAGGGGCCACGGGGACCGGCCCGGGGGCCACGGGGCCAGAGCCGGGGGGACAGAAGTAGGAGCAGATGGGTGTGGTGGGGGACAGAGCCGGGGGGGACATGGGGACAGAGCCGGGGGGGACACGGGGGCAGAGCCGGGGGGGACACGGGGGCAGAGCCGGGGGGGGACACGGGGACAGAAATGGGGGGAGGCAACAGCGGACGAGCCGGGGGGGCACACGGCACAGCGGGGATGCTCGGGGGGGACCCGCCGCAGGGAGGGGACCCCGCGTGGGTGTGGGGAGGGGGCCGCGGGGCAGCCCGGCGGGGCTGTGCGTCCCGGGGCCCCCGCGGCGGCGGCGGCGGCGAGGCCGAAGCGCGGCGAGGAAGAGGAAGAGCCGCCGCTAAGACCCAGAGGGCTCTGCGGGCAGCGGGGCGGGCAGAGCGGCGGCTCCATCGCAGAGAAAGGGAAGAGGAGGAGGAGGAGGGAGGAAGGAAGGAGGGCCGGGGCGCAGGGCCCCCGCGCTGGACATGGCCTGACGGGGCCGCAGCCCCCGGCCGGTGCGGCGGTGCCCCCCCGCAGCCCCCTCCCCATGCCGCGGTAGCGGCGGGGCTGCGGCGGGCCCGGAGCGGCGGCGGGCGATGCGGCGCGGCGGCCGGTGACAGCGGCCGGTGACGGTGCCGGTGCCGGTGGCGGCATGCTGAGGACGGAGGCAGGCGGCGGGGCGGCCGCCGGCGGGGGGGCCCCCTCCGGCGGGGCGGCGGGCGGGGGGGCTCTGCGGAGCGCGTCCCCCCACCGTAATGCCTACGAAGCCACCATCCAGGCCCTGGCGCCCACAAAGGAGGCTGACGGGGAGGACGGCAAGAAGAGCCGGGGTAAGAAGTATGGCTCCAACGTCCACCGCATCAAGAACATGTTCCTGCAGATGGGGACGGCGCCCGGGCCCGAGGGCGCCTGCGACCTGGCCAAGGCCAAGGAGAAGCCCGTCCGCCTGTCCTTGCCCCGGGCCAGCAGCCTTGGCGACGGCGTGGACCAGGGCAGCCTCCTCAAGCTGGGCACCAGCGTCTCGGAGCGGGTCAGTCGCTTCGACTCCAAGCCCGACAAGCCCTTCTCCAAGCTGCAGGAGACCCGCAAGATCTTCGAGAGGAGCGCGCAGGAGAAGGCCAGCACCACCAGGCTGCTGCTGCGCAAGGAGCGCGCCGGCTTCCAGGACCGCAAGCTGGACGTGGTGGTGAGGTTCAACGGCAGCACCGAGTCCCTGGACAAGCTGGACGCCGAAGCCGTCTCGCCCACCGTCAGCCAGCTCAGCGCCGTCTTCGAGAAGGCCGATCTCCGCAACAACCTGCACAAGGCGCCGGGGCGCGCGGGGGCCCCGCTGGCTGCCAAGGCGCTGGCCAAGCGGCCGCGGGTCTTCCTGCCCGGCGCCGAGGCCGGGCGGCCGGGCGAGGGACACGCCGCGCCGGCGCGGGCACGGCCGCCGGACGACGAGAAGGCGGCGGGGAAGGGCGGCCGGCCCGCGGACAGGGAGGCGGCCGCCCCCCGCGTGCAGGAGGTCTGCAAGATCAAGCCCGTGGAGGTGGAGGAGAGCGGCGAGGCCGAGGAGGAGGAGGCGGCGGCGGCAGGTGAACCGGCGCCCGTGACCCAACCGGCCCAGGGGGCCGAGGGGCCGGTGCCCAGCGCCCCCCGGCTGGACGGCGGCTCGGCGGCGGCCGCGGGCGAGGACGGCAAGGGCGAGCGGGCCGAGGACGGCGATGGCTACGAGGAGGCCAAGAAGGAGGACTTCTCCGAGGCGGACCTGGTGGACATAAGTGCCTACAGCGGGCTCGGGGAGGACTCGGGGGGCAGCGGGCTGGAGGAGGAGGAGGAGGCCGAAGGGCTGTACGAGCCCGAGTCGGGCTGCGTGGAGATCCCCGGGCTGTCCGAGGAAGACGAGCCCGTCCCCAACCGCAAGATCCAGTTCAGCACGGCCCCCATCCAGGTGAGCCCGCCCGGGAAGGGGGCACCCCAAGCGAGGGGCACCCCAGGGGGAGCTGTGTGACCCCCAGACCCTCCCCTTTTGGGGGGCTGGCGGTGGGGACGGGGAGGTGGGGGCTCTGTGCCCCTGCAGGGGCCATGGCATCCCTGGGCCATGCCCTTGCATGGGGGTGGCCGCCCAGGCCTGGCTAACGAGCCGGCTAACGAAGGGCCCTGCCCCAGCATGGCCGGGCCCCCCAGGACCAGAGTGACAGGGAGGGTGGCACTGGGAGCCACGGCCGTGCCGGGACAGACAGGGACACACCCCAGCTTTTGGGTGGGGATGCCCGAAATCCCCGGCCATGGGGCGCTGGGGGCGGCGGACGCGCAGCCACCCGCTGCCCCTGTCCCTGGGGTCCCTGGGTACCGGGGTCCCCCCGCTGGGGGTCCCTGGGGACAAGGCGGTGGGGCGGGGGGGGTTTGCCCCCATGGGCCCGGCCGGGTGCCCGGGACCGTTTCGGGAAGTGCGTGAAGGGGAAGTGGTGCGGCAGCATGGCCGGGGGGCAGCACCGCCGCGTCCCCCCTCCCTGCCCGGGTTTGGGGTCCCCATCTCGCTGTGATGGGGGGAAGGGGCTGTGCAGCTATTTTGGGGTGTTCTCGCCTGCTCGAATCCCCCCGACCAGAGCAGCAGCGATCGCTTTGTGCCAGAGCCAGTTATTTATAGAGCCCCGGCCTATATTCTGGCTCTGAGTCAGAGCGGGTGGGTGGCCCCACCTGGGCCGGGGGCCACGGTGGCCGGGCAGGGGCAGAGGGGACAGCGTGCGGGTGGCTGCACGGGGACAACGTGCCGGGTGGCTGCAGGGGGGCCGCGGTGGCCAGGCGGGGGGCAGCCAGCCCATCCCTGGAAGGGTGTTTCCCATGGACGGGCAGCTGGGATTTTGCGGGTGCTCTGCTCCCCCAGCCCCTCGCTCTGACCCACATTTCAGCCGGGGTGACGTTGGGGGCCCCCATGCGCAGGCGGGAGGGGACACGGGCGCCTGAGCACCTCGGTTCCCCCTCCAGGTGCAGGGGTGATGCTGAGCCCCCCAGCCCTGCTGCAGGGGTGGGGGCCGGGCGCGCTGGGGACCCCCACCCAGGCACCGCCCCGTGCCCGGGGCTGGGGGCACATTGTCACCAAACCTTTCCCTGACCTCGCCGGCTCCGGCTGCTTCAGCCCTGGAACCCGCTCCAGGTCCCCAGCACATCCCAGCCCCCCCGGAGCTGGGGACAGGGGGGCACGGCGAGGGGAGTTCGGGTGCCCACAGCCCCCAGGGCCGTGGGTGGCACGTCCCCTGCCCCGCTCACCCCTGGGAGCCGCCGCCGGGTCCTGCCCGTCTGCTGTCACCGGGCTTTGTGCTATGGCCCCTGACACTCATCCTTAATCCCCTCGGCGTGAGTTTAGTGTCGTCCCTAATCCCCTGCGCCCCTCGGGGACAATCTGTCCGGCTCAGAGCCCAGGCGGGGTGCTGGCACTGCCGGGGCTGGGGGGACACGGCACCCCGCTCCCACCGGCGCCGCGTCGGGGACGCTGTCCTGGTGGCACACCCGAGCTTGGCCAGGAGCAGCTCGATGCCGTCCTTCCATCCGTCCATCCATCCATCCATCCATCCATCCATCCATCCATCCATCATCCATCCATCCGTCCCTCCGTCCATCCATCCCTCCATCCCTCCATCCCTCTGTCCATCCATCCCTCCATCCCTCTGTCCATCCATCCCTCTGTCCACCTCTCCATCCATCCATCTGTCCATCCCTTCCTCCATCTCTCTGTCCGTGCCCGCCTTGGGGTGCAGGTCACGGCACCACCTCTGCTCCCAGGGCCCCCCAAACCCTCTGTGCTTCCTCAACCCCCCTCACCCCACGATGTGACTTGGGGGGCTTCTCCAGTGGCTCGTAGGCTCAGTGACACCCCCACATCCCTGGGCTGCAGGAGCTGCGGGTGCTGGGGCAGTGGGTGGCTGCGGTGCCCCCCCCTCGCTGAGCGCCCCCATCCTGCAGGTCTTCAGCACCTACTCCAACGAGGACTACGACCGCCGCAATGAGGACGTCGACCCCATGGCCGCCTCGGCCGAGTACGAGCTGGAGAAGCGGGTGGAGCGGCTCGACCTCTTCCCGGTGGAGCTGGAGAAAGGTGGGTCCCCGGGCCCCGGCCCCGGCAGCGCCTGGGACGGCTGGAGGCGACGCCGGCGGCGCCAGGTGGCCGCGGCCCCCCCCGGGACACGGCGCTGTGTCTCTGCAGACTCCGAAGGGCTGGGGATCAGCATCATCGGCATGGGCGCGGGCGCAGACATGGGCCTGGAGAAGCTGGGCATCTTCGTCAAGACGGTGACGGAGGGCGGCGCTGCCCACCGGGACGGCAGGTGAGGGTTGCCTGGCCAGAACGGCCCCTGGTCCCCGCGCCCCAGGCTGGGGGAGGCGCAGGAGCTGGGGGGGCAGCAGATGTGCCAGATGTTCCCCAGGGTGGGAGACGCGGGGGAGGTGGGCGGGGTGGCCCTGCTGTGACCATCCCCTTGTCCCCAGGATCCAGGTGAACGACCTCATCGTGGAGGTGGACGGCACCAGCCTGGTGGGGGTCACGCAGAGCTTCGCCGCCTCCGTCCTCAGGAACACCAAGGGCCGCGTCCGGTAGGGCCCGGACTGGAGGTCTGGGGGGCTGGGAGACCCCCCGGCCTGTGCTGGTCCCCTGCAGAGGCCCCCGCCCCATAGCCTGTCCCCAGAGCCCCCTGGATGCCCAGCTGGGCTGTCCCCCTGCCCCCCTGCCCCCGTGCCCGCTGCCTGCCCTGTGCCACCCTAGTGCCCCCCAAAATGTCCCCAGAGCATGGCAGGATCTCCCCAGCCCCCAGCTCATCCACAGGCCCTGTAACACCCCTGCGGCTCGTCCGCCTGGCAGCGCTGCCTGTCCCGCGGGGTGTCCCCGGCGGTGTCCCCGGCCCGCGCCGCTCACCCCCGTCCCGCAGGTTCCTGATCGGGCGGGAGAAGCCGGGGGAGCAGAGCGAGGTGGCGCAGCTGATCCAGCAGACGCTGGAGCAGGAGCGGTGGCAGCGGGAGATGATCGAGCAGCGCTACACCCAGTACACGGAGGATGACGAGGAGGTGAGGGGACAGCACCAGCCGTGGCCCCGCACCTGATGTGGGGCCGTGAGCCGGTTTCCCCAGGTGGGGGGGCGGGGGTGCTGGCGGGGACCCGCGTTGCCGACGCCGCTCCGCGCCCCCGCAGACGGGCGAGTACGCCACGGATGAAGAGGAGGAGATGAGCCCCATGTTCCCCAGCGGCGAGATGGCCATCGAGGTGTTCGAGCTGGCCGAGAACGAGGACGCGCTGTCCCCCGTGGAGATGGACCCCGAGAAGCTGGTGCACAAGTTCAAGGAGGTGAGGGGGGGCGGGGAGTGTCCGCACGTGGCAGCGAGTGTCCCCGGCATGGAGGGACACGGGGACGGCCGTGCCAACCCTGCTCCTCCTGCAGCTCCAGATCAAACACGCTGTCACCGAGGCCGAGATCCAGCAGCTGAAGAGGAAGGTGAGTGGGTGGGAGGGAAGGGAGCCCCCACCTCCCCAGGCCCCCCGGATCTCCATCCCCCCAGGCCCCCCAGCTTCCCACATCTCCCCCAGACCCCTGTGCCCTGGCTGTGCCGTGACACGTTGTGCCATGCCGTGCCATGCCATGCTGTGCCATGCCATGCCGTGCCGTGCTGTGCCGTGCCATGCCGTGCCGTGCTGTGCCGTGCCATGTTGTGCCATGCGGTGCCATCCCTGACCCGCTGTCCCCAGCTGCAGTGCCTGGAGCAGGAGAAGGCGCGCTGGAGGGCCGAGAAGGCGCAGCTGGAGCAGAGTGTGGAGGAGAACAAGGAGCGGATGGAGAAGCTGGAGGGGTACTGGATGGAGGCGCAGAACCTGTGCCAGGCCGTGGACGAGCACCTCAAGGAGACGCAGGCCCAGTACCAGACCCTGGAGCGCAAGTACAGCAAGGCCAAGAGGCTCATCAAGGAGTACCAGCAAAAGTGAGCGCACCGTCCTGCCCCAGCTCCGGCACCCGGCTCTGGCCCTGCAGGGACCGGCCCTGGCGGGTCCTGGGGCACCAGCGCCCGCTGAGCGCGGCCCCCCGCGGGGTCCCCTCCCCTGCGCCACCCCCCGGGGTCCCCGCGGTCTGGCGGGGGTGACGTGTCCCTGCGCTGGTCCCACAGGGAGATCGAGTTCCTGAAGAAGGAGACGGCGCAGCGGCGGGTGCTGGAGGAGTCGGAGCTGGCGCACAAGGAGGAGATGGAGAAGCTGCAGGAGAAGGTGGGCACCGGGCGCGGGGACGCGGGCTGTCCCTGAGCCCCGCCAGCCCCGCCGCGCCGCCGCTGCAGCCCGGGACGACCGCAACGGATCTGCCGGCGCGGCCGCGCCAGCGCTGGATCCCACGCCGAGGCGCGGTGGATCTGCTCCGGCCCGATCCAACCAGACCGTGCTGCCGGCACCGCGCCCTGCGCCGGATCACCGAGGATCTGCTGGGGTGCTGGCACACACCCGGCCCGCCTCCTGGCACTGGATCCCGCACTGGATCTGCACTGGATCACAGTGGATCTGCCAAGGGTTTGCGTGGATCCTGCGTCAGGGTCTGACAGCCCAAAATGGATCACAAGAGATCTTCCTGGGCACCGGATCCCAGCTGCTTGCGCAGGATCCTGCACTGGGTCCTGGTGGATCTGCGCAAGCTCACACTTGGTCCTCTGCTTGGGAGCGGGATCCCATGCTGGTCATGCTGGATCCCACACCAGATCACACCGGATTCCACACGAGCTGCACTGGATCCCCCTCACGGGCGGGACCGGAGCTGCGCCGGTCACAGCAGATCCCCCGTGGGGTCACCAGATCCCCCACAGGGTCACAGCAGATCCCCAGCGGGGTCAGCAGATCCCCAGCGGGGTCAGCAGATCCCCTGTGGGGTCACCAGATCCCCCGCAGGGTCACAGCAGATTGCCTACAGGGTCAGCAGATCCCCCATGGCGTCACAGCAGATCCCCCACGGGGTCACCAGATCCCCCGCGGGATCACGGATCCCCCAGGATCCCGCAGCGCCCGGGGGCTGCCATGGGTCGCAGGGGCAGCGCCCGCCGGCCGGGGGCACCAGGGCACAGGCGGGCAGCGGGGGGTCCCCTGGCACCCAGCAGAGCCCCCACCCCCTCATGCCTCCTCCGTCACCCCCAAAACGTCCCCTGACCCCCAGGCTCCCCCCACCCCCCGCAGCCCCCCCGGCCCCACGCTGGCCTCCAGCACCTCCGTGTCCTGCCCCTCGTCCTGTCCCCCCGTCCAGTGCCCCTGTCCCCGTGTCCCGTGCTGTATCATTCTGTCCCTCCCCGTTCGCTCCCCATCTCTGTGTCCCCGTCTCTGTGTCCCCGTGTCCCCCCCGTCCGCTCCCCGTGTCCCCCGTCCCGTGTCCCCGCTCAGACCTGTCCCCTTTGCTGTTTTTCAGATCTCCGAACTGGAGGCCAAGCTGCAGACTTTGAAAAATTCCAACCCGACCTAAACTGCCCTCAAACCACAGCGATTCGGGGCCCCCCCCGCCCCCTCCCCCGCCCAGGCCTCCTGGTGCCCCCGCCTCCCCGGGGCACAGGCAGCGGGGGGACAGGGTGCGTCTCGGGGGGTTCGGGGGGCGGACACCCCGCGTTCGTGTCTGTGTCCAGTGTGAGTCTCGTGGTGACGTGATGGACTGATGGGGGGGACGCGGCCCCCAGGCCTCCCCCCAAGCACACCCTCCCCTCGATGTGACCCCCGGACACAGAGCTGGCGCCCTGGCTGGCCGTGGGGGGCGGGCGGAAACGCCCACCCAAACGTGAGCCATACTGGGGAGCACGGGGGGCACGCTGGGCCCCCTCCGCAGCTCCTCCTCTTGGGGCGCTCCTGGAGCACCGGCCGGGGGGGCAGCTGCCTTTGGCACCCCCCGGACACTGCAGACCTTTGCTGTGGAGGGGGGACCCCAAGCGCCCCCCCCGCACCCCCAGTGCCACCGCCAGGCGGGAGGGACCCCGCAGCCTTTGCCAACCCTGCCGGGATGTGGGGGCTGCCTGGCCCCCCCGCTGTGGGAACACGGCTGGGGTGGCCCCGGTGCCCCCAGCACCTGCCACTGCCCCCCCGAGCCCGGGGCTTTTGCCTTCCCTGGGCAAGGGGGGACACACGGGGGTCCCCTCCAGGGTGGGGGCGATGCCGCCACCCAACCCCAACTGTAAATAGTCCCCAATAAATCACAGTATTTCTCTGGGGCTGGGACGCCCCCTCCACTGGCCACCCCCAGCCGGGCCGGGGGGGCCCAGCCCCTCTGCCCAGGGGGAGCCCCGTTAGTTTTGTTTCTATTCTGCACCCCCGCCCCCCCGAAGTACCGAGTCTCCGACAGTAACTGGATGTGGGGGCAACTGGGAGCCAGAGCTGGTTGTGCTGGGAGGGGGAGGTGGGGGGCACACGGGGGACGGGGAGGGGGGGTCCGACTGGATTGGAGCCACTGGGGGGGGGGTAGTATTTAAGGGAGGGCGGGGAGCGAGAGCCCCGGTGGGGTGCTGGGGTTATTTAATCTCACACGTGTACCTGTGGGTGTATATACGATATATATATGTACCTATGTATGTGCTGGGCCTGGTCTGTGCCGCAGCGCCCGCGCCTCGTCCCGCCGGGGGCACTGGGGACACTGGGGACACGGGAGGGGTGGAGGGCACAGGGAGGAGTGGGAAGGGCTGGGGGCACTGGGGGGGACTGGGAGGACCGGGCAGGGTTGGGGGGCACTGGGAGGAGTGGGCCGATGGGAGCACTGGGAGGGCCCGTCCCCGCGGGCGCTGTCCGTTCAGCACCGCGGCCGCGCACCGCGACCGGCTGAGCCGAGCCCGGTTAAACCGAGCCCGCGATAAACCGAGCCTGGGCTGAGCCGGGCCTGGGCTGAGCCGGGCCTGGGCTGAGCCGGGTCTGGGCCGGGCGGGGCGGCGCTGCTGATCCCGCCTCCCCGTCTCCCGGCCGCTTCCGGGTTCCTGTCCCCCCCCGCGGCCCCCGGCCCGGCGGGGCGGCCCCGCTCCGCCCCCCCGCTCCGCCCGGCTCCCGGCACTGCCCCGCGCCCCGGCCCCCCCGGCGGGACGCGCCCAGGATGCCCGAGGAGCGCGGGTGAGTGCGGGGGGAGCGGGGCGGCACCCCCGGGCGGCCCATCCGCCGGACAGCGGCCCCGGTGCCGCCCCGTCCCCCGGCCGAGCATCCCCGGTCCAGCCCCCCCAACGCCGGTCCAGCATCTCCGGTCCAGCATCCCCGGTCCAGCCCCCCCAACGCCGGTCCAGCATCTCCGGTCCAGCATCCCCGGTCCAGCCCCCCCAACGCCGGTCCAGCATCTCCGGTCCAGCATCCCCGGTCCAGCATCCCCGGTCCAGCCCGTGTCCCCTCCCGCGTTCCCGTCCCCTCCCGGCCCCGGCACTGCCCCTCGCGCCCCCCGAACCGCAGCGGCCCCGGGTCCCCGGGGGGAGGGAGGGGCCGGGGGGAGCTGCGCTCAGATCTCCCCCCCGGACCCCACAGCCCCCCCGGTGCTGCCGAGACCTCGGGATCCGCCCGCGAGAGATTCCCGGACAGCGGGGGCTGTGGGGGATTTAACCCCTTCCCGGCTGCCCCGCAGTGTCCCCAGTGCCCCGGGGGGCTGCCCCCACGAGTGGGGACATCTGTGGTGTGTCCTGCTCCCCCAGGGCCTGTGCCCCCTCCAGGGTGAGGAAACGGGGACACTGGGGACGCCGGGACCACGCGGAGGGGCTGGGTTCCCTTCCCCGCTGCCCTTCACTCCCCCAGCGCAGGGTCCCCTCCCTGACTGTCCCCTCTGTCCCCAGCTCTGTCCCACAATGTCGGTCTCCAAACTGCAGGACACAGATGAGGTTTTCGGTGAGTCCGCGGGGGCCTGTGGGGTGCGGGGCCACCCATGGGTGCTGCCCCTGCACATCCCACCCGCTCTCAGTGCTCTCGGGGCTGCAGCGGTGACAGGGGGACCCCAGAGCTGGGCTTGGGGACAACACGTGCGTGGGGACACAGGAATGAGCATGGGCCATGCAGCCACCTGCAGAGGGACAGGGTGGCATGGGGACATGCGGGGGCACAGGTATGGGGTATGGGGACAGGGACACACATGGGGCACAGGGACAGGTAAAGGGCACACGGAGCACGACATGGACATGGGGACACGGCAGGGGAGACTCCACGGGCTGGGGACATGAGGGTGATCCTGGTCAGACCCCGCGGGTGACAGGGACACCGTCCTCGGGGCACCGTGCTGCTCCTCGCCCTGAGCTGGGGCGTCTCTTTGAACACTTCTCTCTGTCCCCTGTCCCCTGTCCCGCCCCACCGGGGTGTCCCGTCCATCCACGTCCCCAACGCTCCCCTCTCCCTGTCCCTCTGCCGTCCCCGCGGGATGCCCTGCCCTGCCCCGTGTCCTGCTGTCCCTCTGTCCCTCTGTCCCCTGGCTGCCTGCCCCCCTGTCCCTCTGATGCTGTCCCACCCCCTCTCCTTGTCCCTCCCTGGCCATCTGTCCATCCACCCTCTCTGCTTTTCCCCGTCTGTCTGTCCACCCATCCCCATCTCCTGTCCCTACCTGGCCATCTGTCTGTCTCCCTCCCTTGCATCTCCTTGTCTCTGCTTCTCCATTTGTCCATCCACCTCCTTCTCCCTGTCCCTCCCCATCCGTCTGTCCCTCTGTGCACTCTCCTTACCTGTCCATCCCTCCATCCATCCCCATCTTCCCTCCCTCGCTGTCCCTTCATCCGTCCCTCGTGGCTCCTTGTCCCCACCTCTCACTTGTCCATCCCTCCATCCATCCCCTCATCCCTCTCCACCCGCTCGCCCTGTCCGTCTGTCCGTCTGTCTCTCTCTCTCTGCCCCGGTCTCTCTTTCACCCCCAGATTTTACCGCTGTGGTTCCAGAGACGCCGCGCCTGGACAGCAGCCTGCAGAAGGCCCGCGCCCGGCTCCTGGCCAAGAGCCGCCGGCAGCGGCCGTCGCGCTCCCGGCTGCGAGACAGCGCCAGCTCCACCGAGGGGGACGAGGGGCCCGAGGCCGCGGTGAGCGGGTTTGGGGACCACGGCTGGGGTGGGAGGGGGCCGGGGTCAGCCCAGGGGGCACGGGGGTCTGACACCCCCCGCCGTGTGTCCCCAGGGAGCAGAGGGGGACAGTGGCCCCCCGGCCCCGTCGCCCTTCTCCCGCGGCGCCGAGTTCTCCTTCGAGGCCGGGGGGGCGCGGCGGGCGCTGGGGGAGCCCCCCGGCCCCTCGCCCCCCCTCAGCCGCTACCGGCCCCTGACGGACACCTGGAGCCACGAGGGGCTGGCGGGCCCCCCCTCGCCCAAGTCCTGCCCCAGCTCCGACAGCTCGCCCGGCGGCGCCCGGCCCCAGCGGCACAGCGAAGGTGAGACCCCCGACCCGCGGGCACCGCGGCTGCGGGGCAGGGGTGACCCCTCCCGGTCCCGCAGATGACAGCCGGGACACCAGCCCCCCCGAGCCCGCCAGCCCCACCGTGGGGCTGGACAAGAGAACGCGGAGGAAGTTCCTGGATTTGGGGTGAGACCCGGCTGGGGGGGGAGGGGGATGGGGGGTGAAGAGATGGAGGGGGATGGTGGGGGATGGACAGATGGGGGGATGCCAGGGAAGATGGAGGGAGAGACGGGAGATGCCGGGAGGGATGGAGAGGCGGTGGGACGCAGGGGTGGAGGAGTATCCTCTGACGGTGCTCGGGGGTCTCTGAGAGTGGCTGGAGGGGGGGCTGGAGCCGGGGGGGGGGCATGACCATCAGGACCCCCAGCTCGTCCCCGCCCCGCCCCAGGGTGACCCTGCGCCGCGCGTCCTCCAGCAAGAGCCGGCGGGAGAAGAGCAGCAACCGCCTGTCCATGGGCAGCAGGTGAGGAGCCCCGGGCGGGGGCCCCGCGGGGGTCCCGGGCCTGACCCCGCTCTGTCCCCAGGGAGGTGGCAGAGGGTCCCGGCCGCCCCTCGGGGTCCCCGTTCCTGCCCTTCTCCTGGTTCTCGGACAGCGTGAGGGGCTCGGGCTCCCCCGGCTCCGCGTCCCCCGCCGGCTCCCCCCGCCATGAGGGGCTCAGCCCCCCCAAATCCGCCTCCCAGGTCAGTGCTCGGGGGGCTATAGGGGAGGGTGGGGGAGCCCTACATGTGCTCCTGTGAGTCAGCTTTATGGCTTTGGAGGTGAGGTCAAAGCGCCACAGGGAGCCCCCTGGGGAGGGCGGTAGAGCCCCAAAGGGCGGCTGCGGGGGCGCCGCGGTCGGGCGGGCGCTGCCCTGCTCCTGCGCTGCCCCAGGACTCCCCGCTGAGCGAGGATTCGCCGCCGCCCAGCGCCAGCCCCCGCCTGCCCGGCCCCCCCGGCAGCAGCTGCTCGTACCCCTACCACACGCTGTCCCAGTCCTCGGACGAGGTGAGTGCGGGGCCGGGGTCCCCGTGGGGCCGGGGGGGCCGCGCTGACCCCCGTCCCCGCGGCAGCTCCCGGAGGAGCCGCCCGGCGCGGCCGCGGGCTGGACGTGCCGGCAGGTGGGGCAGTGGCTGGAGGGGCTGGGCCTGGGGCACCACGGCGAGCGCTTCTCGGCCCACGGCGTGGACGGGACGCGGCTGCTGCGCCTCGACGGCGCCAAGCTCAAGGTACGGGGCTGGGGGGCTCCTGCTGCCCACAGGGGTTCCAGCTACCCCAGCGGGCTCAGCTGTAGGGCAAGAGGTTCTAGGTACTCCAACAGGGTGCTCCTTGGGGCAGGGCTGGTGGGTTCTAGGTACCCCAATGGGGTGCTCCATAGGGCAAGCACAGGTAGGTTCTAGGTACCCCAACGGGCTCATCACAGGGCACCCAGAATCCCTTATCCTAACAGGTGGTTCCGTGGGGCAGTGGGGGGGTGGTTCTGGGTACCCCCGGGGGGTGACGGGGGTGCGGGTACCTCAGCGGGACGGTGCCCAGCAGGGCGGCACGGGGCTGGCGCGGGGCTGGGCGCGGGGCGGTGACGCGGGGCCGGTGCGGGGCTGGGCGCGGGGCTGTCGCCGCGGTGACGCGGGGCCGGTGCGGGGCTGGGCGCGGGGCTCTCGCCGCGGTGACGCGGGGCCGGTGCGGGGCCGGTGCGGGGCTCTCGCCGCGGTGACGCGGGGCCGGTGCGGGGCCGGTGCGGGGCTCTCGCCGCGGTGACGCGGGGCCGCAGGCGCTGGGCGTGGGCAGCGCGCAGGACCGGGCGCTGCTGAAGCGGCGGCTGCGGGAGCTGAGCGCGGCGGCGCAGCGCGAGCGCAAGGCCCAGGAGAAGGCGGAGAAGCAGCGGGAGAAGCAGAAGAAGCGGGAGCAGGAGCAGCGGCGGAGCTGAGCGGGACGGGACCCCTGCGCCCCCTCCCCGCCCACAGCCCCCGGGACGCCCCGGGGGACCCGGTTCCGGCGCGGGACGCGGCGCCGCGGCCGAGGCGGCCAGGCTGGGACGGGCACGGAGCGGCACGTGCGCCCCCTCCGGCCGCCCCCTCCCCACTGCACCCCCGCACCCCATGGGCACAGTCCGGGCCCCCACGGGCCCCTTTTCCGGATGCAAGTGGCACGTTGGACCCCCCGACCCTGTCCCGTCACCCCCACCCGAGGGGTCACTGTCACCCACCCCCCAGACACACCCCCCCCGCTGGGCTGTGGGGAGCGAACGCTGCCCCCCCAGCCCCGAGTGCAGCGACCCAGGGGACACCCCAGGAAATAAAAGGGTATCAAGGGCCAGTGCAAACCAGTGCGACCAGTGTGAGCCTGGCTGGGAGGGGCTGGGGGCCACGTGGGGTGGGGGGAGCTCTGTGCCAGGCTGGGGGGCAACGGGAGGTGGGGGACAGAGCGTGGCCCCCACCCCAGGACCCAGCCCTCCATCCCTGAGCCACCTGTGTCCCCAGGTGCCACACTGGTGTGACACTGCAGCCACCTCCCCGGGCCGGGTGACGCCAGGCTGGGTAAACTGAGGCACGGGGCGGGGGGTGTGCAAAGGTGGGGGATTCCCAGGACCCCAAAACACCACAGTGAGGGCTCAGTCGACATCCAATTTACTGACAGCAGGGGGAGGGGGGGGGGCAGGGGGTTCCCGAGCGGGTTGGAGTGTGGGGACCCCACCACGCGTGTGGGGGCACACGGGTGGGGACAGCTCAGTAGTGCAACACCAGGGACAGCGCGGGGAGCTGGGGGGGCTCGGGCCCGGTGCCCCCCGTGTCGCGGCTGGAGGGGAAGGGAAGCTGCTGGTCACCCTGGGCAAGGACCAGTCCCCCAGTGCCCGGGGGGGCACCCTCTGGAGTGGGTGCTGCGGCGGGGGGGCAACAGGAGCTCCCCCTGCACACTGCTCCAACCCCCCCAGCTCCACACCTAAGTGCAACCACGGCGGGGGGCGCTGGGCCCCCCCCATCTCACACGTTTCCCAGTGACCCCAACAGCCACGGGAGGCAGAGCCAGGGTGCGGGGACACCCCCGGGCTCACAGGGACCCCCGGGCTAGGGCGGCCCGGCGCGGGGCCCTACGGGACGCGGTAGGTGGAGGCGTTCTTGGGCTCGGTGCTGGGGACGCACCAGTCCCCCCCGTCCTGGCTGGCCTGGTAGTGCCGCCACGCCGACTTGTTGTACACGGGGAGTCGCTCCACCGAGTCCGTGGACAGGGCCTGGGGAGACACGGGGGTGGGAGGGCCCTGCGCCCCCGGCGCCGCGGCCCCCCCGGCAGACACCCACCTTCAGGTAGATGAGCGCGTCGGTGCCGAAGCCCTCCATGGAGAAGAGCTGCAGGTCCCCCTGGAAGTACCGGGCGTAGAGGCGGGAGATGGGCAGCCCGTAGCCAAAACCGGCCTGGGGGGCACAGGGGCTGGGTCAGCACCCCCGCAGTACCGCGTGTCCCCGCAGCGTCCCGGTGCCACTTCCAGTGGTCACCACGTCACTCCCAAACGTCCCCTGGCGCCCACAAATGTCACCGTGTCACCCCCCGAGTGTCTCCATGCCACCCGTGGGCACCGCAAAATGTCCCCAGAAGTCCCCATGTCAAGCTCAAACCTCCCCCTGCCGCTCCAGCCACCCCCAAACGTCCCCCGGCCACCCTGAACTTGTCCCCCGGGGCCCCGCAGAGCCCGCGGCACCTCCGGGGGCACGTACCAGGGGCGCCCCCCCGTCGCCCAGCGCGGGGGTGGGCGCGGTGGAGTACATGTAGCTGAACAGGCGGTCGATCTTCCGCAGGGGGACGCCCAGGCCCCGGTCACTCATCTGCAAGAGGTGGCGGGGGGTGACGACCCCACTCCCGGACACCCCCCGCGGCTCGGGGCCCCCGCCGGGCCCGCGTCCCCACGCACCTTGATGGCCAAGTCCTCCTGGCCCAGGGCCACCATGACGCGCACGGGCGGCAGGCGGGGGCTGCTCTCGTGGCTCTCCACGGTGGCTCGCATGGCGTTCTGTGGGCACGGGGGGCGGGTGAGGGCAGCCCCCGGCTCCCCCCGCCCCGCGCCCCCCCGGGGCCGGGAGTACCTTGAAGAGCTCGAACAGCATGTGGTAGAGATGCGAGGGGACGTAGACGATGCGGATGGGCTGCTGGGGGCTGGCGGCTGCGGGAGGAGCGGCCGTCACCATCGTCACCCCGGCCCCCGCCGAGCCCCCGCAGCCCCCGCCGAGCCCCCGCAGCCCCCGCCGAGCCCCCGCAGCCCCTGCCGAGCCCCCGCCGAGCCCCCGCAGCCCCCGCCGAGCCCCCGCAGCCCCTGCCGAGCCCCCGCAGCCCCTGCCGAGCCCCCGCAGCCCCAGCCTCACCATTCACCTCCTGGATCTCCAGGTCGGGCGAGCACATGTAGTACTTGTCGCACAGGAGCTTGGACATGTTGTAGGCGTCTGGGGGGCAGAGGGGGCAGCGCCCCCAGTGTGAAGGTGGGAAGAGGGTTTGGGCACCCTTTCCCCACCTCCCCAATATTTTGCATTCCTGGCAAGTTTTTGGGGCGGTCTGGAGTGACCCCGAAGCCCAGGGGACTGTGGCCACCCTGGCTGAGCCGGTCCAAGCTCGTGACACCAGTGACTCCCAAACGGGCAGATCCCAGGGTGGGAGGAAGATCTGGGGGGACCGTCAGACACCACCCCCCCACCCGGCTCATGTCCCCGTGGGGGTGGGACCCCGGGTGGGACCCCCGCCCCACGCACCTCTCACCACGTCGGCCACGCTGCAGTGGGGGTCGATGCTCCCGATGTGCTTGGGGTGCGCGGGGTTGGTGCTGCCGTCGAAGAGCAGCGCTGGGGGGGCGGGGAGGACAGTGAGCAAGGGGGACCCCACCCTGCCCAGAGATGGGACACATGGGGCTGGCTGGGGACACGTGGGGACAGGGACGTGGGCAGGGGCTGGATGGGGGGGCAGCTGAGGGCGGCGAGGTGCCTGGGGGGACACCCAGGGCAGGATCCCTGGGGCTGGGGGGACACTCTGGGATGATACTGGGGGGGGTGCCCAGGTCAGGGGGTCCCCGGGGCCCCCGCTCACTGTGCTGGTTGAGCAGCATGCGGATGGAGATGCGGCTCAGGTAGAAGCGGTCCAGGAAGTACTGGATGTTCTGGTTGGTCACGGGGTCGTCCCCGTACGCCTCCTTGTACTCCAGCACGCCCTGCGCCATGGTGGGCACCACGTCGTTGTGCCGGTTGCGGATGGTGACCAGGGCGGCCGTGAACCTGGGGAGGGGACAGGACGGAGCTGGGGACACCCGGTCCGGGCAGAGCCGGAATCCAGGCCGGGGCTTCCCAGGAGCTGGTGGCATTGGGGAAAACCTGGAGGAGATTCCGGTGGCACCAGGACACTCAGAGCACAGTGGGGTGGGGACAGTTTGGGGACGACAGAGGGTGCAGGGTGCCAGGGCCCCTCAGTGACACCATCTCTCACCAGTGTGAGCCTGGGAGGAGAGGACACCCCAGCATGGGGGACAAAGGGTGTCCCAGACACGCTGTCACCCCCCAACTTACTGTCCCAGGGCAGCCTGGTCCTCAGGGTCCCTGTCCAGGAACTCCATGATGTCCAGCAGGCTCTGGACATACCTGAGGAAAGAGCCAGTTACCCCCAGAGAGAAGACCCCCCGGGGACCCCCTCTGGGGGCACAGGGTGCCATGGGGCTCTGCCCCACGCAGGGAGAGGGGCTCAGCACCCCCAACCAGGACCCCTCCATGGAACCACCCTGTGCTTGGCGGGGACCCAGGCCTGTCCACCCCCCGCTGGCACGGTGGCCCCTGGGGACACTTGGGAACGCAGCCCCTGGGAGGGGGCGGGGGTGACCCGGGGCCGCCCCCGGGCTGTGGGAGTGTGGGCAGGCCAGACCCGCTGCCTGCGGCACGGGCAGGGACAGGCAGGGACAGGGGACCTGCACAAACAACCCGTCACGTGGTGGCACTGGGACAGCTTCAGCTGCCAGAGCTGGCAGGGGACACGGAGCTGGAAAGGGGACATCGCGCTTAAAGGGACACCCAGAGCCCCGGGGACACGGAACCCCCAGCCACAGGGGCGGGCGAGGGCGCAGGAG
Source organism: Streptopelia decaocto (assembly GCF_964273445.1). Taxonomy (NCBI): domain Eukaryota; kingdom Metazoa; phylum Chordata; class Aves; order Columbiformes; family Columbidae; genus Streptopelia; species Streptopelia decaocto. The sequence goes on along the minus strand of NC_138677.1, from coordinate 6,681,217 downwards.
GCCGGGGCAGGATGTGGGGCTGGCACTGGTGACCCCCCAGTGGTTGGGGACAGCCCGTTGGCATAGATAGGGGTGTCCCCAAAAGGCTTGCAGCGCTCGCCACTCAAGGGCATGGCGCGGGACCAGCTGGGTGCTGCCCCGCCAGCCACCTGTCCCTGTCCCCACCCCCAGCAGCTTCCCCAGGACCTGCGGGGGACAGCTGGTGACAGCGGTGGGACCCGCAGCCGTGGTGGGACCTGCGGTGACAGCAGGGACACGGTGGGCGGTGGCAGTTGTGGTGGCAATGGGAGCCATGCGGGTGACAGCGGCGGGACCCAGAGTGGCACCCAGGTGGGTGACAGCGGTGGGACCTGCAGCACGGACGGCGGCCGCAGGACCAGGCGGACGGCGGCAGCGGCACCTGGCACCCAGCGCAGCGCGGGGACCCCGGAGCGGTGACCCCGCCTCACCAGCTCTGCACCAGCTGCACCGAGGGCGTGCGCAGGACGCGGTCCGGCAGCAGGTTGATCTCCTTCATGATGTTGGCCAGGCGCACCGGCAGCTCCTGCCGCAGGAACGTGAACGACGTCTTCTCGCAGGCGTTGCTGGAGCCTGGGGGGCGCAGGGGGGCGCGGGGGTCACGGGCTGAGCGCCCGCTCCGCACCCCAACCGCAGCACTGGCTCTGCTCCCGCTGCCCTGCCGGGGGCTGGGGACACGGGGGGGAACCGGGACAGGGGAGCAAGAGAAGGTCCCTGCCCCGGGGGACCCAGCTCAGCCCGCTGGGGAGGGCAGGATGGGTGCCCAGTGCAGCCCGGACTGGGGCGGGCAGCCCCCCAGGGGCCATTTGCTGGGGACAACGACCGGGGCCACCAGCAGAGCCGGGGACAACCGAACCGGACCGCAGCCCGGTGGCACCGGGGTGCAGAGGAGCCTCTGCCGGGGGACACAGCAGCCTGGCCCGGGACACGCGTGTTCGCAGCCGGGAGCGGCGCCCGGGGGGCGGGATGCCCGGGGGGCGGAGGTCCCGCCCGGAGCGCCGCCCCCAGAACAGCTGTTCCCCGCGCCGGGGTGTTTACCCGGCCCGGGCCGCTCCGGGACGACGCGGGGGGTGTCTCGGTCCGGGGCCGCAGCCGCGGCTCCGGGGGGGCGGTATTTACCGAAGTCCAGGAACTGCTTCATGGAGAGCGGCGAGGGCGAGAACTTGCTGAAGTGCTCGATGTAGGTGGGGACGCCGGCCAGCGCCGCCCGCTTGCCCAGGCACCGCAGCAGCCGCATGGCGGCCCCGGCCCGGCCCGGCCCCCCCGGCCCCGCAGACCCCAGACCCCGGCCCCTCCGGCCCCGCCGGCCCCTCCGGCTCCGGCTCCGGCCCCGCCGCCACCACCGTCCCCCGGTCCGGTCCGGCCCCGCCCCGCCGTGCCGCGCGCAAACAACCCGCCCGCCGCCAATCAGCGGCCGCACTGCCGCAGCCCCCGCCCCTCGCTTTAGCCCCACCCCCCGGGCGTGCCACGCCCCCTCGCCGCTGACCACGCCCCCCGCTGTAACCCCTTCGGTCGCGGCGCGGAGCCGCCCGCTGAACCCGTCGCTCCCCCGGGGGTGGGCTTGGCCCCCAGGGCCCCGCGGGGTTACCCCAACACCGTCTACCGTATTACCCCCCAACAACAGCCTATTCCACCCCCCACAAAAATCCCCAAAGCACCAGGTTTCCCCAGCAGCCCCCCCGCCCCACGCCGGTGCCGGACACGAGCAGACGCGGGGTTACAAATCCCGGAGCGAGGTTTATTGGGCCCCAGCGGCGGGGGAACAGGGAGGGGGCGTGGGGCTCCCAGCCCCCAGTACCGACCACGCTCCAGGGCTCAGCAAAACAGCCACAGGGGACACGGAATAACTTAACCTCCAGCAGCGCCCGCGGCGGGACACCCCCCGGGGATGAGGTTCTGCACCCCCAAAGCCAAAGCTGCGTCCAGGGCAGATGGGGACGGGGGTCAGCATGCAGGATCGGGGCCCTGTGCTGCTTCAGGGAGGAGGAGGCAGAGGAAGAAGGAGCAGCCCCCAGCACCCCCCAGCACGGAGCCATGGGGACACAGCCCAGGGGAGTCCCACACCCAGGGAGGGGGATGCGGGGGGGCGAGCGTGTCCTGGCGTGCAAGGACGTGCCCCGGCGTGCAAGGAGGGGTGCGGGACCCGGCGGGAGGAGTGTCTGCGCGGGGGAAGGAGAAGGCACTTTGAGACCAGCAGCGGTCACGTCAGGGGACAGGGAGGCACGTGTGGGGCTGGTCCCCGTGAGCGTGCAAGGCACGAGCGTGCAAGAGCCGGGCTGCGGGGGGCCAGCCCGGGAAGGGGACAGGGGGCGCCGAAGCCAAGGCCGGGATGCGGCCGCGTCCGGGGGGGATGCAGATGGGGGGGGGGAGATGCACTTGTGCAAAGTCCAGCAGGGGCCCTGGTGCTCCCCGGGGGTTGGGGGGGTCAGTAGTACTTCTCGGGCTCCTGCCATCTGGTCACCCAGAGTTTCTTGCGGCCGCCGGGCCGGTGCCGCTGCTCCTGCCGGATCCTCACCGCCTGGTGCTTGGGCATGATCCGGTAGTAGCGGGTCCGCTGGAAGAAGTGGCACTGGGGGGAGAGGGCAGAGGGTCAGGGGGCTGCAGGGGCAGCGCGGGGCGAAGGAGAGACCCCCAAGGCGATGGAGAGCAGCGCGAGCGGCAGCACGGAGCCCCCGCGGGGTCCAGGAGGAGCCGAGGCAGCGAGGAGGAGAAGAGGCTGGAGAAGAGGCTGAAGAGGCGGCTGCCGCTGCAGCCGGGCCCCGCGGGGCATTACCAATGGGGGGGCGCGGGCGCCCGGGGGCGGCGGGGCCACCCCCGTTAGTAGTCGTCCGTCAGGCGCTTGGTCTCCGAGGGCTGGATCCGCATCTCTGCCTTCTGGCCCTTGGCCTCGTACATGGCGCGCGTGTTGGCCCGCCGGAAGAAACCGCACTGCGGGGGGACAGGGTCAGGGGACGGTGCTCCGGGCCGCCCCCTGCGCCCCCAGCCCCGGGGTGCGGTGGGGTTGGCCCTACAGACCCACACAGCCCCTCCTGGCCAGAGAGGGGGCCCAGAGACGCCCCAGGGACGCCCAAGGGGCCGGAGCCGCCGGGCCCCGCAGCACAGGGGGTGGGAGCCGTGGGGCAGGGGGTGTCGTCGCCCAGCCCCCCTCGGGGTTTGGTTTGTTTTGCACTGAGACACATCAGGATTTGCTCTGCTCCTCTTCCTCATCGCTCGGCAGCCGGGCACCTTCCCCGGGGGGCACCTTCCCCGGGGGGGACGGCAGCCACCAGCGCCCCAAGCCCGCGGGTCCCAGCGCCCCGGCCCCTCACCTTCCAGAGCAGCAGGATGATGAGCCCCAGCAGCAGCAGCCCGGCCGCCACGGCCACCAGCACCAGCCACAGCGCGATCTCGGGCGGCTGCTCCTCCGTCAGCTCCGAGTCCACGTCCACCGAGAACTGGGGGGGCCGGGAAGAGCCGTGTCGGGAAGAGCTCCCGCTGCCCCCGTCCCTCCCAGAAAGGGGCTCCGGCGTCGCTCACCCGCACCGTGTGGTTCCTCATGCTGATGGTGGGGACGTGGGTCCGGAGGAAAAGCGTGGCCGTGCCGTCCACCTTCACCCGGTCAAAGTCCCGGTAGTCCTGGGGGGCACAGATGATGGAAGTGGGGGACAGGGGTGACGGGGGGACAGGGGTGACGGGGGGACAGGAAGGGCTGTCAGCTGCTGGGCTGAGCTGGCAGACTCGGTGCCCTGTTCCAACGCTGTCCCCAAGGGAGCAGCCCTGACCCCCATCGCCCTGGCTGTGCCATAGGGCTGCACCGACCCCTCAGCGCCCCAGGCACGCTGGCCTCCATGAAGGTGCTGCCCCCGAGTGCCCCCCGTGCCCCTGACCTCGATGAAGGTGCTGCCCCCCTCCGTGCCCCTGACCTCGATGAAGGTGCTGCCCCCCCCCGTGCCCCTGACCTCGATGAAGGTGCTGCCCCCCCCGCTGCCCTGACCTCGATGAAGGTGCTGCCCCCCCCAGTGCCCTGACCTCGATGAAGGTGCTGCCCCCCCCGGTGCCCTGACCTCGATGAAGGTGCTGTTCCAGACGCGGGCGCGCACGCTGAGGCTGGCGGGGTGCTGGCTGTGCAGGAGGGGACACTCGAACCAGATGCAGCGAGCGGTGCCCTTGGAGCAGCTCTGGGAGATGGGGGGGTCAGGGGGGAACCAGCGTCCCTAACACACCGGTGTCCCGGTGGGGGTCACGTGTGCCAGACCCCCCCGACTCACCAGCACCACCTCCGACTTGGCTTTCTTGGCAGTGGCCAGGGTGACGGGGGGCTCTGCTGGCGGGGGGGGCTCCAGCTCCCGGCGCTGCCGGGACGGAGCCTGGTCCTGCAGCAGCTGGGGGGGACAAGCCCCATCAGTGCCCTGCAGGTCTGCCCCCCCGCGGCAGCGCGGCAGGGACACGTCTGGGCACAGCAGCGGGGACAAGGTGACTCACGGTGAGGTTGAGCGGGTTGATGACCCCCCCGGGGGGCTGGCAGGTCTCGTTGCCGTTGACGAGGATCTCGGTGGGGTACAGGAGCCACTTGCCATTGGGGACCTCGTAGGGCCACTCGAAGCCCAGCAGGATGGTGCCCAGGTCGCCCAGCGACTCGCCCTTGGTGGTCACCTGTGGGGCAGAGTGGGGACGGAGACCGGCGCTCCCGCCCCCCGGGCACCGGCCCCCGGCCCCCCAGCTCACCTGGAAGTCGAAGGCGAGGGGGCTGCCCACGTCCTGCTCGCGCCGCATGGCCGACTCGCCCACCACCGTCCCGCTGAAGTGAGACTGCGCGTGCGGGGGGGCGCTGGGGACACGATGGGGGGACGGGCATGGCGGGGGCAGCGAGCGGCTCTGGGCCTTCCCCTGTCCCATTTGTGGGACACGGGGGGCTGTACCCCCTCATACCGCCAAGCGTGGGGGGCCGGGGGCGCGGGGGGGCCGGGGGCGCAGCCCCGCACTCACACGCTCAGCGAGGACTGGATGCCGTACTCCACCAGCAGCCTGGCCAGCACGGGCCGCAGCTCCTCCTGGGTGCTTTGCCTGCCGAGGCTCCGGGTCAGCACCCCACCCCGCAGCCCCCTGGAGCTGCAGGAGCCCGTCCTGCCCCCCCGGGCCCCCCCGCCTTCCCAGCCCGCGCCGCCGCGGACACGATCCCGACCCGCTGCCGCGTTCGCACCGGGCAGAGCAGGACCCGGCCCGGGGACACTCACGTGGACAGGTCCAGCCACACCAGCACCTCCCGCGTGTCCAGCGTGATCCCGATGGCCTCGAAGGTGATGATCAGCTCTGCCTGCGGCACCGGGACCGCGAGCCGCTCAGCCACCGGCTGCCGGGCCCCCGGAAACGGCCGGGGGAGCGGGGGGGACACTCACCCTCTGGTTCCTCTTGAAAGGGTTGCCCAGCTCGCACAGCACCGTCTCTGCAAAGGTGCAGGCTCCGCTCTGGGGACCAAAACGCGAGGGTGAGGAAGGTCCTGGCAAAGGCCGCCCCGGTGCTGGGGGACGCGGGGCCGGCGCGTACCGGGCGCACGGAGGAGGGCAGCAGGCTGGGCGGCGCGGTGACGCTGAGCAGCGCCTCGTGCGCGTCCTCGCCGTTGGCGGCCGTGCTGGGCGCGTTGGTGATGTTGACGCTCAGGTGCAGCTTCCGCACGTCCCGGCTGTACTGCAGCACCTGCGTCCCGTTCAGCCTGCGCAGGGACCGCCCGCTCAGCGCTCGGGGCCCAGCGCCACGGGGACCGCGGCTCTGCGGGACGGGGGGGGCCGAGGGACCCGCTGTCACCTGGGCAGCGGCTGGTTCTGCTCGGTGACGAAGCTGCTCTGGAGCTGCAGGTTGCTGTAGCACTTGTTGTCGGAGCCGCACTCTTTCTGGAACTCGATCTGGAGGGACAGGGCGGCCCCCGTGAGCCCAGGGCCACCCCGGCCAGGCTCGGGGGTCTGCAGCTCCGCGCTCCCCACCTTGGTCTCGTTCTGGTGGGCCTGGTCCTGGTTGAGGACGGGGAAGGCGTCGAGCGAGTGGGGCCCCAGCTGGAACTCCCTGCTCTTCTCCAGCAGCGAGTAGTTCATGGAGAGCACGATGGGGTGCAGCTTGTCACGGACGTTGTCCTGCGGGGGGCAGAAACCACAGCAAAGCTCTGACCCACCCACAGCCCCCCAGCTCCAGCCACGGGCACCAGGACCCAGCAATGGCTACAGGATGGGCGGAGGGACGGACAGACGGACTGCCAGCTCTGCTCCTGGCCCCCCTGCTCCCAAGACCCTCAGCACCCCAGACCATCCCCCTCCCAGGAGCTGGGACACACACACACACAGACACACACAGACACACACACACACACACGCGTGCGCACTCGCACACTCACCAGCAGCAGCAGCTCCTTGGATTCACAGCGGGTCTCGGGCATGGAGAAGGTGCCGTGGTAGGTGGCAGAGTGGGTCCCCAAAAAGCGGACCCGGGGGGCGTGCCGGTCCCTGTCTGCCTCCAGCGTGTACTGCAAGGCTGGCGGAGACGGGGTGTCGCACACGCGTGTGTCTCCAACACATCCCTTGTACACACACATCCCTTGTGCACACAACGTGCACGTCCCCACGTGCCAACACGTGCGTGTGTGCCCTCTCCAAATGTGTGCTCACACCCCCCCGCACACACCTTTGCACGAGCGCTGGGGACACCCCCACGCGCACATGAGCGCTGGGGACCCCCCCATGCCGCACCCCCGGGCACTCACTGATGTTCTCCTTGTAGGTGGGGTCCCCGGTGCTCTGGTTGTAGGAGAAGCAGACGGTCACCGTGATGCTGGGGGGGCAAAGGGGCCGTGAGCGCAGCCGCCAGCGCCGCAGCACTGGAGCACCGCAGCGCCGCAGCACCGCAGCGCCGGAGCACCGCAGCGCCGGAGCACCGCAGCGCCGGCCCGGCTGCGGGGGGCTCACCAGGAGTCGGGGGTGCAGCGGGCAGGGTCCACCTTGCTGGGCGTCACCGTGAAGGTCTTGTTCAGGATGTTGATCACGGGCCGAGCCCTGGGCAGAGATGGGGGTCGGCTGAGCCCCCGCGGCAGCACGGACCCCCCCGCGAGGAGGGCGGGGGCGCGGGGGGGTTACGGGGGGGCGCGGGTCCCACCTGAGCAGGACGACCCTCTCGGCCAGGCTGCCCACCAGCAGGTCGGGGTACGAGTTCCCGTCCACGTCCAGCCCCCCGCTCAGCGCGTACCCGAAGGTGCGCAGGCCCAGCTCCGACCCGCTGATCACCTGCGGTTTGGGGGGGTCACCCACTGCTCCCAGCCCCACGACCGGGGGTCACCCGCCCCGCTGAGGGGCCCCCGGGGCCGGTACCTGCCGGGGCTGGGGCAGGAGCCCCCCCGCGCTGCTGTGGTAGATGTAGACCTTGCCGGGCCCCTCGAACGGCGCCCCCACGGCGATGTCTGCGGGGACGGAGCAGGGTCAGCCCCGCGGCGCGCCCACCCCCCCGGCACCCCCCCGGCCCCGTACCCTGGAAGCCGTCCTGGTTGATGTCCCCGATGCTGGCGACAGCGAAGCCGAAGCCCGAGGAGCTGGGGCCGGTGAGGACCAGGCTGGGGTGCGGCTGGAACCCCCCCACTTCGTTCATGTAGATGTACACGGCGCCCCCCACCTCCTGCTTGCGCTCGAAGTAGTGGGGGGCCCCCACCACCAGGTCCTGCCACCTGTGGGGCCAAGGGGCCACTTGGGGCTGGGGGCTGCAACACGACACCCCCCCCCGGCACACTGGGAGCATGGGGACCCCCCAGAGCCGTAGAGACGACTCGCCCCAAAATTCCCCCATAGCTGCGCCCGGGGCTGTGACCCACAGAGCCCCGGTGCTGCGGGGCGCCCCAGCAGAGACCCCCCCCGCAGAGGCCCGGGCCCCCTCACCCGTCGCTGTTGAGGTCGGCCAGGGCCACGGCGCTGCCGAAGTAGGAGCCGACCTGCGGGCCGGGGAGCAGGAGGCGGCGGCGCAGCGTCTGCTGGGGGCTGCGGCTCAGCAGCAGCACGGCCCCCGTGTGCCGGTACCGCGGGGCGCCCGTCACCAGCGTCACCGCGTCCTGCTGCAGCACCGCGCGGCCGACCTCCGCCGTGTACCCTGCGCGGCAGCGTCAGCCAGACCCGCCGGGACCCACATCCCCCAGAACCATCTCCCCCGCGTGACCCCACATCCCCCCCAGAACCCACGTTCCCTCCATGACCCCACATGCCCCCCAGAACCCATCTCCCCCACCATGGCCCCACACCCCCCCCGAACCCACGTTCCCTCCATGACCCACATCCCCCCGGACACCGCGGTATCACCACTGCCCCCTGCTCACACCATCCCTGGGGGGCTCGGAGCCTCCCTAAACCCCACCCCCCTTTAACACCCATCCCCAAAGTTCCCCCTAAATCCACCTCCCCAAACCTCCCCCGAATCCCCTGACGGGACCCCCCCCCCCGCCCCCACCTATGTAGGTGTTGCCGTTCTTCTCGTTGGGGTAGGAGAAGTCGTGCAGGTCCCACATCTCCCGCTGCAGCATGTAGTTGGTGCCTACAATGGGGGGGTTACCCACGTGGTGGGGGCAGCCCCTCGCACGCCCGCAGCACGTGTGAACACACGCGTGCGTGCACTCGTACCCTGCCAGTTATACGCGCCGGGCGCCCCGAAGTAGATGATGTTGGCGGTGAAGCCGGCGCTGGTGCCCATCTGGCACATGCCGGTCTCGTCGGTGTCGGTGTTGGTGTTGCACATCTCGTGGTGGTACGTCTGCCACTCGTCGCCCAGGTCCAGCCGCAGGTCGTTGCCGCGCACGAAGCACCGGCCCACCATGCGCCGCTGGTCCTCGCTGCCCGACCACAGCACCCGCGTGTAGCGGTGGGCGCAGGCCTGCGGGACCGGCCCTCAGCGCCCGCCGCCCCCACGGGGCGCGGACACGCCCCCGCCGCGTGCCACAGCAGCACCCGGCTGCCGTGTCCACGTGGGAGGACGCTGTCCCGCCACCCCGGAGCTCCCCAGGGCGCCAACCCCCCCGCACCCACCCGGAGACGGGTCCCTGCATCCCATCGCCCCACAGCTGCCCCAGGGACGGGGGTGACAGGGGAGTGACAGGGGGTCCCTGCAGCGCCCCTGCCCAGTGCCACCGCGCTGGGGACGCGCGCAGGGCCCACGTGCAAGCACGAGCAGGCGCCAGCGCCCCCGTGCAAGGTGGCAGCTCGGCACCGCACACACGAGCGCCGGGAGCCAGGGCAGCGTGTGTAACGTGGCTACCGGCGTGCGCCGCACTCACCAGCACCCGCCCCGCCGGCTGCCGCTGGCTGGCCACCGTCACCCCCAGCCACATGCCGTCGATGATGGCCTTGTCCGGCTCGCCTGGGCGAGGAACAGACAGCGTGAGAGACGGGCCCTCCACCCCGCGCCCCGCGCGCTTTGGGGTGCCCCGGGGTGCTCACGCACTCTTCAGCTCGATGTCGAGGCGCTGGCAGTCGCTGGTGGAGCCGCTGAGGGGACAGGCGTAGACAGCGCCCGTCCGCGTGCCGTTCGTCAGCTCCACATCCTGGGGGGCCCCGACCAGCAGCCTGGGGGGCAGCGGAGGGGGAGGTGGGTGGGCGGTGGGGGAGCAGCGGGTCCAGCCACCCCAATGCCCTTCGCACCATTTTGGGGGTGCAAGGATACTCAGGCTGCTGCGGGGAGGGGGTGGAGAGACAGACCCCGATGGGCGACCGACAGACGGACACGGTCCTGGCAGGACCCAACCCCGGCCTGTGCCCACAGCTGGGCCCCCCGTCCTGGTGCGGTGGGTCGGGCTGACACCCCCAAACCTCGCACGCGGCCCCACGGGGACAGCGAAGCCAGGAGCCACTCGGCACAACCCGCTGCGCCAGCACGGGCCCCCCCGCTCTGTAAACAGTCCCGGCCAACCTTTGAGCCGCAGCAGCCGGGCCCGCGCAGCTGCGCCGTGTCCCCGGACGGGCGCACCCCCGCGCCGGGAACGCGCGTCCCGGCGGAACCGGGGGAGACACCCGGGAGCAGGAGCTGGGACCCGCTCCGGGGGGGCACACGGGCACCCCCTTCCCAGCAGGTCCAGGCTTGTCCACCCCCGGGCAGCACCTTCCGGGGTGACTCAGGCTCCTGGGGGGGCACGGGCAGCCCGGTTGAGTCACGGCGGTGCCACGCGGGGGGAGGACATTGGCATCCCTGGAGGGGCGCCCAGGCCGGGAATGCGGCACCCACAGCTCCACGTGCGCTCAGCCCCCGGGGGCTCCAAGGAGATGCTGAAGGGACCCCAGCGCCCACCTGGACCCCCAGCCTTGGGGAGAGGCTGGGGACCCGCAGGCAGCAGCGGCCGGCGTGCCCGGGGGGCTGCGGAAGGACCGGCCTTTCCGCCGGCCGTCCCTGGGGACAGTGGGGACAATGGCACGGGGAGGCACGGCCGCGTGGTGCCAGCGGGGGAAGCGCGGCCGTCCTGGTGGTGGGACGGGGCACCGGCACCCGGGCAGCTGCCGCAGCCCCAGGCCCGGCCGCAGGGCACCGGGATAACGAGCCGGGGGGTTCTCAGCAGGGACCGGGCGCTGTCCCCTCCAGCGCCGCGGGCGGCAGCGCAGGGAGCGCTGGGAGCGCGGGGCCGCGGGCGCGTCCGGGCAGCGCCGGGCGGCTGAGTCAAAGCCCAGGCGCAGCAGGAATGTGGGGCCCCCGGCAGCCCCCGCCCCGGCACGCCGGGCCCTGCGCCCGGTGACGGGCACCGCCGGCGGCACCGCCGCCTCAGCCAGACGCTGCAGGTGGGGGCGGCGGCGCTGAGCCACAGAAGAGCCCCCGGAGGGGTGTAACGGGGGGTCCGCTCCCCCCGGAATGCTGGGCTGGGGACACCCAGAAAGGCCAGCGTGCGGTGCGAAGGTGAGGGCACAGCGAGGGGGGCGGCTCTTCCTGACCCGCCCAGCCTGGCACACAGGAATCTGCCCCCCGAACCCGAGTGACAGCCGGTGACTCACCTGAAGGGGAGGTGACTCAGTGCAGCTGCGGGACCCGGGGCCGGGGGAGAATCGGGGGGTCCTGCCCCCACCCCGAGCCCCAGCAGGACCCGCAGCCCGGGGTGCTGCCCACCCCCGCTCCTGGGGACAGGGACAGGCACGCGGCCCCTTCCAGGGGCTCCCCGGCCAGGACGGGCCCCCAGGCTGCCCGGGTGGTCCCGGCTCGGCCGCACCCCGGCTCCTGGCAAAGCCCTTCCCAGCCGCCATGGCTGCTCAGGGGTCCCGCGGGTCCCGGGGGAAAACCGGCCCGAGCCAAGCGGCTCCGGCGGCTCCTGCCTCCAGCCACGGCTCCCGGCACGGCAGCCCACCCGCAGGCGCTGCTCCTGGGGGGCCATGGGATGCCAGGGGCTTCTGAGCCCCACCGGAGTGGGGGGGACATGCACAGGCGTCCCCCCACCCGCGTGTGCCTCAAGGTGCCACCGGAGCCCAGCTGCCCCGGAACACACGGGAGCCGGGATGCCGGGGCTCCCGTGGCGGGGACGGCAGGACCAGTTTTTGGCACCGGTGCTCCCCGGGGGGCACAAGGAGATGGGCTCAGCCCACGCCTTGAGCTCGGGCAGCGGAGGCAGCGCGGGGGGGCGGGAAGAGAGGCAGGAATGCGGGAGGCCTTGCAGTGTCAATGTGCCCCGGTTGGCCGGGGGGGCATAGCCGGGAGCAGCCCGTCTGCACCACATCCATCCCCGTGTGCTCGGGGGCGAGCGCCAAGGCAGGAGGGGGCTCCGCAGCCCCCAGCCCTGCCCGCAGGCAGAGCCCAGCTCGGGTGGCCGTGTTGGCAGCAGGGTGGCCTGACGATCGATCCCCCCCAGCCCTGAGCAGGCAAAGCTGCTGATGCCCGCACCAGGAAGGAGGCGGGAGGGGAAGAGATGGCTCCTGGGAGCAGCGAGGGATGGACGGACGGATGGACGGATGGATGGATGACCCCCCGGGCGCTGGCCCCACATCCGTCCCCCCTCCGCCTGCCAAGGAGCCGCAGCCCCGCAGGACCCGGCCAAGGCGGGGGGAGGTTGGCCGGGCCGGCTCTGGCAATTGGCACAAAACCAGGCGAGGGGGAGGGAAAGAGGGAACCCAGCTGGCCCGGCTGCCGGCCTCTCCTCCCACAAACACGCTGTGCCTCAGTTTCCCTATGCTGTTCAGGGACCCCAAACCCGCACGGGTCAGGATTTCCCGGCACAGCCAGGTCCTGCTAACGCAGCCCCAAGCCAAACCCCCCATGTCTGAGCCACGGCAGCAGCCAGACCTGGCTCCGGCAGCCAAAGCAGTTTGTTAACCTCAGGGCGGCAGATAAGGCTCCCACCTCACCCTCACCTGGCGCGGGGAGGAGCGAGCAAACAAACCTTTGCATGGGCACAGCTCCGGGACACGAAAAACATCTCTGGAGCCGAGGTGGGGGAACGCGGGTGTCACGGCGGCCGCGCCAGCCCGGCCGGGAAGCAGCTGCCCCCCATGCTGCAGAGCATCCCTGCCGCCCCCCAGCACAGATCACGGGACACCCCCAGCGGGATGATGGCAGCAGGAAGTGTCCCCTTCCTGTCCCACCCGGCTGCGGTGAGGCCGAACCTGCGAGGATGTGCCTGGTGAGCAAAGGGCACAGGAGCTGCCACCGGGGCTGCGGGGAGCGGGTTTGCCCCCCTGCTCAGCACCCCGTCCTGTCCCCCTCCCGACGGGGACGGGCAGCAGGGCTCCCAGGGAAGGGGTGCAAATCCCCCGGGGTTTCACGCTCCGAAGCCTCTCGAGCGCCCGCAGCGCAGCCACCGCTCGGCCAGCACCGCGCTCAGACACGCACGGGCCACGTGGCCCACGCCGGGGGAGCACGAGCTCCTGCTGGGCCAGAGCTCCCCAAAACCCCCGAGGCCAAGGAACCAGCGCTGCCAGCGTCTCGGGAAGACGCGTGAGCTGGTCTGTCCCCGTGCCAGCCAGGACCCCGACGTCGATGTCCCCTGCCAGCGGCTCCGACACCCGCGGCCGTGGCCAGGAGCCACCGTGTCCCTGTGGGGAGGAGGGTCCCCGGCGCGCCGGGCCGGCTCCTGCACCCCCGCAGCTGCTCCGCGGGAACGGCCTCGCTCCCGGACCGAGCAACAACAGGCGGGCGAGCGGCCGAAATGCATCTCTGGAATGCGGAGCAGCAGATGCCTCCGTCCAGCAGCTGCCGCGGGTCCCGCGCACGGCACAGCGGGCAGCAGGGAGCCCTGGGGTCCGCAGGACCCCCGCAGCCGGAGCTCCACGGAGGCCGAGCCCGCACAAACCTGTGCCCCCCGGGCGAGGAAGCCCCGGCCCGGCCCCGGCGCCTGCCCCCCGCACCGACACGCACCTCGGCATCGCACCTCGGGCCGGGAGGGGCCGGGGACGCCGCCCGCGGGGACAGCGGCGCGACCGCACGGCGAGTGCACCGGCTGAAAGGGCTTTTGTTGGGGCTCCGCGCGGCTGCAGGAACCGCAGCTCAACAGGTTCCCCGGGAGGAGCTACCGGAGCCGGGCAGAGGTGCAGGGGGGACACGAGGGGCTACGCAACCGCCCGGGGACATCCCCGCACGCTGAGCTCGGGGCTCCGGGGCCGCTTCCTCCCTCGAGAGACCCCCCCGCACCCACACCCCCGGCCGCCCCCTCCCCGCAGCTCCTCCCCCGGCGCACCCCGGGACCTTTGTCCTGCCCGGGGGACCCGCACTCCCCAGGGATCCCCCCCGGCCTGAGACCCCGCTGCCGCCGCAGGGCCCCCCGCCCGTGCCCCCCCGCACTCACAGGCTCCGCTCCTGCTGCTCGGTCTGCTGGTGCAGCGCTACCGAGAAGCCGAAGAAGCCGTCGGGGGTCGCGCCCTCCTTGAGCACCGGGAAGGTGAGGTCCAGGTTGAAGGCGGCGGCGGGGAGCAGCGCGGGGAGCACCGGGAGCAGCGCGGGGAGCAGCCGCAGCAGCCCCGGCAGAGGGAGCGGGAGCAGCCGCCGCCGCCCTCCCGCCATGTCCCGCACCGGCCCGGACCCGCGGCCGCGCCCCACCGGGGCCGGTGCGCTGTGGGGCGGGGCCGGGCGGGGCGCGCGCCCTTCCGGGCACTCCCCTTAAAGGGGCCGCACACCCCCCGCACCGGGCACCTGCGGGAGGGCGGGGGCCGCCCCGCGCGTGCGCACGGGGGAGGCGTGGCCACACCTGCGCGTGCACAGCGGGCGGCGGGAGCACGCGCGGTGGCGCAGGCCCCGCCCACGCCCATACCGGGTCACCCGCCCCGCCCACGCGCGTGCACGAGCACGGGGAATTCCGCTCGTGCGCCGGGCGTGCACGCGACAGTGCGGGCTCCCCCAGCCCCGACCCCCAGGATCGGTCCCCATGGGCGGGAAGGCGGCGGCAGCCGCAGCATCACCGCGTCCCCCCGGGAGGCGGCAGCGGTGGCCGCCGCGGTCCCCAGCCCGGCTGAGGTCACCGGGAGCCAGCGTGCCGCTCCCACCCGTGCCAGGAAACCCGTGGGTGGGCGGGGGGGAAGTGCCCCCCCGGGCAGGGGGGGTGCCGCAGGATGTCCTGTGTCCCCCACCCCGATGTCCCCGTGTCCTGGCACAATGTCACTGGAAAGAGTGACGGCGCAGGAGACAGTCCCAAGGGCAGACCTGCCACAGCCGGCACAGCGCTCTGGCACCCGGCCCTGTCCTCTGTCCCTTGTCCCGTGTCCCCGTCCTTGTCCCCCAGCGTGGGCTGGCCCCGATCCCGGCCCGGGGCACCCCAAACACCCGTCACGTCCCTGGGGACCGGTGGGTTTTGTCTCTGACACAGCCCTCGCCACAGGGACAAAGAGCCCTGCCCAGGTGACCAGTGTGTCCCCCGCGATCTTGGGGACATTTGGGGGCAAAATGGGTCCCTTTCTGTGCCCACGGGGCTGCCGAGTGTTTCAGGGGCTCGCCCTGCGGCCTCGGCTGCCGCCCAGCAGGGCGTTAACAGCAGGCGGGGCGGCACCCGGGGGGCGTTCACACCTCGAGAAGGGTGTGTGCCCGGCCGGTGGCAGCACCCACGGGGGTGTCGTCACCCCGAAAGGCCACTAGGTGGTGACGTCCGCCCAAGGATGCTGGTGGGGGCGGGAGGGCCCGTCCTGCGGGTCCCCCCGCGGCTGTGGCAGAGAGGGGGACACGCGGGGATCCAACCCGGCATCTCGGGTACCCCCCTGAACCTCCTGCGGGACAGAGGCGGCGGGGCGTCCCTTGTCCCTGCGCTCAGCCCTGCCAGCCCCCCGTGCAGAGACCGGCGGGCGCCCCGATACTGCCAAACTGGACCCCCCCGGCCAGTTCCCTCCCCCTAGGAGCTCCCGGGTTTTGGTGCTTCAGCAAGCGCCAGCCTGGCCGAGGAGCCCGCGGCACCAGTGCCTCCCAGCGCCGAACTGGTTCAGGACTGCACAGACCTGCTCCCTGTTTGTGCCCCGCTCCCCTCCCGGCCTGCAGCTCCCGAACCGGCTTTTCCTGCTGCAGAAACCCTCTCCCAGCAGGAACCGGCGCTGGGGACGGTCCGGCTGCGGGGACGGCCGCGCTGGGGGCCCGGGAAACCTCCCCGGGCAGGACCCGCGGGGCTCCCGCAGCGCGGACGGCGGCGCTGGGCCGGCCCGGGCGCTCCCGCCGCTCTGCATTGATTCCTCTGTTCTCAAATTACATTTCCCAGGCGGGGGGGCAAACCCGTCACCCCCGGCTGCCGGGTCACGCTGCTGCCCTCGGGAACCCACCTCGAGCTCATTTCTTTCTGTTATTTATGTTTCTATTTCTGTTTCTGTTATTTCTATTACTATTTCTATTACTACTTCTGTTACTATTTCTATTATTTCTATGATTTTTAATTCTAATTTCTATTTCTCCATTCCCGTTTCCATTTCGTTCACATTTCTATTGTTCATTCACGTTATTCGTGCCCCGGCGCTGTTGTCAGGGCCGGGACCCGAACTCCCGGTGCGGCGGGGCCCGGCTGCCCCGTGGGGCCGTCAGGTGGCGCCATCGCACCGCACCGCGCTGCGGGGGGGTCGGGGGGGACACAGGGCGACAGGAAGGGAAAAGGCCCGGCCAGGCTCCAGGGTCGGCCCCCAGCTCCCCAGCCCCTCTCGGGGTGCGGACCCACCGGCAGAGGCAGAGACCCCCCCACCAAAATAAAAGTCCCCTCCAAAGCCCTTCTCCCCCCTCCCAGTGCTGGCCTCGGGGATGGCTGGGGACAGCGCTGGGGACAGCGCTGGGGACAGTGCTGGGGGTGGTGGGGGCCCGGGCGGGGTGACACGGGGGGGGGCTCTTAGGGCAGTGGGGGGATCAGCGGTAGGAGGGGGCACAGATCCCCCCGTGGGTGTCCCCACAATCAGCGCTTGGCGCTGCCCCCGTGTCCCCAGGGGGCAGGTGCAGGATGGCAAGTTTTGGGGTACATGAGGTTCCCCCACTCACGAGGCGGGGGGGCTCTGCCTTGGGGATGGTGTTGAACTGGGAGACACTGGGAGCTGCTGGGAGAAGGTGGGAGCTGCGGAGGGAGGGGCACATCTCAAACATGTCCCTGTGGCCACCCAGCCCGGCGCCCGGACCCGTCCTGCTCCCCAACCTCCCCCCAGCAAACACCCCACACTCCAAGTGCCCCCTCAGCACCAAGAGTCACCCATCCCCTGGCAAACGAGCCCCCCCCCATCTCACAGTGTCCCCAGAGCCCCCAGCCCCCTCCGCCCCTGCTCCCACAGGCAGGACCTGCGACCTCTATTTATTCCTCTCCCTCCTGCGCCCACTCTTTGTTGTTCTTGAGAGGAGGAAAAAACCCGCAGCCGAGGAGGCAGGAGCCTGTTTTGCCTCCCAGGCAATATTTCTGGAGCCAATCGGAATGCGCACCCACCCTGCCCGCTCCCTAATTAAAGGCTTTAACCGGGGCCGCGCCGAGGTTTGGGCACAGTCACTCCTGCCGCTCGGGACGGTGCGGAGCAGCCGCTCTGGGACACCGGGCTCTGGGGACACCGGGCTCTGGGGACACCGGGCCTGACGCTTGGGCAGCCGCCGGACTGGGGGGTCCTCAGCCAGGTGGGCAGCTCCCACCCCCCCCAGCTCCCGCCATGAGCGGCTCTTTCGACAAGAAGCTCTCCAGCATCCTGACCGACCTCTCGGGCTCGCTCAGCTGCCATGCCGCCTCCAAGGACTCGCCCACCCTGCCCGAGTCCTCCGTCACCGACCTGGGCTACTACACTGGCCAGCACGACTACTACTCGGGCCAGTCCTACAGCCAGCCCGTGAGCCACTACCCATACCACCAGTTCAACCTCAACGGCATCGGCGCCGCCGGCACCTACTCCCCCAAATCCGACTATTCGTACAGCCCGTCCTACCGCCAGTACGGGCACTTCAGGGACCAGCAGCTCCCGGCGCAGGACACAGGTGGGACGCTGGGGACAGCGGGGGTGCCGGGGGCGGCAGCGGGGTCTTGGTGAAGTCGCACCCATCTGAGTGTCCCCAGGCTGGGGACGGGGTGGCCGCAGGGCTGGGGAGGGCACTGGTGTCCCCGCCGGAGGATGTTGGGGCAGGGGTCGGCCCCCCATGTCCCTGCTGCTGCTGGGGTTGCAGTGTGATGGAGCCGCACGGGATGTGGCCGCCCAGGGGATGTCACCAAGCAGAGTGGGGTGACCCCAGCTGCGGGGGGATCTGCTCCGGGGCCCCTTCACTGTCCCCGGGCTCACGGCTCCGCTCTCTGTGCAGTGTCGGTGAAGGAGGAGCCGGAGCCGGAGGTGCGGATGGTCAACGGGAAACCCAAGAAGATCCGCAAGCCCCGCACCATCTACTCCAGCTACCAGCTGGCGGCTCTGCAACGCCGCTTCCAGAAAGCCCAGTACCTGGCGCTGCCCGAACGGGCCGAACTGGCCGCCCAGCTGGGGCTCACCCAGACCCAGGTAAGGGCTGAGCCCCCCAACGGCCCCGACACCCCAGTTTGCAGCCACAGGCAGGAGGGAGCGCGGGAGGGGAGCCGGAGCTGCCGCCGCGCCGTGCAAAGCCCAGACCCCTGGGGGCCCGGGGGGGGGTCTGGCGGCCCAGGGGTAGGTGCTCCCCTTGCCGGCGGGCGCAGGGCTCCCTGTGCTGGGTTTCCCTGCGCCGAGCAGATCCGCGCTGCCGAGGAAACGGCGGAGAGGAGGAAGGAGCGGAGAGCGGCGGATCCCGCCATCCCCGCTCCCTGCTTCTGGGGTTCATCCCCCTCCCTCCGGCTCCATCCCAGCCCTCGCTCTGCCCCAGCACCCGGTGGCGGATGAGGCCAAATCCTGCCCTGGTGCTCGGGAGGGTCCTGAGTCAGCAACGCACCAGCTCCCGGGAACGCGGGACCCAAATCCCGGCGGGACGGGGTGCTCGGGACAGGACGGGGCGCTCGGGACAGGACGGGGCACTCGGGACACCCCATCCCAGCAGCAGGTCCTGGCCCTGACTCCGGGCTGTGTGGGGCTCCTCCCAGGGCTCCGGCTCCCCCACTCCACTTGGTCCTGTCACAGAAGGGATTCTGGGACTGGAGCCACGTCCCCCCCAAGGGACCTGGTGCTGGGGATGGCGGTTTGGGCTGGACTGGAGAGCAGGGGGAGGCGCGATGGGCCTCTCCCCACGCAGCTCCCAGATTCGGGGCTAAACCCTTGCTTTTGGGGTTTGCCTGGCACGGGGACAGATCTTCCCCACCGATCTGCCGGTGTGAGGCGCGTAGGCTGCCGGTGCCGTCACCGCGGCGTGTGACTCCCCCGCAGCCAGTCCGGCCCGGCGCCCTTGTGCCGCCCTTGGCGCGGCGCTCCCAGCGCCCGGCCTTCCTCCTCCTCCCTTGGGCGATGAAGCAATCGGGGACACTCGGCAAAGGGCTGACGGAGCGCGTCACCCACTCCCAGAGGGACATCCTGTTTGGGTGACAACCACCGCCCCCCCCGCCCCGTCCCCGGGGCCCAGGGCGTCCAGCGCCGCCTCACCCAGCGCCAGGGACGCTCCCGACGCCCGGCGTGCCGGCTGGGTCCCGTGACGCCGTGTCCCCAGGACATCGCGGTGCCTTTGCACGGCGTGTCCAGCTTCCCTGTGACACCCCCATCCCGGGCGCCTTCCCGTGGTGCACCGTGTGTCCAAGGTCCCCGTGACACCCGAGTCCCCAGATCCATCCCGCGCTGTGTTGTATGTCTGGGGTCCCTGTGACACCCCTGTCCCTTGTCCCTTTCCTTGCTGCATCGTGTGTCTGGGATCTCCGTGACACCCCTGTCCCAGGTGCTTTCCCCATGCCACCCCCATCCATGTCCCCTTCCCGTGACCCGTCCAGCCCGGCCCGGCGCTGACCCCCCGTGTCCCGCAGGTGAAGATCTGGTTCCAGAACCGCCGCTCCAAGTTCAAGAAGCTGTACAAGAACGGGGAGGTGCCGCTGGAGCACAGCCCCAACAACAGCGACTCCATGGCCTGCAACTCGCCCCCCTCCCCGGCCGTCTGGGACGGCTCCTCGCACGCCGGCGCGCCGGGCCGGACGCCGCTGCCGCAGCCGCTGCCCTACAGCTCGTCCCCCGGCTTCCTGGAGGAGCACAACCCCTGGTACCACCCGCAGAGCCTCGGCGCGCCCCACGGACCCCACCAGCCGCCGGCCGCCGCCATGCACCACACCTCCCCGGGGCCCCCCAGCACCGGCGCCGTCTACTAACAGCCCGGAGCGAGACGAGGGACAGAGACAGCGCACGACGACTTTGCCTCCTCCTTGTTTTTTCCCCCGCTTTTTGGGTTTTCTTCTTTATTTTTGTTTTTCTTTTTTCAAAGAGGAAAGGGCAGCCCTGTTGGCGCCCCCCGCCGCGGCCGTGCCTCCCCAGCTCGGCTCAGGAGCTCGGGGGCTGCGAGGGGCTGCACGCGGCCGCTCCAGCCGGGCAGGCAAGGAGAAGGTGGCAAATTCCTCCTGTGCATTACCGTTCCTTCCTTTTTCCACCGCCCTCTAACAAAATCGGCCCCCAAGGAGCCGCGTCCCCCCGGTCCCTCGCCAGAGCGCCGGGGCCACCGCAGCGAGCTGCCCCGGGGGTCCCCGCGCCGTGACCCACGGAGCCCCGCAGCCCGGGGATGGAGCCACAGCCGCGGTGAGGAGGACGCGGCGCCGCACTGGCCAGGAGCCCCACGCCGGGGTGCGCGTCCCCACGCCGGGAGCCCCACGCCGGGTGTGCGACCCCACAGCCGGGGGCGTTTTGGGGCCACGGACGCTGCGCGGAGCAGAGCGGGACCCCGGGGCAGCGCCACCGCCACCGCCCGGCCCGGTGTCAGACACCCAGGTTGTTATTTAAAAACAAATAAAAAGCGTGCGGGCGAAAATATTTTAATATTTAAACAGTTCAGGAATGGCTTAAGTTATTTCTAAAGACAAAACTCGTGCTGTGTCCGTTTTCTGGCAGTGCCTCCGTCTCCGTTAAGCTAATGGCCAAGCAAAGTGCCTATTTTTTAAATAAATCGACAACACATTTTAAAGGAAAAGAAACCTCTTCACTATTTTTTAAGAGAATGATGCTATTTTTTTAAAAGCAGAAGATGCAGTTTTAAGCAGTGTTCATATGTGTTGTACAGTCCCGAGGATCTTATTTATGTTGCCTTATATAAATAGGGGTGTAAGGGGGAACAGAGTGTACATAAGGTTCGTTTGTATAAAGTTGATCCAAACCAACCCGGGTTCCGTCTGCTCTTTGTTCACCTTTCTCTCCAAGGAGCCCCCGCGGCCCCTTTTCTGCTCTCCTGGGGCACAAAAGCTGCTCTAGAACCGGCAATAAAAGCGCTCGGAACGCGACGGCCCCAAACGCCCGTTTTTGGGAGGATTCCGGTGAGCGGGAGGAGCTCGGGAGCTTCCCGGCCGGGAAACGCGGAGTCAAGCCCCCTGTCCCCCGCGCCCCGTTGTCGGGGGCAGCCGGGGGGCAGCCGGGGACGGGGACACCGGGCGACGGGCTCGGCCGCTGCGCCGGGGCCCTGGACAGTGACGGGGATGGGGCTGAGCCGCTCGGGGCCCCGTCCCCCGTGTCACCGGCCGCGTCACCGGCGGGAGCAGCAGCGGGGGGGCGGAGCCCCGTGGCCCGTCCTGGCGCTGTCCCCAGAGCCGAGCTGGGGACACGGGACCTGCCGGGCTGGCGGCTGCGCACCCCCCGAGCGTGGGGGCGGCCGGGCCCGGGGGGGGGTCCGGGGGGGGCAGCGGGTTGGGGAGGGGGAAACAAGCGGTGTGACCGGAGCGAGGAGCGGGGCCTCCACTGGCGCTGCTTCATTTTATACTTTATATTTTATATTTTATTTTGGTTTGGTTTTATTTTTCATTTTTTCATTCGAGGGGGAGGGGAAAATGAAAGAAGGTTACGTATCCGCGGATTATATAAATCCCGGGTGCGCGGCTGCCGGGGCCGGCGCTGGTCCTGCCCCCGCGCCGCCGGCGCCGCCAGCCCTGCCGCTCACACAGCGCGTCCGTCCGTCCGTCCGTCCGTCCGTCCTGCCGCAGCCACCGCGCGTGTCCCGCAGCCCAGGGGGGCCGGGGGCTCCCGGGGCCACAGCGCCCGCAGCCCTGGGGTCACCACCAGCGTCACCTGCTGCTCCCCCAGCCCACGGGTGGCCAAGAGCCTCCAAAGGGACTGAGGGGCCCAGACCACCCCCCCGGGGCCGAGCCCCCCCCGCCCGCGGCCGCTGCCCCAAAGCAGAACGGGGCCCGGAGCAGGGGCAGGAACCCCGGGCCGGGGCATCACCCCCTCGCCCCCTCCCCCCGCATCCATCGCCCGGCCCTGGCACAGGAGCCAAATGAACCGGCCGCGTGGGACACGGCATCGCTGCCCCCCGGCACCCGCCACCGCGGCCCTCGCAGCGCCTGGCCAGCCCGGCACGTGGCGGCGGAGCCGAGGAGCCGCGCCAGGCGGCCGCGCCATTGCCACCGCCGGGGCTCTGTCACCATCGCCGGCTCTGCAACATGGGACAGAAACGCTCCCGAGTGGCCTTGGGGACATCATCTGTGCTCCCCGTCTGCCCTGGTCCGTGTCCTGTCACCCAGGCTCCCAAACCCCCCGCACCCCAAATCCCCTGCACCCCAACCCCCCCCACCCCAAACCCCATCCAGGGCCAGGGCTCCTCGGACTGCGGGCGACCTGGCGCAGTAACCTCGGGCCTGACCCGCCCGCCCCCTCCCATCCCCCCCGCCCGGTGAGGTGAGACACCTTCAACTGCTCCAAATCGCCCGTAATTACCCAGGAGGCGCAGAAGCCCCCACCAAGGGGCCCGGGTCCACAATCATTATAATTGCGGCTCCATGTCAGGGGAGCAATCGCCTGTCTGAAAACAGCAGCGGGTCCTGCACAGATGTGGGGGGCACGGCCTCAGCCCCGGCTCCAGCGCCCCCAGCCCTGTTTGCTCAGGAGCTTTTGGAGACGGAACCTCTGAGGGTCGGAACCAAAGCGTCTTCTCTGCACCAGGACAGAACCCCCGGCAGGGAGCGGCAGGTACGGAGGAACAGCCTTTACAAGTGTTCATCCTGTTTATAAAGGGGGGGCACATACAATCACAGACGGTATTTATAAATAAAACCAGGCTGGGGGGTCTGGGGACGCCCCAGTCCCCCAGGGTCCCCCCTGCCCCGTGTCCATGGCCAGAGGCCGCGTCCTGTCCCACGGGCGCACGGCCGACGTGCCGGAGCCGATTCGCTCCGTGATGGAGCGGGCGATGTCCAAGTCCCTGCGGAGCACAGCCGCCTTCCTCCTCCTCTTCCTCCTTCTCCATTCGCTGGCGTCCCCCAGGGCTCTGCTGGGCTCCCTGGCCCCTCGGGGTGGCACAGACCGTCCCCCTCACCGTCCTTCCTGGAGCTGGTAGGCGCTGGAGCTGCGGCCGTGTCACATCATGGGGGCGCGGGGGACGCTGTCCTGCGGGTGCGGCTGGTACCAGGCACCAAAGCTGTTGATGTAGCTGCTGGGGGCCAGGGGGGGCCCTTTGCCTGGCATGGGGATGTCCCAGAGCGGGGGGACGCTGGGCGAGCAGGGGGAGAGGGCGGTGGGGTGCAGGGGGTCCCCGTCGGGCGTGCTCGAGCTCTGCTTCATGATCTTCTTGTACTTGGAACGCTTGTTCTGGAACCAGATCTTGACCTGGGGAGAGAGGGGCGAGCGGGGAGGATGGGGTCAATAATCGACAATTACAGCCCCCCTGGGGTCCCGCACCGCCACCTGCCCTCTCGAGGGGCACAGCCGACTCGGTGTGGGGGTCTGCGAGATAAGCCGGGGCCTGGGAGATAAGCTGGGCTCTGAGCCCAACCCTTCACGAGCCACCAGGGACTCCACTAAGGGCAGGTGAAGGAGAGTGTGGGGAGAGGCACAGGGAGCCCAGGGAAACAGGCTATGGATGGAGCCTGAGCCAGGAGTCCCCAGCCGTGCACGTCCCCGTGTGTCCCCATGGCCCCCCCGCCACGGGCTGCGGCCCCCCCAGCCCAGCGGGTGCCGGGGCTGGGCCGGGCGCGGCGCGGTGGGGCCCTGGGGTGGTGGCCCCGCTCATTCCTCCCCACGGTCCCCCCCGCGCTGCCGGCAGGTTCCCACTTGTCTCCTCTTCCCCGGCTTTATGAGTTCGCTTCGCCCCTGGCTCCGGGCTGCACCGCTGCCGCCTGCCTGTCTCTCCCCATCGCCTTCAAAAACCCACTCGCCCCGTCCCGCGGCCCAGGGCCGCCCAGCGCCGGGCACGGCTGGGCCGGTAGCCAGGCTCCGGGGCTGGGAAAGTCCCGCTGCCGCTGGGAGGTGCAAGCAGGGGCGCCCTGAATCCGAGCCCCGGGGGCCCACCGGCGCCAGCTCCCCCGCCGCAGCACGGCACGGCTCGGCACGGCTCCAGGTGCGCCCCGGCATCGTGACGCAGTCTTCATCCAGAGTCGCTCCTGGAGCCGCGACGGGCACGAGACCCCGCGCGGCGCGTCCCCGGGGCCGGGCCCGTCCCCTCGCCCGGGCCGGGCCGTACCTGGGTCTGGGTGAGCCCCAGCTGGGCCGCCAGCTCCGCGCGCTCCGGCAGCGCCAGGTACTGGGTCTGCTGGAAGCGCTGGTTGAGCGCCTGCAGCTGCAGGCTGGAGTAGATGGTGCGCGGCTTGCGCAGCTTCTTGCCCTTGCCCTGGATGCGCAGCTCCCCGCTGGCGGCCGGGGGCTCGTCGTGCTCTTGGGTGGGAGAGGAGCAGAGTTAAACCCACGCGCTGGGAGGTTAACAGAGCCCAGACAACCCCAAACCGTCCCCCCAGCCCTGGGTTTTGCTTTTTGGAGGGAAGCGGGAATAAGTAGGGGGGGGATTTGCTTTTGCTGTGCTGGTTTGTTTAACCTCAGGTGAAGCAGAGGGGCAACAGGAGCAGGGAGGGATGGGATCATTCACCCAATATCACTGAGCCAGCCCAGGAGCAGGCAGGCTGCGCCCCATGGGGGGCCAGGCGGGACCCCACGGGGCAACAGAGGGGGCGGCAGGACAGACCCCGCCCCGGGCAGCCCCCACGATGGTGCCCCCACCCGCACCGTCTCCTCCCCGCTCCATCCCTTCGAGCATCCCCGGGCCCACCCGGCCCACGTGGCTCCCGCGGGGCAGAAACACAGCGAGGGGGCAGCGGGGCCGGGGGTCCCGGGGCGGGCCGGGGCAGCCGGGGCTCCGATGGCCCCCGTCCCCGGGGCTTCTCGCGGCCACGCAGCCGCCCGTCCCCACGGGGCTCCGGCAGCGGAGCGACATCGCCCCGGCCCCGCGCGTCCCACCGCGCTTCCGACGGCTCCGTCCCGGCGCTTCCCGGGGGTCCCGGCGCGCCCCGCTGTGGGTGCCCGGACCGGGGGGCAGCGCCGAGCACCCCGCGCCCCCTTACCTGCGTCCTGCAGCCTGGGGCCGTGGGCCAGCGCGGCCGGGGGCGGCTGGGGGCCGGGGGGCGGGTAGGGCAGGTAGGGGCCGCCGTGGGGCGGCGGGGGCGCGGCGGGGTAGGGGTAGGGCCCGGGCCGGCCGTACGAGGCGAAGGGCGGCGGGTCGTGCTGGGGGAGCCCGTGCAGCGGGTAGCGCGGCGGCGCGGGGCGGCCGAGCTCCAGGAACGCGGCTTTGGCGGGGCCGGGCCCCAGGAGGCTCTCGGCCGCGGAGCTCATGGTCATGTTGGGCCGGGCCGGGCCGGGACCCGCCGACCCCCGACGGGCTCCGCGCGGCGCGCCCCGCGCGGGGATCCCCCGGGCCCGCCCCGCCCCGCCCCGCCCGCGTGACGTCACGCCCCGGGGCACCCCCTGGCTGTGCCCCCCCCCGGCAGCCCCCCCTGTGTTCCGTCCCCCCGGAGCCCCCGTGTGCCCCGGCCCGGAGCAACGTGCCCCCTCCCCGAGGGGACACCCGGGCGGGGGGTCCCCGGCCCCCCGCGTCCTGGCTGAGCGTCCCCGGGGGGCGCCTGACCCACGGGTTCCTGCCCGTGTGTGGGGGTCACCCCTTCCCAGGGCCCCCCCTCCATGGAGGGCACAGCAGGTGGGTGGTCAGGCGGGACAGGGGTAGGGATGGACACGGGACAGACGGACACCAGACTGAGGGACAGACACCAGTCTGAGGGACAGACTGAGGGACGGACACAGAGGGTGTCGCGGTCTGGGAGGAGCGAGGGGGTGACATGGCCGGGACGCTGGCAGGGAGGGTCCCTGTCCCACCGTCCTGTTACACCCTCTCAGAACGTGTCCCCATCTGGCCGTGGGGCCGGGTCTGAGTCACTCTGAGCAGGGCCAGGAGCCCCAATTGAAATAACTGAGCCCCCGGGTGAGCGGGGCACACACTGGGCTGTGTCCTGCCCCAGGTCCCCACAGCCACCTCCTCTGACCCTCCGTACCTGACGGCTTCTGCCCCCTCCCCGTCCCACCCACCTAAACCTTCGCTCCCAACCCCATAGGGATCATTTCCAGCCCAGACCCTCAGTGCTGGGACAGGCTGCGGTGTCCCCATGTCCCTCCATCCCCACACGGAGCTGCACAAAGCACCGCTGTCCCTGGGACTGTCCATGGGCTCAAAATCCGACGTGAGCCCAAAGTGGGTGCAGAGAGTTTTCCTGCCACCCCACCCGGGCCACCAGGGCCCAGGGGCCAGAGCGGAAAAGCCCCCAACCCGGCCAAGGGAGCGGGGGCCGAGCCGCGGGGAACGAGAGGCGCGAGGGGCATCCTGGAGAGGCATCCTGGAGGCGTCCTGGAGCGCCCCGGGAGCCCAGCTGGGCCAGTGCCGAGGGCGAAGCACCGGAGCAGCCTCCCGCTGCCGCCGCGCTGGCCCCTCGCTCTCCCGCCGGTGACTCAGCTCTCGCCGCGACGGGTGCCGGCTTGCCGGATCGGCTACCGGCGGCTCCGCTCCCGCCGGTGCTGAGGGTGGGGGATGCCGGGGCTCGGGCTGCGGCCCCGGCCCATGGGGGCTGCCTGAGGGGGCTGGACCCTGAGCCCCTTCCCAGCCCCTGTGTCCCCCACCCCTCTGCTACCTGGTGGACAAAACACATACCCATCATTCAACATAAATACAAGTACCCCAAAATGCCCAGTGGGCAGCAGAGGAGCCAGGGTCCCCGTGCCACGTGCTGGTGGGAGGACAGTGTCCCCAGGGCTCTTTTGGGGCCATATTTGACTTATGGCAAGAGGAAGAGGACCCTCCTGGTCAAATCCTCTCCTGGGACAAGCGGCTCTGTTTCCTGGGTGATGCCAAGGAGGGATCGCCCCCCACGCGCGGGGCCAGAGAGCGAGTGGATCCCTCCACCCGGGGATCTCCAAGCAGCTCGCACAGCCAGGATGAGCAGTGACACCAGAGAGGCAGCGGTGACACCAGAGAAGGGGCAGTCCGTCCCATCCATCCCATCCCACCCCATCCCACCCCATCCCACCCCATCCCACCCCATCCCATCCCATCCCATCCCATCCCATCCCACCCCACCCCACCCCACCCCATCCCATCCCATCCCATCCCACTCCACTCCGTCCCATCCATCCCATCCCACCCCACCCCACCCCATCCCACCCCACCCCATCCCATCCCATCCCATCCCATCCCATCCCATCCCATCCCATCCCATCCCACCCCACCCCACCCCATCCCATCCCACCCCACCCCATCCCATCCCATCCCATCCCATCCCATCCCATCCATCCCATCCCATCCCACCCCACCCCACCCCACCCCATCCCATCCCATCCCATCCCACTCCACTCCGTCCCATCCATCCCATCCCACCCCACCCCACCCCATCCCACCCCACCCCATCCCATCCCATCCCATCCCACCCCACCCCATCCCATCCCATCCCATCCCATCCCATCCCATCCCATCCCATCCCATCCCACCCCACCCCACCCCACCCCACCATCTCCTCCTCCCGCCGGCACAGCCGCCTGGCTCAGCTGGGTGTTGGGCTGGGGGTTGAGGGGTTGGTCTCGGCACCCCCAGCCCCATTGTGCCGAGGGGACGCCCCGTGTCTGAGGCCACCGGGGCGGGCGCAGGGACAGCGTCACCTGCTCCGTGTTCCCTCGGGAGACGGGGCGAGAAACCGGCACCAAACCTTGGGGCTGCACAAAACTCCGGGCTGTTCAGCGGCTCCGGGGCAGCAGCTGGTGCCACCGCGGCACCTGCCCGGGGACAAAGCTGGGGCCGGGTGCAGCCCTCCCGTGTGCCGGTGCGGGCTGGCAGGGACAGAACGCGCTGTTGGAGCAGCACTTGGGGTTTGAGGGATAACCCGCTGCCAAAACAAACACATCAAGCCAACTCGTGTTAAATTAAGAAAATAAATCAAGGCCACGCCGGGAGCCAACTCCGTGTCTCGGCCGGGCTGGCAGGTGCCGACGGCCGCGCGGTGGCAGGGAACGCGCCGGCGCTGCCGCCCCTGCCCGGCGATGCTCCCGCCGCGCGGGTGCTCGGGACGCGGCTTCGCCGGCACAAAGCCGCGGCGACGGAGGCTCCAGGTCGCTGCCTGCCGGGCTGATGCAAGCAGGAAGGATTAAAGGGGCGCAGGGGAGGGGGGAGCAGAAATGCATGTGCCAGGTAACAAACCTACAAGATCCTCCAAGATAAAGGGAGATCCCAACAGCTGTAATTACGCGCTGCAGATAGAGCGGCGCGGGGAAAGCCTGCAGCCAAGCGCAGGAATTCTGGGTTAATGGCAGCCCAAGGAGAAGTTAATAACAAGCCGAACAAAGTGGGAGCAGACAGGCTGGCGTCGGCCCTCCCACACGGCACCGCCGCCGCTAACGAACCGCCGCGCTATCGCCAGCCCGCGGGCATCCCGGGGGACGGGACGCTGCCAGCCGGGCCCTGCGCGCGGATGCGGGGGGGTCCCGGGGGTCTCGGCCGGAGCCGGAGCCGGAGCTGAAGCCGTCCCGGGGACGGGAGGGTGAGGGACAGGAGAACCAGGGAACAGGTCGGGCCGGACGCTCCGCCACAGGGACAGTGCCAGCGCGGACAGGCTCTGCCCCACGACACCCGCCCGTCCCAGGGCCCGATCCTGCGCCCCGGGAGCAGCAGCACGGGTGGGAGTGGGACCCATCCCCAGGACGGGCTCAGACACCCAGGACCTGCTCCCGTGTGACGAACCATGGCCGGGGCGACCGGAGCTGCTGCTGGAGGTGACCTGAGGGCGCGGAGTGGCCCGGGGGACACACACCCGGAGGTGACGGTGACGGCGGCTGCTGCAGGAGGGTCTGGACCCGGCTTCGACAGGCAATGCAAGAGAAGAGAAAGTTCCCATTGATATTTTCCCCCTTTCCATTTGCAGCTCTCAAGCATCTCCAGGAGGGATTCGGAAGGGTTTTTCTATAAAAGTTGCTCAAAACCGCTTGTCCCCGAGGCTGCAGCCTCGGCAGCGCCTGGGCCGGGGCTCCGCAGCCGCTGCGGGGCGGACGGGGCCCCCACGGCCACCACGGCTCAAATCAGCGCGTCCCATAGCATGGCCAGGACTTGTGCCCCGCGTTGTCACCGCTTGGGGTTGGGATGAGATCATATGTAGGTTAAAAATCCTTAAAACAAGTGATCACCCCCCTCCTCCTTCCTGCTTCGTCCCCCTCAATAGAGCAAAGGTCTGGTTTAGAACTTTGGAGAGAAGCAAAAGGGGCTCCAGCTCTGAATGGCAGAACGTCCCCCCCACGCCCCCGCTCCCCGTCCCTGCTGTCCCGTCCCTGCTGTCCCGTTCCTGCTGTCCCGTCCCCACTGTCCCATCCCGCTGTCCTGTCCCTGCTGTCCCGTTCCTGCTGTCCCGTTCCTGCTGTCCCGTCCCTGCTGTCCCGTTCCTGCTGTCCCGTCCCCACTGTCCCATCCCGCTGTCCTGTCCCTGCTGTCCCGTTCCTGCTGTCCCGTTCCTGCTGTCCCGTCCCTGCTGTCCCGTTCCTGCTGTCCCGTCCCCACTGTCCCATCCCGCTGTCCTGTCCCTGCTGTCCCGTTCCTGCTGTCCCGTTCCTGCTGTCCCGTCCCTGCTGTCCCGTCCCTGCTGTCCCGTCCCCACTGTCCCATCCCGCTGTCCCGTTCCTGCTGTCCCGTCCCTGCTGTCCCGTTCCTGCTGTCCCGTCCCCACTGTCCCATCCCGCTGTCCTGTCCCTGCTGTCCCGTCCCCACCGTCCCGTCCCCGCCGCTCCTCGGGACGCTCATCCAGCGCCTGGGAGTCATTGCGGGAGCGATTTTCTGCTGTCCAAACACCCCGTGTCACTGTTCCCCCCCGCGGCGCCGGCGTGCGCAGCCCCTTTGGGGGATAATTATGCCCCATCTGGAAACCTTTGGGAAGGTGCGAAGCTGCTAGGCAGAAAGATGACATATTTAATCAATTATTCCATTCATTAGCCCCGTCCTCAGCGCCTCGCCGTGCTAATTTGACAAGAGCAGCAATTAAAGCAGCTTTTTAACCCCATTCGCCTCCCGTCAGCCTCGGTGGGGGGCTGGGGAGGGGATGGGCTGTGGGGTCGCACAGGGGGTGCACGGGGTGCTCAGCCAAACCCCGTCCTGCTGGGGATCACACAAAAGAATTAAAAACACAGATAGATTTATTTTATTTCCAGTTAAAAAATGGGCAATGTTGGTTCAGATTTTGTTTTCTGAAAAGAAATGATTTCAGTGATTTTGAAGAGGGAAAGGAGCAGTAGGTCAGAAAAGCTTCGCCACCTCTAGCAACGGGCGCTCTCCACCGCGCCCCCGGCGCTGGACGGCGCCGGGCCGGGGCGGCCGCGGGGAACGCGCTGTCGCTGCTCTCATTTGCTGACTCTGGTTTCTTGGGTTTCTGGTTTGCTTGTTTGTTGTTGCTGTTTTTTGTTCTCTGTGTGTTCCATTGGAAAGGATTGGTCAAGCCTCTGGGGCCAAATTCCCAGGCTGGACTTGAGCAAAACTCTCCGTGTGGGTTCTGCCGGAACGAAGGAGCCGGGTCCCGCAGGAGGGAGCGCGGGACGAGGCTGCAGCGCGGCCCCTCCGGGACAGCCGGAGCCAGCGGCCCTGCTGCCGAGCGGAGGCAAAGCCCCGGGCGGGGCGCAGGGACGGCGCGGCACCCGCGGGTCCCGCTCGGGGCCATCGGTGCAGGTGACGGTCCCCGCAGCACGGCCGCTGTTTACGTCTCCGGGGAAGCTGAGCTCAAGAAGGAGAAAAAAATGGTGCCGGTACATGTATAATTAACGTCCTATTAGGAGGCGCCGAGGAGTCTCCGGGGAGCAGGGTGTACGAGATCGCTGCCTCCCCGACGGCGCTCGGGCACAAGTGTCCCCCGGCACGGCCGGGAGGGCCCAGGGGACCTGCCCTGGGGGACGTGGCATTGCCAGGGTCACCGTGGCGCTGGGACGTCCCTCCCAAGGGCAGGCTGTGCTTTGGGAGGACCGTCCCGTCCCGTCCCGTCCCGTCCCTGCAGCGTGTTCCCACTCCAGAGGACGAGCCGAGAGCTCCTGGGCTCGGGGGACACGCGGCTCGGCAGAGCTGGGGGGGGACAGCCACGGCTCGGGGTTCACCATCTCCTCCTCCTCCTCGGCCCTCTGGGCGTCCTCACCCCCGCTGGAAGGCCCCTGTCACCCCGGAGACCTGCCCACAGCCCACCGCGTGCCGACACGGTTCACGGCGCCGACCCACAGCGACCCGCCTGCCCGGCGTTATTGTTCCTCCCCCGGCACCGTCCCCTCGCAGCGGTGACACGGGAGCCTCCCTGCCCTGTCACCCAGGGCTCTCCCCGCTGCCCCATTCAAAGGGAAGAAAAGCCGGTTGTGGCCAGGTTGGGGGGTAAATCACAGGATTTCACACGGCCGGCTCCGTCTCCCTCCCCGCAGGTGCGATTCCCACCAACGCCTCCCACCGCAGCCGCGCTCCAGCTCCCACATTAGTCACAGTTCACTGGGCGCTGAATGGGGCTGGAATTCCTGAATCCACCTGCGGAGCTCTCCGTAACCCAAGCCTGCAGAGCCGCGCACGCCGCTCCGCCCGCGGACACCGGCCGGCGGGGGCTCGGCCGGGCTTTTGTCTCAACACCGGTTTGGAAAATTCCACCTGGCCGCGGTTGGGCTTTCCAGGGGTCCCGTTTCATCCCGTTCGCAGCCCAAGGTGTGCGGGGGGGGCTGGGTCCAGCTGCCCCCTTGCCCTGAGCAGCGAAGGTGACCGGGGGGCTGGAAGCGTTTAACAGGAAAATGTCGATGCATTGCAAATAACAGTTTTTGCCAGGAACGCATCTGCTCACTTTGGTCTGGGCAGAACTTCCCATCAAAATACTGCAGAGGTGCATGTGTCCATTCCATAAGCAGCAGCAGCCTGGGCACTCACGTGGGACGAGGGAGCCCCCGGCTCCCCCACCAGCTGGATTTGTCCCCACTGTGAGACCTGGAAGCACGAGGGTCCCCGTCCCGCAGCCCTCGCGGTCACAGAGGTGCTGGGACTGGTACCAATGACACCCGGTACCCACTCACACCCGGTACCCGCTGACACCCGGTACCCACTCACACCCGGTACCCGCTGACACCCGGTACCCGCTGGGACCTGGTACCCGCACCCAGGGCAACAAGGGCTCGTCACAGGGTGCACGGGCGAGCTTCGGCCTCGCGGCCCAGGCAGCCGCATCCCATCCTCTCCCTCAGCAGCTCAGAGGAGCAGCGTCCCCAGCCCGCGCGCAGAGAGGAGCTGCCCCCAGCCCGAGGGCAGAAGGTGGAGTTTTGTGTTAAACGTGGCAACAGCTCAGCTCCCCGAGCTGCCAGGGCTTGGTGACGGTGGTGACATCGCAGCGCCTCTGGATGGTACCTGACGGGCAGGATTCCTGCAGAGCATCTGTCTGACAGCGCCGAAGATCAAAGGCGACAGGGCCGCGCGCGCGTGCAGCTGGACCAGAACGGCCCGGTGGCAGGCAGGGCCGCGGCAGGGGACGCGCACCGCGGGGACACCCCCCACCGCGGGGACACCCCCCCACCGCGGGGACACCCCCCCACCGCGGGGACACCCCCCACCGCGGGGACACCCCCCCACCGCGGGGACACCCCCCCACCGCGGGGACACCCCCCACCGCGGGGACACCCCCCCACCGCGGGGACACCCGCCCGCCTCGGGGCAGGACACTGCTCACCGCGGGCAGACCCGGGACAGGGTTCCTGGCTGAAAATCTCACACAGGAGAACAACTCCAGCCTGAGACTCCGGTTCTGCCCGGGAACCCCACGGGAAGTGGTTTGGGGATCACCTGGCCCCAGGATGAGCTCCCGCCTGCCCCTTTCTGTTCTGCGCTGCCATTTATGTGCTTGAGCATGACGACTGTCTGCAGCACACACCTTCATCTTCTCATAACTTACTGTTTAAAACTCATGCTGTCCCAATAGCTCTCTAAAAGCTTTGCTGGCCCAGCGGAGCCGTCGGCAGCAACAGTGTCATGTGGCAGCGAGCTCTGCAGATCAACCGCACGCCGCTTCATGTCACTTCGTCTGGATGGGGACGCGGGGACGGGCGGGAGCTGCTGGCACGGCCCCCGCGCCCCACGCGCCCCACGCGCCCGCACGGCGCGCTGCATTCCTCACATTAGTCACCCTGTTTGCCTGGGCTCTGTCCCTCTCGGTTTCTGCTGCTCCGGCGCACACACCCACGGGAAGGCGGCGCCTCCTCGGCCCCGTCACCTGCCGCGGCACACGGGACAGGCAGCGCGATGCCGCCCGCGATTGGGACGAGGACGCAACGGCAGGGCGTGCACCGCGCTCAGGATCCTTATCTTGCCAAGGGAGAGAGGAAGTGCAGGGCACTGAAACTGGGAGCTGGGAATTGGCTGGGGACCTGATCACCCCGCACAGCCCTGCGGCCGCCACAGGCACTGGGTGCTGCGGCCAACCCCCCCGAGCACTCCTGCACGGGCCATCCTGCAGGACACCCCGAGCGAACCGCACGCTCTGGGGGAAGCTCGGCTCCCTCCACCCTGTTCCGTCGCTGCCATCGCGGGTGGCGATGGAAAAGGCCACTCAGCACAGGAGGAAGGTGGAGCAACCCTGGCAAACCAGGGCGGCCTCCCTGGGTCCCTCCCGTCGCTCAGCTCAGCTCAGCCCAGCTCAGCTCTGCTCAGCTCAGCTCAGCACAGCCCAGCTCAGCTCAGCTCAGCTCAGCTCAGCTCAGCTCAGCACAGCCCAGCTCAGCTCAGCTCAGCTCAGCTCAGCTCAGCACAGCCCAGCTCAGCTCAGCTCAGCTCAGCTCAGCTCTGCTCAGCTCAGCTCAGCACAGCCCAGCTCAGCTCAGCTCAGCTCAGCCCAGCTCAGCTCTGCTCAGCTCAGCCCAGCTCAGCTCAGCACAGCCCAGCTCAGCTCTGCTCAGCACAGCCCAGCTCAGCTCTGCTCAGCTCAGCCCAGCTCAGCTCAGCCCAGCTCAGCTCAGCCCAGCTCAGCACAGCCCAGCTCAGCCCAGCTCAGCTCGGCTCAGCTCGGCTCAGCTCAGCTCAGCACAACCCAGCTCAGCCCAACTCAGCCCAGCTCAGCCCAGCTCAGTTCAGCCCAGCTCAGCTCTGCTCAGCTCAGCTCAGCTCAGCCCAGCTCAGCCCAGCTCAGCTCTGCTCAGCACAGCCCAGCTCAGCCCAGCTCAGCCCAGCTCAGCTCAGCTCAGCACAGCCCAGCTCAGCCCAGCTCAGCCCAGCTCAGCTCAGCACAGCCCAGCTCAGCTCAGCTCAGCTCAGCTCAGCACAGCCCAGCTCAGCCCAGCTCAGCTCGGCTTGGCTCAGCTCAGCTCAGCACAGCCCAGCTCAGCCCAGCACAGCTCGGCTCAGCTCGGCTCAGCCCGGCTCAGCTCAGCTCAGCCCCACAGCTGGGGCCGACGGTGGATCCTCCCGCATCCCGCTGCGGTTCTGCCTCCCCAGGCTCGTTCTCCGGGGGTGCAGACGCAGCCCGTGGAGCCGCTGGCAGCGCGGGGCTGCCTCGAGTCCCGGCCCCCCAGCAGGCTCTGCCCCCCTCCAGGTCCTGGGTTGGACCTTCCACAGTGCCAGGCAGCCTCTGAGCTGACAGGGGATGAGACTGACTCCCACCAACACGTCACGCACCCACCGTTATGGTCTCATGGTCCCCTTGGGCTCTCCAGGAGGTATCCACTCATTTTTTTCTTATTTTCTACGTATTCAATAATTTTTTCTCATTTTCTAGCAGGCTGCAGAGCTCTAGGAGCAGAAATCAGCTCTTGTTCCTGCGCTGCGTCTCCTGCGGGACAGGGGCTGCACCAGGGACGGGGGCTGCTCCAGCACCTCCAGCACATCAGGGATGTTCATTAACTACAGCGAGTGCAACTTCCCTTGTGGCACCTGCAGCCAAACTCGCTCATGGCTGATAACCCAAAGAAATGAAACTGGAAACGGCGCATCCATAAAGGCCAACGGCCGCGTTAGTTTTGCCGTGTGATAACCAGAAAAGCACCTGTCCGAGACAAACAAGGGTGACACGGTCACGCTTTCCACGCAGGCCGGGCTGTGATTAATCCCCGAAGCGGCAGGGAAGCGCGGCCAAGCGCAGGCGGCCTTTGATGTGCAGCTTGGGGATTGCTGAAACCAAAGCCGAGCCGGGGCTCCGGGGTGCCGGAGCGGAGGAGGAGGAGCAGCGGCAGATAGTCGACCTGTCTGTGCAGCACGTTGTACAGCTCACCCGCTGGACTCAGAGCGATGCCTAAGGTACAGAACAATAATAAGAAAGATGCTACAGAAATTTAATTTAATTTAATTAAAAAAGAAAAAAAAAGGCTGATGAGCAGAAAGGATTGTCCCAGGAAACTTCCCTTTGCAAGGCCCTGGCTTTTCTGAACGCAGCTCCTCGAGGGGGAAGGCGAGATGGGGAAACCCAACACAAATCCGGCCATTTCCCCCCATGTGGGGGCAGGACAGCTCAGCCCCCGCTCCCACCCGAAGCCCCGGCCCTGGCGCTCCGGACCGAGCACAGTGCAGGCGCCGGGTCAGAACGGGGCCCGGCGGGCGGCTGACCCGACGGGGGTTTCCTTCAGCAAGCTCGTGGAAGGAATCGCAGCAACTCCACGACTGAGGTTTAGCAGAGATAAAGCAGGAAAGCAAACTGCACCTGTGCTTCCCAGGGAGACGCTGAGCCCCAGCCAGCTCTGTGATCTCCATCCTTCTCTCGACGTGTCCCGACGTCCTTCAGCTGTCTGAGCTGCTCTGGTGGGATGCTCGTGAATCTGGAAAAAGAAAAAACCCCAAAGTATGAGATTGTGAGGATTCCAATCCCAAACAAAACACAGTGAAACGTGGTACGGACTCCTTCACAAGCCCCAGACTCGAGCCGGGGGTGCTTGGTGGCACAGGGAGGATGCGGCTGGACGCGGCTCGTCCGTCCCACGATGCTCCCACGGAGAGCGCGGCAGGACCAGGACTCGGTTCTCCATGAGATGACCTCGACTCTTCTCTTTTGGGGGCGGGGGGGGACACTTACTAGCCAGGATGGTGCAGACTGGTTCAAGAAAACAACCTCACCCCTACCCAACACCCAGAGCCTGCGCCCGCTCCCAGAGCAGAGCCTCTGCGGTTCTGCAAAGACTGGATGTCCTCTGGATTTCAACGTTCTTCCAGTTCTCTTCCAGGACCAACAGGAAATGTGCTGAAACACCGTGAGAAAGCTTGTTCTGTGGTTACGTCTGGCCTTAACCAGAAACAGAAGCGCCAGGAGGTGGGATGAGAGTGCTTGAAATCCCTCCAACTTCCCGTTACAAACGCTGAAGGTCTGTGCGCTTCAGATGAACTTCTGGATGCTCCCATCGGGCTTTTGATGTCTGCCCTTCCCTCCCCGCTCGGCACTGAGAACAGCGGAGCCCCGGCGAGCGGCCGGAGCGGCGGCCCCGGGGCGGCGCCGTGTCCCTGCGCCATGGAGCCTGTGCCGTGTCCCCGTGCCATGGAGCCTGTGCCGTGCCCCCCGCACCGTGTCCCCGTGCCATGGAGCCTGTGCCGTGTCCCCGTGCCATGGAGCCTGTGCCATGCCCCCCGCGCCGTGTCCCTGTGCCATGGAGCCTGTGCCGTGCCCCCCGCGCCGTGTCCCCGTGCCATGGAGCCTGTGCCGTGTCCCTGCTTCGTGTCCCCGTGCCATGGAGCCTGTGCCGTGCCCCCCGCGTCGTGTCCCCGTGCCATGGAGCCTGTGCCATGTCCCCTGCGCCGTGTCCCTGCGCCATGGAGCCCGTCACGGCCCGGACGCGCTGTTCCAGCTCCCGCAGCGCAGCTCCCTGCACGTGGCCAAGGGCCGTGTCCCCGCTGAGCGCTCCCGGCGGTTCATGCACTGGGGACCCTCATCACGTCCAGCGGGATGACACCCAAACCAGCGCCCATCCCTCCGCTCTGGGCTCTGGATCATCGCCTCCTCCTGCACCAAAGGGCTCCAGGAGGTTCAGTCAAGAGTTCACCTCCTGGTTGGGTAAGGGAGGAAACGTAGAGGAGGGAACCCAGAGTGGACACTCTGAACACACATGGAATGGCGTCTCTAACGCCTGCGGTCACCTCGTCTAACCCCCTGCACCCGCACCGTGAGACATGGCGAGGAGAGCCCAACGGCCTCGCGGGCGGCTCCGAAAGCCCAAGCCATGGGGGTTTCGGCACCGGCTCTTATGTAAGCACCGAGGCCGGGTGATTCCAAGCGCCAGCAGCTCCCTCTGCGGGCTGGGACAGCAGCGGTGGCCTCCCCGGGAGGGCGGCTCAGAGCCCCAGCGGCGTGACTCATGCTCTGGAATGGCCGCTCTCCCCATCTGCCCAACAGGAAGGCTCTGGTGACCGTCCCCTTCCCTTGGCAGCTCCAACGCCCCGTGCTGGTGGGGTGAGCCCTGGCCCCGAATCCTGCAGAGCTGCCGAGAGCGAAGGAGGTCAGCGCTTCTGTGGATTTAACCCCAAAACCTCAAGTAATGACGCTGTCCCTAAAGCAGAAGGTCCATCAACGCTCCTGGAATTTCTCGTTCAAAACAATGCGTCACCGGCGGAGCAGGAGAAGGACCAGCTCTGGTGACTCGTCACCTGCCCGGCACCCCGGGCACAGGTGGGGTGGCCGTCCGTGGTCCGTCCCTCGGCTTCCTGTTTGCTCTGCCCACAGCGCCGTCCCGGGGCGCCCAGAACGGCCCTTTCCTGCACACCCAGGAGTCCTGTTTGATTAGGAGCCGGTTACCTGGATACGGCGCCTCATCAAAGGGAATCCTGCGCTGGTGGCATCCCGTAGATGTTTGGGTAATTGCAGGTTCCTGCTGCTTGGAGCCAGTTCAACCTCCGGCCTGGGCTCTGTGGGAGGTTTTGTGAGAGCAGCGCTGCACGCAGAGCGCAGGGGAAGAGCAGCGACCTTCCCGAGCTCCAGGGGCGCGGTGCCAGCACTGAGCTGCCATGAATGGGTGGCCCCAAAGCCGGCCTGTGGGGCCGGCAGCCGCCTGGCCCGGGGAAGCGGCGGCGCTGCCCGGGCGCGGGAGCTGCTGGAGCCACGTCCGAGCTCCCGTGGCCCCACGTCGCCCCCGCCAGACCCACCTGCGTCCCCGCGCCGGCGGGTCCGTGTGTGCCGCACCTCGGGGACGGCGCTGCCAGCGCCACCGCCACGCACCGGCCGCTCAGGCTCACCGGCTCCAATTCACCGGTCACAGGCTTTCCCGGGTGACCCTTCCTCCTCCTCCTCCTCCTCCTGGACGTCACTGGTCCTGCTACAAGAAAAGAAAGTGAAATTAATCTGACTTCACAATTTGGAACAGCTCATACTGCCTTGTCTAATTTTACTCTTTCCCAGGCCAAACCTCCCCAGCCAAAGTACTTATTTAATTACTGTATTTTCTATAATCATCTGCTAGCAGCCCATAAATGCAAGTAAGGCACCAGGCTCCAGTTAGCAGTCACCAGTGAATTATGATGCACTTGAAATAAAGAATCACTTAAGACCAGGATGGCTGGCACCCTTGAGACATCGGCTATTATCTAATTTCAACCTATTTGGTAATAACCTCAACCTTTCCTACGAATGCAGGGAAAGCGCTAATGCTCGAGGTCTGAGACACTAATAGCTCGATCCGGCTCTTATTTACACCGCTATAAACGGGAACCAACGGCCTGGAGTCCACGCAGGTGAACAGCGGGGGCCGGGGGCAGCTGCGGCGCTGCTGGGGACGGCACCTTTAAGCGGCCGAGGGGATGGGATGTGCTTTTGGCAGGGCCGGGTTTAGGCAGGATTGAGCCTGGCTTAGGGAGAAGGCGCTGGAGTGGCCCTTTCCAGCACCTGGGGATCAGCGCGATCCCGAACGTCACACCCTGCGCATAACTCATCGGGAGGGCGGAGGTGGGAGCAGAAACATTGAGCAATAACCAGCTGTTCCATTTTGGGAAGAGTTTCAGGATTTTGAAATTTCTACCTCTTTCAGAAAGGAAAGAAACCAGAAAACGAGGCTGACGCTCCCCAGACCCGGAGCAAGGAGCGGGTCTCGGTGCCAGCCGCGCGCAGAGCCCGCTGCCCCGGGGCTGGCAGCCGACGTTCGGCACCGTCCGGCCAAGCGCGACGCCCGTTTCATCCGGCACCGTGACAATGGCTTTTCCAGAGCGATTTCTTCTCAAAGATCAGATGCTTTTGAAAAACCCTTTCTTTCTGGCTTCTCAGCACTTCTTTTCCATCAAGAGCTGGAGTTGGCCGAATCCTGCTGGTTCTCCACGGCTTGCTGGGTGACTCCTGAGATCAGACTTTCCGCTGGAGACAGGTTGGGTCAGAAGAAGACCGAGTATTTCAGAACTGCCTTCAGCAGAAAGAAACGTCCCTGTGCGTTATCCAGCCCCGGGACGACCGCGACCTGCCCACGTCGTCCAGCAACACGTGTGGGTCATGTCACCCCAGGTCACCAGGCTCCATGTTTCCAGCAGGAATCGAGGAATATTCCCTCAAACGGCTCTGGGGATCTCATCTGGAACACAGCGGCTTCTTTTAATCACCCTTGATCGAGAAACCAGGAGGGGAGAGCTCGGGGGGCAATGAAGGGGCAGAGAGCCCTTCTGGCAAGGACCCCGGCTTCCCAGAGACAACCGGGGCCGGAGTCGCTCTGCTCGGGACAGACACGGCCCGGGCCGCCAGGCTGGAAAGCAGCACCCAGTTGGAGGACAATGTTGCTGTAAGGCCAGGTTTGTATAAATTGGACATTAATAAGTTCAGGCTAGAATGGAGCAGGTTCCTTATCAGGCTCTGAGCCTTTAATGTATGTGAGAAACACGAAGGGTGGCGGTTGTTTCACCTTCAGAAGTTCAGAGGAGGGATGTCTGCACCCCGGGCTCTGTCTGCGCAGACAACGGGCTCCGGCGCCTCCCGGCCGAGCGCGAGGACAGAGACCCTGGAGACGCCGGTGTCTGCGAGGACAGAGCAGGAGCGGGAGCCCTTGGGTCCCCAGGCAAAGCCACGTCCGCGCACGGGAAGCAGCGCAGGCTGTGCCGTGTCTGAGCACGTCGCCGAGCGCCCCTGGTGACACCCCAGCCCGCGACAGGCCACACGTGGGGATAAAAGGCAGCGGGATGGCCCAGGGCAGAACACAGCCCAGCGACGCGGAGCAGAAACAGCAAGGGCTCCATTAGCTTCTTAAGGAGAAAAAGGAAGGGCCTGGAGCTGCGGGGACGAGGAACCCTCATGCACGTGAGCTGGTGTCAGCTCAGACCCATCTCATCTTCCCAGCTGGAGAACTGGAACAATGGCAGACACCTGGGCTGGGGATGGTTCTGCCGAGCCTCGCGGGGGCTGTGGGACGCCAGCCCGCGCTGCTGGCGGCCGGGCCAGGACAACACCGCCCGCCGTCCCGCCCGCGGTGACCAGCCGCCCCCGGCGGCGCCACATTGCACACAGGCGGCTGTCACCACGCCACCCCATCCTGTGCAGAACGAGTTTACGGGCCTGACGCAACCCCAGCGGGCGGCGGGTCCGCGGCCGCATTCCTGGGCGCGCAGTCACGGCGCCGGACGGGCCGCCCGGCATCGCCGCGGCCGCAGCCCCCCGCTCGGGGAAAGGGGCGCCCGGGCCAGCCCTGCCGCGGTGCCCTCGCGCGGCACAGACGGTGCTCGTGTTGCCCGGGACGTGCGGCTGCCCGGGAGCGGGACGGGACACGGAGCAGCTCGCGTGCCGCGTCAGCGCCCTTTCTGCAGCCAAGGACAGGACACCAGAAAACTCCCATTTCCTTAATTTAACAGGAGCCACAAGGATTTTGAAGGAGTGGGAGGCATTTTCTTGGTCCTCATTTCAGAGTATCACCATGTGCATAATAATCTGAATTCGACCCCTAATCCACCCCAGTTCAGGCATAATTCCCACAGACGGTATTGAAGCTGCAGCCCCAGATACCACCACCGAGCTGAATCCAATGCATCAGCTGTTCTCTTCAGTATAAATGTAACCGTCTTTGTTAACATCTGCAGAGGGATCACGGAGCCACCAGCAGGTCGGCTGGTGAGAGACGGAGCAACATGCAAAACACAAATCACCACTGGCTCGCGGAGCCACCGCGGGGACTCCAGCTCCGCGCCGGCAACCGC
Source organism: Streptopelia decaocto (assembly GCF_964273445.1). Taxonomy (NCBI): domain Eukaryota; kingdom Metazoa; phylum Chordata; class Aves; order Columbiformes; family Columbidae; genus Streptopelia; species Streptopelia decaocto. The sequence goes on along the minus strand of NC_138677.1, from coordinate 6,640,363 downwards.
TTCATTCTGCATGGCCACGGGGTCCCGGCGCTTTCAGCGAGTTTGGCTCCCACCGAGGTTTCAAAGAAGTGGCTGCAGTTCATCAGGTGCATTTTCAAAAAAATGATGGGAGTTGCCGGGACCCAAGCCCTTTGGAAAACCTGGTCCCACCTTGAAAAACCAGCTCCCATCTCTTGAAAATCTGGTCCCCACAAAGCACGGATCCCTTCTCCCCTTGCGCGGCGGAGCAGACTGTCTGCCCCATCTCCCTGCCGGAGTCAAACCCTCAAAGCTGATCTGAAAACTTAAGTTCTGGGCTGCCAGATGAGTGTGAAACGGCGGGGGAGCGGTGGGCGGGCTGGGCACCGCAGCGCCGCAGCACCGGTGACAGCTGGGGTGGCAGCACCCGCCATGACTCAGCGGCGGTTCTCCCGGCTCTCTCCGGGCTCTTCCACCAGCTGCGCGCTGGTTCCTCACCCGCAGGCGCTGAGTCACCCGCAGGAACCTGCGGAGAGCAGCTCTGGCCCACCTGACACCCCGTCACGCAGCCACCAGCTCTGCCCGTGGAAACGTCCCGGCCGAGGAAACCGAGCCTCATGGAGGGGAAAAGGGGAGAGGAAGGAGCCTGCGGTATTTGAAAAGCAATGAGAGGAGTTTCTAGCCTGAAATAATTCAATGCACAGATTACGAGGGGGAAGAACATCCCTGGGATGGACGGGCAGCTCACGGCATTGCTGTGTAACGATCCGCTGAGGGTTTGATGCTTGTGCGAGATTCCGCAGAGGCTCCGATCCCGGCGCTGCCGGCGCTGCTCCGGGGCTTTGCCCAGACCCTTCCTGGGACAGCTCCGGCCGCGCCGCCACACGGGCACGGGGGGACAGGTCCTGTCAACCACAGGGAAACAGGAGCGATATGTGTTTGCCACTCTCATCTCAGAAGGAAGCAAATCCAGCGATGGAGGCAAACACTAGCCTGTATTGGCAGAATAAGCTAAAACAGCATAGGAAATGGAAACTGGTTTGTGTGACGCTTTGCATCCCTCGCTATGGAAAAGCCCGCTGTGCAAGCCCATGCACCGGAAAACCATCAGGTCCCTGCAGTTTATTGAACGCTTAATAACCTCCTTCCTACTCGAGCTGGCAGCAAAACGTCTGCTGACCGAACCAAGACCAGAGCAGCGGATCTGAACCGAGATTAGTGAACGTCTGTCCAGCAGGCGCCTCGTTGGGGCGAGAGGGAGCGTGAGCTCCCGCAGCCCCCAGCGGCACAACCGAGGCACCAGAACAGCCTCCGGTGCCGCTGGCCGCCCCGCCCGGCGGGCGCTTCGCGGGCACGTGGTGCTCCCGCGGCTCTGGGCTCCCCCGCCGTCCCCCGCCCGGCCCTCGGGAAGCCGGGGCGGGTTGCCGCGGCGGTGAGCGGGCCGCGGGCTGCGGGCGAGCGTGGCGGGAGCGCCACCCGCGCGCCTCGTGCTGTGCTGATGGAGAGCGCGGCCGTCGCAGGAGGCGATGGGTCAGCGCTCTGGCATCTCCTCACAGATTGTGTTCAGGAATGTTTTAGGCCAACACAGTGACACAGATCTCCAAGTACCTGACCTATTTCCCCTTCGGTCCTTTGTCAGAATCGCCCTAAGGACCAGCAAAGATGTTTAACCTGAATAGCTTCAGCAATAGCCACACAACACCTGATCCAAGTGGGTCGCACTGTGAATGGGTCTGTATCGGGACCTTCCAGCCACTTGCCCTGGTGCCAACACAAACTGGGACTCCAGCTCCCAACATCTGCTGTTGCCATAAATAAATCTCCCCCGAGGAAGCAGGAGGCAGCCGGAGAGGTGAGCGAACGCAGCAAAGCCCCGTCCTGCGGGGCCGAGGGCCGGCGGCAGCTCCGCGCTCCCCTCGCCGCTGCTCCAGGACACGCAGCTCCCGCATGGGGCCGGGAGGGCGAGACAGCGACAGGGAAGCAGGTGAGTGAGGAGTTCAAAGTGCAGCATTTTGCACTTTGCGGCGCTGACCCTCCGCGGTGGGGAGCACGGGCGCAGCGCCGAGCCGAGGGACCGGAGCAGGGCTGGCCGGCGGCTGAGCGGGGGCTCTTTGCCACGAACGGGCACCGGGTCCTGTCGACACACATTCAGGGGTCCCAGGGGAATCCTTTGATGTGAGCCAGTGACCCTTGGAGATCTGCTCGCTTCAGCATGATCTTCAACAAAGAACAAGGGACCCCTTAGACAAGCCTCGGACTTGGAAACCAGGAGCAGCTGCGTGCCAGAGCGGACCGGCAGCGGGTGCCGCTCCCAGAGCAACAGCCACTGCCCACGGGGGGACCGGCGCCCGGCACGCGGTGCCACGGGCAGCAGCCCGGCCTCGCCGCACCGGGAATCGCTGGATCTGAGCAAAAGTGCCGCCCGCCGAACCGCAGGCGATGCCAAGAGCTCCCATCGAGCAAACTCGGCTGTCCGGGCTCCATCCCCCAGCCAAACCCGGACTGAGCGCTCGATGGCGCTTCCAGGCCGCCAGGATAACGCAGAAACCCGGCCCGCAGCAGCACAAGTCAGCACCCAAACCGGTGTGTCAGCACCAGGCAGCTCCGCGGCGCTGCTGGCGCGAACGCGGCCCCGGTGGCCCTGGCAGGGCCGGTGCTGCCGGCGGCGGCCGAGCCGGGCCCGGCGTGCCCAGCGCGCTGTGCTGCCCGCGTGACGCGCGGCTGTGTCAGCACGAGCGTGTTGTGGCGTGAGGCGACATTGCCGTGTCCTCCGTGACATCGGCCGGACGAGGCCCCCGGAGCAGGCGCGCCCGAACTCACAGGGATTACAACACGCGCGCCAGAACAACCCCCCCGTGCCAGCGGCCGGGCAGCTCAGCCCAGACCCCAGCCCGGCATCCTCCAACCGCAGACAATCACCCCCAACCCAAAACGCGCCTCGCGGTTCGCTCCCAGTTCACCCTTCCCGCCCACGCTCAGCAGCTCTGCTTCCTCCCTACAAGTCCGGAGGGGCTCTCAGGCCGGGGGGGCTGCTCAAGGGCAGTGCTGGAAAGCCGGGGTGAAAGGAGGTAAATTCCCTCCAGCGACCGAGAGGCCCGTGAGGTTTATCTTCCCGTGTCCTTATGCATGTGGAAGCTGCGCAACAGGTAAAAACCACCAAGGGGACACGGACACCTGTAGGGTCTCGGGGCCGCAGCGGAGGACTCGTAACGGTGCGATGCTGGGTAGAACCTCACATCCAGGGACAGACAAAAGCCGCCCTGCTGCACAGACGGGGCAGAGGCTTCGGGACACGAGCAGCACAGGGTCAGCGCGGGCTCCGGACCCGGCACCGAGCAGGGTCCGCCCGGTGTGCGGAGCCCCCGCCCTGCCCAGGGGATGCTGCAGCGCCGGAGCCGGGCTGCCTGCCCCTTGCTGAGGGTGCCAGAACTCCTGGGCCGGGACTCTCGTCAAGGATATGGTACCCATGGGGTTCACCTGCTTTATGGGCAATTATAGCCATTAAAGTGCAGTACTCGCAGGGGAGCCACCTTGGTTTGGACTCTAGGCCTTCCAAGGAGAGCTCAGCAACATCAAACCCAAACCCCGGGCGTTAAAGCAAAACCCAGAACAGATTAATGGACAAAACCAGCACAAGAACCCTTCCCCTAAACAGAACCCCAGCTGGGAAACGCCCTCCAGACCCCGCGGGCAGCCGAGGGAGGGCTGGACCCCGCTCGTCAGCGACGATGCTCCCAGAGCAGCCGCCCCAGCACAGACACCGGGTCCCGGCAGCGCCCGGACCCACAGCCAGGGAAGGGTTAAGAGCCGGATGGTGCCCGTCATCGCGCCCTGGCTGCGCCCCAAGTGGCGGCTGGGGCCCGGGCGCCTGCCGGGGTGCGGGCGGAGCCCTCTAACCACAGGGCAGCCTCGCCCCATTCCTGCCCAGCCCCAGCGCTGGCAGCCGCAGCGCCGCCTCCTGCCCGCCCGGCCGCGCCGCCCGGGAAATCTCCTTACGGAGGAGAAACGGGCTGCGGCGCCAGGAGCCAAGGGCTTGGCACCGCCGGGTGTTTTGCTGGAGATGTTTAGGAGTGCGTTGAAATTGCCAGCTTGCATCTCCTTAGATGTCTGAGCAATATCCTAGCACGGAATTAGGCAGGTAATAAGGGCTTGAAAGCAGGAACAACCACAGCTGGATTAAGATACAGGCACTCTGGGCCTTTGCTCAGCGCCCTGGCTCATGGAGACTCGGGATGACATCAGTCTTCGCTTTCGCTTAGCACAAGCGTTTCTGGCACTGTTTGCAAAGAGAAGCTGGAAGGAGAACTGTGCACTTGCCCAAGTTCAAGGGCAGGGTCCAGCAGTTGGCATTGCTGCAGCCAGGAAAGGCCCACGGGCGCAGGCCCACGGCCCCGTGTTACCGAGGTGGCTGCGCTGGGACGGCACCGGCAGGGCTGCCCCCGCCACGCGGACACGCCGCACCGGCAGAGGTGTCGCTGCCACGCGGACATGCCGCACCGGCAGAGGTGTCGCTGCCACGCGGACACGCCGCACCGGCAGAGGTGCCACCGCCGCACCGGCAGAGGTGCCCCCGCCACGCGGACACGCTGCACCGGCAGAGGTGCCACCGCCACGCGGACATGCCGCACCGGCAGAGGTGCCACCGCCACGCGGACACACCGCACCGGCAGAGGTGCCGCTGCCCCCGCCACACGGACACGCCGCACCGGGGGGCTCTGGGACAAGCCCAGGAGGTCTCAGGGGTGCCTGATGGTTTCCATCAGCCCCAGGAACGACCAGAGGGTGCAGGGCTGGACGCCCACTGCCGGCATCCACCAGCCCCTGCCCTCACCTTCCATCTGCTCGTCACCAGAGCCACAGGGCTGGCCCTGAACCTTCTGCCCTGGCAGAGCCTGGAGGGTCCAGTCTCACCGCAGCCCAGGGACGGTGCCACAAGTGCCACAAGTGCCAGAGCACAGCGGGCAAGGCCGAAGGACCCGCGGCGCGGCGCTGGGCACCCGCCAGGACACCCCGGCACCACGAGCTCCCGCGCTGGTTCTGTCCAAGCCCCACGAGCACCGGGGCACACGCACGAGTGGAGCCGCCTGTGCCCGTGTCCCCAGCCGCACCGGCGGCGCGGCACAGCGTGGTCCCCGTCCACCCGCGGTTCCGCCGGTCCCACCGCGCAGCCCCGTGTGCCGATTCCTGCTCCCGGCTCGTCCCTCCGCTGGTGCCGGCCCGACGCGGTGCCGGCGTCACCCTGGTCCCAGAGATGGTGTTGGGGAGAGGTTGTCCCGCTGGCAGCCAAAGATCTGCCATGGCCCCGCCAGAACTAACAACAAAGACAAATGGGCCCATCACCGAAAATGGCCCTTAATGGGCTGCAGGAGGGAGCCCTGTCCCTGCTGGCCCGGCACCATATGTGAATTCTTCACTAATCACCCCAAATTGGTGCAATTTGTCCGAGAGCTGTGCCGGGCCCTGTGCACCAGCAGCCGTGGAGTTTCAGCGGGAGCACAGCCCCGCATGGAAATCATTTTGCACTTGTGTGGATGCTTCCTGGGGCTCCAGCAAAAACAGGGGAAAAGAAGCAGCAAAGAGGGAGACGGAGCTTTCAGCTGCGCCACTGGCGCTTTTCATCGTTCTTCACTTAATGCTGCTTGTCTTGAGGAGGAAAAAAGACAAGGATCTAAAGACATTGGATGTGAATGAAGGAGACAGCGAGGTTCCAGGTGAGGGCTGACGGTAGCCTTGATCTAGCACTGGAGATAGGCTGAGCTTTACTGCCCACAGAACGAGACCCGACCCACGGCAGCTCCCGTGGGAGCCTGAGGGGGAGTCGTGAAATAGGAACATTGGGGCAAACGAGCCCTGAGGAAGAACTTTCATGGGAACGAGGACGTCTGAGGGGACAGCGAGGACCTCCTGGGACAGCGAGGACCTCCTGGGACAGCGAGGTCCCCGCCGGGGTCCCCTGCAGACCTGGGGAGGGTGGCTGGGATCCAGAGCACCCGTTGCCCGCCCAGAGATTAAGTCGCACCTGCAGCCTGAATGGCACTGGGAAGATAACAACCAGCCTTCCGCACCCTTTATTCAAAAATAAGCTCCTTAACCCCCTTCTAAAGGCTCCCACCGCCCAGCAGCCCATGCAGCGTCACACCCGCTATTGAAGGCCGCTTTGTTCTGCCCCCACCTTGCCCTCACCTCTCTGCTGTGATCAGAGCTGTGGCTCTAATTATCCCGTTCCCTGCCTCCTGGACTATCAGGACATTCAATCAAAGGTCACCTGGGTCATCTTTCATTGGGAAGAAGAGATGTCACCGGGAAGGTAAGGTTTCGGAGCATCCTTTGATGCGGAGCGAGCAGGAATTAAGTGCGGCCCTGCTGGGCTGTTCGCCCGTGGCTGCTGGAAGACACTGACGGCTTTCTCTCCGGATTTCCTTCTTTTAACTCTCTTGTTAACTGTCAAACCATTTAAGACTCTGCAGGTCCTGCAGACAGCATGAACAGCACTGCAGGGACAGCACGGACAGCACTGCAGGGACAGCGTGGACAGCACTGCAGGGACAGCACAGACAGCACTGCAGGGACAGCGTGGACAGCACTGCAGGGACAGCACAGACAGCACTGCAGGGACAGCGTGGACAGCACTGCAGGGACAGCACAGACAGCACTGCAGGGACAGCACAGACAGCACTGCAGGGACAGCGTGGACAGCACTGCAGGGACAGCACAGACAGCACTGCAGGGACAGCACGGACAGCACTGCAGGGACAGCGTGGACAGCACTGCAGGGACAGCACGGACAGCACTGCAGGGACAGCACGGACAGCACTGCAGGGACAGCGTGGACAGCACTGCAGGGACAGCATGGACAGCACTGCAGGGACAGCACGGACAGCACTGCAGGGACAGCGTGGACAGCACTGCAGGGACAGCACAGACAGCACTGCAGGGACAGCACGGACAGCACTGCAGGGACAGCACAGACAGCACTGCAGGGACAGCACGGACAGCACTGCAGGGACAGCACAGACAGCACTGCAGGGACAGCGTGGACAGCACTGCAGGGACAGCGTGGACAGCACTGCAGTGACAGCGTGGACAGCACTGCAGGGACAGCACGGACAGCACTGCAGGGACAGCGTGGACAGCACTGCAGTGACAGCGTGGACAGCACTGCAGGGACAGCATGGACAGCACTGCAGGGACAGCGTGGACAGCACTGCAGGGACAGCACGGACAGCACTGCAGTGACAGCACGGACAGCACTGCAGGGACAGCGTGGACAGCACTGCAGGGACAGCACAGACAGCACTGCAGGGACAGCGTGGACAGCACTGCAGGGACAGCGTGGACAGCACTGCAGGGACAGCGTGGACAGCACTGCAGGGACAGCACGGACAGCACTGCAGGGACAGCGTGGACAGCACTGCAGGGACAGCGTGGACAGCACTGCAGGGACAGCGTGGACAGCACCGCAGCACAGGCCGGCACCTCCCGGCTGGAGCGCTGCTGAGATCCAGCCAGCTCTGGCCACCTCGTGTCCTGCGGCTCTTCAGAGCGAGATGCTGAGGTTTCCACTGCGTCCCAGCCCGTGGCTTTCACAGCCCAGCGTGGCCAGCTCGGGGCTCCATCGCAACGGGAGGACCTGCTGCACCCGTGTCCTGGGAGGAGATGGTTCCAGAGGTGTCTGAGCTCTGAAATCTCGCTGCACCCGCCCCTGGGCACTCCGCTGCAAGACTCTGCATAAGCGAATCTGAAAGGACAACACAAACAATAGAGAGGATTAAGAAAACACAATATACGAGGAAAGATTTTGTGTGTCCTCACGCCAGAAACTGCCATTCAGCCTTGGGCAAGGAGGCTGAAAAGTGCTATTGCTGCAGAGGTGCCAGAAAGTGAAGACTCATGTCCACTCTGCAAAACGAGCGGACTGACGCGGCCCCGCCGTGCCGAGCCGGCAGGAGCGGGACAGAAACAGCCCTGCGAGGGCTGCCGGCCCACGGCCACCAAGGGCTGGGTTCCGCATCCCAGTTCTGCAGCCGAGGATGCTCCTGTATCCCAGTTCTGCAGCCCAGGATGCTCCTGTATCCCAGTTCCACAACCCAGGATGCTCCTGTATCCCAGTTCCGCAGCCCAGGATGCTCCCGCATCCCAGCACCGCAGCTGAGGATGCTCCCATATCCCAGCACCGCAGCTGAGGATGCTCCTGCATCCCAGCACCGCAGCTGAGGATGCTCCTGTATCCCAGCACTGCAGCCAAGGATGCTCCCGTATCCCAGCACTGCAGCTGAGGATGCTCCTGTATCCCAGCACTGCAGCCGAGGATGCTCCCGCATCCCAGCACCGCAGCTGAGGATGCTCCCATATCCCAGCACCGCAGCTGAGGATGCTCCCGTATCCCAGCACTGCAGCTGAGGATGCTCCTGTATCCCAGCACTGCAGCTGAGGATGCTCCTGCATCCCAGCACCGCAGCTGAGGATGCTCCTGTATCCCAGCACTGCAGCCGAGGATGCTCCCGCATCCCAGCACCGCAGCTGAGGATGCTCCTGTATCCCAGCACTGCAGCCAAGGATGCTCCCGCATCCCAGCACCGCAGCTGAGGATGCTCCCATATCCCAGCACCGCAGCTGAGGATGCTCCTGCATCCCAGCACCGCAGCTGAGGATGCTCCACACGCCCCAGGCACCCTCATCCCCAGAGGGTCGTGCTGCAGATCTTTGCTGACGAGAGGGGACACTCACTTGTGCCCCTTTGCTCATGCAGAGAAAACTGGAAAATGTCCCAGGGAAGAGAGAGGTACTAAAGAAAGAACAAAATCTTCACGTTAATAAGCCTGGAAAGGCAGAAGAGACAGACTTAATCTGATTGTGTGGGAGAGCGTAATCACAAGGGACTTGGCGCCGGGGAATCGATAGCAACTGTGGCTGCAGGGGCCGGGGTTTCACGCAGGCTGGAAAAGCTGTTAATTTGTTTAGTTCCTGATGGGTTTTGGGAACGGGGGAGCAAAGGGAGGGCGGGATGGGATCCAGTCGGTGGCGATGGGGAAGGAAAGGCCGCCTGTGCCTTTAATTTCTGCAGCCCAGGTTTTAGAAATGCAGCTCTGCTTGGAATGCTGCTGAGTGTGTAGCCCTGGGACAAGTGCGATGCCTTTGATTTGGCAGACTGGAGCCTCGGCAGGTTGCTTTGTGGGTGTATTTCATAAGAAAACAGAGGAGGCAGCAGTCCTGCCCTGTAACAGCCTCCAGACATTCTGGCCGGTGCTGCCACAGCAGCAGCCAAGAAAGGCACCGCCTGGAAGAGTGGAGTTTCAAGAAAGCCTCCCCTGGCCGGGAGCTCTGCCCGGCTTGCAGAAACCTTGGCTGCGTCCGGGTTTCTCCACTGAGCGCAGAGGCAGAAAGGTTCTGCAGGTAATTACATAAACTCTGCCTCCTGCCCCCCTTCCCGCTCCCTCTGCTGCTCGGCGCCGCTGCGGTGGAGCAGGAACACGCTGCAGCTGCAGTTCGGCTCCTCAGCTCCACCACGAGGAGCGGCGCTGGCGGCTGGGAGCGCGCGGCGCTCGAGGCCCGAGCCCCGACGTCCATCTCCAAAAGTGCTTTGACACAAACGCCTGGCAGAGCCTTAAATGGAGCCCTGGGGTGGGTAAATACAGAACCCGCGGGATCTCCTGATTGCACCAGGGCCACAGAGCAGGGTCGCAGGGGCTCGTCTGAGGATGCGCAGAGCCCAGCCTAAGAGCAGAGCGGCGCGCTCAGCGGCTTGTCCTTGTCCCCTGGTCTGGGCCAGAAGGCACAACAGCGGCACAACCCGCGCCGTGCCGTGTCACGCGGGACGTCAGCTCCTGCGCCGTGCACAGACCGGGCCGGGGCCCACGCGGCAGCGCGTCCCGTGAGCCCTCCATCCCGCTCCCGGCGCCGCTCGGCCGGGCGCAGCCCCGTGCCGCACACACCAGCCTGTGCCCATGCGTGCGTCCCAGCGCGCCTGCGATTCCCCCTCTCGCTGGCAAACGTTCGGCGCCAGACGCGGCAGAACGGGCGGTGCCGGGCGGTGCCGGGTGCGCGGCGGACGCGGTTCGTGTCGGGAGGCAGCGGCCTGAGCTCGGCACGGTGCAGACGCGGGCACCGTCTGCCGTGAACCGCCACCGAGCGGATCGGGCACTGGGAGCCTGGAGCTGCGCAGCACCGAGTGCGGGATGCGCAGCAGGGCCAGGGACGGAGGGCGAGGGAGGAGCCGGGATGTGTTGTACAAGACAAATTACACAACACGCACCTGGCGCTGAGGCTTCTGGCTCCCCAGCAGGTCCCCGAGACCTCAATAAGGAGGGTGCCCCGAGAATCTTGCCTTTCCTGGCTAGATGATCTCTGACTTAGTTCCGAGGGGAAATCGTTAAGCCGGAGGCAGAGGAAGGTGTCCCGTGAGACTAAGAGCAAACGTGCGGGTGGGAGGGAAACCAGCTGCCCCCGGGACAGGCACCGGGACCTCCTGGGCCACCACGTACAGTGAGCAGGTGTAGCCGGGTCACCCCTGTCAGCCCTGGAAGGTCCAGGAGCAGGGACCGCGCTGCCGCAAAGGGCACCAATGGGCTCGGGGCCCTGTGTGGGTCACCCGGCGGCTGGTGACGTGTCCTGAGGAGCCGCAGGTCCCGGCCGCGCGTGGTGCTGGAGCTGGAGCACGGCAGGGATGCTGCCGCGTTACCGCTGCCGCCGCCTCCCGCTTCGGCCACAGCCTTTTTGGGATATCTGCATGGGACTGGTGAGAGCAACGTGACCCCGGCCCGCGGCCGAGGCTTCCCGGTGCTGCCACAACACCAAGCATAAATAATAATTAAGCTGGGCTCAGAGCAGCTGATGTAGGAGTGGCTTGGCTGGAGTCGGCGTCCTGCCTGTGCGGCACAGGCCGGGCTCATCCCTGCGCAGGCCAGGCCTATCCCTGCACAGGCCGGGTTTATCCCTGCACAGGCTGGGCCTATCCCTCCACAAGCCGGGCTTATCCCTGCACAGGCCAGGCCTATCCCTGCACGGGAGGAGGAGCGCGAGGAACCCCACTGCAACACCCACCCTCTTCGTCCTGCGTGGGAGGGAGCGTGCGAGAGGCGACGCACCAGCTCGTTTTTCTTCTGATACGTTGCCAATCGCTGCACTGGAGCTGCTCCTGGGATGAATCTGGCCCGGTGTTTACATGAATTATTATTATTCATTAAGATTATCTTGTGGTTAAAACACAGGAGCGGGAAGTGAGCGATGTGTTCTGGCTCTGCCGCGACGCTGAGCATGGCCCTGGGCAACTCACTTTCCCCCATTACTTTCCGGAAATATATTCTCAAGCGAACAAATACTAGCATTGAAATGAGGGAAAATGACACAGATTATGAACATCTGCATAAATACCTGATCGACATCCAAATCCTACTGAGAAACAACAAAACAATCATCTCAAAGTTCACCGGGAGCTGCTTTTGTTTCTTTTATTTGCTAATATATTTGTGAATAGGGCTTGGTTTAAATGTTACAGCAATTGCTGGGGGCCTCAATTTTCACCTCGTTCCTACTCTGTCGGGGAGGCCGTGGAAAGGAACGGGCACGGCTGCTCTAGGGCCAGACGCCCCCAACCGAAACGCAGAGAAACAGGGCTGGGAACACCAACGGGGGCAGGAGAAGCAGCGCTGCACTGAGATGGTGAGAGGTGCTGCACTGAGATGGTGAGAGGTGCTGCACTGAGATGGTGAGAGGTGCTGCAGTGAGATGGTGAGAGGTGCTGCAGTGAGATGGTGAGAGATGCTGCACTGAGACGGTGAGAGGTGCTGCAGTGAGATGGTGAGAGATGCTGCAGTGAGATGGTGAGAGGTGCTGCAGTGAGATGGTGAGAGGTGCTGCAGTGAGATGGTGAGAGGTGCTGCAGTGAGATGCTGCAGTGAGATGCTGCAGTGAGGTGATGATGAGATGCTGCAGTGAGATGCTGCAGTGAGATGCTGCAGTGAGGTGATGAGTGAGATGCTGCAGTGAGCTGATGATGAGTGAGATGCTGCAGTGAGATGGTGAATGAGATGCTGCAGTGAGATGCTGCAGTGAGGTGATGATGAGATGCTGAAGTGAGATGCTGCAGCGAGGTGATGATAAGTGAGATGCTGCAGTGAGATGCTGCAGCGAGGTGATGAGTGAGATGCTGCAGTGAGATGCTGCAGTGAGATGCTGCAGTGAGGTGATGATGAGATGCTGCAGTGAGATGCTGCAGTGAGGTGATGATGAGTGAGATGCTGCAGTGAGATGCTGCAGTGAGGTGATGATGAGTGAGATGCTGCAGTGAGATGCTGCAGTGAGATGCTGCAGTGAGATGCTGCAGTGAGCTGATGATGAGTGAGATGCTGCAGTGAGATGCTGCAGTGAGGTGATGATGAGTGAGATGCTGCAGTGAGATGCTGCAGCGAGCTGATGATGAGTGAGATGCTGCAGTGAGATGCTGCAGTGAGATGATGAGTGAGAAGCTGCAGTGAGATGCTGCAGTGAGATGCTGCAGTGAGATGCTGCAGTGAGCAGAGAAGGACGATGGGGAGCTGCGGCCCTGCTGTGGCCCGGCTGTTCCGCAGCGCGTGGCCCCAGCGCGGCCGGACAGACCCGCTGGGGACGGCAGAGGGACCCGGCGCGGGGGGAGCCGCCTCCCGCCCCTCCAAACCCGAGGGCTCCCTCAGCTCAGGCAGGGCACGGCTGCCTTAAAGATGAAAACAATCAAACCCAACTATTTTAATTGACTCGCCCTCGGGGGAGGGAGGAGAAATTGCAATTGGAGCAGGGCTGGGGGGGCAGGATCACGGGCCAGGTCTGCGAACCAAGGGCTGCGAGTGTCCCGGCACCTCCAAACCAGGGTGACCCCCCCCACACCCCTTCCCCGGGATCCCTGGGGATCCCCCCGAGCCGCTTCCAGCACCTCTTCTTGTCTTCTTGCTCAGCTGGGGCAGCCTTTAATTATCCTGTTTGTAAATTTGTCATTAATTAATTAGCCTGTGTCTGAAAGGGCTTAGAAAATGTAAGTGTGGCTGAGTATTGTTACTGTCAAGTTCAATTATTATCATTAAATATTTATCTAGCATTGTAAGCAGTGGCTGGCGTTTTAGAGAGATTAAGACAGATACTGTTTCTGCCTGGAAGGGCTTGTCATCCAAATTAGACACTGAGGGAACGTGGAGATTGACAAAAGGACGGAGCTGGGGAGGATTGAGCCACAGTTGTGAGTCACAGCGTGAGCACACACCTGGGAGCACAGGGCGGGAGGAGCCGAGCGGGGCCGGCGCGGCCAGAGCTGCTCCCGGCGGGGGCCGCGGGGCCGGGGGTCCCCCCGGCACGGCCACCGCGGGACGTGCCCCGCGGATGCTCCCATGGAGCGCGGTGCAGGAGCGTGGCGGGGAGCGCCCCCCCGGCGCCCCGGAGGATGCTCCGCGCCTGCATCCCGCCGGGACGCGCCCTGCGCCACCTGCACAACCTGCTGCGCTGAGCCAACACCAAACAGGAATCCCGTGCTCGTTATTGCACGTTACCGAGTGACAGGGTTAGGAAAACAGGAGAGCGCCTTTGCCAGGAAGGGAATGGGAGTGAGCAGCAGAGGAGCTGGTTTCCTCCACGTGTTCACTCTTTGGCCTCAGCAAATGCGGCTGACATCCATTTTTCATCCTTTGCAATCAGAAAGGAGCGCGGTGCCCCGGCACCAACCACCGCCCAGCCTGCTCCAGCTGCACCAGCGGCACCGCGGGGCTCGCTCCAGCCCGCTCCGGCTGCACCGGCGGCACCGCGGGCTCGCTCCAGCCCGCTCGCCCCCAGCCCTGTGGGCAGCGCTCACCTGAGCGAGCCTGGCCCCGCCGACCTGGCCCCAGCGCAGGGGACCCCCCGGCCTGTCTTGGGGTTTCGATCCCTTTGGGACAAAGAGAGCTGGGTGGAGAATCATCTTCGGTCCTCTGGTCTTTGCTCCAGATGTCAGTATGAAACTACCTGGAGTGCTCAGAAATCATACTAAGTGATAAGTAACACTAAAGTAAACCAGGTTATAATAATCCTTAATGATTATCTGGTGATTGCTAATCCCAAAGAACTAAGCAAACATTAATTAATTCATATAATGGCCATCTAAATGCTATTTCCTCTCTGGAGACGGGGCAGCTGGTGCGGGTCAGCGCTGGAGCCCGTCACACCGTGTCCCCGTTGGGTCCCTGCCCGTGTCCCCCGTGCCGTGACCCACATTTCCCGGCGCCGGGGCTGCGGGCCGGGCCGGTCGGCACCTCGGGGAGCTGGTTCTGGGAGCAGCCTCCGCGCAAATGCCACACGGGCACTCGTGGCAGCGGCTCGGCCGTGGCGCCCGCTCTGCGCGGCCACGGGCTGGCAGGACGCAGGCGGCAGCGGGGCCGGCGGCACCAAAGCGCGGTGACTCCTCCGGATTTAGACAAAAGGGAGAAAAACCTCAAAATGGGCAAAACAGGCTCACAAAATCTGCTGCCAGCGAGTTCCCGCAGGGCTCCTCCTGCCCCCGCGCTGCCCACACGACGATCAGAGACGGCGTTTCCCTAAATATGTCTGCGTTCTGGGGCAGCTCCAAACCCCAGCACACCAGCAGCCTGGAGAGGCTGCGCGGGCTGGCGGCGCTGGGAGCGCGGGCTGGATGATGGCCCCACGCTGCTGGCCCCAGGGACGGAGCGCGGGCTGGATGATGGCCCCACGCTGCTGGCCCCAGGGACGGAGCGCGGGCTGGATGATGGCCCCACGCTGCTGGCCCCAGGGACGGAGCGCGGGCTGGATGATGGCCCCACGCTGCTGGCCCCAGGGACAGAGCACGGGCTGGATGATGGCCCCACGCTGCTGGCCCCACGCTGCTGGCCCCCCACGGCTGTCCCCGAGAGCCACCGTCCCGGCGCCGCTCGGCTCTGTCCCTCACCGCCGCCGCTCCCACAGGTCGCAAACGCGATCGCTCAGAACCCAACCGGGTCTCTGCGGTTTCTCTCACCACCAGCCTTGTCGACATGGAGCCACTCCGGAAAATTAATTCAAATTAATTAAAAGTATGAACTTAAAGTTGATCAGTTAAAGCCCGTTAAACTCATGATTCAGATTTCAGAATTAAAATGGTTTTAATTTAATCTAGTTCAACACACTCTCAAAGTAAATTAAACTAAACCACATTAAAGCTATTTTAATTCTCAATAGGCATGTTTAATGTGGTTTAATTTCTCCACTTGCAAAGTGAATGCAGATTAACCTTCCCGATGTCCCCAGGTAGACAGCCCTGCTATCGGAAGCAAAGATGCAGCGGTGTCCAACAAACCCGATCAAGAGGTTTGATCTGGACCAGGACCAAGCCGGAGTTTAACGCTGTCTCCCAATGGGTCCGGGCTGCGGTTCCAGGTCCGGCTGTGACCCCGGCCCTCCTGAGCTCTGTTCTGACACCGGTTCTGAGCGCTCAGCTCCCGGTGCCCGGCGCTGTGACCCCGTCCCTCCCGAGCTCTGTTCTGACACCGGTCCGGAGCGCTCAGCTCCCGGTGCCTGGCGCTGTGACCCCGTCCCTCCTGAGCTCTGCTCTGACACCAGTCCTGAGCGCTCAGCTCCCGGTGCCCGGCGCTGTGACCCCGTCCCTCCCGAGCTCTGTTCTGACACCGGTCCGGAGCGCTCAGCTCCCGGTGCCCGGCGCTGTGACCCCGTCCCTCCCGAGCTCTGCTCTGACACCGGTCCGGAGCGCTCAGCTCCCGCTGCCCGGCGCTGTGACCCCGTCCCTCCCGAGCTCTGTTCTGACACCGGTCCGGAGCGCTCAGCTCCCGGTGCCCAGGGAGGGTGAGGGTCCAGGGGCACCGTCCCCCCGATCTCTGCCCCGCAGGCACCGCTGGCTCTGAGCAGCGCGGCCGAGGGCTCGGAAAGCCAAGTCTGGGGGTTAGTCCCTGCTTATGTTCAGGCTGGGCTTAGGGCCAAGGTGCTTTCTATGCACACAAGATTCACCGTGATTTTGTGCCAGTGTATACTTAACCCCACACATAAATAATAGCTCTGCATTCAGCAGCTAATGCCATTAATTGCCCTCACGTTACCTTTCCCTTTCAGGCTGCACAGAAGGAATCCCAGAGGGGGAACGTCAGCGCAGCATCAGAGCGGCCCCCGAGCGGCCCCGTCCCTGACCCGAGCGGGAGCGCTGGTGAGGCTGCAGCGTCACAGGTGTCACCCGGCACAGGCGCCACCCGGCCGGGCCGGGCTGCACCGCACACGGGCTCCGGCGCTGCCGGTCGGGTCCGACCCCTCGAACGCTCCCCGCAGGGGCGCGGGGACAGGCTGGGGACCGGGACAAGAGCCAGCCCGGGTATCTCCTTCTCAGGGGCTTAACCACGGCTGGATTTGTGGGCTGCTGAGTAATTAGGAGGGAAGATCTTTATCGGCTCGGATCTGGGGCTGGCTGGTGGTTCCATTGCTGATGTTGTGGCAAAGCGGTTAAGGGTGGGTGAAGAAACAAGCGTGGTTCCTGCAGACACTGTCCCCGCTGGAGGCTCCTGTCACCCGCACCCTGCGGGGTCTGTCACCGGGGAGCTGGCCCCTTGTCCCGGGAGCACACAGCGCTGTCCCCGCGCCAGGCGGGCCGTGCGCTGACCAGAGAGACACCGCACGGGGTGACGAGGGACACGGGTCAGGACCCGCAGGACACGGCTCGAGCGGCAGGAGTCCCCGCGTCCCGCCGGCGCGCAGCCGGACACGCTGCTCCTCATTCCAGCGGGATGAGCGTCCTGCGGGTTTCCGCGGCCTGACCTTGCATCACCGCCAGGGAATTTCTCTGCGGCCCCTGGCTGGCAGCAGCAAACCAGCCCCCGGTGCTAACCGGGTTTGTGCTTTGTTTCCTGCCCCCCTGGCCGAGGGGGCAGCGTGCCCAGCAGGCGCTGCCCGGGGGTCCCGCAGACACTGCCCCTGCGCACAGACCAGCCCAAGGCGGCGCGGGAGCAGCCCAGCACCGGGCTGCAGGGCGCTGAGCTCCCCGGCTCCCAGGGCGGGAAGTGCTGTGTCAGCACTCGCCGGAGCGCCACTGATCTCCACTCCGAGCGGCATCTCTGGCCGTGGCGCGAGAGGGTGGCCGGGCTGCCCAGACCCCGGCGTCTGCAGCTCCCGGCCCCGCCAGAGCTGCTCTGCCTGGGAGGGCTCGGCAGGAGCTGCCGCGGCACCGCGGGCGGCGGGAGCCAGATCAGCCGCATTCCAGGGCAGGAGATGCCCTGTGAAGTGGGAAGGCCCCGGGCCAGGCCGCTCCTGAGCCAGAGGTGCCAGAGCCGTGTGGGTTGGGAGAACAGGTCGGGGCTGCCGCCCGCGCGGGGCGAGGGCCGGGCTGGGGGTGCGAGGCTGTCAGGAGGCTGTTGGTGTGGGGCTGTTGGTGTGGGGCTGTTGGCGGGGCTGTTGGTGTGGGGCTGTTGGTGTGGGGCTGTTGGTGTGGGGCTGTTGGCGGGGCTGTTGGCGGGGCTGTTGGTGTGGGGCTGTTGGCGGGGCTGTGCAGAACGGCCGCCCCGTGGCTGGGAAAGGCGCGAGGGCGCGAGGCCAGGGGAGCAGGGGGTGCTGGGGCTCGTCCCCGGGATGTCACCTCCGCGCCGTCCCCTGGCCTCGCAGGGCTGGGAGGAACCACGGGGACTCGGGAAGGAGACGGACGCGTGACGCAGCCGGCCGGTGCGTTCGGCAGGGGACACGCGTGCTCCTGTTCCCTCCTGGCCGAGCAGTCAGCCCATTTCTGGGGCCTTGCCAGGGTGTTTCCGTTAGAAGGGGAAACCGATTATATGAGTCAGGTGTTTCTTTGGTACAATCCTGGCTATCTGCAGAGCTCCCAGAGCTGCCTCCTTCAGACACCGTACCTGCTTTTGCAGGTGTGCTATGCCCTCCGAATACGTCTGCCCCTTGCTCCGTGCCTCGCCCAAACCAACACCATCATTCCTGCGTGCCCGGCCGTGCACGAGCCCTCCAGCGCAGCCCTGGACATCCTGTCACTGCGGCCGCTCCTGCCCCGAGAGGCCGTGGGTCGTCCCCTCCATTCTCTTTGCACACGGATGGCCAGGAGCGCCCTGCGCCCTCCGCAGCGCAGCCCCTGCACGGGGCTCAAAGGAGAATGTGGAAACGCTCAGCGCCGGAGCACAGCCCTCAGCTGAAGTCACTGCATTGCGCTTTTCACCTTGAAAAAACCCAGGTTAATGTGAAATCAAAACTCTGCTTTGAACCCCCAAAGTTTAATTTAATTTCTGATCTTTTTGAAACAAAGCAAACATCTGAACTTCCTCCAGGTCTGCGCTCCTGCCTTCTCCAAACCAAACTGCCAAATCCAATCCAAATTCATGAGTAGTTTTGGTCTCTTTTGATCGTCATGCCATGAAACATCATTCCTGGTGCATTTGTTCCACCAAAAGGCTTTGTTCAGTTCTCAGTTCTCCCCCGTGCCCGCCTGTTGCAGCGACGCCGGTGTGACCCGCGGCATCCCCGGCACAGCGGCCCCCGCCCGCGGACAGGAACGCGGCACCGGGTCTCATCGCGCCTGGGGCTCCGGTGCCCCCGACAGGCCCCGCGCGCCGTCCCCTCTCTGGTGTTCGGCTTCACTACGATCCACAGGAGGCTGGTGCAGACACGGCCCCGCGCCCAGACAGGGGGACGGTCCCACCCCCCGCCCACGGGCAGCGTTTGCACCCCCAGCTCAAGCTCCGCTGCCTCGCGCTGAATTCCCCAGTGGCCGAATCTGTCGTGATTTCCTTGCGCCGAATGGATGTCACGAGCCAAAACACCCCTTGTCTGCTGCTCCAGAGAACAGGGGGACGCGGGACCAGCACCCCACCCAAAGCCTGCTAAAGTCACGGAGCGCTCAGCTCAGCCTGGCTCGGGTCTCTGATCAGCCCCGGGTAACCCTCATGCCCATCGCTCACTCCTTGGTGACTCAGTTTCCCCAGCACGAAGCCGGGCTCATGTGCCGCGCACAGCACGGGCTGCGCTGGCGCCAGCACGGGCAGAGGAGCGGATGAGATCACCCAGGAACGTCCTGGGAAGAGGAGGACTCCGCCGCGATGTCTTCATCCCCAGGAAGGAAGTGGAGGGGGTATAAATCACCACGGCTTCACCTTATCGGAAATCCGAATCTCGGCAGCCGATCCAAGCCCAGAGTGCCGTGGGCATCCCGATTGCTTTTCTTGTCAGTTCCCTTGTTGTTAGAAAGGCAAGTACAGAACAGCACATGCAAACAACACAATTAGGATTGTATGTGCTAATGAGGGTTTCGGCACCGCGCAGCTCCGCCGTGCAGCAGTCGGAGCTCTCCCTGGCTCCGCTCCCCTCGGGTTCCTCGCCCGGCTGCCGGGAGCTCTCAGCACCTCGCTGGCTCCAGCGCCTCCCTCCGCCCCGCCGGGCCACCTGCCGCGCTTCTCCCCGCGCCGCACACACAGCGCAGCCCCAGCCCCCGATGCAGCTCGGGCCGGGGGGTTCGCCTCCCGAAGGGGGTCCCTCCCACACGCCCCGGCTGTGCCCCCCGTGCCACCCCCGTCTGCCGGTGCCACCTCCGGCAAGAGGCGAAGTGGCAGCAGGCGAGTGGCACAGCAGGATGGTGCACCGGCCACGCTCCGCGACAGCCCCAGCACGCGTGGGTCCGCGCGCCCCTGCCCAGCTCCACGTGTGGAGGCCACAGTGGCTGCCAGGTGGGGACACGCAGGCCCCGGCAGGGACTGACGCTGAGAGCTGCCCGGAGGTCCCAGCACCGCGCTCCACGCAGGCGGCCCCGCGGGTCACCTCACCCTCTGCAACGCTGTGGCTGGTGCTGCTCTGCCGTGGCTCGGGGTCTCGGCCTCGCAGCTCCGCTCAGCCAGAAGCACGAGGATGCTCCACAGGAGCTCTCGGGATGCACAAAGTCCCGTCAGGCTGCTCACTCACAGCAGAGGTGGCACCCGCAGAACCCACCACCTGCGTCCTGCCGCACGTCGTGGTGCTCCCCGTTCCCCTGGGGACCTCACGCTCTGGTGTGCCCCCCGCTGCGCTGCTCCTGCACCCGCCCGCGCCGCAGCAGAGCCGGCGCAGTGACACAGCCCGTGGCGCCGTGCCCACGGCTCTGTGCCCATGGCCCCGTGCCCACGGCTCTGTGCCCGTGGCTCCGTCCCCGCGCACGCTGACCCAGCCGGGCCCTCTCCGGGTGACGGTCCAAGCGGCCCAGGCAGCGCTGACAAACACCAACACGCCGGGTGCTGTTTCGGGACTGTCCCCTCACTGGGGCACCGCAGGCCTGGCGTGGGGACAGGGACTCGGGGACCTCAAAGCTCCTGCGGGATGAGCACCACGTTATTCTCGCTAAGTGACCTGAGCCCAGGCGGGAGCTCTCTGAGTCTCTCAGATGTGGGGCATGCGAAGGTGTCCAGAGTGTGTGACCCCCCTGCAAAGCCACTTGCTCAAGGGCTTCAGGAAAGTCTTTCTGGAGGAGCTTCGGGGGCTCCGAGGGGGGTGCAGCCAGCAAGGGGCTCAAGGGGGGGGACACCGGCGGGACCCGGGGAGAGATCTCAGGGGAGTCGCTGAGATTTTCTACCCGAATTCCCTGTGAGCTGAACAAGATCTCCCTCACCTGGCCGGGGCTGCCGCGGCTCCGCGGCGCTGGGCAGCTGAACAGAGACATCTTGCGGTAACCGGGGCGGGAAGGAAAGCCGTCCCTGGGACCGGAGCCCAACCGAGCGCCGGGGGGAACCCCGCAGGGCTGCGCCCCACACGGCGCCGGCGCCGGGCTGCTCGTGGGTGAGCGCTGACACTCGGGAGCAGCTCCTGTCGGCTGCGCTCGTGGTGCCTGCAGAGCTGCCAGCGCGGACGGGCCCCGGCGAGGCGAGGAGGAGCCAGTGCCGTAACTCACGGCTGCTGGGAAGGGACGGGCAGCCGTGTCACCGCGCCGGCAGCGCTGCGCCGGGGCCAGCACCTCCCGAGCCGCCTCCTCCCGCACCGGCTCCCTGCAGAATCCCCTCCCGTGCCGCACAACGACCGCGGCTGGCGCAGAACGGAGCTGCCTGACACGGCTGCGCCGGTGGCGGCTCCAAGGAACAGGCTCAGCACCCAAAACCCCTGAGGATGCGCCGGGACTCCGCTGCCCCACGCAGACCAGCCCCCTCCATCCTGCTGTGCTGCCAGCACCACCCAGCTACACGCTTGCAATTAATTGCAAGAAATCCCGAGACACTAGAACCTAAAGGGTCATTTCCCGCGGCTCTAAGAGCGCTTGTGCACAGTGGTGGAACGCCGGGCTTTTTCTGCACCCAGCGCTGGCCTGGGCCGCAGCAAACGCTGCGCGCGGAGCCAAGCGCTCAGCCAGGGCCCAGCGCGGCCTCTGAACCCAAAACGAAAGATCTCTTCATGTTACAGACGCTGAAACTAATAACAAGGGAAGGCATTCCAAATATTTTCCTACAAGCTCCTCTTTTTCTTCCCTATCATCTCATATTACTTACAAGTATTATTGCAGTGACCAAAACCCCTTATCAGAATATAGATCCCATTGCTCTAAGTGCTGTGTAAACACAGATGGGGAGATAAATTCTGCTCAGGGCCTGAGGGTGTCTTTAAAGCATCACAACTGTTATTATTATTGTTTAAAAACATGCGAGCGGAACGTCAGCTGCCAATAACCAACAACGGGGGATCCACGGCAGCGCGGCCACGGGCGTCTCATCTGCCGAGGAGCTGAAGAAACCCTCCAAACCTGCTTTTCGGTTCAGAACATGGCATCGGAAGCGGGAACATGAACTATGAAACAATGCCAACAGATTCTAGTTAAAGCTTGTGTTGTTGCGGAAAAAGTATTTGTAAAAGCGACTATTCTACACCTTATAATTCCTCAGGAATTCCTTCGCAGCCAGATCTCCTCATTTTCAGTGGTTTCCTTTTGCTCAGGTGATCCATGTGTGAGACTCCCCAGAGCCCCTGAGCGGGCACACGTGTGTGGGAGCCGAACTGCTCCCGTGTCACGGCGCCTGCCCCCCGGCGGGGGCACTTCCCCGTCACCCTGAGGTTTGGAGGCTTTTCCCACCCCGCTCTGGTCCTTCCCAGGAAGCCGCAGAGATGGGAGGTTTGGAGGCGCTGGGGACACTGGAGGGGACGGCGCAGGAGGCTGAGCTGCCGTCCGCCCGTCCCGGCGCTGAGGGCCCGTCCTGCCCGCTCGCCCTTCCAGTGGTTGTTTTCTCCAGGAAAACAACGGGGTTTGTCAGCCCTGTTTGTTGCGCGGGAGCAGAGTGATGGGGGAGCGGCCCCAGGCAGGCTCAGCGTCCCTGGGCAGGCTGAGCGTCCCCGGGCAGGCTCAGCGTCCCCGGGCAGGCTCAGCGTCCCTGGGCAGGCTCAGCGTCCCTGGGCAGGCTCAGCGTCCCTGGGCAGGCTCAGCGTCCCCGGGCAGGCTCAGCGTCCCTGGGCAGGCTCAGCGTCCCTGGGCAGGCTCAGCGTCCCTGCAGCCCCTCCTCTCTGTCCAGCCCCCCGGGAGCCCGTGTCACCACTCGGTGACAGAGTGGCCCCTGCCGTCCCTCTGCTGCCCCACTGTTCCCTCTGTCCCCGTGCCGTCCCTCTGCCCCCTCACTGTCCCTCTGTCCCCTCGCTGTCCCTCTGCCCCCCCGCTGTCCCCTCTGCCCCCCCACTGTCCCTCTGTCCCCCCGGTTTGGCGAGAGGGGCGCGACAGGCGTGGGTGCTGCGATGGGGCGATGGGGCGGCGGGGCAGCTCCCCGAGCGGGCTGCTCGCAGTGCCTGCTGCCCATCAGAACAG
Organism: Streptopelia decaocto; assembly: GCF_964273445.1. Lineage (NCBI taxonomy): Eukaryota > Metazoa > Chordata > Aves > Columbiformes > Columbidae > Streptopelia > Streptopelia decaocto. Next base: position 6,617,691 of record NC_138677.1, on the reverse strand, counting down.
CTTTGAACCAAGGAGGAAGGGATTTCTTTACAACCTCAGCCCAAATTACTGCTCCCCAGGCCTAATCAAACCCAGTTCCCAAGAGTATTGGCTGGCTGGGGGCTAAGTTTAGGAAGGTGTTTCCTTCCCCGCCTCCACGTTCAAACTAACCAGGAGGAGGAGTTCAAAGACCTCAGCTGTTTGCGGAACACTTTGAACACAGAAGGGCCCTGGGCAGGCGGAGGGATGCGGCTGCAGCACAGGCCCAGCAGGCAGAGGCCTCGTCTGCGCTCCCCACGCAGCCGCAGGATCAGCATAAGGCCCGCGGTGCTGCGCCGTGCCTCGGTTTCCCTGCTGCAGACGCCAGGCGGAGGGTCGGGCTGGCTGCAGCATCCCGAGGGCTCCGCGCGGCCTCACGCGGGGACGCAGCCCGCCCTGCTAAAGGCTCGTTCCCTGCCCCGCGGCCGGTGCTGCCCCACGGCCGGTGCTGCCCCCTGGCTGGTGCTGCCCCGCGGCCGGTGCTGCCCCACGGCCGGTGCTGCCCCGCGGCCGGTGCTGCCCCGCGGCCGGTGCTGCCCCATGGCTGGTGCTGCCCCATGGCTGGTGCTGCCCCGCGGCCGGTGCTGCCCCACGGCCGGTGCTGCCCCGCGGCCGGTGCTGCCCCACAGCCGGTGCTGCCCCACGGCCGGTGCTGCCCCATGGCCGGTGCTGCCCCGTGGCCGGTGCTGCCCCGCGGCCGGTGCTGCCCCACAGCCGGTGCTGCCCCACAGCCGGTGCTGCCCCCTGGCCGGTGCTGCCCCACAGCCGGTGCTGCCCCACGGCCGGTGCTGCCCCGCGGTGTCCCCGGCAAACCCGCCATGGAGTGACCCCGTGCAGGTGCCCGCTGACGGTGTCACAGCAAACCCGCCATGCAGTGACCCCGCTGCAGCTGTGCAACGGACAACAGTAACAAAGGGAGAAGGAAAACCACTCACAATTAAATAAGAGGCCACGCATCACTCTAACTTGGAGCAGAAAAGGAACACTAAGCTCTGGAAAGGGTTAATTCCATCCAGGTAAGTTCTCTCGGAGCTGAACGTCGGAGGCACATCCCATCCTGACCGCAGACACCGTGCAGCCCTGATGGAAAGCTCTCGCTGCAAAGTCAGACTTGTTGCGAGGGACCTGCCTGCTGGAGCTGTGTCACCTGTCAGTCCCACAGCCGCCCGGGGACACGGAGGCTCCGGTTACCGACAGGAACGTTCTGCTGGAGCTGGCGACAGCTCCCGGCGCAGGAGGCATCACCAATTCCTCCCCAAGCTAAAGAAAAGACACTTGGACTTTGATCTCCCCGCTCTGTCTGCACCACAGGGAGACAATGCAGAAGGCCCCGGGGGGGCGGTGGACTCAAGACATTCCCCAAAGCAGCCTCTGTCAGCTCCCACAGTCGGAGGGACGAGGGGGGGCAGGCACCCGGATGAAAGCAGAGCCCCGCAAAGGGCAGATCCCCCAGGAGCCGGCCTGGGCTCCGGGACGGGAAAGAGCCCGGGGGGTGTGTTCTCTGCCCTGGTGTGAACGAGCCCGGGCGATGGGCCACGAGTGCCGGCCACGGCGGGGGCTGCTCAGCCAGGGGAGCTCAGACAGGAACCCGCTGCGGGGACATCGGGGACAGGAACCCGCTGCGGGGACATTGGGCATGGGGTGAGAATCCAAGGCCCAGGCCACTACAGCCCTGGGGACAGGGCTGCGCGGCGCCTGAGCCGGAGCTCCGGGGGGGCAGTGGCCCGTGCCCGGGGCTCAGCAGCCCCGGCTGGCGGGAGCTCTGGCTCCAAGGTGCTCATTCCACAACCGCGCTCCCGCTCTCCCGAGCCTGCAGCTACCTGCACATGCAACTCAGCTAAATTGTAATTGGCAAACGAAAGCGAGCCAGCCCCCATATTTCTTTTAATGTTTCCAAAGGAACCTGGGTGATGTCTTTCACATCGTACGTCGTGGGTGGCAGAGACCTAAATAACCCCCTTCAGCACTAGAACATGTTCAGGAGGTGCCAGTGTTCTCTCTCTGACTCAAATCCATCTGCAAGATTTACAGCTGCAGAGCTGACAGGCTCCAGCTCCACCAGCCGCCCATGGAATCCCCGTCCCGGGAGGCGTCCCCGCCGCCCCGCGGAGCTGTTCCGCTCTGCCGCGCCGGCTCCTCCGCTCCCCACACGAGACAAAAACCTTCCTCGCGTCTCTCGAGTTTCCCGTGGAAACTTCCTTCGCTTTCCGATGGAAAATGTTGTTGACTTCCAGAAGTTTGGGAATTCCAGTGTTTGGATCAGAGAGGAAGCATTTCCACACTCCGAGCACACTCTAGAACTCAGGTGGTGCTTCCAGGCTCAGGCACGCGCTCTCAGCAGGGGCCGGTCGGCAGGAGATGCCCGGAGTGCATTGGCTTGTGCGATTTCCAGCTGTTCGGCCTCTCCCGGTGTCTCTGCTGTGCCAGCCCAGCCGGCAATGTCCCCCTGCCCGCAATGTCCCCCTGCCCGCAATGTCCCCCCGCCCGCAATGTCCCCCTGCCCGCGATGATCCCATGCCCGCGATGTCCCCCTGCCCGCAATGTCCCCCTGCCCATGATGTCCCCCTGCCCGCGATGTCCCCCTGCCCATGATGTCCCCCTGCCCATGATGTCCCCCTGCCCGTGATGTCCCCCTGCCCATGATGTCCCCCTGCCCGCGATGTCCCCCTGCCCATGATGTCCCCCTGCCCGCGATGTCCCCCTGCCCATGATGTCCCCTGCCCATGATGTCCCCCTGCCCACCGCCCGTCCCTCCCTCAGGACGCAGTCTGGGTTGTGCAGGCGGGAATGGCGGCGGCGACGGGTGTTTGTCATTAAATTTAACAGAGGCAGCGTTTTGCGGTGGGTTTCTCAGCCTTCCCTGGAATCCTAGAAAGCTCCGGCCTCGCGGGGTCTACGCGCCGGCCGCAGCCCCCGCGGAGCTGCTCTGTCATTAGCTGCAGGCAGCGTCGCAGCGGGAGGACTCAATTGCAGCCTTCCCGGAGACAGCAATCCGTCATTTCATCCCTGTCACCGGGGGTGGCTCCGCCGGGTTCAGACGCGATTTCACACACGGATCGGCCCCCGTCAGCGCCGGCCTGTGCCCCCCCGCCGGGACGGGTCCTGCCAGCCCACGGAGACAGAATTAAAGGGAAAAAGCCCAGCCCTGCGCCGGGAGCGGGCAGCGCTGCAGGAGCGACCAAAGCGCCCGGCTGGAGCGGCGGGCAGCCGGGCGCGGTGCTCTCAGCAGCTCCTCGTCCCGCGGCGCCGGGAGCGGGCAGGGAACCGCTGCGTCCCAGCCGTCCCGCTGCCCCACCGCGACACGGGCAAACGCCGCTGCTGCCCTCGCCTCCGACCGGGGGCACCCAGACGGTGCTGCTCCGACTCACAGCTGCAGGACACACTGCAAACCGCCAGTTTTTGCACAGTGTGTTTGCAGAAAGGCACAGAATAAACTCAAGGGGTTAGCAAAGAACCTTTGGTAAGCCAGGTCCCAGCCCCAGAACAAGCCGTCCGAAGCTGAGAGGGGTGTGAAGCCCGGGAGATGGCAGGGGGGTCGTGCACAACCACGAGAGACCAAAGAATCGTTCTTTCCTCATGTCTAGTTCTGTCCTAATCATGATTTATAGCAGAGAGCACTGGGGATTAAAGGATCAGTCAGGTGCTAATAGCAGGTATATGTGCAATAAAACCACACGGTAATGAGAAAACAAAGAGCTCTAGAAGAATCGTCTTCTTCCACCACGTTCCAGCACGGAAAAGTGTTTCCTGCTTCTGACCGACGGGTTCCCCTGCTGCCCTGCTCACAGCCTCTTCCCGCCAAGTATTCACTTTATGACCCGGCTGCTGAGGAATCTCAACATCTCAACGTCCAGCCAAGAGGAACTTTCTCGGTTCTCCAAGCCCATGCCCGGAAACTGCAAATTAAACTTCAACTGGTGCAGTTCCTGCCCCTGGGCCCCGAGCGGGGCCGGGCCCTGTCCGATCGGTGCCACCGGCCCGTCACCTGCTCTCAGCCGGGATCAGCGATGGACAGCGATCGGTGCCACCGGCCCGTCACCTGCTCTCACCCGGGATCAGCGATGGACAGCGATCGGTGCCACCGGCCCGTCACCTGCTCTCACCCGGGATCAGCGATGGACAGCGATCGGTGCCACCGGCCCGTCACCTGCTCTCAGCCGGGATCAGCGATGGACAGCGATCGGTGCCACCGGCCCGTCACCTGCTCTCACCCGGGATCAGCGACCGACAGCCATCGGTGCCACCAGAGCAGGTTATTTTAGGGTTTCTTTGCAGCCCGGTCCCCAGCAGGTGCACCCGGCGCGTTCCGCCCGGCGAGGCGCCCGCGCTAACGCAGCCCGCGGAGCGGAGATCCCGGCATAGCCAGGCTCAGGTGTGGTGTTTATTCATTGGTATTACAAATATTGGTTAACCAGCAAAGCCCTGGTTCTGCAGGCAGAGATGATGATCCCGCGGCGCTGGAGCCGAAGCCAAGATGTGCCTGCTCAGAACAGCTCCTGGTCACTAGGATGGGCTCGTCCACCTTGTGCCCACAGCAAAGTCCTCCAAAGAAAAGATCCAAATCTGGTCCCCAGCAAGAAAAGGCTCTTTCTGGAGGTCAGGTATAGCCCGACACCTCCACTGCACCAGAGTCCACCAGAGACACCCGGCACTTCCAGCCCTGCGAGAGGAATGAGTTACCCAGACAGCTCGAAGAGCCCCCTCCTCGTCCTCACCGAGCGAAGCTGCTGGCAGGGACAGGGTTAACGGCGGGTGCCCGGAGCCTCCGTGGCTGCGGAGCCGGGAAGCGCGAGCGCAGCACGGCGGTGCGGCTCTGCAAGCCCCTGCGCGGCCGGCGCTGCTCGCACTTGCTCTTTCTCACACGCAGGGACACACAAAGGAAACGCGGAGCCCGAGCGGCACCGCTGCGCCGGGAACAGGGCGAGGCGCAGCTCCCAGCAGGTTCCCCTGCAGACCTGCAGGCACCTTTGGAAAACCACAGAACGGTAACCAAATAAACAAGCGGGCGTCTCCGGCTCACCACACCCCCCGCCCCCCGCGGGCACCGGCAGCCCAGGGCTGCCACGGCGCTGCCGAGGAGCCCGGAGCGCGGGGGCAAGAGCCGGATGAACGGAGCCGGGGCTGGCGGGGGCAGGTGGGTCAGCGTGCTCGGCGCGGCTCCGGCGTCCCCGGGGCTCGCTCGGGCGTGTGCAGCGCAGGCTGACCCGTCGGGCGGGGGGTGCTCCCGCAGCCCCCCCATCACATCCCAGCCCCCGGGAGCTGCCCCAGCGGCAGGAGATGCCGCAGCACCGGGGCCGTGTCAGCCCCGGACACCTCCGAGCCGCGCTCCGTGGCGCCTGCTGGAGAAAACGGCTCTTCCCACCGCAAAGGAAATCACGTGAATGAGGGCCCGGTGCGGTGGTGCTGCAGGCAGGCACTGGTTTGGCAGAAGGGGGTAATTAATTAATCCCCAGGTGTCCCGCCCGCTGCTGCACCCCGAGCACACATCCCCGGCGCTTCCCGCTCCTTGCACATCCCGTTCGGCTTCCCGGTGTGTGCTGAGCGGCTGGGAGCAGCTCCTGAGCCGCCTGCCCGCGCAGGGACCCGCTCAGACTCCCTTATGGCCCTCCTGGGGTCCTCCTGACCTGGTGGTGCTTTGCATTTTCCTAATGATTTGTGAAGGTTTCTCTGCCTTTCTCAGCACACAAAGCACGCAAACAAGGGGAGCCAGCCCAAGGCCTGGGTTACAGGGGATGTTTCCCTGTTGATTTCCACAGGTTTGGGATCAGGGGTCAGTTCAGACGGGGGAAATGGCGCCTCTGCCTCTGCACAGAGGCACCGTGGAGCTGGGCCCTCGAGGAGGAATGATTCCGTTTCAATGACGGTGATTTGAGGGCTGCCTGTCGTGATGTCAACAACAGATGACTTTCTCCAGGGAGGAGCACGGGGCACCTGACGCCATCGCAGCTTTCTCTGCAACAGCAAGCTCCTAAAACCCCAGAGAAAGGCAGAGAACAAGGCTGGCAGTGGTTCTGCTGCCTCAGCGAGTCCCCGCCCGCTCCGAGCGCCTGCGATGTCCCTGCCCGTGTTCCCTGTCAGTAATTAGGTTTATAGAAGCACTCAGGGTTGCTTTGCCTCTACCACTTCCAGAATGCACACCAGGTGCTGCTTTTGAGATTTTTTTCTGCTTTATGATGGTTAAAAACTTGTTTGCTTGATGCTGCTTTGCAGAAGCTGCAGATTCAACAGGCCGATTTCCAAAACCAAGAGTTGTAACACAAATATCAGAACCTGCAAGACTCAGGAACGCGGCCGGAGCTGCTGGAAGCCACCCCCGAACCGGCCAGGCCGGCTGCGGTGCCGGCTGCGGTGCCGGCTGCGGTGCCGGCTGCGGCCCGGAGCGGGACGCGACGCCCGAGACAGGGCAGCGCAGCCGGTTCCACGTGTGGCAACGGGTGTTGCACAGCGCTGGCGGAGGCTCGGCCGCCGGGCCGGGCGCTGCGTCCGGGCTCTGAGCAGGCTCGGGCGGCCCCGCGTGCTCCCACCTGCGCTCGGCTCCGCGGGACGGCAGACGGAGCCCCAATTCCTCAGCCCGAGGTGTGAGCAGAGAGGTACAGGAAGTGTTCGGCCCTGAGAAAATGAGGATCCAGTGCCAGTATCACCTCATCTCTTCACTGTCAACAGCCCCGCGTGAGTCACGCCAGTTGCTAAATAAAACGTGAACTGGCAAACCGAGGTGGGAAGCTGAGTGTGGCGGTGGGTGAGTCAGGGCAGCCCCGCGGGCACCGGGGCCGGGCCCCGCGCGGGACCGGGGCTGCCGGGCAGAACCTCCTCACGGCGCCGCTCGGCGACGTTCGCGGCACAGCAAGGGGTGTGATGAATAAATAACCACTGCCAACTGCTAACAAAGCAGCCAGTGATGTTAGGCCATGCTACCAGAGGACGTGGCGCATCTCTCAGATGTCTCCTGGTGCTGGAGCCAGCGCTGCCCGACGGGTTCGCCGCAGTGAGCCTGCTCAGGCGCTAAGCAGCGCTCAGGCGCTAAGCACCGCTCGGGCTTAGCAAAGCCCTCGGCTGCTGTTCTGCGGGGCTGACTCTGTCCAGGAGCTGGCGAAACAATCCAGAGCAGCGACTGGGAGCCCGAGCCGTCCCCGGGGTGTCCACGTGCGGGTGCACACACGTGCACACACGGACACTCACGTCCCCGCCAGCAACGCGCTGCTGGCGCTCGGCCCAGCTCGTAAATCAGGGGCTGCAATAAAAGCTGAACAACAGCATTTCTGACAAGCAGGGCAGCATTTACGAGCATCTGCAGCCCTGCTGCCCTCTGACGTGGCACTGCCCCACAAACCGCCCCCGTTTGCAGGTTCTGGGCTGGGGCTGCACCCGGAGCACAGGCAGCGCTACAGGCAGCGCTACAGGCAGAGCTACAGGCAGAGCTACAGGCAGAGCTGGGAGAACAGTCAGCCAACACCGGGTTTCCTGTCCCCAGCCCGCTCCAGCGGCTGCGCGCTCAGGCGTTTCCGACCGTGTGTGCTCCTCGCAGACGGGGACGCGGTCGCTCAGCCCGACCCTTGCCCATCTTCCCAGGAAAGAAGAGACTTTCTCACTGGGAAGAAAAAGAAATGTTTCATTTTCTGTGTTGTTCTGGGAAAGCGTCCAGACGCAAGGAAGGAGAAATAAAAAAACAAGTCCCAATATTCCCTGTTTCAGATCAACTGGAAAAATAAAGTTCATTCTTGGAAAGAGAGCAAAGGAAATGGTTTAATCTCAGACTGGTTCCAGTTCCAAACTGGTTTTGCTTATGCACACGCAGCCCCTCCCAAGCGCCCTGGTGGTTTCCCAGGGGAGGAACCTCTGGAGAAGCAGCAGTGTCATTCAGGATGGGTCCTGCTGCGCCAGAGCTGCAATTCACCCTCCGACACCAGCGTCCCTGGAGCCCAAAAACTGCCCGTCCTCCCGCGGGCAGAGCCCCGTGCTGGTGCTGCTGCTGCTGGGAGCTGCGGCTGCTGCAACGAACCAGTTTGGGTTCCAAACACGCGTGTGGCAATTTAAAGAACGTCAGCGATCCGCAGCCCTCAGAACAGGACGGGAATCGTGCTGCTCAGATGCGCTCGCGCTCTCACGGGGGCTGTGAACACACAAACAGGGTCCAACTCCCCTCTCATCAACGCCAACATAAACCCGAAGTAAATCCTCTAAAATTTATACTGGAGTGAGTAAGAGGAGCCTCCAGCCAAGGGCCTTTCCTGCCCCTGGCAGCGGTTCCTCCCTCGCCGCCTCTTCCCGGCCACGGCCAGCGCTGGGAGCCCCGGCAGCGCCGTCCCGGCAGGACCCGGCCCAGCACACCTCCCGGGGACCCACGGGGCAGCGACGCTGCCTGGAACCTGAACCGCTCCGGAGCCTCCCAGGGCTGCTGCAGGGCCAGGGACTCGAGACAGACACGCAGGGGGCTCGGGGCCCCCGCAGCAGAGCTGCCTCACGCTGCCTCACACATCTTCCCGCACCACCGGCATCTTCCCTTCGGCTGCCACCTCAACGTCGATGCCAGCGACGCCAGGACCGGCGCAAAGGTGTAAGGGAGGCCTGGGAAGCAGCAAACCTGCCGCAAGCTGCAGCGGACACCTCAGAGGGCTCCAGCGCAGCGGGCAGCTGCCTGTCCCCAGCACACCGGCAGATTTACACCCTGGGAGCCACCAGGCTCGTGACGAGATCAGCTCAAACGTTATTTGTTGGTTAAAACTAAATGAACATTTCCAAACGCAATTTCCATTCTGAGCAGCAGAAGCCAGAACTGTAGGATCAGGGCTATGAGGCAGCTTAAACACCAGGGTGCCAAGCGGGTACCCGAGCTGGTCCCGTCCCTGCTCCGCCCGGCGCTGCTGCCAGCTCCCGTGACCAGCGGCTCCAGCGCTGGCACCGGCGGCTCCAGCGCCGGCACCGAGGCCCCGCCGCAGAGCGCCTGTCTCTGGAGGGTCCTCCCAGGAGGAAATGTGGTTTCACAGCGGCTGCTTGTCCGTGGGATCTATTTGGAGACACCACCCCGCCCTCCCAAGGGCTTGATGGATGACCAGCCAGGAGGATAAAAGGCTTTCCTCTTAAAGAAGCTCAGCTAAATATAAACCCTTGCTGGCTTTAATGTGTCTTCAGCACTAACCAAAACCATCTGCAATGGTAAATCTGCCGTCCTGGGCCCAGCCATTGTCCCACATGCAGCTCTGCACCCCAGAAGCTGCAGAAGCCCACGACAGGCCGGGCTGCGGCGCTGGGAGCAGGACGGAGCTGCCCCGCTCGCGATGCGGCGGAGGCTCCGGCTGCCCCAGGCTCGGCTCCCAGCCGGGGCGCTCGGGGCTGGCTGAACTCACGCTGGCAGTGAGTGCGGGTTCATCCTGAGCGGGGCTGGGGGGATGCAGAGGCAGCTCAGCACCTCTTCCCTTCCTGCCTGCTGGTCTGCAGCGCAAAGAGGCTCTCACGACCTCTGTCTGCTGGTTGGAAAATGAGTCAAGCCATGAAGCGTCCAGCAAGAGCCACACCAGGTCACAGAAGCACAAAGGGAAAGGAAGGGACTGGGAAGATGCTGGGAGGCGAGAAGCTCCACGTTGAGCGCGGCCCTGTGGCACCAGGACCAGCTCCACTGCTGCCCCCGAGACGGGGCCGGGCCCCGCGCTGCTCAGGACTCTGCACATGGAGGCACCAAGCTCGGTTCTGTGCTGCAACCCACCTGAGGATGAGACCCGGCAGGGCCGGCACGTCCGCCCGCTCCAGCAGGGTCGGCCGTGTCCCCGCGCCAGCGCCGGCACGTCCCGCTCCCCCGGGTCCCGGCGCTGCGGTCGGCACTGCCGGCTCACTGCCGGCTCCCTGCCGGCCTCGCCAGCGGCTCCTACGCCTCCAGCCCAGTTTAGAAGCCTCGTTTTACTGCTTCCCAAACACGGCGTGTTCGGCTCCGTGCACCTTCTCCGGTTTACTCTGTGGAGGATGCAGGCTTGAAATAGAAAAAGGAAGGGACACCTAAAAATACAACATAATTACAGAGGGCAAGGGTGTCTGGAGTTCAGAGCTCCTGGCCTGCTGGGGAGCAGCGACTGGGGCTCCGGGCTCACTGCTCCTCTAGAGACGGGCAGACTCGAACCTCTCAAGGGAGATTCTGGAGACCAGTCACTGCCTTGAGCCCCCAAACCACAAAACGTGCCTGCGGGGAAGCCCTCGGTTAACGGTTGGTGGGGTATGAAGAGTTTCTACCCGTTTCTGGGGAACGTGAGGTGGAGCCTGTGCTGGGTGTGCGGCAGTGGGAGGCTGCTCGGCGCCGGCCACCCGAGCCCGACAGGGACCCAGGGGTGACGACAGACACGGCTCCGCTCCCTCCGCTGTTCTAATTCAGACCTTCTCCTGCTGCCCAGCTGCCCCTCGGAGGTGGCCCGGCCACCCAAGCCCCATGCATGGCTTTCTCAGCATCTAGCCCCGTCTCCTTTCTACAGGGGGTGAACTCCGGGGAGGAAACCAGTGTCTTTCCCAGTGCGTGGCCAAGAAAACGTAGTCCTGGGGCCTCAACTGCAAGTTTACACTCCTCCTGCCACCAAAACGAATCCGCCTTTGGGACGGAGCACAGGAGCCACGCAGCAACTCCTCTTATCAGTTTCGGATAAGCAGCATCCTCAGCTATCACACCACGATTAATGACCTAAGCCATCAGGTTTGAGCCTGGTCTGGCTGAGCGCATCTCCAGCAGCATCGTCTCCCTCCCAGCCCGCCCGGGCGTGACGCGGGAGCCGCATCACCTGCTGAATCATCAGCACAACTTCCTGCAGCAGCAGCTCCGGGGAGAGCTCCCATGCGGCCAACCAGCTGCCAGAACAACCGGCTGTCTGCTCAGGGACTCCTCGTTCATCGGGGTTACGCGACTTAACACGGGCCAAGGGCCATTAGTGAGCATGACGAGACCCCGGGGCACTCGGGAATGAGTTTGTGCTCGTTGCCGCACGCATCTGCCCCAGACAGGTCCCCAGGACGGCGGGAGCAGACGCGCCCGCGGTGGCACAGCCGGGCCGGCCGAGCTCGGGGAGCAGCCACCGCGCCCGCCCGGCCATGTCCAGCGCCGGCCGCGCGCTGCTGGGCGCTCGGGGCAGCTCCCGGGGCCGCCGCAGCCATCGCGGTTCAGCCGGGAACAAGACAGGACAGGCGGCGCTTCCCCCATCCACATCCCTCCCCGTCGCCTGAGGAGCCCTGGTTATCTCGTCTCCTCAGCCTGATAGTCTCCGTCTGTCCGTCTGGGCAGGACAGCAGCTCTGCCTGTTGAGCGCACGCTGTCTGTCTGTCTGGCAGCCGTGGCTCTGTTCCGCTCCCGCCCGCTGGCAGCGCCACGGCCGCCCGGCTGCCCGGCCCCCGGCGATCTGGCAGCGGCGCTGGCTGCGTGGGAGGAGGCGGCGGAGCCGGGGGAGCGCGGAGCCGAGCGCGGCACGGAGCGGATGCGCGGCACCCGCGCCCGGCAGAACCTGCCTGGCCCCGGAGCGGGGACGGGCACCAGTCCTGCGTGCAGACCGGGGCGCTCGAGCAGCCGTGAGCAAACACCAACGCGGATTTGCACAACCAGGAGGGGTAAAACATCCTGTGCCTCCCTCGCCCTCAGCCCCAGGTGAACCTGCACGTGGCACAGGGGCCACGCAAACCCGACAGCAACTCCGGCACAGAGCCCACCGGCTCCACCGGGCCAGCGAGGGACCCAACCCTGACCTTGTGTGGCTCCCACTCTCACCAGGGCAGCCCCAACACCTGTTTTACAAAGCATCAGGTTAGCATTGTTATTCCAAAGCAGACCCCGTGTCCCCAGACGGCAGAAATAACCCCAGGAAAGGCACAGGAAGAGGCGGCTCTTGGAGCCCCGTCCAGCTCGTCTCCCTGGGCCAGCGGGGGACGGTCCCCTGGGGTCTCTCCGTGGGGACGGGATTTCTCCCGGCGCCACAGGAACACTCCAAAGGCTCCGAGGGCTCACGGGTTTTGTGACAGTCATCCTGTATTTCCCCTCCCTTTCATCCCTCTAGTTTCAGTTATTTATCTCTCCACGTCCCCTAACAACTCTTTCTCCCTCCTTGGGCATCTTCCAAGAATGTGTACGAGCCCCTCCCCACCATCTGATTCAGGCTGTTGTCACAAACCAGTCCCTCCGGCCCGGAGCAGCTCACTGCCGTCCCCTGACCCCGCTGGGCATCCTCCGGCCAGAGCCGCTTCCACGGGCCCCTGGCCGCGGCACAGCCAGCCCGAGCACCGTGTTCATCCGCTCGCAGAGCTCCGGGGCAGCTCTGCTCCATTTCAGTGAAAACTGCAAAACCAGAGGAGCTTGACTTGGAGCCCCCAAGCTCGCGGGCGCTGGCGTGGGCCGCCGGGCGCCTCCTGCTGCCGCTGGCGCGCGGTGCAGGCAGCGTCGGTCGAGCGCACGGCGCAATATCAAAACAAACACACAAAAATCTGCAACCTACTGGTGACACCCCGAGCCACCCACGTCCCCTGCCACGCGGTGACATAAGAACCGCGAGGCCGTAGGAGTTGCTGGCAGCACAAGGGTTAACCCGGGTGAGTCAGGTTCCGTGGGATGGTGACAGGCCAGGCCACAGGAGGCCAGTGCCACCTAGGGCCGTGTCACGGAGCCACCGCATGGTCGGGCCTGGAAGGGACCTCACAGAGCATCTCGCTGCAGCCCCTGCCGTGGGCAGGGACCCTCCCGCCGACCAAGGGGCTCCGAGCCCCGGCCAGCCCGCCCTGCAAATCCAACATCCCCGAGCGGGAATGGTTATTTTTACCCGGAAAATGTACACAGACGAACAGATGAAAGTCAAACCGGGCTCCTTGGAGAAGCACAGATGCGTTTCCTCAACCTCTTGGCAGCGCCTCTGCAGCGATTTCCCCTTCCTGGGGAAGCAGCACCCTCTGCCGCCCTGTGAGCACATAGACCCGCTGCAAACACAAACCCTGCAAACACAAACCTCGCTGCAAACACAAACCTCGCTGCAAACACAAACCTCGCTGCAAACACAAACCTCGCTGCAAACTCTGCAAACACAGCCCGGGCTGCAAACACAAACCCTGCAAACACAAACCTCGCTGCAAACACAAACCGTGCTGCAAACCCTGCAAACACAAACCCCGCTGCAAACACAAACCGTGCTGCAAACCCTGCAAACACAAACCTCGCTGCAAACACAGACCCCGCTGCAAACCCTCCTGGACTTCACTGCATTTTGCTGGGGATTTCCGGGGAGTTTTGTGGTTGCTTGGATTCCAGTCATGTATGCGATGCCTCTTCTACTAGCTAAGCATGATGAATTACCAAGTTTAGTTGAGAAAAAGAAATCCAGGAACTTTTAAAACCCTTTTAATGAACTGCTTGTGATTCTAAAGGAGGGGGCAGCGCGTGCTGAGCGCGGGACGGGGCAGCGGGGACGCGGAGCTGCCCCAGCACCGCAGGCAGCGGCGTCAGGGACGACGTGTGGTCCAGGACAACGTCCAGGCTTTGTCCTTGGAGAGCACACACAGCATCAGACGAGACAACCTCAGCTTGGCCTTTTTCCTGCTCCAGAACACGCACGAACACCCTCTGCGAAGGGACCGCCGCAAACCCGCTGCAGGGAGCGGAAAGGCAGCCGGCAGCTCCCCGGGCCGGCTCCGAGCCGCAGCGCTGCTCCGCAGGGCCGGGCTCCATCTCCGGAACACAACGTGTGATCTGCCTGCACTTCCTGCTGCTAATATGAGATGCAGGAATATTGTAATCTGTGAATCTTGTGGATGTGTGGACAAAGCAGGCACAAATTCCGAAGTATTTTACTGCTGTTCAGCACATGAGTTAATTGTGACACTGGAGAAGGGCCTCAAGTCCAGTTTAACTCTCTCAGTTGGAAATCTCTTACTGTAGAGAAGTCCCAAGAGCCTTTGAGATCCATCAGCTTCCTGGGCTGTTGTCTTCTCCTCCTGTTTTCCTCCTTCTTGCCATCCCAGGGTCTGGGGTGTTTCTGCGGCACGTGGGCAGGAGCCCGGGGCCGGGGGACAGGCGGCACTAATTACAGGGACAGCTCTCAAAATAGAGCTGCTGTCCCCGCCCGCGCGCTGCTGTCAGAGGTTGCTGTTCTAGTTCTTTCCGTAGCTTTGGAACAACAGGAAGGCGGAGCTGCTGGCACATGGACTGTCTTACAGGGGTTTAAACTGAGTTACACAGCCATCACAATAGAAACAGCTGAAGTAATTGTACACATTTAGCTTCCTTTGCTTCCTGCTGCCCCACTGTCTCCTTTCCTCTGGTGTTCTTTATAGGAATATCAACCACCTATTCCTTCCCTGCAGATCCTCAGCGTGGCCACAACGTGACCACATCCTGCCCCAAACAATGACATCAAAAAGGAAAAGCCAAGAGACGCGCCAGCTCAGGCGGGCAGGAGCGGCGACAGCGCAGCTCCTGGAGACACACGCAGAGCTCCAGCCACGAGAAAGCAGCACCGGCCTGTCTCACTGCACCGATATTGCAGGAGCCTGGGAAAAAACCTGTGAGGAGGGGCCGTGTGGTTTGCCAAACGCAGTGGGTGAAGGACGGAGAGGCTCGGGTCACCTTGGAGATGTTTCCGTAGGGGCTGCGCTGGCACAGCCAGTGTCTGACTGAGGGGAACGAGACAATGAGGACCTGAGTAAACAGATCTGCATGTGAACCAGCACAAGGTGCTCCATATCTCAACTAGTCAGCTCTTTCTTCCTAAGCTGAGCTGCTCCAGTCCCAGGCTGCGCTCGCCCCGGCCTCTCTGCGCCCTCTCAATCCACCGGGCACAGAGACGGGTTCCAGATTAGTCCCTCACAACATAAAGCGGCGGTGTCGCCCAGCTGGAGATGCAGAACAGCGTCTGACTGACAAAATAAAGAGAAGGCGGGAACTTGAGCAGAGAACATGCTTTATTGAGAAGTAGATACAAGAACAGCACATTCTACCACATCATGGGAACAGGGTTATGTTCTGCACAAGAGCGGCCTTCTCCCCTACTCCAGAGATCCACCTGCTGGCAGTGCCACGAGCAGCTGCAGTTACAACACGGAGCAAAGGGCAGAGGCAGCGAACTTCAGTAATGCCCACAAGGTACACAACATGTACTGATGATCTCTTATCTTTTCTAGGAGGGCAGAAAGACAGGCAGCCACCAGGACAGCAACACAACTCGCCCGCAGCAGGATGGGTCAGTGGTTACAGACGCGGCTCCTCCCGCCCGGCGCCCGCCTCGGTTCAGACGCCGTTCTGCGGGGAAGCGCCGGTGGCTTCAGTGAAATCGGCACTACGTGGTGCTGCCATGGGCCGCCCCAAGACTGTCCCCTCTCCATCACACTGGAGCCATACAGAAAGTCTGTGGCACAAGGACAGTGGTTATACTCAAAAGCCATTGTACAATAGTTTCTTCCAGTGGTGCTGATGGGAGAGAGGAAGTAAAAGCTCTTTTGTTTTACGAAGACAAACAAGAATGCGCTGTCAGAGAAGCAAACCATCCGCACAGCTCACTGGAGCTGCTGCTGCACAGCGCGCACGCTGCAGGCATCCAACAACTGACGACGTGTGCGCTGCAGTTTCTGTGGCTGTTTGGACAAGACTAGCCAGAATGCGTTGAAGTTTTGACTTCTTCAGTCTGGAGGGAAAATAATCCTCTCCAACACAAAGAGACCTACAGTTCCAGGAAGACTGCTCTGGGAAAAGTATCTCCAGTGAGATACAGTGAACGGTGTCGAGGAACCACGAACTCCAAGAGAGAAACCAGGAAAGGCCAGTAACGCTCAGAGCTCGCTCCAGCTGGGGCGCCGGAGCGGCTGCAGGAGCGTGAACCAAGAGCAGCTCTGCAACCACCCCAGAGCACGACGGCCCCACGCGCTCGGCCTTGACTCCTCCAGGGTCACACACAGTCACACCACTTGGTTACAGACACTAAAGCTTCTGACTGTACAGTATTAGCTATGCGAAGACCTGCCATGTCATACGGCAAACACTGCTGAGAGAGGCGGCGTGTTATCTTACTAAAACTATTTGATAAATGGAACAGAACAGTCCATCAGACAGGATGAGTTAAAAACGCTGCAGCCAGTGTAAGTGCAGCCTCTCCCCAAACAAGCATTATTAGACCTTGTTCAAAAGCCACAGAAGTTACATCCGTTACTCAAAACGCAAGGAACCTGAAGGAAGAAACAACCAGATTATAGAACACAACACAACCTCATCCGAGTAGGAACATGAGGGTAAGACCAGTGACTGGACAGGTACAGTACCAGGTATCAGAACTCCTTGGGCCAGCGCTGCTGGGAGCTTCGTTTGGGTCCTATACAGATCCAATCCTTGCAACCTCATTGAGGCCGAAACATCAAGTTCCTCAGAACTAGCGTCTGCGGGTGCACCAGACCTGGGCCAGAACAGTCCCAAGGGGAGCTGATCTTTGGGGGGCACTGTACCAGCCAGTCACAACAGCAACAGATACAACACAGATCCCTGGGGCGCTTCTACTGCTGGGGGTCACTGGCGGCAGGAGCGACAGACATTAAGTTCCCTTGGGAGGGGTCCATTTCAAACAGCTGGGATCCATTATCTTATTGCTGTTGGATCTTTTTGCCTCTTTGGCTATCCATTCATCAATCAGATCCTGAGGGAAAGAGCACGAAAGGGCAGGTTAAAACAAACGGTGGAGAATTATCCGCGGCACACCACCACACGGCCCGGCGCAGAGCTGAAGGTGACGAGCCAACCAACTGCTTAGCGTGACAAAACAGCGTTTCCAGCAGCCTCTTCCAGTCACACTGAAATGGCTCCTTTTAGCTACACAGTGAAGTCTCGGGGAGGGGAAAACACAAGAGAGGCGCTGTCACATTTGGAGACTGACAAACCACTTGTCTTGTATCTAATGAGGGTACAAACAGCAGGCATTCAGCATTCCAGTAATTCAGTTCCCTGTGTCATCCATTTGCCCAATAAAGGGCAGGAACGATGAGGAGCGTGATGGGAGCGTTGATCCATCGCTCCCCGAAAGAGCCGCTCACAACAAGCAATGTTACTCCGCACATGAGCGAGGGAAGGTCAGCGCAGTCTGACTGCTCCAGAACCAGGGTGGGTGCCGCGTCCTGTTTTATCAGTTACTACATTGGAAAATGCCAGCGCTCCCCCCCGAGAACGAAAAGCAAATACTGGTTTCAGCAAGTCCATATGAATCTAACAGCTACATATCAAGAAACAAAACTGCAGAAATAGCCACTGCAAATCTTACCTGTCTCTTTAGGACCAGGTGTTTTCCCTTCCAGTACTTGAGCATCTGAAGCGCCTGCAATGTGCTAACGATGTCGACAGGATTTACCGCCGTCTCCTGGCTGATTTCTGCAAACCGGTACCAGTGGACGTTAGAACAGAAGCATTTCTCTGCAATAGCCTGTAACTGTCAGTTTTCAACTACAAGTTAATAAGGGGTGATCCTCTGAAAGATGTAGCCACTTCAAAGCTACCTCAGCATCTCTACGAAATGCTGCATACTCCTACCTGCCATAAGCATAAAAATGCTATTAAAAGATGTCCAAATAGTCTTAGTATTTTTCCAAAGCATTTGAAAGCCTCTCAGTGGAGCCATTTTTCCTTTTAAAATTAAAATTATAATCTACAGATGGGTAAAGTTAATTTGCTGTATTTTTTGATGTATTTATAAAGCAGCAGCCAGCATACACTTTCAAAACTGTCCAAGTCCGGCTTATCTTTCCCGGCGGCAGGAGGGAAAGGAGCCGTTCCCAGCTACCGAACATTCCAGCAGCCGCGCAGCCACAAACACCCAGGGCTGAGTCAGGCACCACCTGCCTCGCGCTGGAGCAAAGGGAGCGAGTGAGATGTGTACGCATGTTCCTGAACCAACTTGCTATCAGCTTATCTGGCTTGAAAACACACCTTTTATAGAGATCTCTTTTCCTTGGAAATTATGCAGGTAACGAAGCAGAACTTCCTTCCAGTAACTGCGGTAGCTGATGAGACCCAAATCAGACAGAGGCCGTTCTGGAGAGCCGACCTTTTCTTCTACTTTCGAAAGCAAATAGCCTGGAAAGGAAAGAGAACCTACTTATCCTTGCTGAACGACCCTCTCCTGACCGGTGCCCTCTTTAGCAAATGCAGCTACAATGAAAACTGCTCAACCACCACAGATACTTGAGATTACTTGGTGAAATTGTCATGTTGGACAGAATACGTTTCCAGAATTCCTCTCTTTCTACTTACTGAAGTCAATGAGCATTTTGCCGTAGCCTTGCCTCATATATTGAGGCATTGTCAGGATACAAGAAACATTGTAGTTGAGAAAAGAATTCTTCTCCTAAAAACAAGAACAGAGAGGAGAGATGAACAGGTCTCGATCTGCACAAACAATGGGTATATCATAATCCATGGGACAGAACAAGCCCGTGCAGCTGATAAATACGAGGCGAGAGGAGCAACAGCAGAAAAACCTGCCTAACAACAAGGAACCCGATCATCCTTCGGCTCCAACCTGCGTGTCTCACGTTCCTGGCCACTCGGCTGGGTGTTTGGTGCAGTGTAAGCCCAGCATGGCTGGCTCCGGAGCTGTGCCTGAGGAGCCAGAACACTCTCGCTAACACCGTTACCAACCAGGCTCACGTGGAACAAGAAAGCGACCCAGCAGCAGCACAACAAGCGCACGGTGCACACGGACGTGCGTGGGGGCAGCCCACTAACCTTGGAGAAATACCCGATCAGGTGGCAGCCAGTGTTGTCAGCTTCTGTCATGACATAGAACAGGAAGGGCTCAACATCGTAATACAGCGTTTTGTGGTCCAAGAAAAGTTTGGCCAGCAGACACAGGTTCTGACAGTAGATCTAGAAGCAAAAGGAGAAGAGAATACAGCTGTTTATCACAGCCCAGTGTCCCAAGAGGGAACTGCTGGAGCACAACAGGGCTGAGGAATAACCACAAAGAAAATACAGGCAAAAGTACTGCTGGATTGCCAGAACGGGCAGGTCAGACTCCAGCAAAGTTTCTGCAATTAGAGGGAGAAAGGGCCCTTTGCACCCTCGCTCTTTACAGGACGAGACCAGCAGATTTGAAAGACAGATCCCACACTCAAGACAGGCTTAATGATCACAGCTGGTACCTTGTTCTTCTTCCCATCCACCTCAAACACTGAAATGGAGCCTTTGCGGTAGATTTCGTCACCCGGTGGATGTTTCCAAACACATTTTGCCTATGATTGGAAAACAGAGTTAGGCTGACACCACTGTTTTAAGGGCAGAAAAAGTTACAACAGCTACTCGATATACCAGAAAACACACAGTCTTCTCACCTCCTAAAGCGAGCACCTGAGCTAACAGCTAATGTTCTAGAACATCCACACGCTGAGGTCGGATGTCGAGCGCAGGGATCAGCTCTGCCCAGCACTTACCATGTGCCTGCGCAGTATGGTCTGGCTCTTCATGTATTTGAGACAGAACTCGCACATGTAGAGACGTCCCAGACGAGCGTACTCCTCTGGGTAGGGGGAGTGATACCAGGTGTCCAGCTCGTAACGGCCAAACGCGATCGTTTTAATCATATTGCTGCCTTCTGTGATCTGGCCCTGAAGCCGCAACTTTTCCTGTGAATGAAAAAAGTTGATGATTATTTAAAAAAAGCCCTACAAGTAGGTAGAGAGGAAGGGAAATAATTTCAAGGAAATAATTTATTTCAAGCCTTCTAAATTCCTTTGTCAGTGTGAGCACACCTGATGACCCTCCCGCAGCCCTGTCCCCAAGCAGGACAGTCACCGGTCCTTCCACCAGGACGTGTCCTGTGAACCAGCACTCAGCACACACCAGCACCAGGACCCTGCTCTTTCTGCCAGGAAAGCAACGCAACTTTGTGCTTCTTCCCTAATCTGTAGGGAGAGGATCCAGCCCAATGTTCTGCTCAGACATCCCAGATACAGTTGGCACTGGGAAGCATCACAGTGTCTTTTGGTTCATCTCTGGGGCTGGAAAGCAGCTCTGGAAGGCACCCACAAAGCCTCAGCAATACCAGGTCTGAACTCCGGCCCCCAGTCACCAGCTGCCGTCCCGGTGACGTCTGTCCCTCGCTATCAGCACTCCTTGGCCGTGCTTTCAGCAGGTGAGGCTGCCCGCTCTTCCATCAAAAACACCCACGGAACAGGACTGTCCCTCATTATTCCTCCCGCAGAGCATGCCCGTTTCCAGAGACATTTGCTATGAGATACGAGTTAGAAGTCTCACCAGGTCCTCAGATGCCCGTGCTTGTGCTCTTCGGAAAAGCTCGAGGTCGTACTCGCTCGTCAGGTTTTCAAGCAGAGGTTCTCTAGTATTGCCATAGGTTTGTCTGTGTTCCTACAATAAAATAACAGCAGGTTTTGCTGCCGTGCTGCTCCTAAGCTGGTGGATCTTGCAGCACTTTCAGCTGAGAATGTTGCGGGATGACTGAGAAAGCCAAACTCCCGCTTAGTAGTCTCATTCCAGACAGGAGGGAATGAACGAATAACGTTATTGCTCTTACCATGTATTTTTCTTTTTGCTCCTTGCTTAGTCCAGAGTTTCTCTTCTTCCTGAGCTCAGCCACTTTCTCTTTGTATCGCAGCTGTCTCTCTGTTGGTGCCTGCAAGGAAGCAGAGGTTGAAACCTTCACCAGGCTTCATCCACTTCCGCCACTCTTCTTCACCTTCACCCCAAAGGCCCCGTCCTGACTTTCTTTTATGACACTGTTGCCCCTGAACCAAATCCTGTGTTAATAAGAGGGCACTGCAGATACAACCCAGGCGCATAAAATAGGAAATGTCTTCCTGCCACAGCCTGCTGTTGCCACTGTACCTCAGTCCCACAAGACACTCTTTGTGTGCTGCTTAATCATGGGGAAAAGCTCCCAGCTGACTCATTCAGTCATCTTGACTCAAGTCCAAGGCTCCTGAACTGAAACTGTAATTCCCCTGCTTTTATTCTTTTCTGTTTAGCCAGAGTAAAATTGTAGTTAACATTTCTGCAGGAATTCTCTCACCCTGCCCCTCAAAGCACACAAAGACTGTCCTGAGCACAGCTCCAGCGCCCCCTGTACCACCAGTGCCCCCTCTGCTCCCAGCAGCGGCTCCAGTCTCCCTGGGGACACAGTGAGTGGCCCTTGCTGGGACACACTGGAGGTTTTTCCGCTCTGAAGGGAGCAGCTGCTCCACGGTACACAGATCGCTGACCTGGTGCCTGGTGGCGTGCCTGTTGTTGTCGTCCTGCCGATGGGCCAGCATCCTCTCCTCGATCTGCTTATCCCGGCTCTGCGCTCGCACCTGCAAGCCAAGGCTCAGCTGTCAGTGCCGCAGCAAACGACAGAGCTGAGCTGAAACTCGCACATGGTTTGACACACAACTGCTGCTCACAGCTACAGGCATCAGCTGAAACGTGTTATCTCTGCTTCCTGTCCACAAATGGCAGGTCAAGGCATGTTATTCAAAAAATAACATAAGGAAAATAAACCAGAAGCCTCATTTACCTTGCACTCATCTGCTGAGAGATTATGATACAGTGGGCATCCCGAGATGGAAAAGTGGCGCTCGTGTTTTCCAGTCAGGTGTCCTGCAAAGGATCAGGAAAAAAAGCCCAATCTTAACGTGTGATCATAAAGAGCTTTAACGAGTATCCGAGATGGGCACATCCCTCCGATGAGCATCTCAAGGGGCGTCCTTGGCTTATTACCAGTGTGACAGAAGGAGCACAAGCCACAGTTCACAGCACGGGCTTTAAGAACAAAGAAGGAAAATCCTGCTCATGCTGACCGAAAAGCCGTGCTCCACGCAGCAGCCAAGGACGTCACCGGTCTGCGACCATCTGTTTCTGAAAACCTGCGTCTCACTAGCACCCCACCTGCAAGACTCTGCCTTTTACTCCCATACCTTTTGCCTGGTTCTCTGCCCTGTTATACCCCAAACACGGGAAGAATAAACCCACGTCTCACTAACACTTCTGATCCTAACTAAGTGCTTGTTGTTACTTGGACTATCATAGCAGGAAGGCAAAACCCAGCAGATTAATCCTGGAGCTGAAATTACCTAAAGAGTTACAACCAGGAGTGGGACACTTCATGTTGAAATTGTAGCTTTCATGGAAGCGGCGGCGCTTAGGACGGTGGGACAGGTCGCTTCCAGAATCCTTCATGGACATGTCCTTGGCAATGCTCTCATCGTGGGACACATTTGGACTGGAGATATCAATATCAGACTCTGAGGAAGGGGCATTCCCAGTGGGGGTACGAGGTGGAGACTCGTCGTGATCTGCTGCATTTTTAGTGTCTGAATAAGGATCAAAATGTTACAAACTTGCCTGAAAGAAAGCTTTCAAAAAAAATACATAAAGCAACTCCAGACAGCTGTCTCAAACCCTCTATCCTCAGGATATTACAGGCTGCCCTCAGAGAACAGAGCCGCACGCGCTTCCCGAGAGCGTTTTGCAGCCTCTCGACTCCTCCCCGCGCCCCCCGTACCTCTGTCAGAAAAGTCGACCACTTGCTCGGTCTCGGAGCCGGACGAGCGGGTCTGGCGCAGCGGGTACTTCTTGGGGGTGACGGGAGCGGGCTGCTGCTGGCTGCGCGTCACCCTGCGCGTGGAGTACACCGGCTCCTCCGCTCCGAACGACGGCGGGTTGTGAACCGGGCTGGAATCTGAACACAGACACACCGTCGTTGCGCCCACAATAGCCACTGCAGGTCAGAGACGTGCTCCGAAGGCTGCAGCACAACCCCGAGGACAGGCTGGAGCAGACTGGGACTGACAGTGGGGACCAGCAGCCAGCCCGGCCCCACCGCCCAGCGACGCCCTGTGCTTCTGCACTTAAATCTGCTGATCCTCTACCAACACTTAACAATCTGGAATTAGATCAGCTTTCTCTGGACTTAATTACTTCATTAACTAGTAATTACAAACCAGCTCCCGTGTGGAAAGCTGAAGAACAGTTGTAGTTTAGATAAGAACTAGATGTGTTTAGATAACCCTTGGGAATGGTACAACTGCTCCTGGTGTGGAGCTGTATTCAGCACCCCGCACGTGGTTTTGTGATCCCACACTTCTCGTAAGACTAGAAAATAATTATTTTGCATGAAAACAATGCTTTCAGAACATGGGAGTATCCAGGTATCCCATACACATCCTCTTAAGACCCACTTACCAGATGATTTGGAACATATATTTCTTACTTGCAATAGAGTTTGTAACAGAACAGATTCTCGATCAAAGCGTATACATGGAGCAATGGAAATAAGTGATTATCTGCTGTCATTGCCTCCCCTTGATGCCAGATGGGAGGGGATTAACTCGCAGCCAAGAAATGACTAACACTAAAAGTGAGGAGGTGGACACATTCGATGTTTCCTCTTAGAGTCTGGATGCCGAAGTAGAAGCACACAAAGTAACTGGCAATATGTTGGTTACATTTATTGCAGAGTACGGCCAGCGTCAGCAAGGCATGAACATACATCTTCCCTTGCAGCACAGAAAACCCCAGATAAAACCAAACCAGCATTCACCTCTAAACGGCCTCGCTCTAGCTTGGCTCCAGGGCCAACAGAACCGTCTACACGGAATGCAAACTTTTAGAGTACTCAGGAAAATTTGGCAAAGCTGGCAGCAGAATCACAGGGCTTGATTCCCACTTCCTTAACAAGTAGAGTTGAGATTTGACTTCCATCACCACTGTAATCTTTAAATTATGTTACCTCATTTGTGCAATTTTTAAGTTGGTATAAACTCCAACATTCCAAAGGTCAGGAATATGCAGCACAGTGAGCCTCTTGGTGCTTAGAGGCTGCTTTGCTTTTCCTGGTGCAAGAAAACCAAGCGTTTACCTTGGGAGCTCTGGCTGAGCCTGGCGGAGGAGCGCGTCACGCGGGCCGAGCGGCGGGACGCGCCGTCGCTCTCCGAGCTGTCCGTGTGCTCGGGATCCGTGGAGAAATCGGAGTCCTCCGTTCCATCCGAGCTGCTGCCCGCGTTCCTCTGCAACACCGCACACCCGGCCATTAGCACAGGGGCACTTAAACTTGCTCACTGTATTTATACTATGAAAAAAATAAACTATTTGATGCTAGATAAATTCAAGCTGACACAATGATATATACAAACTAATAAATGTCAAAGGTATTACTCTGGAGAAAATAGTTTAACAAATATGTGGCATCAGACGGTGCATTCAGTAACAAAGTTTCTGCAAACCAATCCACTAAGAGAGATCCCAGCAGCACCCAATTTTATTGAAAGTCATAGGTCGATACGGTTTCAAGGCTGGACAGGACTCGCTCTGAGCTGCACTCTCAGCGCCCTGCAAAGCCCACAGCCGTGCTGCACTGCCTGCCCATCCCAGCCCCGCTGCACCTGCCCCAGCCCCACTGCACCACCACCCATCCCAGCCCCGCTGCACCTGCCCCAGCCCCGCTGCACCTGCCCCAGCCCCGCTGCACCCCCACCCATCCCAGCCCCGCTGCACCTGCCCCAGCCCCACTGCACCCCCACCCGCCCCAGCCCCACTGCATCTGCCCCAGCCCCACTGCACCCGCCCCAGCCCCACTGCACCCGCCCCAGCCCCACTGCACCCGCCCCAGCCCCACTGCACCCGCCCCAGCCCCACTGCACCCGCCCCAGCCCCGCTGCACCCGCCCCAGCCCCGCTGCACCCGCCCCAGCCCCGCTGCACCCCCACCCGCCCCAGCCCCGCCGCACCCCCACCCGCCCCAGCCTGGCAGAGGCACCGCGGGAGCCGGTGCTGAGGGAGCAGCCGGGCTCAGCAAGGGCCGGACCGACTGTGCACACCAGGCGCTCCGGGCAGCGGGGCGGACGCCGGGCAGAGGGCGGGCAGGCCCTGTGAGTGCAGCTGCATTCACCTGACGCGGCCCGGCAGAGCGGCCGGGCTCCCTGAGGGGAGCAGGCTTCGGGAGCCGGCGGGCAGCCACCGGGCCTCCGGAGACGCCTGCCCTGCAGCCCGGCTGCACAGCCAGGCCGCGGGCGGGGCAGCAGGTGCCGGCCGGGGCGGGTCGGCGCGGGCGGTTCTCCCCGAGCGCTGCGGGAAACGGCCGAAGCGACCTCAAGACCCCGCAGCGAGAGCGCAGCCCCCGCGCCGCTTTGTTTTGCGCCCGGCGCAGACTCGCCGGTCCCGGCCAATCACAACGCCTGCGGGAAGGGCCTAAAGGGAAAGCCCGCCAATGACAGCTCAGAGAGCAAAAAGGCGTGGCAGCAGGGCGTGACTGACGGCGGCCAGCAGCCTATCAGGGTGAGCCTCGCTCCCACACAAACATCAACTCGGGGGCGCGAAGTGCGATGGGGGAAGGGACGGAGGGAGAAAGAGGCACGCGCGGGGAGGTGACCGTTGGGGCGTAGATGGGCAGCCGCAAAAACCAATTAGCGGCCAGTCCGGCAGGGCAGTCAGACCAATACGGAACCAGTTCGCCAACTGCCTGTCCAATCGGAAAATCCAAGAGGCGGACCACACTACAGGCGCGGGGGGGGGAAGGCTAACCGTTGGGGGCGATGAGTGACGAGCAAGCTGGCCAATCAGCGCTCAGCGTGCGCGAGCGGGAGCCACTCAGGGAGCGAGCGGGGCGGGCGCTGGGGGCTGAAGGCCGCTATTTTCCCCCCCGGTTTTGTACCCGTAAGAGGTAGCAGCGGGGGGTAGGGAAGGGGAATGCCGCCGCCCCAGTTCGCCCGTTCCCCCGCCGGGCGGCTCCCCGGCCGCACTCACCTTCCTGCGCGGCATCCTCGGCGGGGGCGGGGGCAGCGAGGTTGGCTGGTCCCCGGCGCCCCCGGCCCGCGAAGCGGCGGTCGCCGCCGTGTTGGCGCTGGCGGGCTCCGTGGTGACGGCCGTGTCTCCCGTCCTGCGGCACGTCTGCTCCGGCGGCGCCAGCCGCTCCCGCCAGCCCCTGCTCCCCGCTCGGTCCCTCACGCTTCCGCCGGGACACGGTCCACACCCCCGTCACGTGACGCCGAGCCAGCCTCCCGCCAGCGGGCGCTGCCATCTTGGAGTCGGGCTGGGATCCCGGCGGCGCCGCCGACGGTGAAGCTGCCGGCGGCCATCTTGGGTCCGGGCGTGAAGTCGGCGGGTTCCCGGGGAGCGGAGCGGGTGTTGTCTCCAGGGCGCCATGTTGGGTTCGGGCAGCCTCGGCCCTCCCGCCGCGGCCATTTTGGGGCCGGGCAGCGGCGGGTGGCGGGGCGGTCTGCGGAAGCGCTGTCGCCCTCCGCCGCTCGCTCCGCTCGGGGGTCGGTTCTCCCGAGCCCGGCGGTCGCCGGGTGTCGCAGCCGCCGGAGCTGTTGGGCTGTCAGGTGCGATGTGTCCCTAGAGTCAGGGCGGTAACGCCGTGAGCAGCCGGGTCCTGCGTTACGTAACGACCTGCGGAAAAAATGCCCGTGTTTGATGAAACACGTTTTCCTTCCAAATGCAGTTATCTCTAGGGACTGTGCAATTCCCAGGGCCCCGTTCCCAGCCCTCGCGCTGTTTGCACTGCCAGCATGACCAGGCTGGAGCAGCTTGGCTGCCCTGCTGGGTGATCTGTTCATCAACTGCAGTTTTATTTATCTTGCTGCTCTTTGGAGCTTTTCATCTCAAAACACTGGAGTGCAGAAACTGCCCAGCAGCGAAGCGCAGCCGTCGCTGGGATCGAGTGGGAGGCAGACAGGCAGGCATTCCACCGCGCAGCCCAGAGCCAGAGGAATTCTGCTCAAGGACAATGAGGAAAGCTTAGCTTGTGTGCTGAGTGACCCTTTGATCTTCCGTTCATGTGCAGCTTATCAGGACTAAATCTAAGCTCTGTCTCCCTCCTACCCATAGCAAACAGCCAGAAACATAATCTCATTTAGGACTCGAGCGCTGGACCAGAACGATGGGGCTGCAGTGGCAACTGTTCCGCCTTACGTGTGTCCTGTGCGCCTGTCACCTGCTCGGGTGACGCTGACACGAAGCCGCGAGCGCTGGGCGCTGGGCTGGTCTCGGGGGGCCCGGCCGGTCGCACTCCGGCGTTCTCCTGCCTCGGGGTGCGGAGGAACCGGCTGCGTGTTCCCGGCCGGGCCAGAGCCCGCGGGTGCGCCCGGGGGCCGCGCGGCGTTTGCTGGTCGCGAAGGGCCGAGCGGCTCCGCGGGGCAGATGCTCCGGCACCGGGCAGGGCGACGAGCTGCATCCAGAGCTGCAGCCTCGGGCAGCTCTAAACGATGGTGCTGCTGCTGCTGCTGTGCAGAACATCTTTAGGAACCTTCATTTCAGGGAGAGGACTGTGCTGCAGAGGCTGCAGTGCGGCCTGCAGGAATGCGGGAGCTTTGGTTTTCTATCGCTTCACTCTGCAGTGTGTGCACACGGACCGGACTGGCTGATAATGAGCGGCTGATGGGAGCTGGAGTGGCTGGAGCCAGTTTGATGGGTGACAGCTGGTGCTCTCTTGCCTCTTCCTACATTAGAAAGCAAAATGTGGTGATTTAAACCTTGAGAAAAGTATGTGGTGTGGTGCTTAGCCTAGTTACGCTGAACCACTCCATTTCTGTTTCAGTATCCCGGGCTGTATTTACAGCATGAGATGGGGTGAGAACGACCAGCAGCGCAGCTGTGTGGCCTCCGTGCTCAAACAGCAGCACCGAGGAGTGAATGCAGTTAGTTTGTTCCAGCTGTGGCTATTGGGTTCGAATCGCAGCGCCCTAAAATGGCAGCGTGGCAGAGAAACTGAAAGGTGAATTTGAATTTCTAGGTGAGGACGACTGACCCCATAAGGTTCCTAGAAAAGCTGAGCTATCAGTCTGAAAAAAAAGATTACGGTCAAGACTCCTTTATTTGGCATTTAAAGCTGTTTTTCATAGCAGTTTCGTGTTCTTTTGAACACCTGTACTGTGGTAGTTCCCTCTCCATTTTTCTTACACGTCCTGCTTCTTTGCCAATAGCTACTGAGCACCTCGGGACAGAAATACCGTCAGAAGCGTCTCCGACTCGCAGGACGCCGGGTGGCTGCTGCTGTTCTGGAACGTTCCCTGCGATCGTTGTGCGTGTGCGGCGGCGGCTCCGCTTATCAGCGGCCTCGCAGCGCCGGTGCGTGAGGAGATCGGGACGCGGGGCGCGCCGGGGGCTCCGCGTTCGCCGAGCTGTCACGGGCAGGGCCGGGGCTGCGTCCCCGGGCCCCGGCGGCACGTCCTGTCCCTGCGGCCGCTGCGGCCCCAGCGCTGCTCCCCCCGCGGGTTCTCCGCTTCCCCATCTGCTGCCCGATAAGCGCTCACACGAGCAGCTGCCCCGCGATACGGCGCGACGGCAGCGCTGCGGGACCGCGATAGCCAGGAACAGCTGTGCTGCTGCACCGGGGCCGCCGCCGCCGCTCCGGGGCGCTGGCACCCGGCCCGCGGCCGCGCCACCTCCCGCCTTCCCTCCCTTATCGGCTCCGGCCGCGGCTCCGGCGCTGCGGGGCCGGGCGGGTCAGCGCACCCTCCGCGGGGCCGGCGCACGGGGAGCCTGCGTGCGGGGACAGCGAGAGCGCGGCCGGCGCCAGCGAGCGCGCTCTGGGCCAGAACGAGGAACGGGCTGCGGGTGGCGATCGGGTTCAAACGGGAGGCGTGGCCTGAGGTGCGGCCGGCGGAGGGCGGGGACGGGCCCTCCCGGCTCGGCGCCGCTCTGCGGCCTGCGGGGCCGGTGCTGCCGGGCCCGGGCCCCTCGCAGCCGCCGCCATCGCGGCCGGAGGCGGGACACAAACACTGCCGGGCCGCTCTGATTCGTCTGTGCGCGGAAGGGGCGTGGCCTCAGGAGAGGCTTGCGATTGGTCCTCCCGCAGGGGGGTGGATTTTACATCTCTGTCTCTTGTTGCGATTGGTTGCGCCACCGCTGCGGAGAGGGAGAGAGGGCGGGGCTTGAGTCTCTTCCCTCTTTGATTGGCTCTGGCGGGAGGGATGATGCCTATTACGGGTGAGAAGTTTTCTTATTGGCTACCGTTGTAGCACGTGCGGGGAAGGAGCTTGTAGAGCGTCCTGATTGGATGCGGTTAAGGAGGGCGGGTCGTTTGGCCGCGGACAGCCAATGACCGTAGGGCTCCTCTCGCCGGCCCCGACCCCGGAGCGCTGATAAGCGGCGCTGGCGGCGCCGGGCGGTCAGTGCGGCGGGCGGTGCGGGCCGGGGATGGCGCGGGGGCCGCAGCCGCTGCGCGCCACCGTCCCGTTCCAGCTGCAGCAGCGCCGCGGAGACGGGGGCCGGGCAGGTAACGGGAGGAGCCGGGCACCGCCGGTGTGCGGCCTCGGGGGACCCTGCGTGTCCTCCGCACCGGGGGCGGTGCTGGGGCCCCGAACCGGCACCGTGAGCCGCTCCGCCGGTTCCAGCGGCACCTCCCGGGGCCGAACCGCGCTCAGCGGGGCGTGCGCCTCTGCGCCCCGGGCCCGGGAGGCTTCTCGCTGCTGCTGCGGGGGTGGAAGTGGAAGAGAACGAGACCCGGGGCAGCGGGGGGAGCGGCCGGGCGGCCCCGCTGCGCCCGGCGTGCGGTGCTGTCGGAAACCGCGCGTTCTCTGCTCCGTGCGGCTCCTCTGGCTCGGTAAACAGGCGACAACTTGAGCCGCACTCATGGCCGTTTGTCCCTAACTGCGCTGCTGAGATTTCTTCAGGAATGCTTTTTTCAGTATAACTTTTTTGGGACCCAATTCTAGTGTTTGGCTTTTCTCGATATACATGTTGCTTCTGGCTGCGTGCGGCGCTGCTTTTGGCCGCTGGGTTCTTGCTTGGCTCTTCGTTATCTCCTGAAGTACCGAAATAGCAATGAAACGCTTTCTGGGTCGGATGCGAGATCGATCGATCGGTTTTGTGCCAGCCAGGGCGGTTCGTGCGGCGGGTCCCTCGGTGTCCGTGCAGCCCCCGCTGCTCCCGCCGCCGAACCGCCCTGCGGAGGGTGAGCCCGTCCGAGCGATAATTAACAATTAACGGCCCCTCCTGGGGCCCCGCGCTCCCTGCTCGGGCGGGGCTGGTGTTGAGCAGAGGAGCTATTGAAAGGCTTTTTGTTCAGTTTCCACTTGAAACAAGCTAAGGAAATGAATTCTGCTGGGCTCAGCTCTCTCCTCCCCGGGCTGCGCTGGAGCGGGTGCAGCCGCTCCCAATGGGGCGGTTCCTCGGCGGGTTCAGCTGTCAGCGATGGAGCAGCTGGGGAGCCGGCTGCCTGAGCTGCGGTTGCTCCCCGGTTGTGCTGCAGCTCCGAGCACACGAACCAGAGCTGCTGCTCCTCGTTTCTTCTGGCTCTGCCTCGCTCTGCAGGACCTTCAGTGTTTTCTCTTGATCACCATAATTTCCTCTGCAGTTTTGGAGGAGTCTGAATTTCCAGCCTGGCTCGGGCTGTTCCCTGTGTGTGTGGGAGCTGCAGTTAAATGGGCAGTTTAACCCGAACCTGGAGTGCTGGCGATCAGAATCCAGCTCTTGTGCTGGTCCCCCGTGGGTGCTCAGCCACTGCTCCCTCCGCTCTGCGCGGCCGCCCTGGCTGCGGGTCTGTGTGCGGCGATGGGGGCTGATCTGCAGCCGCTCTGGTCACGGAGGATCCGCTGAGCCCGGGGCAGCTGCCGCAGCCCAGCCCTGGCACTGAAATATCCTCAAAGTGCAGTGAGTTCTGCTTGTGCAAAGCCGGGTGTTGAAATCCCGTGTGGACGCGGCTCCGGCGCTACCCCCGCAGGTCAAGGTGATGATGATGCTGAAGTTCTTCAGATTGCTTTATCATTTGAAAAACAAACTTTGAAAGAATTAAGGTAGAGGTGAAGAGTTCAGCTGCTCCTCAGCTGGTGTTGGGCTGCGGGCCGGAGCCTGTTGGAGGGAGCTGCCGTTTGGCCGCGTCCAGGAAAACCAGCTCGAGCCGCCCGTGCCAGCTGCGCGACCCCCTCCGCGGTGTCCGCAGGTGCTGCGTCCCGGGCGCTCTCCGGGTCCTGCGGAGCTCCGAGGCTCCGGGTCGCCGTGCTGGGCTCGGGTGTCTGCGGGAGTGGTGGGTGCCGGGCTGTGCAGTGTGAGCAGCGGCTGGGACCGCAGGCTCTGCCTCCCCGCGGCTGCAGCGATTGCAGCGCTCCGGGGGTTGCGTTTCTGGGTTGGTGTTTCAGAGAGCTGTGAAATCCCATCCTGAGTTCCCCCTCGGTTACGGATCTCTAAGGGCAGGTGGCTGGTGGTTTTGGGAGGTGTGGGGCACCTCCCTGGCACAGGCCTGAGGACGAGGGGCTCGGTGGCCGGAGCTCCTGCTGTTTCAGTGCTGGTTCAGTGTGGTTAATGCACCACCTGCGGTGCCCGTTTTGGGGAGGGAGGCGGGAATGTCGTACCCAAAGCACTGGAGAAGAGCCGGGGTTCTTGGCTTTGGAAATCTAATTTTCTTTCTCTTCCCGTGCAGCCAGCGTCCCGTGTGCCGCGGCCGCGGAGCGGAGCCGGCGAGCGCCGCAGCCCCGCGTGCGCCGCACGCCCTCGCTGGACACCGTGCTGGGCTCCTACCTGCTGGGACAGTGGCCGCGGGACCCCGAGGGAGCGGCCGCCTCGCGCGTGAGCCACAAAGCCACCCAGGTACCGACCCGCGAGCGGGACGGGGCGGGGGGACGGCGGAGCGTCCCGCCCGCCCGGCTGCGGCTGCCTGCGGCACGTCCCGCCCGGCTGCGGCTGCCGGCAGCTTTTCTCCCCCTTTTGCTTCCCAGCTTCAAGTGATTCCGCTTTGGTGCAGGGTCGGAGTTTCCCTGGCCCCGTCTGGTGGCCTCTGCCTTTCTGCTCCACTGTTGGCTCTGTGCTGCTTCTTTTCCCGGGGCGGGAAAACGGCCTCTGGAGCTGCGCAGCCGGAGCTCGGGGCGTTATCTCGCTCTGCAAAGGGGTTTTTTCTGTCCTTTTTCTGAGGAAGTGGTTTTGCCACAGTTGGTACAAAAGGTCCTGTAACTTCCTTCTGCCTCGACAGGCTGCCCGGAGAGCAGGGGCGCGCGCGTGCTCTTCACCTTCGGGCCGTCCTATTGCAAAGAGCCTCTGTGCTCCACCTCAGGCCGCGGTTTCGGTGAGCAGCGGTGCAGAGCCCCCGCCGGTCCCCAGCAGCCCAGGCCCTGTCTGGGGCTCCATCACGTTCCCACAGCTGCAGTTCAGTTCCCACAGCCCTGCACGGGCCCAACGTGGGACGGGCTGCGGGTCCCCGGGACCTTCGCCCCCCTCAGCCCCTTGTGTGCGACCTGCTGGGATAGAGTGACACGATGTTTTGGGGTGACGGCCAAATAACGACGTTTGAGCTGTTTGGGAGAGAGGGTCTGGGGCAGCACAGGAGCTCGGCTGTGCCGGGGCCGCGGCGCTGGGCTGCGCCGGGGTGAGCGGCAGCTCGGGGCTCAGCGGGAATCGGGGCGAACCGGGCGCTGTGAACGGGCAGAGCAGCCGCTGTGCTGCCCGTGGGTACCGCGGGATGGACACCCGGACACACGGACACCCGGACACACGGACACCCGGACAGGCGGCTGTGGCTGCGGGGAGTGCGGCTCATGGGGTGAGGGGTTTCACCGGGGCTGCGAGGGCAGGAGAGGGTGGATCCCTGTCTGGAGATCCCCTGCACCCGGGCAGCAGGGACCCCTGGGTCACTCGCTCCTGTGCCTTACGGAGACTTTAAAGCCCGTTTGTGGTGCTGGAGCGAGTCAAGGGCGCCGAGCTCAGGGAAGGAAGTTCCCACCCTTCGATCAGAGCAGCAGCGCGTTCCGATTCCCAGCGATGCCGGAGCGTCGCGCTGCTGGGGCAGCGGCCGTGGGAGGCGGCACCGGGGCCGCTTTTCTGGCGGAGTCGGCTGGGACACGGGCGGCCGCGCCGCGGCAGCCGCGCTGGGTTTGGTGCTGATGGGGGTTTCCTCTCGGTGACGCTGCTCCGAGCAGCCGGTCCCCGCGCCCGGCGGCGCCGTCGCGGCCGCGGTTGATTCTCCGGAGCTGTGGCTCAGCGCGCTTTGCCCTGCCAGGTGGTTGTGGTTGAACCACAGACCCTGGGCAGGTCTCTCACCGTGCTGGTCTGTGAGGTCCAGTTTCCTGACGGGCGTGAATCTGGCCAAAATGGCTTTGTTTGGGCAAATGTAAATAGGTGGCTGTCTCGTAACGCGTGTCACTGGGCGTCGTGTTAACGGGGGGACGCGGGAACAGGCCGGAACGGGCAGCGAATGGGCAGCGGTCGATCACGTATCCTTGGGGCTCTGCCAGAGTCTCCAGGCGGTAAATGTTTGATTATCCTCAGCCGTGTTTCTCGTCACTTCAGACTCCGGTGTCCTGGCACAACGCGGCAGCGGGGAAAGCCGGCGCTCACCAGCGCTCCGCGTCCTGGGGCAGCGCCGATCGCCGCCGGGAGGTAACGCGGCCCGGGGGGGGAACGCGGCCCGGGCGGGAGCTCCTGCGCGCCCGGGGGGTGGGGGGCGGGACCCGGGTTGGGGGGTGGGGGTGAGGACGCAGGTGGGGGGGCTCGGCCGGCCCTGTAGCTGCGGCTCGTGTGACAGATCGTCAGGCTGAAGCAGCAGCTCCAGCGGACGAAGCTGAATGGCAGAAGCGGCAAAGAGAAGGAGAGGAGCTCCCCGCTGCTGGGCGACCACGCTGTCCGCGCGTCGCTCCGGGTGCGTGCACGTCCTGCTGTCCGTGTGTCCTCGGGGCGCAGGGCGAGCTCCTCTGGGTCCCCCCGTTCTCAACCTCTGCCCCATGTCCCTGTGCGCAGCGACTTCACTCGACTCCGGGAGGCTCTGCAAGGCCTGGGCTGAGCCCGGAGAGCTGCGGGACAGGGCATGACGGCCGGGTGCACATGGATATAACGAGTTATTGGTCCTGGGTCATTGCAGGACTCTCCTTCGGGCTTCCTTTGTCCATCTCCCGTTGTGAGGCTCAGCCCCTGCCTGCACCGGAGCCTGGAGGGGCTGAACCAGGAGCTGGAGGAGGCGTTTGTGAAGGAACAGGGGGATGAAGAGCTCCTGCGGGTAAGTGAGGGTCACAACGTTGTCCCAAATCCCCTGGGGGTCCTGGAGATCTGCTCCTCTGAAGCCTGGATCTGTCTCTTGGCCGTGGGAATGGTCTCTGCGTTGAGTTTTTCGTTTGTTCTGGGCATGTAAATGTCTAAATTGGGTCAAGTGGCCACTGAGTTCCCTCCCTGGAACGTGCTGTGCTGTGGGAGCTCAGCCGGCCGTGCTGCGGGACGGGGACGCGGTGACACTGACCTGTCCCGGCTGTGTCCGTGGGCTCCTCGCGGGGCGGGCGGGGGCACGGCCGCACACCGCTGCTGTCGCACACGGCCCCTGCGGACGGGGCTTTTTGCTCCACTCAGACTTTGCTTCCTCCCCAGATTTTGGATGTTCCAGACGGACACCGGGCGCCTGCACCTGCCCAGGGCGGCTCTGGAGCCGCGTCCCTGGCGCTGGATCCCGGCAGCGGCAGCAGCCTGTCCCTGTCCCCATCCCCCTCTGCGCCGCTGCGCCCGGCGGCTGCGGAACCCTCCCCTGCGGCGGACGAGGGGCCGCGGGCCCCCAAGGACAAAGGTAAACGCTGCAGGCGGGGGGCGAAGGGGCCGGTGCTGCAAACCCCGCGGGGCGGCGGCTGTTGGATTCTTTTAAAACTTTCTCAATGTGTCGTTTCTCTCCCCGCCAGACGAGGGCGGCTCTTCACCAGTCCCGGCCTTTGCTGCTTCTCCCCGGCCCAACCACAGCTACGTGTTCAAACGGGAACCCCCCGAGGGATGCGAGAGGGTTCGGGCCTTCGAAGAAGCTTTGTAAGTAAAGGAGCCGTTGGCAGCAGAGAACTCGTGTGAGGTTGGTCCTGGGTGGGGGCAGCTGAGCTGCTGGTGCCACAGGAGTCCCCACTGTCCCCAGGATCAGAGTCCACCCGTCCCCCACCGCAGCACTGCCCCATGTCCTGAGAACCTCATGTCCGTCTGTCCAGCCCTCCAGGGATGGTGACTCCAGCACTGCCCTGGGCAGCCTGTTCAATGCCCCACAGCCCTTTGGGGAAGAAATTGTTCCCACATCCAACCTCAACCTCCCCTGGCGCAACTTGAGGCCGTTTCCTCTGCTCCTGGCGCTTGTTCCCGGGGAGCAGAGCCCGACCCCCCTGGCTCCAAGCTCCTTTCAGGCAGTTCAGAGATCAGAAGGTCTCCCCTCAGCTCCTGTTCTCCAGCTGAGCCCCCCAGGTCCCTCAGCCGCTCCATCACACTTGTGCTCCTGTGGATCCATGTTGTTTCAAGACAAACCAGCCTCCCGTGCCGCTCTGTCTGGTCGCGGGGCTGTCGGGGTGTTTTCCCCGCGGTGCCCGGGAGCGTCAGCTCCTCACGGTGTCCCCGTGTCCCCGCAGCTCCCCCAGCCCTGAGCAGCCGTTCCAGCCGTCCTGCCCGGACAAGAACAAAGTGCACTTCAACCCCACGGGCTCTGCCTTCTGCCCCGTCAGCCTGGAGCAGCCGCTCTTCCCCAGCGTTGGGCTCCTCCTCTGCAGGGGGCTCCGGCCCCCCAGCGCGGGCTCCTTCCCATCCTGCCCGGCCCCAGCGCCCAGCCCCTTCCTCGGTGCGTGGGAGGACGCAGCGGCCGACGGCTCCAGCGAGGCGTCCGCATCTCCCGCCCTGAGTTACGGACCCTGGAAGCGCGGGCAGCGCGAGGAGAGCGGCTTCCACAGCTCCCTCGTGGTGTGAAGCCGCTGGGAACGCGGGCGGCAGCGCCGGCTCCTCTG
The DNA here is from genome assembly GCF_964273445.1 of Streptopelia decaocto. Taxonomy (NCBI): domain Eukaryota; kingdom Metazoa; phylum Chordata; class Aves; order Columbiformes; family Columbidae; genus Streptopelia; species Streptopelia decaocto. The sequence continues at coordinate 6,582,061 of NC_138677.1, read as the reverse complement.
CCGGCCCGGGGAGCCTTAGTGCCGCGGAGGTGGGATGTGGCGGCCCTGGACTGACACTGAGGGTGATGAAGCTGAAGCACAAGGTGCCGCGGGCTCCTCGCTGTGGGACGGGCTCGTTTCTCCGCGCCTCCCCCGTTGGAAGCTCTTTCCTGTGTGGTTGTTGGGTGCACTCATGCTGGGAAGGAGGCTGAGCGGGGGGTTTGGGGGCCCGCGCTGCCCTCGCGGGCTGGGGGGCCGGGGCCGCGCTGTGTCTGCGCTGCAGCGGCTCCCGGTCCTGCAGGAGCTGGGGGGGCCAGGCTGGTGCAGGTTGTGCTGCGGGAGCTCCGGGGGGTTCGGGGCTCCAGCCCCTCATTCTGTGAGCGGGACCGGGGGCTCCGGCACCGCACGCAATGGGGAAGCGGGTTCGACTTCGCGCTGCTGTGGAGGCTCTGGCGCGTGGAGAAGCCGATTCTGTTGTATCTGATGTAGAAACTCTATTTTTTTCCAAAGACGCTATTTTTGCAGCCATTCGGAGTTTGTGTTTTGTGTCTCGGCGCCGAGCGGGAGCGCGGGAGGGGCCGCGCGGGCTGTGCGGGGAGGAGGCGCGGGGAGCCGGGGGCAGCTCCGCGGGCTCCGGGAGGAGCCGGGTTGCGGTGCGCGGTCCGGGGGGTCGCGGCCGCTCCGCACCCGGGTGCGGGTGCTCGGCTTCCTGCTCCGCACCGCCGTGCGGGTGCTCGGCTTCCTGCCCTGCCCGTGGCGCGGCCGCGTGTCCGCGGTTCTTCAGCTGGCTGCGCTCGCCGCATCCCGCCCTGCCCGGGGAGGGATTTCATTGCAGTATCGAGTTTCCCGTCTCGTTTCGAGGCCGGTGTGTGTAGGAGCCGCCTCCTCTCGCTCTGCGCCCCCTCCCGGCGGTGCCCGGGCTCGTCCCCTCCCTGCGTGCAGCACAGATCAGTTTCACAATGTGCTGAAAAGATTTTAAATCCTTTGGAGGATGAAGCTGGAGAAAGGCAGAAGCTGTTACTAAACTGCTCCTGTTTGTATATAACCAATCTCCCTCCGTGTCCGGGCTGTAGGAGGCAGTAGCACCTTGCTGGCGTGTTTGGGATGGTGCTTAGAACACCCCTGTTCAGAAGGAAATCAATGCTCAGAGGGGCTTTTTTATTTTCATAGAGGACAAAGCCAATGTCAGCAGTGAGGGCTCCATCCCGGCCACCCCTCAGATCCATTCAAACCCAGAGAAGCTGAAAGAGGCAAAAGTAAATGGTGAGTGAATCACAGAAAACCCGGTGAGAAGGAGCCTCTGGAGGCCTCCAAAGCAGCCTCTAGATCGGCTTGGTCGAGGGTTTGTCCAGCCAAGTCTTGGGCACCTCCCTGGGGACCTGGACGTCTGGACGTGGCCCGAAGCGCCTTGCCCGTGTCCCACGGGCGCTGGGACAGCAGGAACAGAGCCTGGGTCTTCAGCCGCCCCGCACCACGGAACCCTCGTGCTGGGTCGCAGTGCCGCATCACAGTGGTGTGACCTCGTGTCCACCAGCCAGACCAGGCTCTGGATTAGCAGATGGAGGCGAGTACGTGTAAGGGAGAGCTCGGCTCGGTGTTAATTATCCCCTGGGACTAGTCAGGCTTTGGCTACCATGAGCCACTGTGTTCAAAGGGCAGAGAAAGGAAAGCCAGTGTGTCCACGAAGTGTCACCTCTGTGGGTGGCAGTTTGTCTCAGATCCACTGAGGAGGGCAGAGGAAGTGGAGTAAATGACCCTCCACACTCACTGCAGGTGGGACAGGCGATCAGGGGCTCGAGTGGCAGGAAAGGATTTGAATGAGCCCCAGGGAAGATGCGGGAGCAGAGGACGCTGGAGGGTGCAGGATTTCCATTGCTGCCCAAGAACAGGGGGAGGCAGCGAGTTAATGCTGCCGCAGCACAAAATGGGGACAAGTGTCACTGCAGGGTCCTTCCAGCTCTCCTGGTGATGGCAGCAGCTGCGAGTCCTGCCTGGAAGGGAGCGTGTGAGACTTCCACTTATTTTTCTTTCCACATCCAGAAGTTGCTCCTTCTCCTGGCTGTGCTCCCAAAACCAGCGAGACACCAAAGCCGATGCCAAGGAAGAGGGTGACAACCCCCCCACCAAAGGAGGCAGCCAGGTGGGCGCGGGGGGGAACGCGGGGGCGTGGCGCTGCTGCTGCCCCGGCCTGTCTCCCTGCGGCCGGGAGGACGAGGTCCGGGAGCAGGAGCTGCAGTGCGGCTGGTCTGTCCGTGAGAGCCTCTCCGCTGTCTGTCTGTCTGTCTGTTCATCTCTGTTCGTGCCTCTGTGTGTGTGGCAGGGACACTCCACCCGCCCCTCAGCAGAGAACGGAGTGCGAAGCAGCACAGAATATGCCAAGGGAACAAGAGGAAGGTAACGTCACCTTGTCGTGGGATTCTCCCCCAGAAGGCGTGTTGCCGGCGTGGCCAGGAGTGGTTTCACATTTAGGCTGGCCCTGCAGCATCCCACGGTCCTCTGAGACATAACCAGGAGTGCATGAAGGAAGGGACAATCCTGTCCTAAAGATTTGGGGAACCAGTGATTGAAGGAAGCATCAACACTCTCTTTGACAGCGATAACCGAAGCTCCTGAGCGCAGAGCTAGAACTAAACCAACCACCTCACATTAAACATGGGCTCATCCCTCTCTGCCCCGATTCCCAGCTCCCCTGCACTGTGTAGCTGCTTGGAGGTCAATGTTTTGCTGCACAGTGAGGAACAACCTGCCCAAATCCCAGCCCCAAATCCCTCGTGGTTATAACTCATTGTTTCCAACTGAACATAACACAGGTAACGCCTCCCTCTGTCCTGTTTAACCCACTGTCCTGCCCCTGCCTGCAGCATTCGACGGTGCTTTCGACTTATTCTCTGAAGACATGAATGACAATATCAGCCTTTACAGCACGGAGACCATCGCTGTGCGGCCGGAGATTAGATCAGGCAGCCCAGAGACGTATGACGAGCTGGGGTGGCCAGACACCGACGGTGAGTGCTCCGGAGGCTCGTTCCAAGCTGATGTCTGGGTGCGCAAAGCGATCTTCCTCACGTGCCTTCCCCAAGGCGAGCACCAAGCTCCACAGCCGAGTTACACGTGAGAAGCTTTAACAGCGTTTCTGCTCCCCTCAGATTTTGGCAGCAGGACGGACGGCGGCTGCTGCTGCGGCTGCTGCTGCGGGGGCACGAGGAATTCAGGACTTAGCTCGTCCTTCCCTGGTGAGGAGGCAAACCGAGCGACGGGAGCAGCTGGCTGGCGGTTGCACAGCTGGTGACTCCAGTTCCTATTTCCCTTGGCCCTGTGCAGGCAGCCCTCGTGCCCAGACACCCGTCTTCCCTATGGGTTCTAAAAAACAGGCGACACCACCGGCAAAGCCAAAAAAAGGCTTGCAGAATGTGGTGAGGCAGAGGGATGAGCCAACCGCTTCGTTTGAGAGCCACTGCTGCTGCGGGACAACCTGGGTGCAGGAGGTGAGCGGGACAAGTGACGCTTCAGCCGTGGAACAGGAATGAAGGAGTTTTTTAAGAGGGTGGTGAGAGCCTGGCCCAGGTTGGCCAGAGAGGGGGTGGATGAACCATCCCTGAGACATCCCAGGCCAGGCTGGACGGGCTCTGAGCACCCTGAGCTGGTGACGATGTCCCTGTCATGGCAAGGGGGGCACTGGGGGGCTGGGAAGGTCCCTTCCTACCCATTCTATGATTCTATGATCGAAGGAGGTGTGGGAACAAGCCTAAAAACTGATCCTCTGTTTAATCAGGCACCTGCTCCCAAGCCTCCCATTCACTGCAAAAAGCAGGGGAGCTCCGCTGGTGTCAGCACTGTGGGCTCAAGCACATCACGCCACCTGGCAGCAGAGAGCCCGGGCAGGGCGCGGGAGCAAGTGAGTGTGAAACACGGGGGCACGTGTCACACTTTGTTGTGTGGGGACGGCAATTAGAGCAGAACTAAGTGTGGCTGGTCACTGGGGTCACCCATACATTAACTGTCTCACGAATGCTTTAACTAGACACAGGTGCTAAAGAGCAATTTGGTTATAAGTACAAGGAAAAATTAAACTAGAGGTATAATAATAGCCTAGTTGTTTATTACTGTTAATCATCAGCATGAATTGGTTATAACCAGCCGGGGAACTGCGGGAGAGAGTCCAGCGCAGGGCAACAAAGATGCTGGAGGGAGTGGAGCATCTCCCGTGTGAGGAAAGGCTGAGGGAGCTGGGGCTCTGGAGCTGGAGAAGAGGAGACTGAGGGGGGACTCATTCATGTTCACAGATATCTAAAGGGTGAGTGTCAGGAGGATGGAGCCAGGCTCTTCTGGTGACAACCAGTGACAGGACAAGGGGCAATGGGTGCAAACTGGAACACAGGAGGTTCCACTGAAATTTGAGAAGAAACTTGTTGGGGGTGAGGGTGGCAGAGCCTGGCCCAGGCTGCCCAGGGGCTGTGGAGTCTCCTTCTCTGCAGACATTCCAACCCCTGGACACCTTCCTGTGTCACCTCAGCTGGGTGTTCCTGCTCCGGGGGGACTGCACTGGGTGAGCTCTCCGGGTCCCTCACCCCTGCCGCTCGGGGCTCTGTCTCCCCAGGCCCTGCAGGCGGCTCTGCGGCGCAGACACGGCCTGGCCCAGGGCCAGCGCCTGGCCCTGCTGCAGCTCTGGCAGCGGCTCGGCGGGCAGCCCGGCAGCGAGGGCTTCCACCGCACCTTCTGCACCTACTCGTGGTCGTGGAACGCCGGCCGGGAGCTGGTGACGGTCGCTGACCTGCGCAGGCTGGACCGGGAGCTGCGCCAGGGGCGGCGGCCTGCAGGGAGCGAGCGGGGATGGACGGCAGGATGGACAGCGCCCTCACGCTGCTGAATGAGACGCGAAATAAAAGCGAGGAAAAGCGTTTTTATCGCGTGCTGCCCGCTTCCCGCCGTACACCGCCACCCCCGTGAGGGAGCGGCTTCCCGCCACCGCCCCCACGTGGCCGCCCAGCCCCGCCCTCTCCCGGGTCGCAGCGTTAGGTAGCGCTTCCGCTTCCGGCGGCGCTCGGCCCAACATGGCGGCGCCCAGGGAGGCTCCGGAGCGGCGGCTCTTCGGGAGGCGCTTCCTCACCGACCCCGCCCGCCTCTTCCAGCACAACGCCTGGTGAGGGCGGCCGCCGCCCCCCGGTGTCCCCTCCGCGTCCCCTCCGCGTCCCCGGCCCTTTGCTGCCCACCGCGGAGCGGCCCCGGGAGCCGGCCGAGGCGCTGCTGGCCTGCGGTGCCTCTCCAGGCCCGGCCGCGGGGGTCGGGCTGGGGTGACCGAAGCTTTGCGGGGGCTCGTCCTCTCCGCCCTGGCCTGGCGGTGGTTTGGGGCTTCTCGGGGGCCCGGCTGCAGACACCGGGGCGCGGCGGGGCGGGGGCAGGCGGTGCCTGGAGGGCTCGGAGCGGGGGTCCCTGCCCGGCTCGGGGGGCTCCTGCCTGGCTTGGGGTGCTCATCGGGGGTCCTGAGCCTTCCTTGGCGAAGTCTGGAGGGGGTGAATGAGTCTTATGGGCTTCCTCAGGTTCCCTCAATCTTTCCGAGAAATGTGTTGCTTTGCTTTGTAGCTTCATGGCTATAGTTAATAAAGTTAAATGGTTTGCTCTCCGGAATCTATAAGCTCTATCTGTGCACGTTAGTGACTAATGTAGACGCTGGGCAAAGACGGTTTCCCCCGTGATCTGCCACGGGGCGGCACGGTGCCAGGCGTTGGCTTGGGGCCGCAGGGCTTTGCTTGGAGAAGGCTGTTGTTTTAAGATACGTTAAGCCCTCAGGTTTGCTGGGAACTGAAGGCATTTTGCGTTTTTCAAGTAAAGATGTCCCTTGTGGTCTCCGGCTGGCAGACCCTTTTAAGAGTTGGGTAGGTTTAATTTGTAATAAAGTAACATGTGCATGTAGCAGCTTGTGGTTCATTTTGGGACTGTATCAAAGGCGTGTTCTGAAGTGCATCCTCAGTAGCGCTTCCCTGCAGAAACTCCTAGTAATCTAGTTTTTCACACAAATGTCAAGTCTTTGTTTTGTGAGTTAATATCAAAAGACTGATTCCTCCTGAGGCCAAAATAGTGCTTCTTGATCCTTGTAGTCTGCTTTTCATTCACTTGTTTTAATGAAAAAAGGTCAAGTGAGTCACTTTAATGACTACACACTGTGTATGCACATTTGAGTTATTAATAGGGTCTTAATGCATTAAAGCTTCCTGGGTATTTTTGTCATAATTAAATTGAATATTAAAATAACACTTTACCTCCCAAATAACCCTAATGCTTTTTTTTGTTTGAACTTGAGAAAGAAAATGTGGTTTTCTAAGACAGCTAAATCAAATGGCCGGGTCAAAGCAAGCAAGCGCCTGCCTGTCCGTCACCCGAGAGGGAACAAGTGCTTTTCGCTGTGTGAGAACAGCGGTTCCTCTGCAAGGAGCCGTTTTTACCGAGTTCCCTCACAGTTTTTAGAAAAATGATTTATTTCCTCTCCGCTTGGCTGAGCGTCAAGTAGGGAAAGGATTAGGGGGCAGGTTTGGTGTCTCTTGGGCTCCCAGTTACATCTTTTGTACAAGTGCAATTCGTTCAGAATCAGGAGCCGTAGGTGCTGGCGGCTGGTGTCCCGCTGCGCAGCTGGAGGTGGTGCCGAGCTCCACAGCCGCTGGGTTGGAACTGTTCTCTTCTCTCCCTGTCTTTGCTCTGCCGTTGTCAGCTGAGTAGTTCTTCTTGTTTTTTACAACAGGGATAACGTGGAGTGGTCAGAAGAGCAGGAAGCCAGTGCCAGGAGTAAAGTTCAAGAGAACAGCTCACAGCTCTTGCCACAAGATAAACAAGGTACTTTTGGATACTGTTGTAATGTTGGGTCTTAAATTGTTCATACAACAGTGGAACAGTCTGGTGAAAGCTGTATACACATGTTCGTTTATTCCTCCCTTCCCCCGTCTCCCAAATCATTCAAAGTATGTTACCTAGTGATTGATAATGAAAAACGGCGCAAGAGCAAGCTTTCTGTTCTTAATTTGCCTCCCTGTGACTTTCCCACAGTCTAGAGACTCATCCTCCAGGAACAGAAATGGTCTTGGCTGGGAGGAGTCACCTTGGGTTGAGCTTCTTTGTTCTTGTTGTGTTTCTTTAAAAACTCGTTAGTGTTCCTTGTCAATGAACTTCTTTCAGTGTAGAGCAACAGCCTCATTTAATCTTATTTTCTCTGCCTGTTTTTGCTCTCTAAAGCTTCAGTTCTAACAGGCAATCTTTTGTTGCTTGCATGCTGCGGAGCTGTCCCTAATTCAAGCTCAGTTTTAAGAGGGTCTAATGAAGTCGTGTCCATATCTGTCTCTGTAGTTAACAAACAGCATGATAATGATTAAATCAGAAGCGAAGAAAAATTGTTCTATCTTAATTGAAGTGTTTATTATCAGAGCGGCAGGATAGGGATCCTGAAGCTTTTATTTCCTCAAACTTGGCTTAAAGGATATTTATCCATCCAAAATACAAAGTTTACCTGAATCAAGCTAAAGCTGCACGGCTCTATGGTCAGTAAGACAGTGGAAGCTGTTCTGAGTTGGTTAGTAACGTGTCTTCACTCCACACCTGTTAGAGATTATCCAGTCCCTCAAATGATGCCGAACTGGCTTCCCGCTCCTTGGTGTGATAAGAAACTCGTTTGATGATGATCTTGTACCAAGCCGAGCTCTAGGATGCATCTGTGCCTTTTGTTAATTTGAACAAATTAAACGGAGTGTGTCGTCTTTAAGGAGATTCCGATCGCTATTGGAGCTATTGAGAACTGCCCATATAGCTTCCAGTTGTGTTCACAATAGCAAATTTAATTATACCAAAGAGCATCCCTCCTAATTTCTTGGATTCCCAGAAGTATCCAGCAGTTTCTATTGTGGTACCCATTGTGTGGAGTTCATTTTAAAATCTGGTTAACATTAAAGGATGCTGCCTGTCATGCTTTGAGAACCTATATACAGCTAGGAAATTGTGGAGCAATTTACTGTTGGAGCAGTTTGTCAGGTCTCCGTGATGGATTTCCCAGACCGAACAATGGGGAGCGGGCACACTTGGACGGCGCTGTTCAGGGGAAGCTGTGGAGACAATGGGGTGGCTGAGCGGGGGAAGGCAGCCCAGCCAAATGTGCCTGAAGGGTCTGGTATTTTGAGAATGGGGACTGTCCAAGCAGGAGAACAAAGGCAGGGTATTGGTCATTATGGCTGCATTCTTCTCGGGATTTCTCGGGGCTGTCAGAATTTGTTCTGAAGGAGTTTTTTGGGTATGTCGAAGATGTGTCTGCTGGCTGGGAACAGAGAAGGATGTGGAGGAGTTTAGGGGGTTGCCTCTGAGGCTCCATAATCAGCCATTCGGGGGCTCCTTGGCGCGCTCTCTTTCGGTATTTACTCTTGCTTGCCCCTCTGCGGTGTGACGGGGGGTGCGGGCTTGGCTGCGGGGGTGTCCCCGCACAGACAGACAGGACGGTCAGGAGCGCCTGTCGCAAAAGTCTCTGGAGGAGTCTGGCTCAGGTGCCCGTGTCCGCCTGAGCTAATACCGCTAAACGGGATCGCAAAGCAAGTATTTAGTGGACTTTGTGGAATAAGTTGTGTAGGAAGTCAGACTGAAAAATAAATATGGTCATTTTTTGCTTTGAATCTGTTTCTTGCATGATCTTTTTCAGCCAGCGCTTGATTTCTTCCATTTCAAAGAGGCCTTTTCTGTTCCCAGCTTCCTTTAGATCCCGCCAGGAGACAGACAGCTCCCTCTTCTATCTCTTTTCCCCTTTTTAGCCCTAACACAGTGAGTGTGAGGAGGCAGGCTGAGTATTTGTGTGGCACAGCATAATGTAATACAGGTGATTTTCAATCAGTAACCTTACTTGTTAAAGCAAATTGCTGAATAGGTGTCTGCAGGGATCCCCGACCCTCTGAACTGATGAAACCCTGAGACCTCATTTGAGTGCTGGTGTCATTTTTCTTGTGTTTGCAGAGGACTATGAGGTGAACGCAAAGAAGTACTGGGATGACTTTTATAAGATCCACGAAAATGGCTTCTTCAAGGACAGGCACTGGCTGTTCACCGAATTCCCTGAGCTGGCTCCTAACAGGAACCCGAGTCAAAATGGGGATTGTGTGCGTGAATTTAGTAACCAAGAAGAATCCAACCACGAAGGGCTGGGAAGCTGTGAAAATGGACATTGTTCGTTGGAAACCAGGGCAGAGAATCAGCTAAACCTGACCAAAAGCACACCTAAGGTCTGCGCAGAGGAGCCGGCTGCGCAGGACCATGATGAGCTGAATCACAGCGACGGAGGTTACCCAGGGTCGTCTGCGGCTTATCGAATATTAGAGGTAATAGTTGTAGGACAGAGTCACACGTCACACAGTCCCTTGCATCAGTGTTAGGGTGACTGGGACACAAAACATAGAATTGGAAACAGCACATTATTGCCTTAAATCAGTAAAATTCAAAGAGCAGCTTAACACTGGGTGAAATCTGTTGGGATTCTCTTGGTTCAGACTGTGAATTGGCAGAGCACATGGGCCATGAGAAGTTTCCGAGTTTAAAATACCAACCGTTACAATCAGATGTTGAGATAAACATTTAAAACTCATCTTTTGAAGAAGCTGATTCTTTCACTTGTCGGCATAAAGATTTCCCTTGTAAATTATGCTTCGCGTGTTTGCACTGACTCTTGTTTGCCTTGGGAGATGTGAAACAAACAATGAAACCAAGAATCTAAAGATGCCGTTTGGTGTGTTCCTGGTGGCCGTGTAATAGTGGAGAATCTCAGATCAATACGGGGTTCGTCCCCACAACACTCTGTAGGACTTTTAAACATTGGGCTCCTGCCCGCTGGTGACAGCCTCTGCCGTTTCCCACAAGCGCCTATCTGCAGCCCTGCTCCTCGGAGCTGAGCATGTTCACATCTTGCAGCGAGATTTGCAAACGGTCGCTGCTGTACTCCCTCGTTACTTGTGAGTTGCTCTTTGTTCCATGGTTGTAGGGAGATGATTTGAAATTAGCTGCGTGGGACATGCTGAAGAAATGATTTTCACTGCGCGTACTTCTGCTTTCTTTGCCCAGGTTGGCTGTGGTGCTGGAAATACAGTCTTCCCAATTTTACAAACCAATAAGTAAGTACTTCTCAGCGGGTTTTTACCTGCACGATACACCAGCCTCTGAAAGATGTTTGGAAGAGTGTTGCCTGTGTTCTTAGTTGAGACAATCTCAGAGAAAGGCCGGATGCAAACGGTACATTTGCCATCCGCAAGTTCACATGATTGTGTTTCGAGCTTGGAAATGTTTGGTCTCAGAACACAACCACCATAATGTGAGTTTACATGTCTCGTTCTGAAAGCGTTTTCTTCCGGGTCTTAGCACCGCTCCTTTTCCAGAAGGAAAAGTAAACAGGCAGCTCCATATGAGAATAACCGAGGGATAAAGGAGCAACATGTTGCACCGGCTTTTGCACAGCACGTTGCTGATAGATACAGACTGAAGCCCAGGATTTCTGGCTCCCAGTTCTGTGCTCTGTGTGTTTGAAGCCGCTTCTGTAATTCTGATGAGGCACCTTTATATAAATGATGATAGTTTCTTTTATTTATTTCAGTGACCCGGGACTTTTTGTCTATTGCTGTGATTTTTCTACAACAGCCGTGGATCTCGTCCAGGTAAACTCACTGGTGATTCCAAAGATAGAAGCACATGGTGCCAATTGCACATTGACACAAAACTGTCACAGCTGCCACCAGCTGTCTAGCAGTGCTGGCGGCTTTCTGGATTTAGCCAGCCCTGATGCTGACCCCTGTCTTGGTAGATCAGGAAAACCAGCTGTCCAAATTGTAGAAATGAGGGAAGTTGGAGTTCTCAAAATGTCAGGTTGGCAGCAGACAGGTCAGCTGCGTTTCCTTTCCCCTGTGGCTGGCAGCTCTTGGCCAAATCCAGCGCTCCTTTAGTTGAGCAACTGCTGAACCCTGAAAACATTCGGGCTATTTTTTAACAGGAACCGAGGCTGGGTTGGGTTTGCGTGTGCGTTGCTGCCCCTGCAGCTCGGGGGGTGCTCTCGTCCTGCACAGACAGCTGAGCAGAGGGGCTGCTGTCTGTGGAGCTGGAGGCTGGAATTCAGCCAAAGGACAAACGCTGCTAATGCATTTCAGGTCAGAACAGAGAACAGTTAAAATATGAAATGTAATGACTCAATGAGGCGAGATGGGGAGCACAGCAGCGGAGACAGGATGCCGTTCCATCCTCTAACCTGACGCAAGCACTGTTTGCGGAGGCTCCTGCCATCTGTAGCAGCAGCTTTAGAATAACACACAGCTTCTGTTACAAGTCTCAGTGTTTGCAAGAGCACAAGTTCAGGCAGCCAGGTTTGGGGTTGAGGGAGTAGTCTGTGTGTAGTTCAAATGAATATTGATTTCAGTGATACAGAGAGGGGCCTGACACACTTTTGTAAAGATTTCCTGCTTAAGAGTGTAAATCCCTCACTTTCTACCACTGTTAGTGGAAAATGTGACCTCAAAACTTCAATAATCCCCCAATCCAGTTGGGATTTTTGGCCGTGCTGATTGCCTGAATGTAACAAGTCCAAAACTCTCGGTAAATCTCCCGTGTGTACTCACTTTTTACATTTCACCCCGTTCCTCATCAGACAAGGGAACCCACCTGACCCCGTCGGCCTTAATCCAGTGAGGCCAAAACACTTCTGAACACACCACTTTATGATGTGAAAGATAAAATGCTCCCGTGTCCAGATAAGACTGAGATCAAGGTCTGCTGCTAATGCTCTGATTTCTCTCCCCTTAAACACAGAACAATGCAGAATTCGATTCTTCTCGCTGCTTTGCGTTTGTCCACGACCTGTGCAGTGACCAAAGTCCGTTCCCGATGCCGGATGAGAGTCTCGACATTGTTATTCTTGTCTTTGTCCTCTCAGCAATTCTCCCAGAGAAGTAAGTTTTAATAATTCCCGCCTGATGTCAGAAGGTAGTGCATCCAGAACTGGGGTTCTTTAATAGCAGATCCCTCCATATCAGGAAAGGTTAAAGTTTGTTCTGTGTCTGGTCCAGTTTTCCATTAAGCTTCTGAAAATGAAATGTGCAGGTGTTTTCTGTTGTCACAAATTCTGGTGCAGGACAGGGGGACTTGGGGGTGCTGAGTGGTTACAGGTGGCGTCTTGCTGCGCTCACAGTTGCGCCTCCATTCTGAACCCAGCACACTGGGAACTCAGCACCCGTTTGTGTAAAATGTGCTACTAGGTTGTGAGGCTCAAAGACGAGATTAATTTAACGTATGGAGGCGGCAAGAAGGGAGGGGACAGGGTCAGAAAACGGTTGAGAAAAGTGCTGTGACCTTAGTGTGACAGTGTGTTACAACCTGCACTAGTCGCTCTTTCCTGTTCCCTTTGGTTTTATTTCACAGCATTTTTCAAGTTCACTTATTACTTGTTTTACAGAAACCAGTGGAGATACTGTTGTAATTAGTGAGAGAGAGCAGTTAATCGCTGCTGTGGCAGGCTGGGTTCTCATTGTAGAAAAAAACCCCAAACAAACCAACAAACAAACTCTACAAACACCAGCACTGAGTGTGAGAAACGAGGCAGCCAAACAAGCCACCTGTGTCTGAGAGAGCTCAGAGAAGTGCTGTCTTTTGGTAGCTTTTATATCAAGTTGAAACATATATAAAATGTATACCTTCTTTTAGGAAAACAGGCCAAGGAAACAAGCATTGTTTCGCAGAGCGATGAGTACCTCTGGTTTGTTTTTCCCTCAGGATGCAGTGCGTCGTTAACAGGCTGAGTCGCCTTCTGAAACCAGGAGGAATGGTGTTGTTACGGGATTACGGCCGCTACGATCTGGCCCAGCTTCGCTTTAAGAAAGGTATTTGCTTTTCCCTTGGGTAGTCTTGCCAGATCACTAACAGATGATGATTCTCTGGAGTTACCGGCTCCCTCATTTAGGAGGCAGCTCATTAATTCCCCTCAAGCATGGCCTGTGCCAGGAGAAGCGCATCTTGTCTTTACGTGCCGTTGGACGGCAGTTGTTGATTTTTACATGATAGCTGGTAACTGTTTAAATGCCTCTTGCCCTTAGGTCAATGTCTGTCTGATAACTTCTATGTGAGAGGTGATGGCACCAGAGTCTACTTCTTCACACAAGGTAGGAGGCTGGAAAACATCCTCTGACTCTCCTCACCTCTTTTTGTCTCTCTGCCCTCGAGTTTCACCACCAGCTCTTTCCAGCCTTTCTTGGAGCAGTGTGAAATGTGAAGTACCTGGGCTTGTCACTTGCTGATGCAAACATGGCGGGGTGAATCCCTTTTCACAGAATCAGAAAATGGTTTGTGTTGAAGGACCTTCCCAGCTCCCCCAGTGGCCCCCCTGCCATGACAGGGACATCGTCACCAGCTCAGGGCGCTCAGAGCCCCGTCCAGCCTGGCCTGGGATGTCTCAGGGATGGTTCATCCACCCCCTCTCTGGCCAACCTGGGCCAGGCTCTCACCACCCACATTGTAAAAATTTCTTTCCTCATGTCTGGCCTGAATCTTTTCTCCTTCGGTTTAGAACTATTACCCAGCTTTTAGAGAAAACCAGTGTGTTTGGTACACTGGGAGGGGTGGGATTGGAGGAGCTCTCCTTGAATCTCTTTGCCTGCGGAGGATGGAGCGAGGTGGACACCACCTGAAGGAACTTCTCTAGACTTTAGCATTCTCCTGCGAGGAGATAAGAGGGGTGTGGTTGAGCGTCGAGCTGAGGCAGCCTCTCCAGTTCTGCTGCTGCTTGGTGTTCGGCAGGGCTTGTATCCTCCCTGCCGATCCCCAGCTGCACCTCCAGCCGCTGCCCCGCGGACCCCTCTGCGTGGCCGGTTTCAGAGCAGCGGCACAACTGCAGCCACCTCTTCCCTTCCCCACTGCACAAGTCTTGTTTGTCACAACAAAATGAATGTTCCGTGCGTGTTTGGCAAACGCTCCGTAATGGCGAGCATCTGATAAAAGAGCACAAGCTGGGACCTGTTAGCCCTTTTCTGCAGAAACTCCGTAAAATCACGTGCTGCCGGGCCGCAGCTCAACAAGCGCTGTGCTGCGCAGCAGGGCTGGCTCTGGTTTGCCCACGGCCAGTGCGCCGGGGCGCTGGGGCTCTGGTTTCCTTGCTCAGGAATTCCTGCCGGTGCCGCAGCCTCCGGGGCTCTTGGTGCTTTGGTTGGGCCCCAGCAGGGTGTGCTTTCCTAAAGGATTTTTTTTCCCCCCCAACTTAACCTCAATGGATCCCATTCCCCTCCAGCCCATACAGCGTGGATCTTACTGCCACCATTTAAAAGCGTAGGCCTGATCCCCTTCTTTGCTCTTGCGGGCTCTGAAATTCCTCTGGGGGCGGCAGGGAAGAAATGGATATGTCCCTACTCGTCAGAAGATGCTCCCTTAATTGGTTACTAGAGGCGATACCCATGTCTGAAACTCCTGCTGTTTTCTCTTTGTCGAGTCTCTGTAATTCTAGTTCTCCAAGTAATTCTTTGCTTCCTTGGTAATAGAAGGTAAACTCAAGGGAAACTAGAGAAACTGTGATCTTAATCCCCCATAGCACAGTAATTAAATCCTGTCTGATGTTTGCACTTCCCTGCCAAGCGAGACCGTGAGCTTCCTCTGCTCCATCGTCCAACACAGTCTGTCCCTCGGTGTGAGCGGTGCCAGGCGGGTGCAAGCCGTGGTGTCCTCCATCTCCTCCTCTCTGCTTCCAGATGAGTTAGATGAGCTCTTCACAACAGCTGGGCTGCAGAAAATCCAGAATCTGGTTGATCGGCGATTGCAGGTGAACCGTGGGAAACAAATGACGATGTATCGAGTATGGATCCAGTGCAAATACCGCAAGCCCACCGCCCCTCAGCTCTGAGGAGCCGGGACACGCTTTTTAGGTTGGAGCCTCTTCGTGACCGCGTGCAGCGTCTCCTGCTGGCGAGATGTGGTTCCACCGGGGCCAGCGCACACAGGACCTCAGTGCCTTTCCGGTGCCTAGCGTTACTTCAAGTGAGTTTTGCTAAGGACAAATGCTCTAAAAGGAGACCAAGCCGTAATTTAGGTGTCTTGCTACTGGTCTGAGGTTTTTAAAATTATTTATGGTTTTAGTGACTTAAGAAATGGTCATGTTGTCCTACAGCAGCCAAGCAAGTTGAGTAGTGTGTCGCTCATACTCCGGATTTCCACATGAAACAGGAGAGCTTCGACCTTACCTCGTGTTGTGTGCTCTTGTCTGGGGAACAAAAACCACAGAACTGGTAAATCTGTTCTTTGCAACTGGTCGCTAGGCCTCGTGGATTCCCTCGCCAGCTTATCTCGTGCAGCTCTCTTCGGGTTTGTGCACATCCACACGTTAAAATACTCCGACCCAGCGCGTGAACTGAGAGCACACTCGTTTCTCTGGGCCAGCTTCCCCATGGCGCCTCGTGCTGTGGTGTTGGTGTCTGATCCCTGCGCGGCTCCCGTTAAAGGTGGGGGTGTTGGCAGGGGCAGCGGGGCCGGGACAGCCGGGGGTGCGAGACATCAGTCCCTCTTTTGGGTTTAACAGCTCCCGGATCTTCTCATCCCTCCACCCAAAACCAGACAGATGCACAAATGAAGTTTATACCACGCTGATCAACGTCAACTGCCAGTGGTGCTCAGTAGCGCTGCCCTGAATGGCTGCGAGTGGTTTACCCGACGGAATATTTACTCTGCGAGTTTTTTCTTTAAAAAACAAAACAACAGAACACACACAAGCACTATTTATTTATTTCTTTATTTCACAAACTCCTGCCGCTGGTTGTGCTGAGATGTGGCTGGCGCAGCGGGAGCTGGGACTGGAGCAGCTCTCTGCTGAAAATAAAGAATTAAAGCCCAGATGAAAGCACAGGAAACAGCTTGGAGAGCACGCGAGCTCTTCGAAAGCCGTTTGCAGCACCGAGTTAGCAAATAATGCCGAGCTCCGAGTATGATAAATTAACAATTTTAAAATGACACAACTTTCCCCCCGTTCCCCGTCGCCTTGCGTGAGGTTTGTTCCGCCGGCTCTTCCCGCACCAGCGCTTTTTGCCGAGCTGGTGGGTCCCCGTTCGCTCGTCAATCGCCCGGCGCTGGGAGCACGGAGGTGACGGGCGCCCCCGCCGTTCCCTGCCGTTCCATTCCCGAGCTCCGGGAACCTCCATCCGCTCCCCTCGCTGCTCCGCGCCTGCCTCCCCTCGCTGCTCCGCGCCTGCCTCCCCGCGCTGAGCCGCGCCTGCCTCCCCTCGCTGAGCCGCGCCTGCCTCCCCGCGCTGCTCCGCGCCTGCCTCCCCTCGCTGAGCCGCGCCTGCCTCCCCTCGCTGAGCCGCGCCTGCCTCCCCTCGCTTGAGCCGCGCCTGCCTCCCCTCGCTGAGCCGCGCCTGCCTCCCCTCGCTGCTCCGCGCCTGCCTCCCCTCGCTGAGCCGCGCCTGCCTCCCCTCGCTGAGCCGCGCCTGCCTCCCCTCGCTGAGCCGCGCCTGCCTCCCCTCGCTGAGCCGCGCCTGCCTCCCCTCGCTGAGCCGCGCCTGCCTCCCCTCGCTGAGCCGCGCCTGCCTCCCCTCGCTGCTCCGCGCCTGCCTCCCCTCGCTGAGCCGCGCCTGCCTCCCCTCGCTGAGCCGCGCCTGCCTCCCCTCGCTGAGCCGCGCCTGCCTCCCCTCGCTGAGCCGCGCCTGCCTCCCCTCGCTGCTCCGCGCCTGCCTCCCCTCGCTGAGCCGCGCCTGCCTCCCCTCGGGCAGGCCCGGCCGCTTCCTTCCCCAGCAGACACCCGTATTTTCAGCGCCCCCCCGCCTGTTGGCTCTGCAGAAAGCCGATCCAGCGCCGCTCTGCCTCTGCCCCCGCCGCCGGGCGGAGGGCGAACGAACCGCGATGCGATCGCTCGTTCGGCAGCCAGGATGAGCTTTTGTTTTTATTATTTTAATTGTTTTTTGTTTGCTTTTTTGTGAGACACCTGGGGGTGTCATGGGGTCCCCAGGGAGGGCAGCGATGTGATTTGGGGGGGTGTGGGGTGCCCTCGCCCTCAGGGGAGATGAGGGTTTGGGATTGAGGCTCTGGAAGATGGAGACTGGAGAGGGGGTGAAGAATTGGGGGGGTGCAAGGACACCGTGGGAAGGGGGGTCAGGTCAACCTCTGTTCCCCTGAGGGTTTAAATGCCCCTGGGTCTGCCCTGGCCCCGCCTTGTCCTTGTGGCCCCCGCTGACCTGTCCACACCCCAGACCCCCATGGGCATCCTGACCCCCATGGTCCATCCTGACCCTCTGCCCCCCCCAAATCTCCTGTGTCCCCCGGGCCTGTTCTGACCCCCAGATGTGTCCACACCCTAGACCCCCGTGGTCCATCCTGACCCTCTGCCCCCCCCAATCTCCTGTCCCCCCAGGCCTGCCCTGACCCCCAGGGCCTCCTGACCCCACCTCGTACCTGCTGTCCCCCCACCCCAGCCCCTCCCTCCGCCCCTCCGCGCAGGCCCCGCCCCTCCCGAGGCCACGCCCCCCGCTGACCTGCCCCCCCTTCCCCCGCGCTGACCTGCCCTCCCCGCCCCTCCCGCCGCCGTGCAAATCTCGCGAGACTCCGCGCGCTTTCACTAGTGTGTGTTGCACCAATCGATCCGGGCCGGGCCGGGCCCAGCGCCGCGGGGAGGGGGCGAGACCGGCCCGCACCTGCCCCGCCGCCGCCCCCCGCGCCGCCAGCCCCGGGGCCCCGCAGCCCGTGCCCCCACCCTCCCCCGCACTCGCGCTCCCCACCTGCCCAGGCGTCGCCGCCGCCCGCCGAGCCCTCCCTCGGGCCTTTGTCCTGCCGCGAGGCCTTGCGGCTGCCGCCGGCCTGCGCGCACCCCGGCCGGGCGAGGTTTCTTACGCGAGGCCGGGGATCCGCGGCCTAGCCATCCTTTCTCATCCTCTTCCCCGCCCCGGAGCCGGGCGAGGAGCGAGCCCCCACCTTCCACCCGCCACCCCCCTCCGCCCGCTGCTGCCGCCCCCTCCCCTCCGCCCTTCGCCGCGTGGAGCCCGGTGCCCGCAGCGGCCGTGCGTGGCTCACGAGAGGCCGCGGAGCCGCCCCCGGCCTCCCCCTCCCGCCCGTGCCGCCGCTGCCGCCGCCGCAGCAGGTTCCCTCCCTCCTCCTCCTCCTCCTCCTGCTCCTGCCCCCGGCGGCGGCGGGATCCGAGCGGTGCCCCGGGAGCGCCCGGCCCGGGCGGGAGGGGAGCGGAGCGGCGGGGCGGCGGCAGGAGGAGCAGCGCCAGGTGAGAGAGAGAGAACCCCCGGGGCGGCGGGGGAAGCGCGGGGACCCCCCTCGCCTCCCTGCTGGGCGCCGGGCCCGGGGCCGCCCCGGGGCGGCGGGGCCGTGGGGGGTGCGGGGAGCCGGGCAGCTCCCTGGGCCGCGGGGGAGCCGGGGGGGGGGCGGAGGCTCCTCAACGCTCCCCCGGGCCGGGCCGGGGTCACGGCGGAAGGGCCCGAGGCCTGTGCCCGGGTTGCGGAGCGGGGCCTGGGCCGCGGGGCTGCTCGCCGGGCAGGAGCGGCGCAGGCTCCGCGGGCGGGGGGCGGCGGGGCGGCCCGGCCGGGCAGCGCGGAGGCCGCGGGGGGAGGTTGGAGGGGGTGGGCACGGCCTGTGAATCCCCGGCCTAGGAGTTGAGGCGGTGCTGCCGGGTGCCGGGCGGAGGAGGAGGAGGAGGCCGAGGCGGTGCAGCTGGCGGCGGGCACGGCTGCTCACTCACCGCCGTACTCTCAAACGCGTGCCTCTGTTCCATCGGGAGGGAGGGAGGGGTGCTGAAGTCACCCGGAGGAGCGGGGAAGGGCAGCGCTGGGACGGCAGCCCCTGCGGGATGGAGGGGCCGGGCAGGCCCGGGGCGCGGGGGGAGGCTCCGGAGCCGTGGCCGCACCCGGCCCGGGGTCCCGTTCCTCGGTGCTCGCCCCGTGTCCCGCCCCGGGAGAGCCCTGGGAGCCCCGGCACATCCTCCGGCCATGCCTTGGCTGTCACTCGGTGCCCAGATTTCCTGTTCTGAGAACCGGGCTGGGAGCTTTGTGGGGCTCTAAAAGCCCGTAGTAGAACCAGGGTCCCCTGCTAACCGCATTTAGGATCCCATTAGTTTTTGAGGCATGTTGCTGCTCTGGGAGAGCGGTGGTAAATGCCCCCAGATGGATTCACTCTGCCCTCTCTAACTCAGATCTGCAGCCTTTGGAGGAAACGGCAGGGACAAAATGGACAGTTCATAAAAGGAACAATTGTGTGCTGCCTGTTCTAGAGGGCACTTGCTGCCCTTCAGGAACTTTCCTCGTCGCATATGCTCATATGCTCTTTATACAGCAAATCTTTATCTTCTGCCTCCTTTTTTTTTTTCTGCCTTAGTCCAGAAAATGAAACTGGAACAGACATTTCTGGAGATGAACTTGATTGGCGCAGTTAGGAAGATGCGATTCACAGTTATGATGAACATTGAAATCTGTCCCATTTTTTCGCAGTTCAGTATTCGAATTGTGTATTTCCCGATTTTTAACCTGTTTGCACAGCTGTGCTGGTTGGTGCTGTTTTAACCCTTCAGTAACAGCATCCGTTGTGTTGGAGTGCCAGGAGGTGCCCAGGGCCTCCAGTTTACAGAAGCAGCCGTTGAACTGGGTGTATCTGATGCTTTACTCTGCAAAGTAAAAGGTTTAAACAAGCATTATTTTCTTCTTATGTTCTTCTAATCTCCCTCTGCGCTTGGAAGAACCAGCGCTGTTGTCAGTGAAATCGGGAGTTCAGGCAGATCTGGTATGTCCAGGATTGGCCAAAAGTGAATTATGGGGTAAAAAATACTGCTTTTTTTCTTTTCGTAGTGGTGCAGCGTGGATGAAAAGCTCTGAAGCTTTTAGCTGTAAGAGTCTGGCCCCATGTTTTCCTTAGAACAGAGCATCCAGTGAGAGACTGTGACATAATTGGTTTCTTGGATCTAGAGATCGTGAAATGGCTCGTGCAACAGATAGAAGAGGAAACTCCAGCAGGGCGATGGTTTAAATACAGTAACATGGTGGCAAAGTCATGTTATTATTGCATGGTAATCTTGCAAGAACATGCTTACGCTGCAGAACAGGCACTTTGGAGTCTCAGAATGTGACATCTCTCTCCTTCGCTTTGCATAATCCCGGTGTTGTTGTCCCCCAGCAGCAGAAATGATGGAAGAACTGCACAGCCTGGACCCGCGCCGGCAGGAGCTGCTGGAGGCCCGGTTCACCGGGGTCGGCGTCGCCAAGGTGAGCGGGGTCCTGCGGGCGGGCACCGCGGCGCGCGCCCGCGCTGCGCCGGCCGCGCCTTCCTGCCTGCACAGCACAATGTTTTGTATCGATAGTTGTGGTTTTTTGAGCGCTAATTTGCTTGAAGTGTGTTTAAGAGGAATGCAAATGGGATCTCTCCAAGCAGATGTTTTGCTTTGCAGAAGATTTTGGGTTCTAATTACATTCTTAGGGAGTTGCTCCATCCTAAGGCAGCTTGTGCACCCCAAAAAAACCCATAACCACTTTGACTTTGGAAACGGGAATCTCATCAACTCTCCTTTCTCAGAGTGTGCATTTGGGAACTGAATTTAGGCACTTGTTGGATACAGTTTCAAGTTCACTGTGCTTGATACATGTAACCAGACTCAATATATTCAGGAATTTGTTCAGTTCTTTGTGGGTGCAAGATGCTAAAATTGTCTGCTGGGTCCCATAGAACACACACACCAAGAAAAGAGCATTCGAAGGTAAGCTCCCCTGTATCTGTGCTCCTCAACCTGCTGGTAAAACCCCGTCTTTGTCCTCACGTACAACTTTGTAACTGCTCAGTCGCCGCCTTTCTTGAGGCAGCAGCTCGAATCGTAACGTCGTGTGGTTGCTCACATCAAGCTCTTACTGCTCCAGATGGTTTTGGTACTGTTAATGGCTGTTCTCAGAGCAAGAAATGGTGGTGGACTCATCTTAAAGCAGGTCAGTGATGAGGAGTTCACTCTGGAGGAAGACACTGAGTTTTGGACACCATCAGGGTGGATGGTAGAACAGTGTATCATTGCTGGGTAGTTTTCAGAAACCTCGTAGAATCATTTTGGGAAGAAACTGTCAGGGCACTTCTCTGTTCTCTGACGAAACTTTGTAGGTGCTGCGTTTCTTAGAAGAGTTCAAAGCGAATCAGAACTTGGAAAAGGGTTTCATTTGAGGTTCTCCTCTTCTTTCTGATCTGCACTTCACTCAGGACTCAAGGCCAAGTCTTGGAAGGGAGCATAAGTGAAATATTCAGCTGTAAGGTGGTGCAGTAAGGAGGATTAACACTACAAGCTGTTAATGGGTAACAATTCCAGTTACCAAAGGAAGATTCTGGGGTTTTTCGATCTTTTTCCCCCACTTTTCAGACTTTTTTCTAATCTTAAGGCCTCTAGTGGCGTCAAAGTTCATGCTACATAATGTATTTACAATCTTGCAAATCTTGTTTTATACAACATTACAACTTTTTATGTACTTTTTATCTGTTTCTCGCCTTTCCCCCCATGTGGGTCACTTTAACATCTTCAGCTGTACCAGCACAGATAAGGCCAAACACCTTTCCAGACCAGCTGAGACTTGGAAGCACAGGCACCATCGTCGCTTTACAAAGTGCCAACATGCTCAGTGCTCACAAAGAATGTGAGAAACTATTCCTTTTACAGGAATGACCTTTAAAGATACCAGAAAGCAAGTCTGAATTATGTTTTCAGTATGTTTGCGGCAGAAAGTACAGGCACCTTCTCTGTAGGGTGAATATTGAAAACTCATTTTCCTTCCTATCCAAGTAGAAAAGCCTCGTTTCTCGGAGCAAAGCTCTTCTGCTACTGGGTTTCAGTTCTACCTGCTGTTCTGCAGCACAGCGGTTCCTTTGTATGGGTCAGTAAACCGAAGTGCGTTACGGTGTTTGTTTCGTTGCATACTTGCTCATGTGCAGTAAGTCAGCCAGCCCTTGGTGCGAACTAGCATGACTCTGCTGTGTCGCAGCACATCTCGGTTGCAATATTAATCCCAGCTGCTGCCTTCCCTCCCAGGCTGGTGCTCCACATGCCCTCCCTGCCCGCAGGTCTCCGTGCGCCGTGCTCCGCGCTGGCTCGGTCGCTCGCCGTCTGAAAGGGAACACTTGGGAAGCTGTGACAGGACTGGTGTGGCTCAGCAGGACCGTGCAGCGCCAGGCCGAGGGCAGGCTGCGCGGGGCTGGTGCCACCTAGCGGGGCCGGGCCTGCGGTCCTCCGGGGATGGAAGCTTTTCTGCTGCTGTTTATTGCATAAAAGGAAGAAATGTCATCTTGGGTGCTCTGCTATTGGGTGAAGGCGCAGCGGTTGCGCCTGAGCTTCCTGCCGGCCGCGGGCCGGCCCCGTCGCTTCGTGTCTTTGGGCAGGTTTCTGTCATGTTTAAAAATACAGGGTGTATTTTGGACCCGCAGAAAACTCGTGCGCTAATTTACATCCTAAGCACAACTGCAGCTTTAGAGCCCGTTTCCCTGCGTGTTTGCAAGTGAAGAACAACTGTACGTGTCTCTGAGAAATGAATGAGACTGAGCTCATCTAGAATACGTTTTTAGGCTGGAAACTAGAAAAAGAGAGGCTCCTCGCCATCGGAGTGCTGGGATTCTGGAAGAGCTTTGCAGTAGCCGTAGGAGAGGCCAGCAATCCTGAGCTCGTTGGAAGCAGCCGTGCGCTGCACCTCCCGCGGTAGCTGTCGGCGCCGACGGCGACCGGGCCCTTCGCAGCCCAAACCTCTCAGAATTCTCTCGCAAGTCTGTGATGAATTATCTCGCTTAATGGCTGGAGAAGATATTTCTCTAGAAGCTCGGCATTAATACATGGAATCAAATTATGAGCAAGGAATGTTTCTAGGCAACTGTTACACTCGTGTGGTTCATCCAGGTCACTAGATAGCTTCAAAAAGCCAGCGACGCTTTAGATGTCTGTTCTCGCCATATGGTGAAGTGCCATTTTTCCCCAAATTCACAAAGCAAATCCTCGAATTAACACACGACTATCTGACACCGACCAGTATTGCTGCTTATTTAGCTCCCGTTCATGTTTACTTGCGAGGGGAAATGTGAGCGTGTTCACTTGGGGCGTTATTCTGACTTATCTCAGACGTGTTCCCTGGGTCAGGAGGCACAGAAAACAAGATGCAGTTTGTTTCTCTGGATAACATTGTGGAATTTGGTCTGGTTTTATTTTCTGCCTCCCTTCCTCTATCTGGGTGCTCACTTGGAGATACCAGGCGGGTATTTGTGTCATTTCCACAGAGTTTTCTGGATAAGAATTGAAGTAGGTAGTTGTGGTGTCTGTACGTGGCTCACCAGGCGGCCCATGGCAGCAGCACACGTGTCTTCTGCACCTTTGGTCTTTTCAAGACCTTCAGGCTAAGTTGTGTGCATCCCTGTAGCTGAACTGCGAAGGCTGGAGCGTTTCTTCGGGGTGACGTTCTCCACGTGCTGTGGGAATCTTGCAGACCCAGAGGGCTGTGCCGGAATTGAAGGTTGTTTGCCTTGGTGGTAGCCAGTGCTCCCTTTCCTCCGTCTTGGAGGCAGCGTAAACAGGGAAGTAAAAATAACCTGAAGAGTGTCACTTTTGCTGCAGAACATCTGCCTCCAAAAATAGAATAGAGCAGCGTTTACTTGTATTATTTTGGTTTCTACCCTTTCTCTGTCCTTCTGGCAGTCTGATCGGTTCAGTGGCGGCTGGGTGTGTGGTCTGCTGAGCAGCACCTTGAGCAGCAGTGATTCCGAGCTGGGGTTGGTGTGTGGGGCGGGCGGGGGGCAGCGGTGCCGCGCGGCCGTGGGCCTCCCAGTGCCCGCGCCTCCCCAACACCGAGTTATGGCAGTTTCCAAACTCCGAATTGAATCTATCAGCCACCACAGAACGTGCCAGGACTTTGTGCCAGATACTTGAACATTGCTTGGATGCTTCTGTGTGCAACATCACTTATTTCAAGTGTGTTGTCTGGCTACCAGCGCCCAGAAGTGTCTGTCGGATCTCGGTTCTGTTTCGGCCCTGAACTGAGGGTTGGGGTGAACTGCACGACCCTTCTGCCCAGGTTGCCATCGGTAAAATGGAAATACTGGTTTTTCGCCCTGGGAGAACTCTTGAGGCTCAGTGGACGCCAAGCAGATGCTGTTGTCCACCTGCTGACCCGCCTGGTACAGCGGAGGTTGCCTGGGAGCACCTGAGGGTGGATTCGCTTCCCACGGCAAACAGATGAAGGTGGTTCGGCGCCTTCTTTCTTGGCTATAATACGGAGTTTTTCTAAAAGCTCAATTAAGAAGCAGGCTGTAATTTTCACACTTATGCGATGCTTGAAATAAGAAGATATTAATTAAACCTCTCTTACACAGTAGCTCTGGACCAGAGTAACTGGCATTCAAGCATTTCAGTTTGGTGTAAGCCCGCATGGAGTCAGCACTAACTTAGTGGAAATAAGGATTGGCTGTTTCCCTTTGAAATCTCCTGATTTAGTGTAGAACCCAGAAGAACCCGGGTTACCTTGGCTTGAGAATGACGCACGTCTCCGCCGTTGATAGCAGGGGGATTTTGCCGTGCACGTTGCTGCGAGTGCACGTTGAGACTCCAGCTGGGCAGCAGGAGTTCTGGAGCTCCGTCAGCACGAGGGGTCGGAGCACAGAACGGAAACCGCCCAACGTACGAGTTGCGGATGGGCCTGAGGAGTCACTTTTGGGAGACTGGAGAGGCCGAGGACGCGCACGAGTCTCACGAGGTGTGAAGAGGAGGCGGCTGAGGGCGCTCTGAGGCAGATTAGCTTTGCTGTGCAAGATCAATGGGAGCTGTTATTGGGCTGTTTCTATTGAAGCTCCAGCCATTGTGCCGCACTTGCGGCCTTCGCAGGGCTCTTGCAAAGGGAGGAATGACTAACCAGCTCGGGTGAGTGGACAGGTTTTGAGTTCCTGCCTTAGAGCAGGAGGCTCGAAAGCGCCTGCTATGGTTGCATCCGCGTCTCGACACGGAGGTCGTGCTGCGCGCAGGCAGCTCACGGACTCGGAAGCAGCGCTTGAGGGGTGAATCACAGGGAAAAGAGCATGCCGGCTTATCTCAGAAATTCCTTGCGGAGGAGGAAGTGTGTGCTGCTCTTGTGCTTGTCCTCCGGGTAAACACTCCAGACACCATTAGCTTGGTTCAGATGACCCACGTGGTTGGGATGTTTGCGGAGCCCCATCACTGGTTCTCTGTACAGGGTGCAGGGGGCTGTGGGTGGTACCAGGGGAGCGCAGTGTCATCCCAAAGCAGCCTGTGCTAGAAAAGCCAGGTGCCAGTGCAGGTGACTCTTCGGGAACCAAGCTCGTTAGCCCTTCCTGTGTGAAACTATCGCGTGTTGGTTATTCCCTGTTCCTGCTTCCCCAGCAATATTCTGGGGTTAATGTTCTGTGCCATGCTGGGGTTTTTTTCCAAAATTCAGCTTCTGCTAAGCATATAACGAGAATTGGCTTTGCTGAGGTTGATTGGTGGGCAGTGGGTACTGCAAAAATAAGAATGCTAAAATAGAATGAATCTTTGGGAAGAGATGCTGGCAGGTTATTAATGGAGAAATAGCTTTATCGTGTCATTCTTCCTGGTAATACATTGCATCAGTAATTGTGAATCCTGTTTCTGTATCTTTGCCGCATTTGTCTAGATCTCTGAAGCTGGGTCTGTGGGAGGATGCTCTGGAGCACGGGGCTAAAACACAGGGACTTCGTGTGATTCACTTTTCTGTCCTTTTCAAACCTGTTTTGATACAGGTTTTTAGAAGGAGTTTTCAGAAGTGCTTGGGTAGGTGAAAACGCAGCCGCGTGTCCGGCGGAGCCCGTGGAGACGCAGGCGGGCTCGCGTGGGTACCGGGGTGCGTCCAGCCTCTGAGCTGGTGCTTCAGCCTGGTTGGAGCCGCGGCTCTGGTGGCAGCTCAGCCCGGGGCCCGTGGAACAGCCCCGTGGGAAAGATGGTCTTACGGGTGCTGATTGGTAACACAACTTCCACTCGTTCCCTTTCTTAGTGTTAAAAAAAGCATAAAAATGAGGCATTTAAAGCAAAGCCAGCGGTACTGCCAGCATCCGATAGCAGTCATCGCTGCCTCGCCACATGGAAGATGCCTCGGAATCTTTAGCCTGGGGTCAGGCAGATGCTCGCCCGAAGAGCCGAGCTCGGAGCTGCTGCTGCTCAACACATCACAAGCTTTGTTTCTCAGACCAGTTGTCTTCGACTGTTACACGTGCTGCGGTGGCTGTTCGGTGGACGTGGTTAAACAGGGCAGTTCGGGTATACATCGATGCAGGAATCTCATGGGTATAGTGAGAAGACGCTCTCCAGCGGGCAGTCCAGCTTTTATCTCGCTCCAAACCTCTTGTGAACGTTGTCGTGCCCCATCGCGTGCTCCGGGTGTGCCCCGCGTTGCTGCCGTACCCGCGGGACGCAGAGCAGCGTCGTTAGCCCGGAGGTGCCGTGTTTGATAGGACGTTTGATAGGACGTGCCTTGGATGGAAGTTGTTTCTGACGGTCTTTTGCTCCTTTTTCACTAGGGTCCGTTAAATAGCGAGTCTTCCAACCAGAGCTTGTGCAGCGTGGGCTCCCTGAGTGATAAGGAATTGGAGGTAAGCGGGCGCAAATCCTTGTGGGGATTGGGTTGAAGGTGGATTGAACCCAAAACACGGGAGGAATTGTGTGAGAGTGGGCGACTGTTCTTTGGGGTGTGAAAGGGACTAGTGCAGGTACTTAGTCTGGATTGTAACCTACAGTCTTTGGACTGTGCTGCGACACAGTCCTTGAAGCTTCTCACAACCCAAAAAGCACAGCGTTCTTAAGCTCAGCTTATGGCATAGTTTTCAGCTGTGCTGGGGTTTGTTTGCTGCTTTTGGCCGAATAAAAGCCCGAGAGCACTGATGGAAAAGTTTGCCTTCGCTATCAAGTATGTGAATTGTGGAGTTGTGTGCCCAGCGGAGCGTTTTCACGGGTTGCTCTGCGGAAGCGTGGGGAGGTGAAAATTAGTGCTTTATCCCTCTTTAATCTCACTGCCTTAGGATTAACTATTTCAAAATGCGTACTACAGCAGCAAAATTCATTGTAGAGTTACATTTTTACTGTAAAATTCCACATTAAGAAAGGAAAATCTCAAATTTAAAGGTGTTTTCTTATGCATTTAAAGAACTCCATGTGGTTATCGGGAAAGTTTTAGATCACATTTCCCTCTATTATATGGCACTAGTGATATGAGGTGTTTGGTGAAAGTGTTCAGAGAACGCCATACCTCAAACTCCATCCAAGTAAGTATAATTAATAGTGGAAAACTGAGTATTTGTTATTTTACTTGGGATTTTTTTATGGACTTCCGTGGAGTGGTTTAAATTGTCCAAGCTGACACAATCAAATGCACCATTCCTGGCCTTTTTTCCAGCCTGTAACAGATAACGCTGTGTGTGATTTTTGTTATGTAAGTCCTTGAATGGTAAAACAATGTCCACTGGCTCTGGTTAATGTGCCGGCGGTTGCGCGGGGGCAGTGGCGGTTGCGTGGGGGCGGTTGCGGAGCCGGTGGCGGTTGTGCAGGGGTGGTTGTGCGGGGGTGGTGGCGGTTGCGGAGCCGGTGGCGGTTGTGCAGGGGTGGTTGTGCGGGGGTGGTGGCGGTTGCGGAGCCGGTGGCGGTTGCGCGGGGGCTGCGGCGGAGCCGGTGGTGGTACAGTCACACCAACGCTGTTCACGACTCGCAGCGAGGAGGCTGTTCCGCTGTTAACAGACAGGGGCTGGGGCAGCAATTCTCTAGGTAGTTACGGGGTTTTCAGTCCGTCCGTTTTAAAAGCACTTTGCAGACACGGCGGCCTCTGTTGTCTCCACATCCCCTCCATCCTTTGGCCAAACAACAGCGTGCCGGTGAGTGCCCAGCTGGCGACACGGACTGTAGATGTCCCGTGTGTTTAGATGCTGGTGGTGTTAGCTTTATCCTTTTCACCCTGTTAAAGGAGTTAGACTGATCTCTGTGCTTACTGTGGGCAAGTCTCTTGGCAGAGATCTTTAAACAGGGTACTTTGGACTTTGGTTTCCAAAGAGCATGAAACTTGGGTTTACCACAGAGCTGGCCGCAGCTTTCCCGTCCCTGGGTGTGCTTGCGCGCTGTGGTTTGCCTCCTGCCCCCAGGCTATGGTTCAGTGCTGTCTACTGTGATGGTAAAGCATATAGGTCAGAAATGATTTGGATCCCTTTGGGATAAGAGATGTTTTAACAGTGATGTTGCTGATGGAAATGACAAGGTGTGTTTCTCTCCAGCAGCCTCAGCGAGCTGCTTCCAGCACAGCGTTTCTTCAAGTTTTCAGCAGGTTTGGCCACACAAGTGACCCTGGAGATGGGGAAGGGACCATGGAGGGTCTCCTCCACCCTCCCGTGTCGCCACTGACACTTGTGGAGCCTTCAGGGCTCCCAGCTGTGCTCTGTATTGAACCTGTGCCTGAATATATCGCTGCTGAGCTGCCTCTCAGGCCTCTGGTTGCTCAGAGAAGTGGCAGATGCTCCTTGACTTGAACGAAGAGCGAGGTCCAGGAGGGCTCCGCGTGTACGCCGCGTTCTGGCCGCCGTCCTGCGTGTGCCGCGTTCGCGAGGCTGCGCTTGTGCAGCCGCAGACAGGAGGGTTCCTGCAGCCATCTGCAAAGCAGCATTCGCTGCAGGCAAAATCAGTTGTCCTGGTAGACTGTGAGTAGCCACTGGATTGCAAATCTGGATGTGTGTTTGCCAGCCTCTTGTTATGGCTGCTCTTGTGCTGTGATACCATGCAGTGGTTTACACAGGTTTTTGTAAGTGTTCGGACTTGTTGTGCTAGGCGTGCGAGGTGACGGGGCAGCACGGGACGGCTTGCTGCAGCTGAAACTACAGACATAACCTAATTCCTAACCTAATTCTTCCTTTTGCAGCACATATATTAGGAGGTAGTAGCTATTTAAAAGCAGTTGTTACTTTAAGTAGCAGCAGTAGCAACAAATGCACCAGAGAAATGAAATGGCCACTGGGGATATAGAGTAGATTACTATGTTTCGGTATTTTCTTTAAATGTTGGAATAACTGCAGAAATGTTAATTTGGAAGTATTGTTTGGCAGACTCCTGAGAAGAAGCAGAATGACCAGCGGAACAGGAAAAGGAAAGCGGAAGCGTACGAGAGCAGCCAAGGTAACTGGTCCTCCCGCCCGCCGCAGGACTCGCCACCGCTTGGTAGCTCGTGCACGTTTGCACAGTCAGTGTCCTAGGAAACCAACGGCTCCTCTAGGGCTGTGTCAGGCAGCTCCTTATAGACTGCTCCATGATTTTACTCTCTTTCTCGGAGTCTTGTTATCTTTATTGGCAGGAAACTACTCATCTACAGCTTATTCGCACAAACTGTTGCATTTTCATGGCACAGGCTGCCCAAAAGGCTTACTGCGGCTTCTCAGAAGGGGCACTTTGGTCCCGTGTCACACGTATACAGCAGCCAGGCTTCCAAACACAGGCTGTGCTGTCTCCCTTGCTGTTTGAGATGTGTGCCTGCCTGCTTACCGAGCTCAGCGCGGCGAGTGGAGAGCAGGCCGTGCCGCGGCGTGGAGAGCAGGCCGTGCCGCGGCGTGGAGAGCAGGCCGTGCCGCGGCGTGGAGAGCAGGCCGTGCCGCGGCGTGGAGAGCAGGCCGTGCCGCGGCAAGTGGAGAGCAGGCCGTGCCGCGGCAAGTGGAGAGCAGGCCGTGCCGCGGCAAGTGGAGAGCAGGCCGTGCCGCGGCAAGTGGAGAGCAGGCCGTGCCGCGGCAAGTGGAGAGCAGGCCGTGCCGCGGCAAGTGGAGAGCAGGCCGTGCCGCGGCGTGGAGAGCAGGCTGTGCCGCGGCGTGGAGAGCAGGCTGTGCCGCGGCATAGAGCGCCAGGGCTGTCCCAGGCATAGAGCGCCAGGGCTGTCCCAGGCACTGAGAACCCAGCGCGGCCAGGGGCGGGTTTGCCAGCACATGGCCACGGGGCAGATTTCTTTTGCTCTTCGACAGGAAAGTAACGAGGATTGTGTTGCCAGAACTGCTTTGATAATATAAGAAGAGAAAAGGGCTAAGTTTTAATGAGCTGGTGTTAAGCCACCACTAATTATCTGTCTAACTCTTATAGGAATGCTTGTGAGAGATCTAATGTGCAGTAATTTACCTGAAGGTGGAGGAGTAAAAATACCCTTTGCTCTGTCCTTATCTTGAAGGAAATTTTGGAGAACTTACGCAACGTTCGATGGTGTTTAGTGGTTTTTAAGTACTTTAGCAAGTGCAAATGGTGTTTGATTGGATTTGACATGTTTGGAATTGGGAGTTAATTGAATTTTCGGCTGTAAACCCTCCCAGCAGCAGCAGAGCTGTAACCCCGGGGCAGTCGTTTGTTGTGCAGCAGCTCGTGCTGTGGTAGGTGTTGCATCCTCCTCCAGGGAAAAGTGTCAGGAGACAGGAGTAGAACAACTTCTGGTCTGAAAAATACCAGCTCTTATCTTCATCCTTTGTTTCCCTTTTCAGGAAAAGGCACTCCTAGAGGACATAAAATTAGCGATTATTTTGAGGTAAGCATCTTTGCATTGTCTGAGAAAGCTGCTTGAATCACATTATGCAAAACCTGCAGATAGTCTGTATCGTGACATCTGTTCCCAATCCATCACTGGAGTCATTGATGGTGTTAACCCAGTGTGCTCAAACCTGATCAGGTAGAGGACAGGAGGTTTTTGGCAGTAGGTTTTAAAATGAACATTTCTTTGAACAGTTGATAAAGCATTTTTTCTAAAGAGCAGCCGCGTAAGTACAGGTTTGGGGTGGTTTCTGTTGGAACGGGGATCTCAGATGGGGATATCTGCCTGTGCAAACCCATTTGGGTACAGGTCGGTGCATGGCAGAACCCGCCTGCAGAGCCCTGCTGATTGCAGTGAGAAAAGGCCCCACACAGGAGACAGAGACCCCTCCCCAAAACTACGATGGGCATTCTGAAAATCAATGGGATTTTTATTGCCTGGTTTCTGGAATTTTTCCATGCCTGCACAATCCAGAGCTCTAGCTTTTCTCTTACGTTTGTTCCCTATTTTACTGAGTAACTCAGAGTCAGAAATCGAGTGCTTATTAACACACATTTCTTTCCTGCCTAAAGTTTTTTTAGGTGCAGGAACATGCAGATAAGTCCCTAGAGCCTATAAGGCTTCGTTTTTAGGATGAATACGTTTCCTCCGTCTCTATTAAATCTGCTAACGTAGCGTTTCTGTTGCGTTGCCAGTTTGCTGGGGGAAGCGGCCCAGGCACCAGTCCCGGCCGGAGCGTGCCGCCCGTCGCCCGCTCGTCACCGCAGCATTCCCTGTCCAACCCCCTGCCGGTGAGTCGCGCTGGGGGCCGGGCCGCGGCACCGGGGGGGCAGCGGTAACGGAAGGTTCTGAACGGGAAGGAAGGGGCTCGTGGTGAGCGATCGGGCGTATTCTCTCTCTTTTACATCTGAGACTGGGTTCTGGCAGCAAAGCCAGAGGTTTAGGACGCTGTAACAGCGACTAGTCCAGTGTAACTGATACGAATATCTGAGCTTAAAGCGTGGAAGATCAATATTTTCAGCAGGCTGTGTGGTTACAGATAGTTCACTGTGCTTAATACAACGTGGAGCTGACATCTTAATTATCTTCCGTTCCGTCGTAGCTCCTGAATTTCTCCATTGAGCCTGCAGTGTGTTGTGTGTTTGTACAGCACTAGTGCGATGATACTCTCGTCTTGATTAGACCCCTTGGCTATATGCAGAACTTGCACGCCATAATTACATTGGAAGGGTCTTTTACTTCTTATGTGCATGGGACTTGTAAGGAGCAATAGCAAAAGCTTGCAAAGAAATGCGTATACATGCACATCTGTTGTTGGTTTTTTGTTACATAATTCCATTTTGCTGTCACAGCAATTCTGCGAGATCTGAATGTGAAGAAATAACCGGTGTTTTTAAGCCATTTTAGCACAGAGCACCTGAAGACATTTATTTCAACTAACAAAGCAATATTCGTGGCTGTGGTATCTTTCAGAATGAGACAAACCTCCTCTAAAGCTGTGAGTCTATATCGTAGTGGAGACTTTCTGCAATCAGAACTTGTAGAGCAATAGTAATGGCTTCAGGACGTTCCTCCTTGTCTTCACATCCCTGGACTGCTGCAAATGGAGGAGTTTGCCTGGTTGATGAGGACTGGGTTAGGGAGCAGTCGGGCAGTCTGGACACCATAAACCCATGGGTCCGGATGGGATGCACCCGCGGGTGCTGAGGGAGCTGGCTGAGGCCATTGCTGGACCGCTCTCCATCATCTTTGCCGAGTCTTGGGAAACGGGAGCGGTGCCTGAGGACTGGAGGACAGCAAATGGCACTGCAGGCTTCAAAAAGGGCAGGAAGGAGGACCCGGGGAGCTCTAGACCGGTCACCCTCACCTCCATCCCTGGGAAAGTGGTGCAGGAGAAGGGAGCTGACCTTCGAGAGATACAGTGCATCTTGGAAAGAACTTGGAAACGCATTAGTGCCTGTCTTGCAGATAATGACAGAAATGAGCCTACCGTGACGTCCGGGTCCTGGACATGGTTAGGTTGCTAGCATTTAACAGTTCTGACTCGGGTTATTTCACCAGAATAATGAATGTGTTGTGGCATTGGCTGTTCTAAAATGAGTCCTGAAAAACATCGAGTAGTATCATATTGAAAGCATTGACCAAAATCAAAATGCACTAAGAATTTTTGGATCTACAACCTATTTTGCCCCACTGGCACGTGTATTCGCACAGGAGGGGGTGTGTTAACTGACGAGGAATTCTGTGCTGTGTGCTCATTTGTTACCTTTTGGTTTTAACTGATAACCTCATTTACTTTTTGGTGTCTGCCATTGGGACGGTCGCTGCAGGAGAGGAGCCCTGTGTGAGCGCTCAGGTCCTCGGCGCGCTGCCTGCCCGCTCCTGGGCTGCTGCTCCGCTCACAGCAGTGGGGGCAGAGTCCGAGAATTGCTTGTTTTCCTGCAAAAGCTGATGGTATTGTGTTTGCCTGCGTTGCAGCGGCGAGGGGAGCAGCCGCTGTACGGGGTGGACGGCAGCGCGGCCAAGGAGCCGCAGGAGGAGCACTCTGCGCTGCCGACGCTGATGTCGGTGATGCTGGCGAAGCAGCGGCTGGAGAGCGAGCAGCTGGCGCAGCGGGGAGGCGGCCTCTGCTTTACGTTTGTCTCGGTGAGCAGCTCGGAGCAGGTCTGCATCCCAAGGGGTGTTTCTGGGTAAGGGATGGGGAGTTTGAAGCTTTTCTGCTCCAAGCCGGTGGTTCAGGTGCAGCCTGGTTTATTGGTGCCCGAGTCTACCACTTCTGGTAAGTTCATCTTCCTTGTGAAGGTTTCCAGGTCCCAGGCTTTGCTTATTTATTGAAATTACGTGTGTTTTTAGTTAATGGCTCGAAATCTTATGTAGGTCAGAATAATAGCATCTAAT
This sequence comes from Streptopelia decaocto, assembly GCF_964273445.1. Classification (NCBI taxonomy): domain Eukaryota; kingdom Metazoa; phylum Chordata; class Aves; order Columbiformes; family Columbidae; genus Streptopelia; species Streptopelia decaocto. The sequence continues at coordinate 6,548,681 of NC_138677.1, read as the reverse complement.
CTGATACATGCAAAGAAGCAAAAGAATGAAGTATATTCTTGCTGTGAGAAATGTTTGTTTTGGCCTCGCTTAATCTCAGCTGACATGAGTTATATTAGGCTTTTAAAAGCTTTGTCTCTTAGCGGGTTGGGACAGGCTTCTTGAAAGAAACTGACTGTCTTTGTTTGGATAAAATAAATCTCTTAGGGTAACCTTAAACCCTGACACGGCAGTGCGGTGCCAGGCCAGGCTGCACTCCCGTAGGAAGGTACCTGCACGAGCACTAGTGATGGTGCTGCGGAGCGTTTAACGACGCACTCGCTTTCTTTTGCAGGCCCAGCAGGGCAGCCCATCTTCTACCGGATCAGGGAACACCGAGCATTCCTGCACTTCCCAAAAACAGATTTCCACCCAGCACAAGCAGTCACAGGTATAGCTCACTAGATGATACATCTCTTGGATATGAGACTGAAGCTCGATGCAGCTTGTCTTCCACACCAGATGCCACTTGTAGTAGACGCAATGTTTCCAGTGAAAAGAGCCAGTAGACCCAACTCAGTGTGCACCTGCTGATTGGGGTGAATCACTCTGAACTCTGCTCCTTATCCTGCAAAGGATGCTTTTCCATTGCTGCTACTGGAGCTTGCCTAGTCTGTTATTGTGGCTTTTCTGTGTCAATACTGGGGACAGCCCTTCAGCTGCGTGCAAAGTGCTCAGGAGAGAAGCACCTCGTAGCTCTGTTCCTGTTCTGTTGTGCCCGAACGTTCTCCTCTCTGTAAGTGAAGGTGAAGGGAGCGTGGTTGGTAGTGGTGAGCGCCTCTGCTCACGGCTGGGCCGTGGCTGTGTCCCCGGCCCAGCCGCAGCTCTGCGGAGCACACCGCGCTCTGCGGAGCACACCACGCCGTACCCTGCCCTGTCGAGGCGGAACGAGCCGAGTTCCTGACAGCGCTTCTCAGCAGCTTCACTGGCCCGAAGTCAAGAAGAGGAGCAGCTCTCCTGCCTGTGCTGCTGCCTCTTTGCTGCCCTTTAAATTGCTGAGATTCTTCTTGTGGCTTTATGGCAAGATTTACTGGGAACGTTCTTCCCCAGGCTGCTGCGATACAGGGGGTCTGTTGTCCTTAGACCTGCCTGTCGGAGCAGAGGGGGCTGCGCCCGCTGTGCCGTTGTGTGCTGACTGTCTGAAACATCATCTGCTTTTCTTAAATGTGCTTTAGAGTGACTTTTTTTTTTCCCTACAGTCTGACCTCACAATGGAAAAAATATCTGCACTAGAAACCAGCAAGAACTCTGACCTGGAGAAGAAGGAGGGGAGGATAGATGATCTACTAAGAGTGAGTATAGAGAGCGAGACAGCTTTTCAAAAAGCCGCTGTTTCAAGGTACCTGGCATGCAGGTGCCAGCGGGGCTGCGGAGCAGGGCTTGTGTGCTGCTCGTGGAACCAAGCAAATCCCGTCAGCCCTTCCTTGCAAGGTAACTGTATTATTTTGAGGCTTGGTAACTGTGGCAAGGTCATAAATGTTTAAAAAAGTAAAAATTAAAAAAATTCTTAGTGCTTATGTTAAGGAGTTAAGGTACAAAGAGACTTATATGTAAACCGGGGTGGTGGCACATCCCTGTTCTAGAGGGTTATTAAGATGTGAGTGGGTTAAAAACTGAAGAGCTTGGCTGGGATGTTTTGACAGAAGAACCTCGTTGTTTTCTGATCCCGCTGCTTTGTTTGCTTTAATCCCATGCCCAGAGCCTGCTGGAGAAACTGCTTCCTGGGTGACGCTCAGATTGGCTCTGGGGCATTGAAAGTCAGAGGCTTTTCTTGTTTGACTTCCAGGCCAACTGCGATTTGAGACGGCAGATAGATGAACAGCAGAAGATGCTGGAGAAGTACAAGGAGCGGTTGAACAGATGTGTAACGATGAGCAAGAAGCTTCTTATAGAAAAGGTGAGCTGGAGACTTCCACAGCTCTGCAGTCGCAGTTCACGTCTTTGGAAACTCCTCTGGCTTTCGAGCAGCACAAACTTGCTCCAATTGCTGTGGTGATAGAAGGCAACTGGAATTCTGTCTTGAATTATTTCCCTGCAAATACGAACGTAACGCTATGACCGAAATGGTTCAGAATGTTTTGTTTTGGTTACTTTTCCCAGTTTCAGAGTGATCTCCCTGGCTTAAGTGAAATAGAGCTGTAAATGCAGCCAGCGTTCCTTGGTTTGGAAACCCGTACACCTGAGGCGTGACGTTGTCCAGCTCCTGCAATACACGGGCAGGATCCCATTGTGCAGAGACATTGCCAGATACGCTCTGTGACGTGGGCAAGCCACTTAGACTGCTTTTCTTTCTAATGGCAAAGTTGGAGACAGTTGCTTTGCCTAATACACGTTAAAGACACTGGGGAGGGTGCCAGGCTGCTGTTTACCAGCGTCCAGGCTGCTTCAGTGCTGAGACATTTCCAGATTTCCTGATGTTAAACGATGTGGGGGGTTAATTGCTCTTTCACCTGCTGGCCAGTTACACCTATTGTGTGTGGGCACTGGGTGGGTGGAACAGCAGGGTGCTGGCCGGTACGCGCTGTCTGGTTGGGTTGGTTTTGTCACAGGGCGGACTGTTCTTGGCTGGGTGGGTCTGTAGCTCTGGCCGGGTGTTGGTACACCTGGCGTTCAGGTGGCTCTGGCCGGGTGTTGGTACACCTGGCGTTCAGGTGGCTCTGGCCGGGTGTTGGTACACCTGGCGTTCAGGTGGCTCTGCAGCTCAGCTGGGAGCTTGGCCGGTCCGTCTTCAATCCCGACTGAAGCTTTGCTGCTCCCATCTCCGGCCTTGGGAGTTTCCTCTCACCAGAAACACTGCAGTGGGCACCACCACCAGTTTTTGTGCGTGTTGGTGACCGTATTGAGACTGTGTCACTTCTCGGAGTTGTGCAAGTCTGGGACTGAGCTGGCTGATCACTGTATCTCAGTCTTAACAGCGATTGAAGGCGCATTTTCTTCTCTCCAGACCTCCGGTTTGAGTGAATAACGGCCTGATAGAGCCATATCTGAGTCTAGCTCAGCTCCTGATACAAAGGGACACTTTTAATCCTACTGCTAGACTGACTTCAGCTGATGATAAAATGGGTGTGAGCTGCCCAAGTAGTAAAGGGGAAGGAAAGGTGAGGCTGAAATGTCAGAAAGGAGGCAAACAAATGCCTGTCAGACCAGTGTGAAGCGCCAGCAGTCATTTGATCAATGACTTTCAGCTGGCTTTCAGATAAGCAGCATGAAACAATGAACAGTGGTAAGAATTGGTAGCGATTTAGAAGACAGCACAGCTCTTAGCTGCTAATTTATGGCGCAGATTTTAACACGGGTGTTGTGTTGTTTGCAGTCGAAACAGGAGAAGATGGCCTGCAGAGACAAGAGCATGCAGGACCGCTTGAGGCTGGGCCACTTCACCACGGTGCGGCACGGGGCGTCCTTCACCGAGCAGTGGACAGACGGCTATGCCTTCCAGAACCTCATCAAGTGAGGACACAGTTGTCTTGAGCTGCAGAGGCAGGAAAATTCAGCAGTTGTGTGATGTCTTGCATGTCAAAATGTGAGAATGGTGTGAGTGATGCATGAAAGGATCAGATAGAAACCTCCCTGCTGACAATGGGGAGCGGTTCCGCATTGACGTGAGAAATGTTGCCACTTGAACCTCCGGAGACGTGCAGCGGGATGGCGTTGTTTGGTTTGGCCCGCGCTGGGACGCGGCCGGCGCCCCGCTGGGTGTTCTCGGGGCACCCACCTGGTGCGCAGGCTGGGGGTGCAGGGGCGGCCAAATCCTCACGTGGATCTGGAGCCCATCAGTTTGCATAGTTGTGTATAGTAGTCAAGGAAGGCTAATTAGCTCCTTTTTTCAAACTAGAAAGTAGGGAAGCTTGAAAGAGAAAATCCATACTATTTAACTTTGTTTGCCTCCTGTAACAGTGATCAAAGGGGCTGCAGGAACCTGGAAATGGAGATCAAGAGACCCTTTTATGCAGGATGTTAATGGAAATAGCCAGTAAATTCCCACCTGGCCTAGACCTTTAAGCAGGACTTGGCAAATTAATTGCATTAGAGAGAGCTGTGTGTGATCCTTGAAAATCATATCACTGCTCTGTGGTCTGACAGGGAGGTACAGATGGACTTTCTAATTCTTCCCTAGTTTGTGCTGTAAGACATGGAAGAAAGTGCTTTTATCACTGGAAAATGTTTTAAGATAAACTCTTTATCTCGGAGGATTGTTTTCTTGGTGAAATGGGGAACGGTGTTGGTTTTGTTTCAGAGAGCTAGGGACAGTTTAGCTGTCCATTGGGGTACAGAGATCCCTTCTCAGCAGCGCCAGGCTCAGGAGCAGCTCTGACGGGAAGGGCTGCGATTCTGGGCAGAGCCCGCTGGGAAAGCGCGTGCGGCGGTGGTGACCGAGCGTGGATCGCGGGGCTCCCGGGAGCTCGGCAGCTCCTCGGTTTGGATATCCTCTGTATGAATAGAACCTTTCACTTAGGGAAGGTTCCTGTGGGTCAGAAAAGAATCCGCTTTTATGTAAAAATACCTTGAAAAGAATCTGAGTTGTAATGTTTGGCACACTGCCCTTTTCTGTGCAAAAATATTGTGTTACTAATCTTACAAGAACAACTGATTTGAAATTCATTCTCTGGTCAAGAACAGGCACTGGAGACAAATGAGTATGTACTGTTAGTTATCTGCTTCATGGTTTCCTACTCTCTTCCTCCCAGACAACAGGAAAGGATAAACTCCCAGCGGGAAGAAATAGAAAGGCAACGAAAAATGCTTGCGAAACGGAAGCCACCCGCCATGGGACAGACCCCGCCGGCCAGCAACGAGCAGAAGCAGCGCAAGAACAAGACCAACGGAGCGGAAAATGAAACGTAGGTTCCGTGGCCCTGGTGGCGCTTTGCAGAGCTGCGCAACACGCCTCCTGGGAATGGGATGGCGCCCTGGGCTCCGGGCTTCGCTCCGCGCAGACGGACTGCGGAGCCGGCCGGGCGCGCGGCGGCGGCGCTGCGGTTCTGAGCCGTTCTGGAGTGGAACAGGGATCATTGCTGAGCCCAGGCTTTGCATGAGCTTCACTTCTTTTGCATGCGGTACCTTATTCAGCATTTCTGTTGCATCGAGTTTGTCTTTTTCTTAAGCATTACAACTTCAGAATTGATTTTTTTTTTTTTTTTTAAGGAAAAACAAATTGTCCCCATTGAGAAGCCTTTATTTCCATGCACTTTCTGTTGAGGCGGGTGAAATGTGGCATTCAGGGCTCTCAGCAGCCAGGGTGACAAAGAAGTGGACACCCAAATTCCTTATTTGCTTTGTGGTTCTGCTTTGGTGTGCAGTTGTTGCTGTGCCTGACAAAGGAGAGGAGGGTCCGTGATGCAAGTTTAAACGTGCGCTCTCCTGAAACCGGATTCTAGTTTGGGAAGGAGAAAAATACTTTCATTCAGTGAGATGAATCTGCTGGGGCTTTTTGGAGTTTGTCAGGGCAGTTTGGGCAACCTTAGAACCTTCAGCCGCGCTGGCGGTGATGGATTTCAAACGTGTTTCCGTGCCACAGGGCAGCATTGTCTCGGAGCCCCCTTGCGTTTCGGAACGCTTGCTGCGAACAGGCAGCTGTTTCGGGCAGCGCTTGCCTGGTGGCGCTCGTTACGTCTCGTGCATAATGAGCAGGCGGTTGGTGTTTAGCCCTGGATTTCGTTTGTGCGCAGGGATATGTGGAAGCTTGTTGCTGGTTTATTCAGTTGTCTTTTTATTCCTCATGCAGCAACACCAACCAAAGACAGACACGTGTGGGGCGGCCTTGTGGATGAGCTGGGTCTGGTTAAAACTCGGGCTGTCGCTGCAGGAGGGTGGAGGGGTGGGAGTTAACGTACCTCTGTATGGAATTTATGGTACCGCCTGTGTTTTGTGTGCATCTTGAATTTGCAATAAGCAGTTCCTTATGGTCAGGATTCTTTCAAAGGGAGCTTGGCTTGTGAGTTTTGCAAAAAAAGGCAAGCCCAAAAAACTAAGTTGCAGAGCACTCTATCGCATGCATTGAAACTGAACGCATCTGATCTGTCTCCTGTGCAGGTTAACGTTAGCAGAGTACCACGAACAGGAGGAAATCTTCAAACTCCGACTAGGTCACCTTAAAAAGGTAAGAACTAAGTGCAGAAAAGACCTTTAGGTGGGTTTTTGATTCAGTGTTCCATGAACAAAAGCATTTCTGTTTAGAGGTCGCTACTGTTGGTTTGATAATTGAGAGGATTTTGTTGCTTGAAAGGGATGGCCAGGATTTGGTGGTCATTTCTTCCAAGGCAGCGGCATTCAGGAAGGATGTTCTTTGCTTCAATAAATAGAATTCTGTGTCCTTATCGTCAGGATTTCATGCAGTTTTCCACTGTTTTGATGCATGGACTCCTTGTGGGTCCGTTCCAGCTCAGAACGTTCTGTGGATGAGGCGCGGTGACCTGCCTGGTGCTGGGCTCTGTGCGTGTCTGACGGGGGGGACAAGGAATGGACCAAGGGAGGAAAACTCCAAGGGAACAACGAAAATCGCAACTGTCACCCACTTTCCCATTTCTTTGCAGTGTCGAGTAACCAGCGTTACCAGTAACATCTCTTGGCATTTTGGAAACTAGTACTGTTTAGGTAGTTGTAACGCACATTTGTTTTTGAATAACTGGGCTTCAGTAGGAACTGTACCTGCAGGGTAGTTTTATTTAGATAATCATAGAATCACAGGATGGTTTGGGTTGGAGGGACCTTAAAGCTCCCCCAGTGCCCCCCCTGCCATGACAGGAACATCGTCACCAGCTCAGGGTGCTCAGAGCCCGTCCAGCCTGGCCTGGGATGTCTCAGGGATGGTTCATCCACCACCTCTCTGGCCAACCTGGGCCAGGCTCTCACCACCCTCAGGAGAAACGATTTCGTCCTTCTATCTAGTCTAAATCTACCGTCTTTTATTTTAAAACTACCCTCCTTTGTGATACGATGATGTGGGCAGGACACTCAAGCCGTGCTTGCTCGAAGCTTCCGCATTGCTTGAGTGGATTAATTGCGGGTCCGTCCGTGCTGGCATCCAGTGTGCCAGCCTGGAACACAGGAATGCGCTTGGAAACAAACCTTGACGGAAAATGAAGTAATGCTTTGGAATCACGGCATTGTCTGAGGCTGTGCTTATCCTTCTCCGCTTTTGGAAACCGGCTCATTCTTTGCGCCTAAAAATAGAACAAGTTGAGAAGGGGAGGGATAGAGTCACAAGACTAATGGGCAGCTATGTCCCTTGAGTCATATATACTAAATAATAATGCTCAAGGTGCACATTTTAATTGAGGTTTGCAACCCCGTCCACAGCGATGTGAATTTTAGTGTCATGTTTGAGGGCACGAGAACTTGTAGCTCTATAGAAAGTACTTGAAAAGCTCCACGTGGCGCTGGGTTGCCCTGAGCGGTTCCAGCGCTCACCGCTGACAGGAGCGCACGTTGTCCTCCCGCGTTCTCCGTCCTCTCCCAGCGCTGCCCGTCGCTATGGGGCATCACGACGTCCCTGTTCCTTCCGAGCGCGGCCCCTCGGCCCCGCAGGCTCTGAGCTCCTGCAAGAGCAGCCACATGGCGCTTAATCGGGAGGAGCAGGACCAGAGCAGCAGCACTTCTCAATGGCAGAAAATGATAAGATGAGAAGGTGTGAAGATACGTCTGCTCCTGTCTGGGTGGAGGTGTCAGCAAAACCGCCCCGTTTTTATTGCTGTCACCTCCCACTTGACTCGTAGTTGACTGTGGCCACCCCTTTAATCTCCCAGCTTCTTTGCAGGTGCAGTTCCGTTCGTGTTTCCGTCCATCGGGCCGAAGTGCGAACTGCACCCTTAGAGTGACGCGTTTCCTTTGCTTTGGGCGCAGGAGGAAGCGGAGATCCAGGCGGAGCTGGAGCGGCTAGAGAGGGTCAGGAACCTACACATCAGGGAACTGAAAAGGATACACAATGAAGATAATTCACAGTGAGTACATGCGATTCGGGGACAAGAAGGTGTAACATCCCTTTATTCCCTTCATCAAGGGAAACCCGTAATCTTTTTTAAGCTGGTGTTACAACTGAATATGTCAATTAACCATGGGGATGGCACGGTGATACAGCTTGAAGTTAATGAGAGACAAAAGCTTCCAGGTGCATCAACGCACCATTGTTTAGTTTTTATCAGTGATCAAATAATATTATATCTAGCAGTTGTTAACGCAGTTTTAGTATTTTTCTGTCTCAATATAAAAATGTTGTTTCTAAGCTGTAATTTATTGTACATTATGTCTACCAGTGTTCTTAAATCACGTCTTTCTCACCAGATTTAAAGACCATCCAACGCTAAATGATAGATATTTGTTGCTACATCTCCTGGGTAGAGGCGGCTTCAGTGAAGTATACAAGGTAAATTTGAAGTGGCAATCTGGTGTAGCCTGGGTCTGCAGTGAAATGCTGCAGTAAGCAGAACTTTACACGTGTTTTCTCAGTGGGGTGTGTGCTTGTGGACAGAGGGAGGACGAAGCGCATGGTGCATCTGGCTTGCATTAGGCAGCAGGCCTGAGATTTGGCAAGGTCAGATCAAAGCGCAGAGTATTCTGTTGTTTTCAGAGCTGCTCGCTTTCATCAGTAAAACTGAATTCCATCAGAATGCAGGGTTGCTCTTCACTCGGTGTGTCGTAGTCCCGGTTTGCTGGGCGGGGATATCGGTTCGTTACAGCTTGTCTGCTTTTGCAATATTAACTCGAAGTTGTGATTCCTACTGACTTTCAGCTCTTCTCTCTGCAGGCATTTGATTTAACAGAACAGAGATACGTAGCTGTGAAAATACACCAGTTAAATAAAAACTGGAGAGATGAGAAGAAAGAAAACTATCACAAGTAAGTGAGGCTGTAAAGCAGGCAGCCGTGTTCCCAAACTCCTTTGCTTATCCAGGGTCTTCGTTTTCCTGGAGTGCTTAATCCTTTCACAGACTGTTGGGACCACGCCTGCGTGGTGGCCTGGGGGAGGCGCAGGAGGCCTTTGGGTGCTGGTGACGCTCGCTCCGCGGTGCCGCGGGTTCGGTGAGCTCTGCAGGTGGCCGCCAGGCCTCCTCGACACAGAGACAGGGCTGGGGTCCGAACTGCCCGCGGGTCACGGGGACGCACTGGGCCGGTGTGAACCCTGCAGGTCGGGCTGCTGAGCTTCACGGGATTTTTCTAGAACTTGCTGATTTTTGTATTCAGCTATTTTGGATCCCCGAACAGTTTATGATGAGGTTATTCTGTTTTGGCAAGCAGCACCGATAATCAAGATCAGTTATTCTGTAGTATCGCCAGCGTTTGAGGTGCGCTCATTCTGTGGTTTTCAGGAGCTGTTCTGGGCAGTTCCTCGGTTGTTTTCCTTTTCTTACCCTGTCTGAACAATGTTCCGGGATCGATTGGAGTGGGGCTGATGTGTGCTGTGTGTTCACTATCTGCAGAACTTAACATTAATCACTTGTATGACTAATGCTCAGACTTTCCTATTTTCAGACACGCGTGTAGGGAGTACAGAATTCACAAAGAACTGGATCATCCTCGAATAGTTAAGCTATATGACTACTTTTCGTTGGATACTGACTCGTAAGTTATGTCGCTATGTCCTTGACTTGCTTTGACCATTCACTACCTGTATTTGGTCTCTTAGAACGTTGCAGGACAGTGCAGAGAACGTGCACACCAGCGTCACAGACCGTACCGCAGAGACGTCTGCGGTGCGTTCAATGTACGGTGGTTTTCTAGAGACAGCAGCTCACAAACCAGTGTGCTGTATTATGCCAGATGTGCTGCTTTACTGGTAGATCCTGCTTTGCTGGCCTGGCAGATGCCCCAGCTGATGCAGCTTTCCAGTGCTGGGTCTGGCGCTTCCTGGGGCATCTCCGACTCTTGTACTGTTGAGTATTGGGGGCTGTGCTCATGGTAGCTTGTTTTTAGAAAGGGATTAACAGGCTGCAGGACTCTTAATTGAATATATTGACTGAATAGGTAAATCTTACAGCCAAGCAATAAAAATGTGTTCCGATTTCTATCAGGTGCCTTCATGATAACAAGTGCTGTTTTGCCCTCAGGTTTTGTACAGTGTTAGAATACTGTGAGGGAAACGATCTGGACTTCTACCTGAAACAGCACAAGCTCATGTCGGAGAAAGAGGCGCGATCCATTATCATGCAGATTGTGAACGCTTTAAAATACTTAAACGAAATCAAACCTCCCATCATACACTATGACCTTAAACCAGGTATGCCGTGCTGCTGGCCGATGGGCGCCAGGCCGCCGCGTAAGGGGAACGGGTGCTGAGTGACGCGGGGAGGTTGGTCTCGGTCAGACGGCAAAAGGAGACGGGGCTGTCGGGGAAGCGCATCTGCAACAAGAGAAAAGAATAAAACGCATAGAACGTGCTGTGGAAAGGGCATCGTCTCCCAGAATTGCCACACGAAACAAGGAAGGGACATTCCAGAAAAAGTAGCTCCTTGTTCAGGACGAGCCCTTGAACCTCTGAGCATGTTTGGTTTCTTAATGTCCTGCTTGTATTCTGCTGGTGAGAGCTGCTGTTGTTGCTTCATAAAGGTTCCGTTAATTACTGGAGTGTTTCATGTTCCCGTTCCCCTGGCTTGTTCTTTCTGTAATCGTCCGCCTGCAAATTCGGTGGCACAACTTGGAGTGTTTAGTTTCCCGTGTGGTGCGGCAGCTCCCAGAGCTGAGGACGCGCGGCTGGTTTGCTCAGGTCTGCCTTTGAGTTCTGTGGCATCTCCCGGGTAGAAAGTCCCCTCCGAGTGCCGCTGCAGTTCTCCCGTTATCCCTGGGCAGGGACGCGAGGGCAGAAGTGGCAGTGCTCCCTTTGGTACAGAAGTGGAAGAAGTGCTGCCTCTTGGCTACGGAGCCTTTTTTTGTCCTAGGCCAGTAAAAGCGGGCAGTTATCCCTGGCTGTGTCCCTGGACTGGTGGCACTTCATCAGCATTGTGAAACCGCTGTGTGATGTGGTTTGTTGCATCAGCCCGAGGAATCTGTACAGGAGATGGTGCTGTTGCTCTAGTGACCCCGCTCCTTCCGCCTGCTCTGGCTGCCCGAGCACGCAGCACAGCTCTGCCCACGGCCTGCTGGAGCCGTGATTCGTGCGCTGCCATCACGCACGATTCTGCTGCCTTCTTGTAGGCTTTGCAAGAACAGTGAGGATCTGACTTCTTGATCCTTGCTGGATTTGTAAGAGACTCTTGCCTAAGCAATAATTGTCCTTTTTGAGCTTAGAAAGCCACTGGGGAGCGTTGCCAGGAAGGAGAGAGTTTCTGGCTTGTTGAGAGGCCAGGGCAAGTCAGGACTTCTGGGCAGAATGAGTCATGACTCTGTGAGTGCTTCTTCATCCTCCGTTTTGACCTGCCCTCCCAACAGGACCCTGGGAGGGGTCAGAACTGCGCGGCATCAGGCTCGTTTGGCCAATACGACTCAGAACGTGGAGGCTCCAAGTAATTTCAGGCCACTGGGTCACTGAAGGATGGGCAGATCAGTTCTCGCACTGGAGTTGTCTCTGGCGCTCAGAGTATTGAGTATTGAGCACGCACCCCGGGGTGCTGCAGCTCCTGTGGGCTCCTTGTGTTCTCATGCAGGCTGCCAGAGTTCAATGCCATTTTATTCTTGGTTTGTTTTTCATGCTAGATATGCATCCTAAGGGGCTGTTTCCTTCCTCTCTGTAGGTAACATTCTTCTAGTCAATGGTACTGCGTGTGGAGAGATAAAAATCACCGATTTTGGACTTTCCAAAATCATGGATGATGACAGCTACAACTCTGTGGACGGCATGGAGCTGACATCGCAGGGGGCTGGTACTTACTGGTAAGTGTCGCCCGGGGCACTCGCAAGTTACACATCAAAACCGGTTTGTAAACAGCTTTGGATCTCTGTCAGCTCTGCGTGTGCTGCCATTGTGTGTGACAGCTTGAGACACCGAGGCTCGAGACCCCAGGAATTGCTCCTGTTGTCACAGGGCTCCTTTGAGGCTGGCAGCTTCTTACTTTTCGGTGGCTTAGTGTTGATACATTTGAAAACCAAGGGGCCTGGTGAAAAACCGCACGTGCTGCTGAGACAGCGAGCTCTGGAGCGGAGCTCGGCTGCTGTTGCAGTCTGTGATGGTGCTGTCTGACGGTTTAAGCAAGGAGGAGGAAAATACTATGTCTATCTGGAAATTCAGGTACATGAGGGCAATGGAAAGAGAATTCCAGTGAAATGAGGAGGTGAAAATCCATCATTAGCTCTTACAGAAAATCTCACAGCGCTGTCTGTAGCCGGAGCTTCACTTCGAGGGTCACGTGAAAGATGTTTTCAGCAATGTTGCATGTTCAGTGCCCAGTGCTGTGGCTGCGGCCGGTGCCGCCGAGCGCGGTTCTGCGCTGTTAGCCAGGCTGCAGCGCGGCGCTGTGAGAGCAGCTGTGCAGGAACGTTTGCTGAGGCCTCTGCCTTGTACAGCTTTGTTCTGTTCCTAAAAACGAAACTAAGTGTGGTTTGAGCGAGGCTGAGTGTCTCTAACTAGGACGTGGCATCCGGGGTTGCATTTCTAGAAATGTCTTTTGGCTGCGTGTTTCTATTGTGGAATTGTTGGCCGAGCCCTTTTAACAACAAATTCCAGTTCTGAAGATAAAAGAAAATGGGATGATTGTATGTGCTCTGGTGCAAATAAACCGGCTGACAGCCCGGAGCCCGAGCGCCTGCAGAGCCGGGGTCACCGCTCCTGGACGGAGATCAGGGCTGGAACACGCACGGGAGTGAAACTGGGTCCTTCAAGTCTCAAGTCAATACCTGATCACAGCAGCTTTTTCCTTCATTTCTGAAGAAAAAGACTGAAAGTATTTCGAGATGCTGCTCATAACCTAATGTCACTTCTTTCCAACCAGGTATTTGCCACCAGAATGTTTTGTGGTTGGGAAAGAACCTCCAAAGATTTCAAACAAAGTTGATGTGTGGTCGGTGGGAGTCATCTTCTATCAGTGTCTCTATGGCAGGAAGGTAAGAAGGCATTTGACTCCTTTCCTAGCAGTGATTCCCAAACCGGAGACACCCCAGACACGTTCCGTCCCTTTAATTCAGTGTGAGCGTGGGAGCAGCGCGTCCTGCTCGTCTGGCTGGAGTCTGCAGCACCTTCACGGCATTCGTGGGCTTCTTGCCTGGAAAAATGCTGATGTCAAGTGACGATAAACAGCAGCCTTGCGCGATTGTTTTGAGGCCCATCACCAACCTTTAACAAGTGTCTTCTGTTTTTTTGGTAGCCCTTCGGTCACAACCAGTCACAGCAAGATATCCTGCAGGAGAACACAATTCTGAAAGCTACCGAGGTGCAGTTCCCTCCAAAGCCAGTAGTCACGCCGGAAGCGAAGGTAAATCTTGCGGCGAGGTCGATGGCGCCGTGTGTGCGGATCCGCGATCGCCACCGGCGCTTCTGTGCGCTCTGTGTCCCCGGAGCCCGCGGGGCTGTGTGTTTAACCCGGTCTGCAGAGCGGCCGCTGGCTCTGTGCTGTACCCGTCAGATGAGGACTGGGCGGCGCAGCGTTCGTGCCGCGCTCAGCCTTTCTCCTGATAACACAGGCTCCGCTGCGCGAGCTGGGCTGTCTGGGCACGGGGAAGGAGTTTCAGGGTTGTCAGATTGGCTCCGCTCCCAACGGTTTCTCGGTCAAATAAACTCTCTTGTTTCTGTCTGGCTACTAACTCTGGTCTTGCCTTTGTGGGGCCTGTGCAGGCGTTCATCAGGCGCTGCTTGGCGTACCGAAAGGAGGACCGGATAGACGTCCAGCAGCTGGCCTGCGACCCCTACTTGCTGCCTCACATCCGCAAATCCGTCTCCACGAGCAGCCCAGCTGGAGCTGCGATCGCGTCGACCTCTGGCTCCTCCAATAACAGCTCTTCAAACTGAGACTCGGGAGCAGGCCAAAAACTGCTTGAGAAACGGGCGAAAAAGACAGACTTTCAGAAACAGCGTTGGAACAGAGGAATCCGCAAGGGTCTCAAACCTGTACCAGGTGCTTTTTTTTCTCTTGCTTTTTTCCATCCATAGAGCATGACAACATCAACTCTCATCAAGAAAACCTTGGGCATCTAGGCCAAGCCACGTGGATAGGAGATGGCTTGAGGTTTAATGACCACAAACGGTGGCTGCTCTGAGCAAGGAGGGGAAACTCAAGAAAATACAAAAAGACATGGTTCCATGTACTGTGAACTTGTGAACATGCAGCCTTGGGGAATCCAGGACGCCGTGTGTGCTTCATATGAAGAATGTGGACTCTGGAAAAAGACTGGGCTAGTCCAGTGTTGATATTTAAACATTGTTCTTTTTCTTTTAATAAAGTTTAGGTAACATCTCCTGAAAAGCTCGAAGCACCAACGTTCAGCTGGGGATGATATATGACTCTTTGCCCTTTGGAGGGGAAAAAAAGTTGATCCTGCCTGTTCATGGCACTAGAGTTAGTGTTTTACCCCTAATTAATTTCAGTTTTTTAAAAATAACAATTTTTTGGAAGAAAAGCAGTTTTCTGGTCTCAAAGTGAAACCCATATTAGCAGGTTTGCCGCAGTGTTGTTCTGCGACGGCGCAGCCTTCGGCTCCCTCGCTGGGGGCGGCTCGCGGCCCAGGCCGCCACAGGTTCCGGCTGCTGCTTCACGGCTCTCACAACGGTTGCCCCTCTTTAACTGACGTGGAGTGCTGTTCTTTTTGAAGACGCCCTGGAACACGTTCCCGCCCTGCTCCGGTGAGCGCGGTGGTCCCGGCGGGAAGGGTCGCGGCGCGGCCGGTGCCAGGTGTGCCCGTCTCCCGCAGCACCGCACCCATCTCGGTACAAAGTGCGAGGCTGAAGACTCTTCTCACGCGAGGTGACCCCGCAGCAAAGCCTCCTCCCTCCCTTAGTGCTTTCCTTTTGAAACCCGCTGCCTTCCCTAACTTGTGCTGCGCTCGCAAATGGGGGGCAAGGAGATACTGTTCTAGAAGGGAGCAGACACCCTAATTATTGCTTTTGTCTCCTGTCTGTAATCCCGGAGGGTTCTCACCCCTCAGCTGGGAGACGCAAACCTCCTGTCCCCCTCTGCCCTGTTTTCTCCCCGCGCTGAAGGAAAAAGGAGCACACAAAAAGCACAGCACTCGAACATGTGGCAGCCAGGTTGCAGCGCTGCTGCCATGTGGCGGGAGTTCAGAGCCAGGAAATGTTTAAAGCTGCAGCGTTGGAGAGCAGGGCTTGTCTGGGAGCAGCTCCTGTGGTGCACCATTGCAGTTTAGGGGGTGTTTAAAACCAGGTTCCCCGGTGCAGGCTCCCTGCCCGCTGCCCCGGGCCCCGCGGTGCGTGTCGGCCCCTGCGGCGCCGCCGGGAGCGGCCGCAGCCGCGCGGGGCTGTTGGGGACACTCGGTGTCCCAGTGGCCTTTCCGGGGCAGGGGGTGTTCTCACCGCGCTCGGGGGCGGCTCCGCTCGGCTGCCGCGCTGCGAACCGGCGCTGCCAGGGCTGCGTTGAACCTGCTCGGGACCTTGTGGTTGACTGAAAAAAATGGAGAGTCTGTCGACATTAAGTAACGGGCCTGGGAACGGGAGAGCTCTGCCCCTGTGATTTTTATTGCTATTTTTGTAGTGACTCTCGGGCTTTTCACTGGACGTGCTGGCTTGCAGCTGCATTAAGGTGGCCTCTCAGCTGTCGTGTGTTAACCGAAGAAAAGCTCCATCTTTCCATCCCCAGCGTGGTTCCTGGGCCCTTTCCATCCCGCGGCTCGGCTCTGCTCCACAAGTTACCTGTTGGCGAGCGGCGCCTCCACGGGTCCGTTCGGCCTCCGTCTTCAAACAGGGCTGACGCTCCATCCCGCTCGCTGGCCCTGGCGGTTCGGTGTCTGTCCGCATCGGGGACAATTCTAGAAGGGTTTTCCTGCCCGGTCCCGTTGTTTCTCGGCCATACAGTGTGTGCTCTCTGTGGGTGTGATTCGTTTTGTGTCAGATGCATTTCTTCCTGCTGTGCGACACCCATGTAGGGGCCGACGGCGGCGAAGAACCTGCTAGAATTCCGGCTGCGACGCCGTCCTCGTTAATACGGGTTTCACTTCCAGTAACAGACCCTATTGCCACACTGTTCCTTTACTTAAAGAAAAGTGTATGAAGAATTTGTAACTTAAAGCAGGCCAGACTGTTTTGGCTCTACCCAACAGATGAGACATGGATATTAAAATAAGTTTTAAGAAACTGATTTGCTTGGCTCTTACTGTTCTGCTCTTGGTAGCACCGGCACGAGCTCCAGTACGGTGGCTGCGCGGAGGTGACGCGGGGTGTAGGACGGAGGGTGGTTGTGCCATGCGGGGTGTAGGACGGAGGGTGGTTGTGCAACGCGGGGTGTAGGACGGAGGGTGGTTGTGCCACGCGGGGTGTAGGACGGAGGGTGGTTGTGCCACGCGGGGTGAAGGACGGAGGGTGGTTGTGCCATGCGGGGTGTAGGACGGAGGGTGGTTGTGCCACGCGGGGTGTAGGACGGAGGGTGGTTGTGCCACGCGGGGTGTAGGACGGAGGGTGGTTGTGCCATGCGGGGTGTAGGACGGAGGGTGGTTGTGCCATGCGGGGTGAAGGACGGAGGGTGGTTGTGCCATGCGGGGTGTAGGACGGAGGGTGGTTGTGCCATGCGGGGTGAAGGACGGAGGGTGGTTGTGCCATGCGGGGTGTAGGACGGAGGGTGGTTGTGCCACGCGGGGTGAAGGACGGAGGGTGGTTGTGTTCGGCTGTGAGATCTCGCTGTTGGAGGTGGGAATCACTCAAATTTACCATGTTTTAATTACTGGCATCAGTTTTGTTCTGGAACATGGGGACAGACGCCCGAGGTGGGTTCGTCCCTCGGTTCCCGTTGAGCAGCAGCTGCCCTGAGCCGCTCTCTGGGGCTGGGACGTAAATCCGGCCTTTGTGGTGTCTGTCGGTGGGAATCGCGCCGAGCTGGGTGTCCTGGCTGGCTGTGCCGAGCCGGCGGCCACGGCCGCGGGACACGACGCGCCGGTCTCGGTCACCGGGAATGACCGCGCTGTGCGGTGACGAGGACTCGGCTCCTTTAATTCCTTACGGCCGAGTCTTTGTCAGCTTTAAAAAATACAAAAGAAACTGGAACAAGACCTTGGCAGCCCAAGACGTGGAGTCTGTTTATATCTGCACTAATAACCAGGGAGCACCGGCTCACCCGCCGGCGTCCCCCACCCGCTCCGCGGGGTGTCCCCAGCGTCCCCACCACGCGAGGGGCCGCGTGTGTCCCCCAGAGCTGCTGGGGACCCGCGTTCCTCCGCAAACCTGACGTCACCCTCGCTTGCACTTGAACTTGAGTCAGCGTTCAGCTGAGCGCGGGTGAAACCGAACACCGAGCGGCTCCGGCTCCCTGCCGGCTGCTGCAGTTGATTATTTCTTGGCCCCCTGTGCCAGTTTTGATGATGCGGCACCGATCTTGGGCAGGGGGAGGCGGCGGCGTTTCAGCAGCGAATGCGCGACCGTCCCGCAGGAGCCGGTTCCCGCGTGTGCCGCGTGCCCGTGTGTGCCGCGTGCCCGCGTGTGCCGTGTACCTGTGTGTGCCGTGTGCCCGTGTGCGCCGTGTACCCGTGTGCGCCGCATGCCCGGGACCCCGGCAGAGGCAGAGTTGCACGCAGCTGGGTGCCAGCAGGGATGAGGTTGCGCAGGGGCCGGACGCTTCACCTCCGGCGTTAGCGGTCAAGAGTCCCGCTAGGGAAGGAGCTTCCTCTGCCAAATGGGCCAGTCCCGGGTGTTTTGTGACCTGGCGAACCCTCAACACCAGGTTTGTGCCACTGCCGGTGTCTCCTGGGGGATGTTTTCGGGGTGCTGTGTGAGCCTGGCTCAAGCAGTCTTGACTTAAACCCCCCCATTCCCAGCACGAAGGGAAGAGATCTGCAGCACGTGGAAGTGGGACCTGGCGCATCCCTGACCCCCACCCCCCTGGAGCTGCCTTTTTAGCCAAATTCCACTGGATCCTTGCACTGATACTCTGAATTCCCACCGCTGCGTGTGGCTGCGCCCGCGGTCTGCGCTTCGCCCTGTGCCCGGCGCTGCCCTTGGGGACAAGCGGGTGGCCCCCGGCCATCGCCCTGGGTGGGGGCGAGAGGCCAAGCAAACGCGGAGCCGCCCGGCCTCCCCTTGCGCGTTCACAGCCCGGAGCAGGCGTCTTGGCCACAAGGACGCTATTGTCTGTGTGGGAGCCGGGGCTGAGGCTGAGACGCGCTCTCGTTTCATGCATTAACTGCACGGGAATTGGCAAGAGCCGCGGGCTGCCCGCGCCGCACGCTCCTCGTGGCTCCCAGCCCTGCGCCGGGCCCGGGAGGGGCTGTCAGAGCCGTTCTCCCTCTGTCCCTTGGCTGCAGCTCGTTGTTCCTGTTGCTTTGTCGCTCCTCATTTCCAAACGCCAACCGGCTGCTGGGTCAGCGCGGGGGGGACTCGGTGCTTCGAGCTGCTCCAGTAAAGCCTGAAACCAGAGGTTGGCCACCGTCTGCCCCAGCAGCGTCGGGTGAGCGTCACCGGCCCGCAGGCGCGGAGCTGCTCGCCCATCCGGCGCTGTTTGGGCTGCAGGGGCTGCAATGGCCCAGCTGGAGCTGGAAAGGCCTGAGATGGAGGGAAAAATGCTGCAGGGAGCAGTGGGTGAGGATGGAGAACTGGATCTCGCATCCCCGCTCCAGCAGCCCCGGGGAACGCGGGCAGCGGGTTTACAAGGTGCTTGGCTCTGGTTTGCATCTGTGGGAGGAAAAACACGGGCTCTGCTCAGCGCCGTCCTCCCTTGGCCGTGCGGGAGCCACGAGCGCGGGCTGGCGGGGCCGCGGGACACGAGCGGCCGCGTCGCCACCTCCTCGCTGTCGGCTCTGGCCCAAAACCGCTTTGTTCAGCATCTGCTCATCCCAGCTCCCGCTAATCCCAAAGACCCGCCCGCTCGCACCCAGACCCGGGAGAGCGGCTGGGGTGGATGCCACAGCCCCTCCAGGCCAGTGGGACCAGCAGGGGGATGGAGGGGCCGTGCCCGTGGCTGAGAGGTGAGGCCGTGGCAGAGCTGAGAAGCGAAGCATCGGGGCTGCGCTGCTGCTCGAGCGCCGCGGGACACGGGGGGATCGCGCTCCCCGCTCTGGACGATGCCGTTCGGGATGTGCTGTCCCTCCATCGTGCTCCAGCCCCTTCCCGCCCCGCTCTGCAGCCCCGCTCCGCTCGTTCGCTCCTGACTCATGCAGAGAAAGTGTTGGGGTTTTAGTTTGTTTTAAAGACAGTTTTTTTGCGAATGGCTGGAATGCATTTCTCCCCCTTTCCGGAGCCTGCGGGGGGGAGGCGGGGGGCTCGGCAGCGGCTCGCCCCCGCGGCGGAAGGGCCGGGATCTCGGCGCTGGCCCTCCCGGGGCTGGAGCGCCCTGGAATTCCTCGTGGCAGCTTTGAGCGAGCACATCTGCTTTTAATAAATTATTTGCAGCTTGAACTCGCCTGACTTTCAGGGGCTGCACCAGAGAGAGAAGCAAAGAGCCCGAGAGCCTCAGCGCTGGGCAGCCACAGAGGGACCCCGCTTGCAGTGCTGGGAGGATTTGGGGTGTCCCCAGCAGCTGCCAAAGCCCCATCTGCTCCTGGCCAGAGGGGACGGGACGGTCAGTTGGGAGGCAGGGAAATAGCTCTTCATTTTGGCCAGGATCCTTCTACCCGCAGCTGGTGCTGAGCAGAGCTCAGGCTGATCTTAAATTATGTTTCTGCACTCAGGCGACAAACACAGGGAGTAAACTGCCTCCCCGACCCCCCAGCTCGGGGGAGCCCCAACCACCGATGCTGAGACCCCCCGCTTTCCTTGGGGAAACCAAACCCGGGAGCATCAGCATCGCCCCATGGGCACCCACACGCTGGAGCCACGGAGGAGCTGAGCCCTGTCCATGGAGGGGAGGGTGCCGACGCACACTGGTGCTCCGGGAACAAGGCCCCTGCTGTACCCCATGTGGGTCCCCCCGTGATGTGTCGTGCCCCGTATCCCATTGGTGGGGCTGTGGCCACCCCCGCTGCAGAGCCTGGCAGAGGCGTGTGGGGGAACCCGAATCCATCGCTGGGCGGGGGGTGGCCCTGGCCGTCCCGCCTGTCTCCGGCACAGGGAGAGCGACGTGGCCTCCCCGCCGCGGCGCGGGGGAGCGCGGCGGCAGACGCCAGCACGGCCTCTTCCCTCAGCAGTGACCTCAGCGCCGCGGCGCCTGCCAGGTGGGTGTTGATCTTGGCCCGGCCCGTGCGGTTGGGGGCCAGGATGAGGCCGAGGCGGCGCGGGCGCAGCGCGGAGCTCGCGGCGGGGCCTGGCAGGTGCTGCTGCGCCCCGGCTGCCATGGCTGAAGCGACGTCCGTGGCAGCGGCAGCCCCTGGACAGCCGCTGCGTGCCGACGGGCTTTGCTCTGCAGCGCTGGAACCCCCGGTGCTGCCGAGAGCGACGGGACGAGGGGACACCCTTGGAAGAGCAGGATGTGCAGCCCCCCTGGTTGGATACAGAATCAATCACAGGATGGTTTGGGTTGGAGGGACCTTCCCAGCCCCCCAGTGCCCCCCTGCCATGAGCAGGGACATCCTCACCAGCTCAGGGTGCTCAGAGCCCCGTCCAGCCTGGCCTGGGATGTCTCAGGGATGGTTCATCCACCACCTCTCTGGGAACCTGGGCCAGGCTCTCACCACCCTCAGGGCAACAATTCCTGCCTCATGTCCAGCCTGAATCTCCCTCCTTTAGTTTAAAACCATCGCCCCTTGTCCCATATGGTACCTCCATGTCCTCCCCAGGCTCTAAGACAGACCCCTCGGACGTGCCGCTGCTCAGACGTGGCTGACGGGTTGGTGCGGGTCCTTCCTCCAGAGCACGTCCACGCAGGCCTGTGCTGCAGACACCGCTCTTGTGGTCCACAGCTCCCCAGATCCCGTCCTCTAACCCCTCTGGCATGAACCAACACCAAACGTGCCCCGTGTCAGCCCCAAACTCAGTAACTTGCAGGGTGTCACCCCAATGGCTGGGTCCATCACTGGTGACATTTGTTTTCCAGCCTGCAGGAAGCCGAGCGTCCCCCGCTCACCCGTTTCCGAACGCGTCGGGTGAGCCCCGGCCGAGCCCGTTGCTCCGTCCCTGGCCCGGTGCACGGAGCTCTCCGCAGAGGACGCCGGCGGCGCCGTCACCTCCCTGCGCGCGGCCGCGTCCCCTCGCCTGGGTCACCTCCCTGCGCGCGGCCGCGTCCCCTCGCCTGGGTCACCTCCCTGCGCGCGGCCGCGTCCCCTCGTCTGGCAGCAGCTCGGCAGGGCCAGGGAGGTCAGACAGCTTGGAAACGTCCCAGGGGACGGGAAAAATGCGCTTCCTCCCAATCCGCTGCAAGAGCAACTCAATTGGTGCTAAACCGGGTTAGGGGGAGTGTAGGCGAGGAGCTGTTGGCCTGCGTTGGGGGAATTAGTTATTAGGAAGTGCTAATTATCTTCTCATCACAAGTAGTGTTGAGGCCTCCGAGACATGGGATGAACCCGACCAGGAGGCAGCGATGCTCCGCGGGATGCAAACCCTTTCGTGTCCCCCCTTTGGACGGGATTTGCCTCCTGGGACAGGGATGTCAGGTTTGTCCAGGATGGGTAAAGGGACGAGTTCACGGGGTGCCGCAGCTCCAGCACGTCCAGCTGCTGACGCCCCAGCGCGGATTCCAGGTGTTAGGGATGGAGATGAGGGTGTGGGCAGCTCCCTGGTCTCCTGGCGCTGTCACACCCGCTCCCTGCAGGCGAGCGTGTTCTCCCCGCGCCGCCTCGATTAACACGTAAACCCCGGCTTAGGAAAAGTCCAACAGCCCCGATGCTGATGTGCTTAATTGGGCCCCCTCTGCAGGGTTCGCATCCCCAAAGCCTGGCCTGGCACCGGCCGCAGGTCCTTCCTGCCTCTCTCTGGGAAACAACGGACTCATTTATTTTCACAAGAACAGCCAAGCCCCACGTGGCTGGCTCAACCGCGTCGCCCGCGTCGCGGGCCGGATCCTGCTCCCCGCTCCAGGGAGCACTGCCGTCGCCTTGGCCTCATTAAAAGCATCGTAGGGTCTGCGTGTCGAGGTCTGACCTGCGTCCCCTTGTGCTGCACAAATCCCTGCAGAGCTCGAGGTGAAGCTCCCGCATCCTCAGGGATGCTCCCACGGGTTGGGCGCCGCAGCCACAAACCTTTCTGCACCGATGCATCCAAATCTTTTCCTTGTGCCACGTTGCCACTCCGTGGGCAATGCCAGGAGAGAAGCTGGACCATTTCAGACGGGTCTGAGCGCAATGCTCCAGTGCAGAGGCAGCACAGTGGGCACCAGCCTGCACAGCTCCCGTGGGGCTTTCCAGCAGAACCACGAGCAAAAAAGGCTCCATGTACCCAGCGAGGTCCCACTGCACTCCCAGTATTCCCCCCTCCCCTCTCAGAGCTCTCTCGGTTGGCTCGGAGCTGCAGACCCGCTCTCCGGCAGCCGATGCGCAGGTGAGCCGGGGCCCAGCTGCTCGGCGGCCGTTTTCTCTTCCCAGGTTTCAGGAATTTGAGGCTGAATCCCCCCGGTGCTCGTCTGACCTGTTGCAGCTGCGCTGCGTTGGTGCTGATGGTTTCTAAGGTGCAAATGGTTTTTAGTACAGAAGAAAACCCTTCTGAGCAGGAATCAGGTGTCTGTGTGCGCATCCTTACACAGAAACACACAGCCCCACAGCCACGGAAAGTTCGGGAAATCTGATTTCCAGTGTTTTGTATGTTTTCCTTCTTTGCGTGTCTTTTGGGGCCCTGGGCAGCCCTGCCTACAGGTGAGGTGTAAAAAAAAGTCAATACAATATTTTAAAGTTTTAAAAGACCTTTTGCATTCAGCTCTTGTATATGGGATATATCCGTAAGAGCACACTGTCCGCTCCTCAGCAGAGCTCGGGGAAGCCGGGGTGCTGCACCCCTGCAGCTGGAGGGATGAGGCCGCTCCCTGAGCAGGGTGGAAGGTGCGACGAGCTGCGTCCGACCTCAGCATCTCCCATGCAGGTGAGACGGGGCTGCGCGGCTCGATGCCGCAGGGACGGACGGAGGAGGGTTCAGCTGGCTTGGCTCGGCAATTTGGGATGAAATGACCCCTCGAACACGCAGAGGTACAACCCAAAATGTGCAGCGATGGGCGGTACCAGCCGCGGTTCCTCTGGCTGCCGGTGGTGCCTCCCACGCCGGTCCCGGGCAGGGGAAGGTGGACACGGCGAGACCCAGAGTGGGGCTGGTGGCACCGTGGGCATCTCCCACGCACCGCCGGGGGCACCTGGGGTGCAGGGGGTGCTGCGTGTCCCCTGCTCGGGGGCCCGCCCTGCCGGGGGTGCAGGGATGTACTGGCTGCCAACACCCCCAGGCCCCCATCACCCCCAGACCCCCATCACCCCGAGCCCCGCCGAGCAGCGAGACCGAGAGCCCGCGCCGCCCCGCTCCCCGCGCCGCCCCGCTCCCCGCGCCGCCCCGCTCCCCCCGCCGCCCCGCTCCCCCCGCTCCCCCCGCCGCCCCGCTCCCCGCGCCGCCCCGCTCCCCGCGCCGCCCCGCTCCCCCCGCCGCCCCGCTCCCCGCGCCGCCCCGCTCCCCGCTCCCCCCGCCGCCCCGCTCCCCCCGCCGCCGTTTCGGGCCGGGCAGCGCGGCTCCGCTGACGCGGTGTCTGCGGCCGGCGCACACGCTTCGCTTTTTTGTTTCTTTAATTTACTTTATAAACTTTTTTCCTCCTTTCCCCTTTCCCCTCCCTCTCCTCACCGTCCCTGCTCCTCCTCCTCCCCCCCCGGCTCCCTCCTCCCCGCCCGCCCCCTCCGCCGTCCCCCGGCCCCGGAGCAGCGAGGCCCCGAGCGGAGCGGAGCGGGGCAGCGCCGGGCATGGGGCGCGGTTCGGCGGGACCGCGGCCCCTCCGCGCCCCCCTGCGCACCCCCCTCTGCTGCCTCCTCGGCCTCCAGCTGCTGCTCGGCGCTGCGCATCCAGGTGGGATCCCCATCCTCCGGGCCCCGCTTTCCTCTGACACCCCCCTTCTTCTGAGCCCCCTCCCTCCAGGACCCCCCCTCCCCGCCCGCTTCCCGCTTTTAATTCTTTCTGGGGGGAGGGGGGTGCAAGCAGCCCGGGAGGTGAGGGAGCCCCCCCAGCCCGGCTCCGCGGGGCGCTGCCCGGGAGGGTGGGGGCACCGCCGCGCTCTGGCTCGGTTCACAGCGCTCCGGTTTGTTTCCTCCCAGGATGTTTTATTTGTTTCCATCGCGGTTTGTTTCACTCCATCCTCCGCCGCTCGCCGTTCGTTCCGCCGCCGTTTGTTTTCACCCCGTTTCGCCGCCTTTTCTCTCGCTCTGATTTTTTTTAGTTCAACTCCCCGCGCCGCCCGGCCACGCAGCGTCTGGCCGCCCGGCGGAAACGCGCCCGCGGCCGCGGGGGGGCCGGGGGGCGCCGGCCCGCACTGCCCCGCAGCCGCGCTCCGGCCTTTTGTCTCCCCAGAGACAGCGGCGGAGGGGAGGTCGGGAACGGGCCGAAGTGTTTTGTTGGTTTCCTCCCCGTCCCATCCTTGAACGCCCCCCCCCGCAACCGCCGTGTTGATCCCGCGGGGTCGGGACTCGAGTAGGTATTTGCAGACTTGGTGGTGGTTGGTTTTTTGGCTTTTTTGTTTGGTAACTTCTCACTATAAAGTCACCGGGTTGTATTATTTTTGTTTAAACCTTCTGAAGACACCGTGTGCCGGACGCCCGAGGCTCCTCGGAGCAGCCCTGGAACTGCTGCTTGAGACACGTTTTGCCCCAGGACAGTCGAGCACAGAAGCAAGGAACTGCTTTTACTGCTTCCTTGGATTCACTCGGCCCTATTGAGAAAACATTATTTTGTTTAAAAAAGAGCAAAATCGGCTACTCTTGCCTGAACAATAACAACCCTTGGCCTATTTTATTAGGGTACGTTCAGCAAATCCAAAGCAGATTTGGCAGTAGCAGCATGGGAGGGCACCATTCCCCCTGCTTCCCTCTCCCCCCAGTCCCACAGCCCCAGGACTGAGCGTCGCCGCGGTTGCCGGCGCTTTGCGGTGCCATCGGTGCCGTTGGGTGACGGTTCCGTGCCAGGCGAGGGGTCCGGCCCCGGAGTGGAGGGGCAAGGCTGGGAGAAACCCCTTGTCTAAGAAGCAGAAAAAGGAGGCGATGGGGAAGGGGACCCCACAGCCGGGGTGTCCAGGTGGGCGGTGCTGGAGTTTGCCGCTGGTTGGAAACATCTCAGCTGAACCCGCAACATTCCGCAGCCGAATTCCCGTTAAACCTCCCCATAATTTCCTTGAGGGCCGTGCATTCCTCCTCTTGCGGGTCTTAAGGGGGGTATGTGACTTCGGCGGGGCTCAGCTACCTGTAAGTACCGATTCCGGCTGTTTTGCCCTGAAGAATGTTGATGGGATCCAGGTCTGGCGCGTCCCCCTCGCTCGAGGACAGAGGCACCTCTGTCCCGGCGGTTTGCGGCGGCAGCCGACCCTGCGCCGGGGCGGGCGAGGAACAAGGCGGCTTTGAGCCGCCTCCAGCCCGCGGTGCTGAGCCGCTCCCGCTGAGCGTCCCGCTGCCCAGGGGCTGCAAACACTCTCAGCTCTTCCTCCTCCATCCTCAATTTTTCACTGTTGTCCCCAGCACGGAGAGTGGACGCGATGGCACCAAAGAAGGTGCCACATCTGAGGTCCCCCGGTGCCGGGCTGGCTTTGCAGCTGGGAAAGGCTCCTCGCTGGGATTTCGGGGTTGGGGTGGGTTAGTCCCTTGAGCGAGCGCTGTTTGCAAGGATGCTCCTGTGGGGCCCGGCGGGCTGGCCTGGCGGACGGCGTTGCTTTCCCTGGGGAGCCAACGCTTCCTCGAGGGGCTCGTGCCAAATCTCTGCAGCATTGCGCAAACACCCACGTGTCCGCCTTGGGGAAACTGAGGCAGCAGCTCCCGTCCCGCCGCGGCCTGCGGGCGGGGTGACGGCCCCGTGTCAGCGCAGGGACGTGGCCCTGCTGGTGTTTCGGATCAGCTTCTCCACCCGCCGGTACCCGACACCGGGACCCGCGGGCAGGAGCTGCCGCCTCGGCTTCGCGCCGAGGGGAGGTGGCGAATGGGACCTGGGGAAGAATTTACAGCCTGTTAAACAAACAGCAGCCTTTGCGTGAAGCTCCCTCCCCGTTTTCCTCTTTGCAATGGAAACAGCTTGTTGCACAGCAAACGCAGCTCCGAGAAGTTATAACTCGACCTTCTTTGGATGATTTGGGAGCGGGAGGTGGGAGCAGAGGTGTCGGCTTCGCTGCTGAAGGCCCAGCGGCTCCGCGCCGGGCAGGGAGTGGGGACACAGGAGCTCGCGGCCCCGGCGGCCGGACGGGGACAGGGACGGCGGGGACAGGGACGGCGGGGACAGGGACGGCGGGGACAGGGACGGCGGGGAAAGGGACGGCCGCTTGCGCAAGAATGGCGAGAATGAGAAGCAGAAGAGATTTGGCCTGCAGCGCAGAGCTGCCCCCGTCCCGCAGAGCCCAGCGCGCTGTGCTGGCCCTGCAGCGTTCCCGTGGGAAGGCGCTGGTGCAGGAGAAGGTGCTTTCAGGCATGAGGTGATGGTTAAAGCCGCGGTGCAGGTTTCTCTCTCCCACTTGATTTCTGGCTGGATTTTGCACCTTTCCCGGCAGGGCAGGCGCACGCCGCTGCCTTCCCTCTCCCAACAGGTTTTCCAGGGAGAACGTTTTACCCTTGACTCAAAGCAAATGGCTGCCGAGCTGGTGCGATTGCGGAGCGCTCAGCCGTCCTTTCCAGCTGATGAACCCGCAGGGGAGGCTGTGGCTGCGGCGCCCACGTCGGTGGCTCTGCCGGGACCCGGCGCCGCTCCCGGTGCATCGCACCCCACTCGGATCCGTCCATCCCGCCCAGCGGCTTCCTCACGGTGTCGTTTAAGCGATTTGTAAGAGCTCGTTCTTCACGTGCGGCCGAGGAGCAGGGTTTAATTAATTAGAACTGTGCCAAGACTGCGGAGCATCGACATTTTTCTCATTCTTGAGATTGCTCGGAGCCCAAAAGAGACCCACACAGATGCTCCTTTTCTTAAAGGACCCATCTTTAATTAATTAAGGATTAGAAAATGATTAGTGGATCAACTTGCAGATTCTTGGGAGCACTCTTTAGCCCGGAGCAAAGGTTTGGCTGTTTGCAGGGGACACGGGACGTTTTTCAAGCGCGATGGTCCCTGTGTCCCCATCCCGGTGAGAGCTCAGACCTGCCCTGCACCTTGTGCTGTTGCAGCAGGGACACAAATGTGACTTTCTGTGTAAAAGAACACGTTTGCAGGATGGTACTGAGACCGGGGAAGGGGGGATCAGGCGCTCTCCTCTGCTTGCATCCAGACACGGTGACTTCGGGCTGTCGGAACAGCCCCATTGACCCGGCCTTGCCCTTGAGGGCTGAGCGTGAGACGAGCGAAAGCACCCGCTGAGAAAAGCGTCGTGTTAAACATCATTTTTATTAAAAGATAAAACGCCGTGGGACACTGGGGGCTGATCCTTGGTGTGCAGATGTGCTCGGTCTTGGTGAGGAAGGGGGATCCCCTGTCCTGAGCTACCGATGGTGCCACTTAGTGTGTTAATAGTGGGGTCAGAGCCTGGAGCAGATCTGGAGGAAATCCGGGGAAATTTCCCTCCTTCCACCGGTTTCGGGAGGACGCTGGGGCTCCCGTCCCTCGTCCCCGTCACAGCCGTGTGCCAGCCCCTCGAGCTGCCCGGGGACGAGCGTCCCCCGCGGAAACGTTTCTTTCTCTGCATCCTGGGCAGAATGGACTTTAACGTCGGCAGAGAGGCTGCAGAGCGGTGTGTGGAGCCCACCGGAGCCTTCCCGCGGCAGCAGACAGCGCTCGGGCGCCAGGCAGCCTTCGTGTCAGGCCAGGCGAGGAGCTCGTCTCCTGCAGCTCCCACCGTATAAGCAACAGCTTCTTTTTGCGCTGCTAGGTGAGCCAAGAGGAGTTTCTGGGCTCCGAGTGCAGGTCCTGATGCTTCACAGCCCCAACCGTGTCATCAGGAGCTTTGCTTTCTTCCCTGTGACAAGAGATCTGCTCCTTATTCCCTGAGGTTGACTTAAAGCAAAAAACCAGCGATCGCCTCCTTTTATTGTGGCGCTTGGCCTGGAGCGGCAGAGCTGCCTGTGGGTGAGTCGGAGCCCCGGGGACGCGCGGGGCCGGGTGACCCCGCGGGACCTCGCGCAGCGTCGCTCTTTTGGTGCAAACCGCTGATTTGGGAGCATCGGGAGGTGTGTGCGCGGGTCGGCGTCTGCCACCCGCTCTCCGCAGCCGTGCCGGTGACCTGCCCCGAGCCAGCAGCTCCCGCGTGCCCCGAGGATGCTCCTGCCGTCTGCGTTTCCTTCCCTTTTGTTTTTATGTAATCTGAAGTTCCTCTTTCAGTGGTCGCACAGAGTTTATCGGTGCCCGGCAGCAGCTCGGGGAGGCAGAGCAGCGGTGCTGCGGCTGCTGGCGTGCCCGTGCTCGGTGGCAGCAGCGATGCTGCCGGAGCTCCCGCGGGCACAACCGCTGCTCCTCTTATCAGCGCTTCCCTGTCCCAGCCCTTGGAGGGACTCACAGGCTCCTTCCTCGGGCCAGAATTTTCTGTTCTCACGAAGGTGTTTGTTAACAGGGGTGGTTTCTCTCCACGGGGGGCTCCCCCGGGTCTCGGATGGAACCCGTTTGCTGCCGACGGCTGCGCCATGCTGGGCTTTGAGGATTTGCTGCCTTTGCAGGGTGGTTTGGAGCAAACCAGCTCCCCCATTGTTTTCTGCAGCACAGAAACCTTAAGAATGGGCTCATTCCCATTTGGGTGACAAATGCAACGGGGCAGGGGGACATTTGTCCCCCTATTCCCCCTGCTTTGAGCACAGGGGCCATGGGCTGAGCTGCCCACGGGGTGCGGGGCAGCCCGGAACCCTTAGCCTATAATTTCCCACCTCCAGTCCTTCTCTTTTTAGAGTAAAGTGATATTTTGTGCTTTTCCGGCCCCCGGCCGGCTGCTGTCAGCGTTGCCCAGGGCAGCACAGCCCGGTACGGCGCTGAGCGCCCAACACCCAGTCCTGGCCCTGGCTCCAGGCTCTTCCCACGTGCTGGTAACTTTTTCTTGCAGCGCCAGGCTGGCAGATGAGCCGAGCGGGGCGTCCCGGTGCTGAGCCCTGCTGCGAGAGCCACCGCGCTGCTCGGTGCAGCAGCTTGTTGTGTATCTGCTGAAAAAGGGACAGCGTCTGGCTCCCGTGGCATCAGCCGGTGACCCAGGGAGGTCTCATCCTGTCCCAGTGCTGGTACTGGGGTCCAGCGGGTCATGGCGCTGGGGCTGCATCACCCCAGAGCTGCTTGCAGTCCCCATCCCCGGTGCTGCTGGCGGGTTATTCCACCGTCGCTGGATGCGGGAAGGGGAGAGCGACGGGCTGGGTGGCGCTGTGGCTGATGCCAGAATGACGAGGGCGGTTTTTGGGAGGGAGGAGCTGCTCTCCTGATGTCCAGCTCAGGACCAAGCCAGCTCCAGCTGGGGAAACACCGGCACTGGTGTCAGGGACCTGAGCCTCAGGCAGCCAGAATCAGCCCCGCCTGAATTTTTGCTTATTTTTTCCACTTCCCATGATCTGAAAAATATTTGCTGAGAAATTAAGCATTTCTTGCTCTAATCGCTGCCTTTCTCTGTCGTGTGCGCAGTCCGCTCCCCGGAGCAGACCATGCAAACAGGCTTCACTTTTTATCTGAGGTCATGGCTGATGTCATCCCAGCTGCGGAATGGGCCTTTTCCATCACTCTTTGGAGCCCGGTCGACGCTGAAGCTCTGAAACGCAATGGGGTGTCTGTCTTCCTCCATTTCTTTCTTCCTTGCAGAGCCGAGTCAGGGAAGTTTGCTGAGCTGGGACATTTGTTGCTCGACTGTGCCGGGGCCGCCTGGAACGACCGAGCTGGGCAGGGTGAGGTTGGGGAATAGGAAATGAAAACCTTTCCAGCCCGAAAAATCCACACAAAACCAAAACAAACCCAGGCTAAATACAGCAGAGCCCACGAGTTCACTTGGACTCGTGGTGGAGGAAGAATGGGTCCCTTTTCAAACAAGCAAAAGGAAACCTTGCCGGAGGTCCTGTTGTCGGTGTAAGCTGTGGGCAGCTTTTTTGCTGGGGTGTTGGGGCAAGAAGTGGCGGCTTTTTAGCTCGGAAAGGTGCTCCTGAAGAAAATAAAGTGTCTTTAGAAGTGACACGTCAGCTGGAGCAACATGTCCCAGTGTAACGGCCTGGCTTTACGGTTTAGACAGGTTTTGAGATGGATTCGCGCCCTGGGGTGGCCGTGGGTGGTGCTGGGGTTGTGGGACGCGGCGGGGTTGGGCTCAGCCCGTGTCCCGTGCGCGGCTGCGCTGGCGCCGTGTCTGCTGCAGCGCTGGCGCCATGTCCGCTGCAGCGCTGGCGCCGTGTCCGCTGCAGCGCTTCCCCTCGCTCCGCTCCCCGCGCCGGGGCTGCATTTCGGAGGGTCCCGGCGCGACGTTCCGCGTCAGCTGGGGCGCCGCAGCGGGTCCGCGGCCGTGCGGGCGCGTTGTCCATTGCGCCAGGTTCACGCGATGAGAGACCTTCCCCCAGAGCTCTTGTTCACTCTGCAGTTCTTTAGCAGGTCCCCAAATACACATAAAATGAGGAATGCCTCTGTTCCCTGCCGGTTTTGCTGGTTGTCTCCGCCCGGAGCAGATGGCCGGTGCTGAAGCTGTTGGCGTGGGCTCCGCCGGCACCGCCGTGGGGCTCGCTGCGATCCCTGGTGATGCTGCAGCCAGGTGCTGCTGCTGGGAACTCAATTTTAAATGGGTCTGACGATGCTCCCAGGGCAGCCAAGCTCTTTGCCCCAGCTCTGGTGCCCAAAAGCCACTTGCTGATGCTTCACAGGGATGTCAGGAGGCTTCCGCCGGCTCTGGGTGCGGACACCCATCCACAGAATTCATCCAGCTCTGGGTCCTCAGCACAGGACACACGTGGACCTGCTGCAGAGGGGCCAGAGGAGCCACAGGAATGACCGAGGCTGGAACAGCTCTGCTGGGGACAGGCTGAGAGAGCTGGGCTGTTCAGCTGAGAAGAGAAGCTCCGGGGAGACCTTAGTGCGGCCTTTCTGGACTTAAAAGGGGCCGAGAAGAAAGATGGGGACAGACTTTTGAGCAGGGCCTGTTGCCACAGGACAAGAGGGAGATTGAGGCTGGACATGAGGAAGGAATTGTTGCCCTGAGGGTGGTGAGAGCCTGGCCCAGGTACCCAGAGAGTATGAACCCAGAGAGTATGGATGAACCATCCCTGAGACACCCCAGGCCAGGCTGGACGGGCTCTGAGCACCCTGAGCTGGTGACGATGTCCCTGCTCATGGCAGGGGGGAGCTGGGGAGCTGGGGAGGTCCCTCCAACCCAAACCATCCTGTGATTCTATGACCACTCTGCCTGGACAGACATCAGGGCAAACCCTGGGGTTATCTCTGCAGAGGTGCAGAGTCCCTGGTGTGCTGGGTGCTGTGCACAAGGCTGCACCCCAAAACTTGCTGTGCATGGAAAGGGAGCCTGATGTTCAGGCAAGGCTGGGGGGGAATGCATGGTACAGCGCCAAATCCTCAGTGACGCTTTAACCCTTTCCCTCTGTTTTTTCCCCAGACTCTAAAGTCTTCCTCATCTACAACACGGGCCTGCAGGGCTGCCTGGAGACGAAGGACTCACTGGTGCGACTGGCCAAGGGCTGCAACACCAGCACCCCGGCCCAGCAGTGGAAATGGGTCTCACGAAATCGCCTCTTCAACGTGGGGGCCATGCAGTGCCTGGGGGTGTCGTGGCATGGGGCCAACGCCACGGCGGGGCTGCACCCCTTGGCCACCTACGAGTGCGACCGCGAGTCCGTCAACATGCGCTGGAGCTGCCGCAGCCTCGGGGAGCAGCTCTCCCAGCACCTCGGCGCCCGCCCGGGCAATTCCTCCCTGGACAGGGGGGACCAGGCGCGTGGCTCGCAGTGGCGGACGTACGGCACCGAGGAGGACCTGTGCTCCGTGCCGTACTCGGGTAATGCCTCGCTGGGCGTTAGTATTATCCCATTACCCAAACCAGCCCTGAAATGCGAGCTGAGGCTGCGGTGCTGCAGTAGTTGGGTCTCAGAATCACGGAGTGGTTTGGGTTGAAGGGACCCCTGTAGATCCCCAGCCCTGCTCACGCAGGGTCACAGAGCAGATCACACAGGATCCCGGGCGGTTTGAATGTCCCAGAGAAGGAGACTCCACACCCGCTCTGGGCAGCCTGGGCCAGGCTCTGGCACCGCAAAGGGAAGAAGTTTCTCCTCGTGTTCAGATGGAGCCTCCTGTGTTTCAGTCTGTGCCCGTTGCCCCTCACCCTGGCGCTGGGCACCACTGAACAGAGTCTGGTCCATCCTCTGCCACCCACCCTGACATATTGATCCTATTGATCAGATCCCTCTCAGCTTCTCTTCTCCAGCGGAGCAGCCCCATCTCTCTCAGCCTTTCCTCCCCAGAGGACACAGCTCCAGCCAGGGCTGCTCTTTTCCCGCAGAGATCTACACCATCCAGGGCAACTCCCACGGGAAGCCCTGCACCATCCCCTTCAAGTACGATAACCAGTGGTTTCACGAGTGCACCAGCACGGGGCGGGAGGACGGTCACCTCTGGTGTGCCACCACCCAGGACTACGGCAAGGACGAGCGCTGGGGCTTCTGCCCCATAAAGAGTAAGTCGGGGTGGCTGAATCCCATGGGGAAAAGCAGGAGCTCTGTGTCCAGCCCTCCTGGCCCTGCCTCTCCCCTTCCGTCCTGAATTGTCTGCTGTGCTAGGCATGTGGCATTGGGTCTTCATCATGCAAAGTAATGAAACAAATAGGTTTTGATTGGTGTGGGAGCAGGGAGAGCTGCACCCTGCCCTTGCTCCGTGTCCTGCTGTGCTGGTCCAGCACGATTTATTGGGCTTTGCTGGGTTATTGGGGTGTTCTGGGGCTGCGCTGCGTGCTCA
The DNA here is from genome assembly GCF_964273445.1 of Streptopelia decaocto. Taxonomy (NCBI): domain Eukaryota; kingdom Metazoa; phylum Chordata; class Aves; order Columbiformes; family Columbidae; genus Streptopelia; species Streptopelia decaocto. The sequence continues at coordinate 6,515,743 of NC_138677.1, read as the reverse complement.
CCCTCCTCGTCCCTGCAGGCAACGACTGCGAGACCTTCTGGGACAAGGACCATCTCACCAACAGCTGCTACCAGTTCAACTTCCAGTCGACGCTGTCGTGGCGGGAGGCCTGGAACAGCTGCGAGCAGCAAGGGGCCAACCTGCTGAGCATCACCGAGATCCACGAGCAGACCTACATCAACGGTGAGACGGCGCAGCCGGGCCGGGTCCCCGTTCCGCCCGCCTCGGCAGGGCTGGTGGCTGGTTTGGGGATGGTGACAGGCTGGGGGTTGGGTAGGGAGCAGGGGGACTGATCCTGCCCCTCTGGTGCTGTCCCAGGGCTGCTGACGGGGTACAGCTCCACGCTCTGGATTGGGCTCAACGACCTGGACATCAACGGCGGCTGGCAGTGGTCAGACAACTCCCCCCTCAAGTACCTCAACTGGGAGAGCGGTGAGATGAGTGGGTCACGGAGGTGATGGGGGACTGGGGAACAGCCTGTGACCACCGGCAGGGGAGGTGGCCTGGGCTGCCACAGGGTGTCCCCTCGCTGCCTGGGACAGAGAGCCTCATGGAGCTGTGGAGCGGCCTGGGACATCTGTGGAGCTGGAGTGGGGACGCCGGGTGCTGGAAGGGGAATTGTCCCTCTGCAAAGCCTCAGTGGCCCTGTGGGTAACCTGGGTTGAGCTTCCTTGTTTGGAGGGTCGCTGTGTCCCAGCTCGGTGGCTGAGGAGCGGTCCCCAACCACAGGCACCCATCTGTAAGCCCGGGGAGCTCAGGGGGCACGTGCACCCATTGTGAGGATTGCTCTGGTTACGCCCGGTGCTGTCACGCAGAGTTGCTCATGGGGACAGTGATGCCCTCAGAGGAGGTTTGGGGACAGGTGGGAGCAGGTTGGGTCTGGTACTGTGACCCCCCAACTGCCATTGACGTTTTTAGGTAAAACAGTGATGCTCCAGGTTCTTGTGCGTTGAGGCACAATAAACAATCCTGGGCATGCAGGGCTGGGTCTTCATCATGCAAAATTACAACACAAATAGGTTTTGAGCGGGTGGGAGCAGGGAGAGCTGCTCCCTCGCTCCGTGCCCTGGCAGCGTGGGCAGCTCTGCCCCAGCTCCGCAGCAGCGTGTCCCCCCGTCCCGCCTTCCAGACCAGCCCGACAACCCCAGCGAGGAGAACTGCGGGGTGATCCGCACCGAGTCATCGGGGGGGTGGCAGAACCGCGACTGCGGCATCGCCCTCCCCTACGTCTGCAAGAAGAAGCCCAACGCCACCTCCGACCCCTTCCTGACCGGTGAGCGGGGTGAGCAGCATGGGGGGCGGGCGTCCCTGTTCCCCGCCGGGCGTGCTCCCATCCCAGCACGCCCAGGGGATGCTGAGGGTGCTTGTGCTCCCATCCCAGCACGCCCAGGGGATGCTGAGGGTGCTCGTGGTGTCCCCAGCTCGTGCGGAGCAGTGGTTGAGCTCCCCGGGGTTGCCCGGATCTGGAAAAGGTCCTGCACAAAGGGCATCCATCCCCTGAGAAGCGCTTGGTGCAGTCGCAGGTTGGGCGGTGGGGTGGAATCAGAGGAGCAGGAGGTCCCGTGGTCCCCAGCGGGGTCAGTCTGCTCTGCTATGGCTCCTCTGCAGAAAAGAGGGATTTTGTTCTGTCTCCGGGCCTGTAAAGCCACCACTGCCCACACCTTGCACGTTAGATTTTGGCCGTAGCCTTCCCACCGTTGCTTTGGCTTGGTCTGCCGAGCGTCCCGTGGGACCGCGGTCCCCTCCGTGCCAAGGGGGGGCTGGCGAGCAGGACAGGAGCCCTCAGCTGCCGTGTCCCGCCAGACTCGTGGTCGGAGGTGAGGGTGGACTGCGAGCCCAGCTGGCAGCCCTTCCAGTCCAACTGCTACCGGCTGGTGGGAGAGAAGAAGAGTTGGCAGGAGGCAAAGAAGACCTGTCTGCGGAGCGGGGGGGATCTGGTCAGCATCCACACCCTCTCCGAGCTGGAGTTCGTCACCAAGCAGGTCAAGCAAGGTAAGCAAGAGCCAGCTGTGCCCACAGCACCCTTCCCGTCCCGTTTTGGGGTCTGCAGAGAGGCTGTTTCTGTGCAATGGAGGCTGCGAAGCTGAGTTGATTCATGTGAAGGGAGTGGAGAGCCCAGGCTGGGGGATGGTGTGTTGCTTGGAGGAGCCTTTGCCTGGGGCGCATCGTCCATCCAGCAGATGGAAAAGCTGTTCCCGGGAGCCCGCGGGGCTGAGGAAGGAGCGCACAGCTGCAGGGGGATGGCGCTGGTCCCGCCTGGTCAGCGTACACAAAGAGAGTCCTGCTGGGCTCGCTGGAGGAGGCTGCGCCTCCTGCTGCTGCATCTGCCGGGGCAGAGAGTCCCTGCTGCAGGTGACGTGAGGGGGCAGCACCTGCACGCGGCGTCCCAGGGCTCTTTCTCCAGTTCTGGCTCACCCGGGTGTAGCTGGGCTGACGTTTCCCACGTTGGGATGTGCCGGAGCTGGGAGAGAACTGGGGAAGCTCTTCAGCCCAGGCAATCACACGGTGGTGCAGGGAGCACCCGTGGCACCGTCCTGGCCCCCGCTTGTGCCGCCCTCCTCGCAGTCACCCTTGGGTCGGGTTTTGCTGCTCCCATGCAAATGCAGCCCTTCCGGCCAAATTATGGACTCCCGCGAGCCTGCAGCCCGTCCCTGCTCTGCAGGGGAAGAGTCTGCAGCAAAACTTCCCGAGGGGACACGAGGGAACCCAGATGGCGGTGGGACCAGGGAGGGCTGGGGCTGAAGGGAGTTCATACTGAGGAAGGGAGGGGGGACATCCCGGCGCTCCCAGTCGGGGATGGGAGGGAATGGTTGAAAACCAGTAGCTCACTGGAGCTGAGCCTGTGGGCCCAAACTCACCGTCTGCTGCTGCCGGCACCTTTGTGAACACTGCTGGGAAGTGTCTGGGGTCCGAGGCTGAGCCCTGCAGTGGTTATTGTGCAGAGCTGTGGTCCCTTCATGGGGGATCATGTCATGGGGAGGGTTCTGCAAGATTTCAGCCAGGCAGAGGGAATTTCACCCTGCCCTGTCTCAGCAGACGTGGAGGAGCTCTGGATTGGCCTCAACGACCTCAAGCTGCAGATGAACTTCGAGTGGTCGGATGGGACGCCCGTCAGGTTCACGTACTGGCACCCCTTCGAGCCCAACAACTTCCGCGACAGCCTGGAGGACTGTGTGACCATCTGGGGACCGGTGAGAGCCCAGGGCTCATCCTGCACCCCCCAGGGTGCTGCAGCACCTGGGACAGGCTGCCCGGAGAGGTGGTGGATGAACCATCCCTGAGACATCCCAGGCCAGGCTGGACGGGCTCTGAGCACCCTGAGCTGGTGACGATGTCCCTGCTCATGGCAGGGGGGGCAATGGGGAGCTGGGAAGGTCCTTCAACCCAAACTGTTCTATGATTATGTGAGCCCCATGGCTGAAGAAGGGACACCTCGGGGAGCATCTCCGGTTTGGTTGAGCATGGCTCATCCTGGCTGTTGGGATGCGTGGGATGCAGCACAACATCCTTGGGGATTTAATGTAGGGAAGGAAAGTCTGTGGACCCAAGGTGGGGATGGATGGGCTGGGACATTCCCCAGGCTGTCAGATGAGGCTCAATCCTGCTTTTCTCCCCACTGTGCAGGAAGGGAGGTGGAATGACAGCCCGTGCAACCAGACCCTGCCCTCCATCTGCAAAAAGCCAGGTCGGGTGAGCCAGGAGAAGGAGGAGGATGACCACGGGTGCCGGAAGGTGAGGGGACCCGGGCGGGCGCTGGCTCTGGCTGCTCCACAGCTCTGCCTGACGCTCGGGGCTTTGGAGTCACACGGGATCTCTCCACAAAACCATTTCCGGGAGCCCCAGCGAGCAGCACCGGCGGAGCATCACGGGGCTTCTGACCCCTCGCTCCTTCGGTTGCATGAGGCTGCGGGAGGAAATGGGGACAAACCCCGTCTGCATGGCCCAAGCTCCCGCCTTGGGCTGGCTGGGCTGCCGGCAGGGATGTTTGTTATTTGTTGCCTCCCTGGCCGGTGTTTGTGCCCGAAGCCGCAGCGAAGCCGCTCGGTGCGGAGCGCGGCGGGACGGAGGCGGCGCCGGCCCCGCGAGCGCAGCTGCGTTCTCTGGGCAGGGTTCTGGGGACACGGCTGCCCAGCCGGCGGGTTCTCCGCCGGGCCGTGCTCTGCCCCGGTTTCCCCGCCGTCGAGCCGGGCTGAGCCCGCCCTGTTCCCACGCTCGCCGGGAAGCCGTTTTTGTGCCTCTTTGCAAAGTCGGCCAGCCTGGCATCGCCGCCGCCCCTGAACGTCTCCCGGCGTTTCAGAGCGAGCCAGGATTGCTCGTGTTCGGACTGGCAAGCAGCCCCTCGGGACCACCCCCAGAGGGGCTGCTGGGCTCCTCAGGTTCTTACCCCATCCCAGCAGAGACACTGGGCCAGATCTGGGGGCTGCCGGCTGCAGAAGCCCCTGTCAGCAGGTGCTGGGCACGAAGCGCTCGGTGGCAATGTGCCGCTGCCACCCATCTGTCTGCGTGTCCCCACGGTCCCTCCTGCCTCTCCAGCCACAGTCTTGCCCTGGCCCATGGTGCCCAGCAGAGAGATGCACCCGCTGCGAAACAAACTGGGAGTGATAAATGAACCGAGAAAAGGCCTTTTCCCATCCTTCCTCCCTTTCACCCCTCCCACCCCATCTTGCTCTTCCATCACATGCTTGCCCCTCTCGTGGATGTGTCCCCGTGTCCCTCTCTGTGCCACCAGCACCGGGGCCGCCCCGCTGCCTGCTCCGGCAGAAAACTGCCGCTATTGTGTGTCCGGGCCCGGAGAGGCTCCAACATCAACAAGGCGGGGGATTAAAGCAGCCTGCGGTGGGATCACTCTGGATTCGGCCCCGCGGTGTATAGAGGAGGATTGTGTGTCCCCCCATGTCCCGCTGGGGCTGGACGCCGGCAGGGACAGACATTTCCCCAGCTTTGAAGCCGCCTGGTGTTTGTTTTCCTTGCAGCCCTGTCCTCTGGGGCCGGGGGCTTGGTAGAGCTCAAAGCTGAGCAGGGTCAGGCTGGGGGCTGGAGACCTGCCGGGGGAGCGGAGGTGGTGGCAGGGGACATGGGACATGGGACGTTGCCATCACCCCCCGGGTTTGCTCCCGTCCTGCGGGGGGAGCGGAGGCAGACGCCCCTGTCACCCGTCCCAGGGCTGGAAGTGGCACAGCCCGTCCTGCTTCTGGCTGGGCGAGGACCGCGTCCCCTACAGCGACGCCCGCAAGACGTGCTCCGACTACGGCTCCACGCTGGTCACCATCACCAACAGGTCAGTGCCGCGCCGGTGCAGTCGGTTTGCCCCAAAATGAGCCCCCGCAAGGTGGGGTGTGACCCGCCAGCTGGGCTTTGCACACAAGGGCTGGAGCATCGTGGGCTGCTTGGCATGGAATCTTTGTAGAATCAGAGAATGGTTGGGGTTGAAGGGACCTTCCCAGCTCTCCCAGTGCCACCCCTGCGGTGCCACCCAGAGCTGTTCCAGCCTCGGGTCATTCCCGGGGCTCCTCTGGCCCCCTGCAGCAGGTCCGTGTGTGTCCTGTGCTGAGGACGCAGAGCTGGACCGGCACATCGCCCGCTCTCGCCATCCCGGCAGGTTCGAGCAGGCGTACGTCAGCAGCCTCATCTATGGCTGGGACGGGGAGTATTTTTGGACGGCGCTGCAGGACATCAACGAGACGGGCGCTTTCCGCTGGCTGAGCGGCGACGAGGTGATGTACACCCACTGGAACCGCGACCAGCCCGGTAAGGGGGGGCCGTGGGTGGGATGGGGACGTCCCCTCCGCGCAGGGCGGGCGCTGGCTCTGCCACCCGCCGCGGTCCGGCCCTAAGGCTGCTGTCCCCCGCTCCCGCGAGCGCTCCAGGTTACAACAAGGGCGGGTGCGTGGCCCTGGCCACCGGCAGCTCCATGGGGCTGTGGGAGGTGAAGAACTGCAGCACCTTCAAGGCCAAGTACATCTGCCGGCAGAACCTGGGCACCCCGGTGAACCCCGAGCTGCCCGGGCTGATCCCCACGCCCAGCCCGAGCGCCGCCTGCCCCCCGGGCTGGAGCTCCGACCCCAAGCTCCGGCACTGCTACAAGGTGAGGGCTGCCTGGGGGGGGTCCTGTGCCTCCCCACTGGTGCGGGGGGGGTTGAAGGTGTTGTCCCAAAAACCTGGTGTGCATACAAATGAGAGATTTTTATTTACAGAGACGAGATATTTATTTACAGAGCTGCGCGAGTCTGGCTGCTGGAATAACGCCAGCACACCAGCAAGAAGAGTAAAAGGCATGAGACTAAATCTGATTACTGCTCATGGCAGTCCTAGGGAGCCAGTTGGTTACACTTTTGCATATCGCATTACATAGTCCTTTTAGCGTATAATGAACAACATTCAGCTAAAGGACACTTTGTCCAACAGTTAGATGTGTTAGAGCAAGACTCAATTGTGCGGCTTCAAAGTGTCTAAAGCCGCAAGGTCAGTAGTGTCTGTAGTTCGCGATGAGGTGCTTTGCAAGTCACTCTTATCTTTGTTTTCTGAGCAGACCGACATAAAGCTGAAGGGATTTGCACATCTTTGGGTTTATACGTCGGGCTGGGTGGCGGCAGCGCGGGGCGGGCGGGCGGGGGGCCGATGCGCTGCCCGTCTCCGGCGCTGAGCCCGGGGGGCCGATGCGCTGCCCGTCTCCGGCGCTGAGCCCGGGGGGCCGATGCGCTGCCCGTCTCCGGCGCTGAGCCCGGGGGGCCGATGCGCTGCCCGTCTCCGGCGCTGAGCCCAGGGGGCCGATGCGCTGCCCGTCTCCGGCGCTGAGCCCGGGGGGCCGATGCGCTGCCCGTCTCCGGCGCTGAGCCCGGGGGGCCGATGCGCTGCCCGTCTCCGGCGCTGAGCCCGGGGGGCCGATGCGCTGCCCGTCTCCCGCGCTGAGCCCGCTCCTCCCTGCCCAGGTGTTCAGCTCCGAGAAGCTGCAGGAGAAGAAGCCGTGGGTGGCGGCGCAGGAGTTCTGCCGGGAGCTGGGCGCCCAGCTGCTCAGCCTGGGCAGCTACGAGGAGGAGCATTTCGTCGCCAACACCCTCAATAAGATTTTTGGGTGAGTGGCTGGCGGTGCTGGTGTGTGTCCCGCTGCCCGAGGGTGCTTGGAACACGCCTGCGCCCCTTCCCTTGCTCCAGCACTTGTGTTTGGGGCATGGACGTGGCTCTCTGAGCACGGACTTACATGCAGAAGGTGCATGAGTTGGGGTGGCTACAATGAGAAGCACAGGAAATTCAGTGTGATTTGGGGATGGAGCTTGATTTAAAAGTGGTTCAGCCCTGAGCCGATGTGCCTGGTATTGGAGCTGCTGTCCTTGGGTGTTGTGGGGACAGCAGGCTCTGAAAAACAGAACCCACCCGATTATAAATATGTATTTCTATACAAATAGAAAAGCTGCTGTTTTGGTGGGGGATGTGTTCTGCACAGGGAGTCGGAGCCGGAGCTCCATGAGCAGCACTGGTTCTGGATCGGCCTGAACCGGCGGGACCCCGCGGGCGACCGGAGCTGGAAGTGGAGCGACGGGCTGGGGGTGAGTCGGAGGGGCTTCCGGCAAGATTTGGGGTGCAGGGCGGGCCCGATCCGGTGCTGCTGGAAGTGCCCAACACCGCCTGTCTCTCTCGACCCCCAGTTTTTCTACCACAACTTTGACCGCAGTAACTACGACGACGACGACATCCGGCCGTGCGCGGTGCTGGACCTGGCCTCCCTGCAGTGGATGCCCATGCAGTGCGAAGCCCAGCTGGACTGGATCTGCAAACTGCCCAAAGGTGCCCGGCAAAGAGACCCCCAAACGCTCAGCTTTGAATAACCTGGCACGGGACGGGCTGTGGGTGGTGGAGCGGGTGCAGGGGGACCCGCTGTCGCCTCCCTTCCCAAGGTTGTGCTTTTATAGAATACCAGGTCAGAAGGGACCCCGAGGATCATCTGGTCCAACTTGTCTTGGCAAAAGCCCAGTCTAGGCAAGCTGGCCCAGCTGCATCTTAAAAGTGTCCAGTGGTAGGGAATCCATCACTTCCCTGGGGAGATTATTCCAATGAAATTAATCGTGAAAAATTTCCTTATGGGAAGATGAGTCCTAATTCAGGGGTTGGGGGAGGTGGGGGAGGTGCTGCCCATCTTGGGGGGATTCAGGAGGGCATCTCGCCCTTGGAGCCCATGTGGTTTCCAGGCGAGCGCCAGCAGAGCGGCCGGCCCTGCGTCCCCTGACCCTCTCCTTGCCCTTTCGCCAGGTGCTGACGTGAAGGAGCCAGAGATCACCACCCAAGGTGCGTTGGCCACGGTGTGGATCATCCTCTCCCGGCGTCTGTCACCTGTCACACGCATGAGCAAGGCACTGTCCTGCAGGGTGTCCCTGCAGTGCCACCGAGGAGGATGGGTCCTGTGTAGGGTTTAACAGCCCAGGTGTCCTCCTGCCCCTTGCTGCAGGGACTGGGCAGCGTCAGCACCCTCAGATGTGGGAGAGGGGCAAAAGCAAAGCAGCCCAACCCGTGGGGACCTGAGGGACAGAGTGGCAGATGCTGGTGGCTGCAGCGGGGGGTGGCACAGCCCTGGCGTGACACCGGTCCCTGCCTGCAGGTAGCAAAGAGTGGGTGAAGTACCAGGAGGCCGAGTACAAGTTCTTCGAGCACCACTCGACGTGGGTGCAGGCGCAGCGCATCTGCACCTGGTTCCAGGCGCACCTGGCGTCGGTGCACGGCGAGGCCGAGCTGCGCTTCCTGGGGCAGAACCTGCAGAAGGTACCGGGGGACGGACCTGCCCCGGCTGCTCCTTCCATCCTTTGCTGAGGGGACATTACCTGGGGACAACTGGCCTTTCTGTACTTAAAAGAGGCTGATAAGAAAGATGGGGACAGACTTTTGAGCAGGGCCTGTTGTGACAGGACAAGGGGTGATGGTTTAAACTAAAGGAGGGAGATTCAGGCCGGACATGAGGAAGGAATTGTTGCCCAGGGCATGGTGAGAGCCTGGCCCAGGTTCCCAGAGAGGTGGTGGATGAACCATCCCTGAGACATCCCAGGCCAGGCTGGACGGGGCTCTGAGCACCCTGAGCTGGTGACGATGTCCCTGTCATGGCAGGGGGAACTGAGGGAGCTTTAAGGTCCCTCCAACCCACACCATTCCATGATTCCATGATGATTCTAACTGGGCTCTCCTGGGATCGAGATGGGGGTGGTGGCAGCTCCCATGCCTGGGTGTGGGTTTGGGGCTCAGAAGGGTGATGCTTTTTGCTGCGGTGCGAGCTGGGGGGGCTGCGGTGCCCACAGTGGCCGTGGCTGTCCCCAAGGACACCCGGTCCCGCGGGGCACTGACATGTCCCTCCGCCGGGCAGTTCTCCAGGGGCCAGGAGCAGCACTGGTGGATCGGGCTGCACACCTACGAGAACGACGGGAGGTTCAAGTAAGTCGGACACAGAGTCACCGCGTCCCTGTGTGTCCCTGTGCCACTGTCCCCAGCTCTCAGAGCACTGTGGCTCAGCACCTACATCTTGGGTCTCATTCTGGGGTGCTGCGATGGAGGTCTCTCACCCAAGAGAGGGCAGCGGTGCTCCCAGTTAGGGCGTAACTGGCCCCGTTTGCCATGTCGCTGCCCGGACCCTTGCTCCACCGGTGCCTTTCGCAGGTGGTCCGACGGGTCCCTCCTCAACTTCGTCTCCTGGGCGCCGGGCAAGCCCCGGCCCATCTCCAAGGACAAGAAGTGCGTGTACATGACGGCCAGCAGAGGTGAGGGGCTGGACCCGGCCATGCTGGGGGGCTGAGACGCCCCGACCCCACGGTGACATGGGGGGTCACGCCTGGCCTGTCCCTCCCCGCAGAGGACTGGGGGGACCAGAAGTGCCTGACGGCGCTGCCCTACATCTGCAAGCGGAGCAACGGGACGGCCGCCAGGCCTTCGCCCCCGCCGCTGCCCGCGCCCGTGAGCGGGGGCTGTCCCCGCGGGTGGGTCCCCTTCCTCAGCAAGGTACGGCAGGACAGGGAGGGGACGGTCCCCTCCTGACACCCCAGGGTTCTGGGGGGTGCATGTATAGGGATTGCTGGGAGGGCTGTGCTGTGGGGTGGGGGTGCGGGAGGGGTTGGGGGGTACGTGGGCCTGAGGCTGCAAAGGGGAGAAGCACCCTTGGGGTAGAATGGGGCTGCAGAGGGTGGGTGACTGGGGAAGGTGTGGGGCTCGGGCTGGGGGGGCTGGTTGCACCCCCTGGACCATCCCTTGCTCCCACCCATGCAGTGTTTCAGCTTCAATGGCCACGACAAAGCTGAGATAGTGAAGTGGCCTGAGGCGAAGCAGGCATGCGAGAGCCAGGGTGCTGTCCTGGCCACCATCGCCAGCCCCCTGGAGCAGGGTATGTCCCCCCCGTCCCCACCAACCCCTCTGGCTAGGGACCTGCCAGGGCTGGCGACCTCAGCACCTCGCCCATCCCTTGCAGCTTTCATCACGTCCATGCTGCCCAACATCTCCTTCGACCTCTGGATCGGGCTCCACGATGCGCAGGGGGAGTTCCGCTGGGTGGAGGGCGAGCCGCTGCGGCACACGAGCTGGGCGCCCGGGGAGCCCTCGGGCTGCGGCGCCCCCGGCCCCCGCGACAAACCGGTGAGTGGCACCCCCCCGTAGCCTCCCCCAGCGCCGTGTCCCGCTATGAGGATCGTAGGATCATGAGTCATTTAGGTTGGAAAAGCTCCTCAAGCTTGAGTCCAACCATTATCCCCACCCCAGCACTGCCCCATGTCCTGAGAACCTCATGTCCGTCTGTCCAACCCTCCAGGGCTGGTGACTCCAGCACTGCCCTGGGCAGCCTGTTCAATGCCCCACAGCCCTTTGGGGAAGAAATTGTTCCCAGATCCAACCTCAACCTCCCCTGGCGCAACTTGAGGCCGTTTCCTCTGCTCCTGGCGCTTGTTCCTGGGGAGCAGAGCCCGACCCCCCTGGCTCCAAGCTCCTTTCAGGCAGTTCAGAGATCAGAAGGTCTCCTGTTCTCCAGCTGAACCCCCAGGTCCCTCAGCTGCTCCCATCACATTTGTGCTCCAGCCCCTTCCCCAGAGTGCCAGGGGCATCTCCGAATGCAGAGCAGGATGTGGCCCTATGAGGTGGGGGTCCTTGGGGTGGGGGTGTCCGTGGGGTTGGGATGACGATGCTGAGGGCTGTGGTGACCTTGTGTCTTGGCTGTGCAGACCAACTGTGTGGTGGTGTGGCACGGCTCGCCCCCCCTTTTCACGGGGCGCTGGGACGACCGGAGCTGCCTGGAGGAGAAGCACGGCTACATCTGCCAGCGGAGCATGGGTACGGGGGACACAGCGGGGACAGCCCCAGTCTCTGCTCACTGGGGACCTGTCACCACCGCCCTGCTGCCCCATGCTGTGGTGGGGCTGTGGCCGGGGAGCTCGGGGTGATGAGTGCACCTTGGAGGGTCAGTCCTGGGGACATGGCCGCTCCACCCTCCCTGGTTGCACCGCAGTGTCCCCAGGTGCCCCATGTACACCCAGGGACACCTCACCTGGGGGGGGTGGATGAAGGGGTGAGCCCCTGGGATGCAGGAGTGTCCTCCGTGCCCTCTGACCATGTCTCTTTGCTCCCCCAGACCCGTCCCTGAGCCCCACGCGGACGCCGTACCCCCCCTCGCCCACCGGCACCCTCTTTTACCACAACAGCACTTACCGCATCCTGCAGAAACCCCTCAGGTGGCACGAGGCCCTGCTGCTCTGCGAGACCCTCAACGCCACCCTGGCCACCATCCCCGACCCCTACAGCCAGGCGTTCCTCACCCAGGCCGTCAGCAGCCTGCGGGCTCCGCTCTGGATCGGCTTGGCCAACGACGAGGTGAGGGAGGGGGACAGGCAGCCAAGGTGGGGGTCCCCAGGGGTCACGGCAGCCCCCCAGCTTCTCCTCGCCTTGGTTCTGCAGGGAGGCCGGAGCTACTCGTGGCTGACGGAGGAGAACGTGTTCTACACCAACTGGCAGGACGGGGAGCCCCAGCAGGTCGCCGGCTGCTCCTACATGGACGCGGACGGGAGCTGGCGCACGGCCGGCTGCGACACCAAGCTGCAGGGCGGCATCTGCCAGCTGCGAGCAGGTGCCTGTCGGGGGAAATGGGGGGACACGGGGTGGACCGGGTTGGGGAGCAACAAGGATTGGAGATAGCACCCCACCGGGGACGTTGTGCACCTCTGTGTGCATCCCTCCCGGGCTGGGTGCTCCAATATGCTGTGGGACCCCCACGCCCTGTGCCCCCCCCAGCACCCCCAATGCACCGTGTGCCCCCCAGGTGCCGCCCGCCCGCACAAGTGGAGCTACAGCGGCAGCTGTCCCAAATCGCTGGAGGACTCGTCCTGGATCCCTTTCCGGGATCACTGCTACACCTTCCACATGGAGATCACCCTGGGGCAGAAGGACGCCATGAGGAGGTGCCAGAAAGGTATGGGGGGCTGTGGTGGCAGAGGGGGGTGACATTCCCAGGATGGGGTCCCCAGGATGCCTGTGGGTACAGCAGAGCACGCATGTCCCTGTGCCCATGTCCAGCGGTCATCTCCTGTTATGTGTTGGAGTTCCCCAACTACTACATGGTTCGTGGGTGGTTCCTCAGCTTTGTCCTCTTGGGCACTGCTGCTCTTTAGCTCCGTCCTGCGAGCTCTGGGCTCTTCCCTGATGCTCTTTCCTCCGCAGTTGGTGGCACGGTGTTGTCCATCCAGGATGAGATGGAGAACGTCTTCGTGTGGGAGCACCTCCAGGCGTACGAGGGCCCGTCCAAGGGCGCCTGGCTGGGCATGAGCTTCAACCCCAAAGGTACAAAGAGAGGAACAAGGTTTTACCCCCTTGGGCAACACCATAAATTCCCAGCAGGTCTGCGGTGGTGGCAGCAGCGTGGGGCTTATGCCATGGTGTGACCAGGAGCCTCAGGCCGTGCTGGATGTGTCATATGTGTCCTCCTCTGGCTTGGTGGGGTGGGAGTGACGGTATTCACACCCAGAGCGTCCTCCAAGGCACTGGGGCCTGTAGGATCAGGAAGGTGCCCTGCAGCGCCTGGTCCTCTCCACCTCCCCATGTCCCCATCACACCCGCTCATGGCCCCATCACACCCGCTCATGGCCCCATCACACCCACTCATGGACCCATCACACCTTCTTGTCACCTCATCGCACCTTCCTGTGCTTTCAGAAGTGGGGCAGAGCTGGGGTGTCCCCTTCAGCCTCTCCAGACCTAATTCTTCCATTTCCCAGGTGGCACCTTGGTGTGGCACGACAACACTGCCGTCAACTACTCCAACTGGGGCCAGCACGACACGGGGCCCAGCATGCTCAGCCAGAACAGCTGCTACTGGATCCAGAGCAGCAACGGCGTGTGGCGCCTGGGCTCCTGCACCAACGTCACCATGGGGGTCATCTGCAAGATCCCCCGAGGTAGGGTGCCTGTGGTGCCTGGGTTGATGTGGGGTGAGCTGGTGGTCCGTGCAGGCGGCATCGGCCACTTGTGTTGGGCAGTTCAGGTGTAAGGGGGTTGTAGGGGCCGGTGTTGGGGTCTGCAGGTCCCCACTGGGCTCAGCAGTGCTCGGGTGGGCTGCGCCTGCCTCGGAGGCCGGGTCAGCGCCTCAGTGGCCGGGTCAGCACCGTGGTGCCGGCGCTGGGAAGAGGGGAGGGTGCTGTGGCTGCGCGCTCACCTGTCTGTGTTGCTGTTGCAGTGGAGGAGAGCAGCTTTTCCAGGGCAGGTGAGTGGCATCGTCAGCCTGGGCACAGCACTGGGACTGGGAACTGGCGCTGGGGGAGCGTGGTTTAGCCCAGCTGTATCAATAACCAGGGAAATGGTGTTTGCGGGTGGGAAATCCCATCCGCGGGTGGCTTTGGCCCTGGGTTTGGACTCCCCGGCAGCAGGAACCACCTGTCCATGGAGTGTGTCTGGCCAGTGTTTTGCTGGGCTGTCTTGCCCTTGCCCACACTGCCTGGCCACATCTGCTGGTGGGATCCCAAAGATCCAGCCCAGGCAGCTGCCAGATGTTCACGCACATCAGGAGCAACCCAAAGAGGCTGCCTGGCCCCCGGAGCTCTGCCACGGGCAGGATGTCCCCAAAACACCAAAGCAGCCTCCAGTCCTGTCCTGCTCTGACCCATCCAAAAGACTCAGACATCAGGTTCTTAGGAACATGGGGCAGCGCCAGCGCTGGGTTAACAGTTGGACTCGATGATCTTGAGGGTCTCTTCCAACTAAAACGATTCTATGATCCTGCCCAAGAGCCCCCATCCGGCTGGACACCCACCAGCCCAAGCCCCTCTTTGCAGGATAAGATGCTGGGAGACATCAGGCTGCCTTTCCACCGGCCTTTCCCCCTCCCCGCAGCTCTGCCGGAGAACACGACGGCCATCGCGGTGGTGGTGCTGTCGACGCTGGCGCTGTGCGCCATGCTGGGCATCGCCGTCTACCTGTACAAGCGTCGGCGGAGCGCGGAGCGAGGAGCCTTCGAGAGCGCCCGCTACAGCCGCACCACCTCCAACCCCAGCGAATCCGCCGAGAAGAACATCCTGGTGTCGGACATGGAGATGAACGAGCAGCAGGACTAACGGCAGGGGGGACGCTGGGGACGGGGACCTGGGGAGGGGGGAGGACGGGGAGCATCACACGCGCTATCCCCACGGGGCAGGGGGGACCAGGACCGGTGCGGCGGGGCAGAGAGAGGGGCTGGGGTCGGGGCTGGGGTCGAGCGGAGGGAGCTGGGGTTCCTCCTGCCCCATGGGTCTCTGTCGCCATCTCCGGGCTCGTCCCCGGCTGCCGGGAGTTCTCCTGCAGCAGCCGTGGAGGCGGTTTCAGGGCTAAAAAGTTTTGAGGAAAGTTGCTCCCACTGGTTCAAGAGCTTTATGGCAGTGTGAACAGGCTCCACAACACCTTCCCCTTGGGTGGTGGGTGTGCAGGGCCCCACGACGGGCTTGTTCCCCCCAGGAGCCGAGCTGGTGGCCAAGAAGACATCGTCCTGGGCAAGAGGTCTCAAAGCCGATCTACCTCCTCTCCACACAGCAGCGAGGGCCCTGCCAGCCCCCAGTCCCCACCAGCTCTCGCCCTCCTTGGCATCGTCCCCCACCTCCGGCAGAAAGCAGCGGAGCTGCCGTCGCAGCGACCGAGCACGGTTCCCCCCCAGCAGCAGCGTTGGGACCCCCTCTCCTCCCTGGCGCATCCCCAGGGCTGCACCCAGCCCCGGCGGGGCTGCGCTGCTCCCCGCTTTCCGGTACTTTGGTGTGCGCGTCCCCCAAATAACTGCACGTGATGGCACTGGAGCAAACTGCTGGCCAGGCCCCTCTCTGGCGGGAGCCCCCCGGGCACCCCGGCTCCACCGGAGGAGCTCGGTGCCACAGCACGAGGTGCTGCCCGGGCCACCATCTGTCCCTTGCCGGGCAGGGACAGCGGGGCTGGGGTCACTCGCTGCTGGGTGCTGCATTCGGGCCAGGAGGACGAGCATCAGGGCTGTAGGGTGGGGAGCGATTTGGAAGCTTTGGTGGTTACTTTGAAAGTTTGGTGGTTCTTGTTTTGATTTGTTCTGTTTTTTAAGGAAACGATAGCTTTTTTTGCTATACTGTATTGAGTGCGTGCTGAATATATACGTTCTTTCACACAGCTAGCTGGGGTGTTTCTGGTTGCTGTTGTACGTGTAGAGGAGGAGGAAGGCAGCGCAGGGCTAAGCCTGGCTTTAGACCTGTGCAGGAAGGAGCGGGGCGCCCAAGGCGGAGCTTTTCTCCTGCATCCCGGTGCTGGGGTGACAGAGGATGCCTGGAGACAGCAAGAGACATTCGGGCCCCAAGGGGGGTTCCCTGCTGGGAATGGGACCCAAAGAGCCCCCGAGACCTCTGAAGTGGGGTGGCACAGCCCCTACAAGGGACATTGCGTTTAGTCCTCTGCCTCCGAGGCTCGAGTTGGGTTTTTATTTTCATTGTGACGACGAGAACTAGCTAATTTTTGTTACTCTCTCCTTTTTGACGCCTGCGTGGATTTTAAAATCTGTTGATTTCACTTAAGCTGGACATTAAGTGTTTAAGAAACTGTTGGGGGGTGGGACGAGGGAACACGGGATCGTTGGGGTTTTGTTTTCTTCTTGGCAATGTCCAAAAGCCACCACGACGTTTCAGGGTGAGCGAGAATCTGGAGCACACAGAGCTGCCCCGGCTCCGTTTCTCTCTCTTTGGCTGTCTCTGTATTTTCTTTCCTGAGGTCCTTTCTGGTGTGGAGCTGTTGGTTTTGTCCAGGGGCCCGTGGCTTTCCCAGCGTGGCTGTTGGATCCTGAAAAGCCGAGCGTGGATTCCTCCTCATCCCCAGCACGTGTTGATGTGCCGAGCTGGGGAGGCGCCGGCATCGCTGGTTGGAATAGCGGGAGGGACGCTGAGCCGGACGGGGGTGGAGGTGCTGGACTAACCCCTCCTGGCTGAGCTGAGCTCTTAGGAAGTCCTAAAAAATCAAGGTGGAGGTTCGGACGGGTGGGAAGGAGCGGGGGAAGAGCGGTGCTGGGGTGGGGGCGCAGGGGAACGGTGGGGTTTGTTGGGAGACGCGGGGGGTACGGCCGGGATGGGCGAGTGAACAGCAGGTGCTGGGTGTAGGAGGAGATTCCGTCGCCGTGCGGGAGGGATGGCGCCCGGCGTTCACACAGCCCTCCAGCGCTTCGGTTCACAACGCTTCCGTTCTTAGTTTTGTTTGATTTTCTTCTCAGTTAATTTGTTCTCTTGTCTCCTTCGCTCTCGAGAAGAGAGATCTGTACAATCTAAGGGAAATTTTGTACGCGAAGAGTTTCGTCAGCTGTCGGCAGCAATCAGGATTACGGGAAAAACGCATATATGGTTAAGTGGTATTTCCTATCACCATTAGAATAATGTGAAGAATTGCTTACAAGGACCCTGTCTTTATATATATATATATATATATATAAAATATATATATATAGTTTTGCATTTTTTTACTCTCTGTGGTTTGTAAGATCCTTTTAGAAGCTTGGAAATAAAATTTCCTTCCCCAACTATTTTCTTGCTTTTTTTTTTTTTGTCCCTTTTATTGGGAAACACGGGTCCTGTCCTTCCCGTGTCCTGTGTTCGATGACACCTGCTCAGGGCTCCCACACTGGTGTGACTGGAGAGGTGGGATCTCACCGGCCTTTCCCGCGGGTTTGCCGGGACCGTTGAGTTTTGCCGTTATTTGGTGAAGAGCCGCGCGGGCGCTTGGAGCAGCAGCTCTCAGGACGTGTCTGAAGGTCCAGATGATTTTTCTCTTTCATTTTGCACCCCAGAGGTGAGAGGAGCTGGCGGGGGAGGCAGCGGGGGCTGCTGCGTTTAATCGCAAACAGCAGTGGAAATAAGGGTGAGCAAACCCGCAGTGCAGGGGGAACGACGCCGGACTCGTCCCCGTTCTGGAGCTGAAACGCTCCCAGGGTGACCCGACCTGAATTCATGTACATGGTTTTTCTTCAAAGGACACTGGGTGAAGCTCGCACTGCTCATTTTAAACTGAAGCGCAGAATGGGCTTGATTGGTTTTTTTCTTATTTAATTTAAAATAAATACAGCCTTTGGAGAAAAATAGTAGTTTGGAGTAACCAAAGGCGCTTTCTCACGGAGATGAGGAGGCTCCGTCTTTCATCCGCTCTTCTGAGCTCGAGCTGAGCACACCCACTGAAGGAGTCATTAGAGAGTTCCACGAGGTTTGGTTCAGGCTGGGTTCATCTGGAGAACATGAAATAACCTGGGTCTGAACTGGGTCAGATGAATGCTGACCTAAAGGGTCCTTTTCTCTTGAATAAAAACCAGAAGGTTGGGGAAGCGGCATCTACGTCGCATCTGATGTGAAATGAGCAGAATCCTGCTCTAAGAGGCCAATCCCTTCGATTTTTGCCTGCGCTGTTAGATCACCACTCAGACCCAACACAGCGAAGGGGAGAATTCAGTGTTAAATACTCGGGAAGAAAGGAAACGCTGTAGTGTATCGAAGGTGGGGCTCCTCCGAGCCGCAGGACCCGTTTGCCGCGTACGGACCGGGACCCGTGGACGTCGCCCTTTTGAAGCAAATGGCAGCTGGCAGCTGTTTTCCTTGCGCCCCATGGTGAAAACCGCTACTCTGAAAAGAACCAGTTTGTGCAAAACGAGCGACCACAAGCTCTTTGTTTCCTCATTCCCAGAATCCAGGCCTAAGTCTGACTCAGAAGTTATTAATCTTGGCTGGCTAAGGAAGGAATGCAATGTTCTGTGAGTATGGCGGCTGCTTAGTAAGGAATTTTGTTTAGGGATAACGAGAAATATGCCACATACTCTTCACTCAGGCTGGTTATTGCTTATAGTGTCATGTATAGCTCACGTTTAATGATTTATCTTCTAATTGATGCAGTTAGGATGTCGTTTTCAAGGAGCAGCTTGGAGCGTGCTGAGCACAGCCACGTGTGCGGCTCAGGTTTCCAGGGCTGGACAATAACCAGCACAGTGTTAGCAGCAGCACAGGGGATATTAAGTGCCTTAAAACTTGCAAAATTATACTCTCTCATCACACACAGTAAAAATAATCGTAATTTATCGAGTGATAGATTTCATGTGGAATTGAGAAGTTAGGAAATGTGTTAACCAGACAAGAATTCGTAAGGTTCATGCACAAATCTGAGCGTAGCTTAAAAGCATTTATACAGCAAATTTGCACTGATTAATCCTTTTTTTTTTTTCTGAGATACAAATACTCCAGATTTCTTGCTGTACAGTACAAGGAACCCTTCAGGCTCCTTCGTGTCTTTGCTTCCAAACAACAGCGGTATTTTCTAGTTGCTTTACATGGATCCAACTCGCTGTCTTTGTCAGCGTTCAAGTCAAGATCTGCGTAACTGGTTTTCTTCTGCCTTCATTCTCCCTTCTAAAATAAAAGGAAACCCCCTCTTTGTTGAGGCCATGCTAGTTGTTAAAGAAAAAGAACATTAAATAAAGGATCTTCACTCAAAGTTCATCCCACTCAAGCTGAAGGCGACGCACTTGATGGTGTAGTGTCGTGTAGAAATGCGCTTTGGGCCTTTAAGCTGTGCTTAGGACAACGTCTCCTTGTAAGCTCAAGCTCTAATCAGGAGAAACCTCAGAAGCAAAAGAATGTCAGTATTATATGTGACTCAAAACACACAGTAAAGGAACCACAGGCATCCCCGCAGCTTGTGATTTTAAAGGTTAAAGAAGGTCAGTGAAAAGCCCAACTTAGCAGCCAACTGTTTCCAATTAGGTGAGGCAGTTTTAGGACATCATCAATGGAAATGCCATGTTTGATTTCACCACTAGTTACCTTGACCTGTGGTCTCTTAAAATAATTAGCAGTCAGTGTTTGGACTTGGAGAGACATCAGTAGGACTACAAAAAGGGCTATGTGACATAAACACACTTGCTTTGGCTTTAATTAAAGTAGGAGAAAAATAGGGGTGTAAAAAACAATGGAAAGGGTACTCGAGATCATGGCTTCTTGATGGAATTCACATGTTACGAGAGTTTTATCTGGTTTCCTCAGAGTCAGGATCTGTAAACGAAGAAAGACGTGTGTTTTAGAATACTTTTCTTCATCAACAAGAAAAATACTAACTGAACTAAACGAGGTTATATGTTTGCTTTCTCTTAAACTTGGAAAGAGAGATCAATCAGTGAATAATTAGTTTGATTGCCAATTATCTGCACTACAGCCCATTCCCAGAGGCACCTGTGCAGTCCCTGCCTGTGTGACCATGCGCCAGCGCCCTCGATGTTCAGGAGGCACTGCTGGTGTGACGTGGCCTCCGGGTGCGCGCCGCTCCGGCTCCTGGGGGAAGCACAGCGACGGGGGCCAGCGTCACCTCTCATTGCGCAGAACACCTGCTGCGCCCTGCGGAAAGCACTCGGCTCACCAGTGCCTCAGCATCTCTTTTGCCTAAAAAGCGAGGATTTTGTAATTCTTCCAGCGCTGTTGTTAAGTTTTAATACATGGAAAACCTTTTCAAGTCACTCGTTGCAAATAATGCAAAAAACGTGAAGTCCTGCTTTCTCACATTCCCTCAGTGACTTACTGGTACCTTATTTATTGAAAGTACAGCTGAAAAATGCAGTTTTCTCGTTTGATGGGATTGTCAAATCCACAGTATTTGAATTATTTAAGTTTTAAATATTATAAAAGTAAATCTAGTCTGTTCACTAAGGTACCCGGCAGGTGTGTTTTGTCTGGAAATGAACTCCTGGCATAGGGGAGCTGATGTGAAATGCAGAAAGGGTGCAGCAAGGTCTCTTTAGACGCGACCCTGGATGACTGACCAATGAAAATGGATGATTCGAAGCACGATTTTACATTCTAAGGAAACAAATTGCTATCCTTCAACGCTTGAGCCAATTCAGCTCTGTGCATCGGCTCTCCGGCCATGTGCTTTAGCAGAAAAGGCACAAACCCTGCTGGGGATGAGGAATTTCTCAGTGCTGGAGCCACCAGGCCGGTGGGCAAAGCCCAGTTGTAATTAGCCAAGCAGTTAACTAGGTGTCACTGCAGCCCCAGCTGAGAGCGCTCGGCCCTGGCAAGAACCCATGGAAGCGGAAACCAGGCCAACCAAGCAGCGAAACTCGCCCCAGCTGAAAGGTTTGCTCTGAGAATACGAGCTGTGTTATAAACAGAAGGCCTCGAGGCTTCCTTGGGAATGAAATAACTTGTTTGGCATTTTGCATTGTTCCCAGGCATTACAATTTTAAATCCTGTTTATATGTGGGATTTTTCCTGTAAGCGGCATGTTGGGATTCAGGAAAACCTTTCTCTAGCAGCAGCATCGGGGTTTCCAGCCTCGTCACCAGCTCCTGGGTAAGCGGATCTGCAAGACAACAAATAACCCGTCATTCACTGGGCAATGTCTATTTAAAATATGCATTCTCATTTTTCTGTTCACTAATCCTGGACAATGAATGGTAATAGGACATAGAAGGTGAAGGGAAAGTGGCTGGTTTGGCCAAAAAGGCAATTTCACATCTCTGGAGAGTATTAACATGCAAAGGTTAATAAATGATTTACTGGAGAAAGTTTTCTTACCCTTTTATTTCCATTTTATTTCTACCCTTGAGAGAAATACAAGTCCTTGCTATTGGTTGTGGGAGCAGAGTCTGCTCTGTAACGCAGTTCAGCAACAGGGAGTTAATCTCTTCTTAGCCAATAATCACTGTCTACACAACTTATCTAAATATAAGGTTTACTTTGCTTAAATACCCACTACAAAATCGGAGTTGGGACAAAGAAGAATATCTTTGTAATGGAAAATGGATAAAATATCTCAGCACTGCAGCTTAACCTGGAGGTCGAAGCCAAGGTTGTGGCTGGAAACTGTGGAGGAGTTGTAGTAAAATTACACAGCAAAGAGCAAACATAAGCGGAGTTACTCTCAGAACTGAATTTACCAGGCAACAGCAAGTAAATGTTAATAAGCAAACAGGTTCAAATAAGCATCTTAACTCCCTTTAAAAATTGTTCTTATTCATTCGGTTAAAACTGAACTATTTGCACAAGGTAGATATTGCTATAAGCTCAGAAGTACTGTGAGACAGACGATGACTTTATTGATCACGACTAACGGTCGCGTTCAGGAAAAAGCTGCGATAGGACGTCGAAAGGGTGCAAAAAAAAAGGCGGCACAGACCAGAACTTTGTGTTGAAGAACAGAGACGGGTTTCAGGCTGCTAAGACGTATTTTTTAATCAGCAGTAACAGCACCTCTTTAAAATTCCCGTCTGGGATGTTTCACTCAGGTAAGAAAAATTACAATTGGGGATTTTTTTAAAAACATGTTCTTTTTGAAGCAGTTTCCCACAAGTCCCAACATCCTTGTGAGCTCAGCAGGGGCGGCCACCTAAAACCAATGGCTTAATTAATATTGTTCTAGATCCTGAACCCTGAAACGCCAGCACAAATGCAGGAAGCTTTGATGTACAGATGCTCTTTGACATCACAGGGACGTGAGTAAGCGCTCCAATTTCTGGCCCACAGAATCCAAGATTATTTTGCAAGTAAAAGCAAAAGCAGCTTCTTACCGTTTGTGATGGCATCTTAAAAAAGAATCCAGTTTATTGCCCTGTTTTACATATGGCTTTGCAAGATGAAGAGACGCAAGAACACGGCATCTTGACTCAACGTGTGTGGCCGTTTCAGCTGAAGGTCTTGAGGCTCTTGATGGTGGTACCTGGAGTGTGACAAAGCCCCTGTTGTCCCCTTGACCTTAGGAGCGACACTGAGGGGGCGGACAGGGTTTTCTTTCTCAAAGCCCAAAGGTCTCGTATAGCCCGAGGCTCACGTGTTTTGCTTGTTGTTCCCCATGCAAACTGTGCTAACGCGGACCTGCGTGGGAGGGAAGGTCACACACGCGAGCGGCCCAACAGCAGAAGAGCGCTGATGGGGAACGTTTGGAAAAAAACAGGATTAAACACTTGTTAATTGTCCATCGGCGACACGACACGTTCCACCTCTGCGGGACTGCTCATTTATTCTTCCTGCCGTGATCTATTTACATCAAGTGGGCTGGTTCGGCTATCGGAACGCACACATACTTCAAAAATGAATGTACACGGTTCCGTAGCAAAATATTTGAATGATTAAGTAATGAATGATTGTGAAAAGCTTGGCGGAACTTCTCCCGTGGGGCTCTGTTGTAATTCGGTATTCTCTCTGAAGTGTTGGGTTGAAAGCCGTTTCTCTTTCATGTTTGCCTGTCGCTGATAGACTTCTTTATGAGAGTTTTTACCGAGGCCATCTGCAACCCCTGCCTGCTGCGGTGCCGCATCAGTTGCCACTAAAGCTGCTCCTGAAGGTTTCAGGAAAATGATGGCAACTAAAATTTTTCAGCATTTCGCTCTATTTATCCTGCTTGCAGTAAATGTCCCGCACCCGATGAGCTCGGCTGGTGTTACAGGAGAGGGAGCTGGGCTAATTTAGAGCACATTTGACCATGTAATGCGGGGCCATAACAGATAATTGAGGTTGCTCAGAAACGAGACTCATTCTAGCTGTAATTTTGTCCTTCTGCACCACGCCAGGGACCTCCCCACAAGAGTGGATTCCAGACCTAATTCCCTCACTTGGTACACAATTTGGTATCTCAAACCTGGCCTCAAATTTTCAGAACTTGAACATTTTGCTTGTGGGTTTGTCCATGATTTTTTACTGGGGTTGTCTAAACCAAGCAGAGATTAACCCCCTTCTTATGCCTGATTTTTGGAAGCGCTGAACTCTTCGCTGCAGAATGGCAAATGAAAAGCTTGTTTAAATGATTTATTATAATGTATAGTCCAAATGGGAGGCGGCCTGTGGAAATGGCAGGTCCTGGCGCACCGCAGACAGGTGCTTTATGTGCTCCATCTGAAAGTATCATTTTACTTTTTGTTTTCTCATCTGGACTGATGATTTGTGAGGAGAAAACTGCTGCTTAGTTCCTTGGTTTGGGGTTTCTTCTTGAGTTGTTTTGTCTTGTTTTTAATGATGTTCAGCCACAAATACCCACTAATTGTAAGGGTAAACATATCATAACCACAACAATAGGAGAAAAAGAATGATTCTTATCACTCTGTCAGTATTATTTTAGACTGGACATTTCAAAATGGCAAGACTAGAAAGGAATCACAAGAATGCAGCATTTCGTAGCCTGGGTTCTAATTAAAAGCCCTCCCAACCTCCAGACAGTCGAGACTAAAAAAATCACTATTCCTACAGTTTCAAGATGACTAATGAAAGACTTCGGACAAGCCACAAGCAGCTACTGGATCAGCTGATGTGACCTTTTTTAGATCAGCTCAACTACAATCATAATGCTCCAGTGAAAAGATGCTCTGTGGATTTAAAACCATCAAAAATGTCATTCCAGAGAGCTTTGCAAGGTGGAGAACGCGGGCCCAGCTTCATGTAGAGGTTGCCTGACAATTAACTGGAAAGTTTTATCTGCAGCTTTGCAATTCATAACAAGCTGAGACAAGGGAGATGTGTTTTAATTTGACATGTCCGCGGCTCTGACCCACTGGCTCGGTCACAAACCACAGCATCACAAATGCGTTATTCTAACTCTTCCCGTCTGCACGCCTGAAATGAGCGGAATAATGAAGTATCTCTCAAGATGATGGAAATAATATTTACCTACAGCCAAGGAAACCTTTCACAGGGGTTGAGATGCTCACCATAGGGAGGAGTGCTTGCAAAAGGCCCTCGTCAAACCCCACATTTTCACCTTTAATTAAGATTCCCTAAAGCGTTGCTGCCAAAATTGTTGAAAGGAGTCAGGGACTAGTTAACACCAACCAGAGAAGCTGGTAGGGATGTGTCTGTACTCACTTAAATTAGCACTGTTGAAAAAAGTCATTACAGTTCTCGTTCCTCAATCATTCCAGGGTGCATTTTCCAGGTATATAATGCTATACAATCCCCAAAGAATAGGCTCCTAACACTTGCAGCTTCAGATCAACACAACTCAGATTTTATGTTCAGCGTATCATCTGTTCAGCCATGGAACCGAGCAAGATTTACGCTGGCACTAACCCTTCAGTACATGATTCGCTAAACTTATTCTAAGGACTATTCACCTTGGTTTTGACTACCAAAAACTGGCTAAAGAGGGGGTGGCCCAGGCTGGGCTGATACAGCGTAAGTACTGACAGACCAACTCATCTTTCCCCATGTCTGGTTAATCTTCCCACTTCAGATGATTAAGGTCAGACTGATTACCTGATTATTTTTCTTGAGGCAGATTATTGTGGGGAAGCTTTATTTTTTCCTGAGGAGCAGGGTGTTCTCTCTGATGGATACTGCCTTGCTGGCTCCCATTCTCTAATTTGTGCCCATGATGCACATTTTCTGAAGGACTGAAATGCTTAAGCCTGATAACATCCAGAGCTTCAACAGAAGGCTGTGAGTAAAAGGCGCTGTCTTGGGGTTTATGCACAGGGGAACAAAGAAACTTTTGTTCACCTCAGCTTTACTGAACTGGGAGCCACACTGGCCATCACCTGTCCTGCTGCCAAGTTCCTGCAGAGGTTCCTCCTCGTTAATCACGCCGTTTAATCACAGCCATCTGTCCCAGCAGCCAGAGCTGGGGCAGCCCGGGGGCTGGGAGGACACGGCACCCGGGGCGGCACCTGGAGCGGGGCGGGGAGGACACGGCACCCGGGGCGGCACCTGGAGCGGGGCGGGGGGAAGGGGCGGCACCTGGAGCGGGGCTGGGGAGGACACGGCACCCGGGGCGGCACCTGGAGCGGGGCGAGGGGAAGGGGCGGCACCTGGAGCGGGGCTGGGAGGACACGGCACCCGGGGCGGCCAGGGGGAGCGGGGCGGGGGGCGAGGGGAAGGGGCGGCACCCGGAGCGGGGCTGGGAGGACACGGCACCCGGGGCGGCACCTGGAGCGGGGCGGGGAGGACACGGCACCCGGAGCGGGGCTGGGAGGACACGGCACCCGGGGCGGCACCTGGAGCGGGGCGGGGAGGACACGGCACCCGGGGCGGCACCTGGAGCGGGGCGGGGAGGACACGGCACCCGGGGCGGCCAGGGGGAGCGGGGCGGGGGGCGAGGGGAAGGGGCGGCACCCGGAGCGGGGCTGGGAGGACACGGCACCCGGGGCGGCCAGGGGGAGCGGGGCGGGGGGCGAGGGGAAGGGGCGGCACCCGGAGCGGCGCGGAGGGAGCAGCGCGGCCCCCGCGGGCTGCGGGCCGGAGGGTGAGCTGGCCGTGCTGTGGAGGCCATTCCCGGCGGGAACACACGCCGGGGGGTGGGCGAGGGAAGGAGGGAGGGAGTGGACGCTGCGGCCGCCCCTGAGGAGACGGGCAGGGCGGGCTCCGCGCTGAGGGAGGCGCCGGCCCGGGGGGGTGAAGGGAACCGGGACCGGTGTCCGCTCACCTGGCGGGGCGGGGGCAGGTCCTTCGGGAGCGGGACGGCGTCTGCTTGTTGCCGCGGTAACCGGGCCCGCGGATCCTCGCCGCCAGCATGGCCGCTCGGGGCGGGGCGGCGTGCGGGAGAGCGGCGGGCTGTGACCCGGGAGCTCCGCGGCCTGGCGCCCGGGCTCTCAGCGCGGGGCGGCCGCGGCCTGGCCCTCCCTCAGGCCTCGGGGAGGGCCCCTCAGGTGCCCCAGCAGCGCCGGCCCCGCGGCGGCGGCCGGGCCGCTCCCGAGGCCGCTCCCCGCGGCGGCGGTGGCCGGGCCGCTCCCCGCGGCGGCGGTGGCCGGGCCGCTCCCCGGGGCGGCGGTGGCCGGGCCGCTCCCCGGGGCGGCGGTGGCCGGGCCGCTCCCCAGGCGGTGGCCGGGCCGCTCCCGCGGCTGTGCTGCGGGATTCCAGCCCCGCCCGCCCCGGGGTGAGCAGCTGCGGGGAGCCGGGGCCTGGCCCCTCCAACCCTCTGTCATAAATCATAAAATTCATGAAATAGTTTGGGTTGGAAGGGACCGGCAAAGGCCATCTTGTCCAACCGCCAATAAACACTGTCAGAGTGTTTGAAAAAGAACCTGTGATTTACAGGAGAACATGTAGCAGATTCCAAGGCCTGGCAGCTCACCGTTGTTGGATTTACCTCTGGTGGTGTCTGCTTATCTCAGTGGCCATTCTGTGTCTCCAGGTAGAAAAGTTTTTTTTTGTCTTGTAAACCAATACTTAAATTGCTGATGGAAGTTTTTGCATCCTATATTCTTCTGCTGTCTTGACCTTCTCCCTTTCCTTGTTCTCCCTCTGATGCCTTTCATCTCAGCGTTACCATTCTGGCAGCCCCGTGCCATAGGCAGGCATGGCTTCAGAAGGCTTTTGGATGTGCTTTGGGGTGCCGTGGGGTGTCCACAGCGGTTCCTGGAGGGAAAAGCCAAGTCACTGCTGTGGGAGCCACCTTGGTGGCGTTCCGTGACGTTTCTGTGAGAAATCCCGTGGATGTGGGATGTGTTTACACAGGAGCAGAAGGTGCACGGGGAGGTTTCTGCTCTCGCTTCAGAGACCGCATGTGGGGTTCTTTTGTTTGTTTTCAGAGGGTGCTTCCAGAAGACTAACCACAGAGCTGCTGTGTTGTTTAATTCAGAAGGAAGGCGTGATCCGGACATACCTTTTGTTTGTTTGCGTTCTGCCTTGTTCACCTTCCAGAGGAACACACACTCGGGGCAGCGTCAGGCTCGTGGGTTGGTACCAGGCACAGAACTCCCCATGTTCCTAAACTCAGGTGCATCTTATTTTGCTGTAGAGCAAGGAGTTTCATTAATACTTAGGTATATTCAAATTATAGCGACACAGCACTGCAGTGCTCCTGTACACACCGTGGCACATACATCAGCCACTGCTCCACGACTCCATCTGGCACATACCAACGTTTTGTGGGTTTGTCCTGCTAACAAGGGCCAAAAGAACAAAAGGGCAAAGTAAATACTAGCAAAGAACTGTTATATTTAAAGCCTTTACTTTGCCCTTCGTTCACCTCCACTGTTCTTCATGTTGTCAGGTTTCCAGGCTCAGTGGTATCTCTTAATTTGGAATTTCCTTCTTTGTTGAGGTCAGTCCATGAGGCTTATTTTAATGAATTTTTTTTTTTTTTTAGTGTTCATGTAATTTACCGCAACCAGGGAAAAATAATTTTAAAACACGGAAAAATACTAATTTGGCATAGAGGAAATATTGCCCAGGAGCGTCAGGTTTCGGAGGAACAGAAATGTCCTCCTTGTGTCATTGTAGCCATGGCCATTTCCTTCACTTACTGCCATCGTTATTCTGGTTTTGGTGCCAGCACTGAATGTGTGTTCATGAAATATAGGGAAATAAAGCGCTCATTGCCCTGGGGAAGTTACAGATACAACCTCAGAAGGTTCTCCAACTGCTTTGATAACATAACATAACCTAAATAAGAGGTGTAACCTTGTTTGGCGTTCCTGCCAATCCCATGTGACATGTAGTAATGTGCTTAAGTCCCCAAATACTGTTGTAAATCTGGCCCATAATCTAGAGCGCACAAGCAGCGGGGTCTGGGAGCAACATCTGCTCGGTGTTCGCTCCAGCGACCTCGCAGTGCGTTATCGTGCTCAGTAAGGGCCCCCCCTCCTTTCCACTGAAATCAAAGGGGTTCGGAACAATTCGGGTGACCACAAACTCAATTCCGTCATGGATGTAGAATCGACTATTCAACCATTTGTTTGGCTTTTTTTTTTTCTTACTTGAATTTTTAGGTGTTTTTGATTCTTCTTTTCTGATCTTGCCTTCCCTTTCTGTTTGTATTATTCCAGGAGCGAGTTTTCATTGCCGACCATCCTGCTAATGCAGCAGTTGTACTGGGCAAATGGCAAAGGCAAAGAAGTAGCAGATGAAAGCCAACTGCTGTTACCCATATGATTTAAAGTTGCTTTTCCTTTATATAAACAACATGCCTGAGGTCGCTCTTTCAGCTTGCCTTATCCCACCCATGAATCTCTGGATTTACATGTCAGTCTGTGTTCTGCACTATGTCTTTTGTGTGTGATTCATTACATTTTAGCATCATAAAGGGAATCTCTAGCGTGCAACACACACAAGTCGGAGATACCGTTATCAAACCGCTGTCCTGCAGTGCACGTTGTCAGGAATATGCCCTGAGAGGAAGCTTTGGCTTCCCTAAGATGCTTTAGAATTCCTGTGTGGCAAAATCTCTCCAGCATGCCCTGAGTGCGCAGTTATCAGACGATTTTTCAAAGCCCGGGTTTCTTCTTTGTGCGCTTTTTATTTTGGGAGTAAACAGTGCAAAATCGCGCTCAGGGCTGTGAAAATGGGGAGGTGTCAGCCTCATCGGTCCCTTTGGAGTGATGTGTATTTAAAATGGCACATCGGGATAATGGTTATGAGATTCATGACCTTGTTTGCAAGGGTGTCCTAAACCAACAGTCAGCAGTGCCTCACGCACAGTTGCAAATTTTGATTGTAAAGCTTTATCAAAACAGTATAAAATCTTCATACCAGCGACAAACCTCACCCGACTCACTGAAGAGTCTCACTTGAATTCAGGTTATTTCTGAAGTTGAATAGTCTGTTACCTTGTTCAAAATTAGTGTGACCACGACAGGAACTGGAATGAAGCGGAGGACAGTGGTGTTGGGGAAATCCAGAGTATTGTGGTATTTCTGTTCGTGCTTTTTGCAGGTCCCCCCACTGCCTAAGGGGAATCTCTTAAGATCTGCATCTTCACATGAAGATGTGGGCTTTTCTTTTTCACCATCTGGGAATGGATATATTCTTAGAGGATGGTGACTCGTTTATTGTGTTCTAGAGCGGGATTCTCTTGCGTGAAACCTGAAGTGCAAATATAAATGAGAATAGATGGAGTTCAGAAACGCTGGCGATGAATACAAATTGAACAGCAGCACTTCATCACAGGACATTTTAAAGTCAGGTCCTGCTGGCTGAAAACAAAACTACATCTTGTTATTTTAATTGTACTAAGCTTAAAATTCAGAAGAAAGCAAAGAAGGAGCAAGAATAAGTGGATTTTAAAACGTAGTTAATTATAATACAAGGCATGATGTTTAGAAGTAGAAGAAATAAATTTATTTCATCTGTATCTCAAAGTAATTTAAATGGATCAAAGTTTGATCTGCTGAATTTTATCCCAAGAGTTTTTGTTCATTGTGATGAATAAACTAATGAAATGCCGTGTAATTAAGATATGGAAGTAGTTCCGTGGAGAACAGAAGAATGAATGTGTTGAAGAAGGGATCCTGCACGAGTAGAGGACGGGTCCGTCGGCTGCTGCTGTGAACTGCTTTTGCCAGAATCAAGAACGGCAGGTGAACGAGAGGACTTTTTAGCACTGTGGGATCTCTGCTCTCTGGAACTGTTGGTGGATTCACCACTGGACGTAACCAGGACAGAAACCCACCATCAAAACTGAAGTTGTCAGCAAGAGCCTTTATTTGTCAGCTCTGTGTCCCATAACGAGATAAAAGTCAGTTGACCGAGTTGGATCGTGACTCTGGTATTGCAGGATTGAAGCAAGGAAGGCTTTGGGGTTTTGCTAATTAAAGCCAAAAAGCTTATATGCTTCAATTTGAGTGAGTTCCAGTTGGCAGGTCTGAAGCGCGCAGCTGGAGCAGCTCCAGCTCTGCTGGGCTCCTGTGCAGGGGCTGCTCGTTGCCTCCGCTCCCAAACTATTTTTTACCGGGCAAAGCACATAATTTGGTGCTGTTTGTTACAAGCTGTATTTTACTTTGGAAGCCGCAACAATCCCTTGTCCTCTGAGGAACGCGGAGTTGCGGTTGTGCCCTTTTGATGGGGTTTTCTGTTTTCGCCTTTGTTCTGGGGTTTGCTGCGCAGGTTAACATCTGTCTTGTGAGGACGGGCGCGTCGTGGGGCGGCCCCAAGCGCCAGACAGTGTATTTGTGGAGGAATCCGGTTCAGACCTTCAGTCTGTCCTCTGGTTAAATAAAGAACAGCCATGGTCAGTCCTCTGTAAGTAGCTGTTGGGGCTGGGGAACTGAAATGCAGGGCTGTGGCCACTCCTGCCATCCTGGCGTGTCCTTGTCAGGGTCAGATGTGCAGCAGAACCTGTTCAAAGGCTGTTTTGAGCTCTGCGCCGCTTCCAATGGTGAAAGTCATCAATGCACGGAAATGCTGCTGCGTAGGGCCAGGACTGTATTGCCTGGTGGGTATAGCGAGGCCACGTTATAAATGTTGATGGTGCAAGCCCAAAGTGAACTCCCCCCTCCCTGAGTCCTCATGGTAAAAACTACGTATTCACATGGTATATTTGACTGGCCTTGTTACCCTGTTCTGATTGCTGGCAGATGCTGTACAGCTAATGGTGTCATTCCTGTTACTACATCAGTTGTTAAGTGGGCCAGAAAACAGCCTTTAAGATTAAAGTTTAATCAGTCCAAGTATTTTGAGAGCGAGCAAGTATAGACTTTATTCTTCTTGAGAATTACCGGCTACTTTTTGCAATCCCTGGCAGAGATCGAATGTTCTGTCAGAAAATGTCTCCAGTGAGAAACAGCAGGCAAAGAATATTTTCTGTGGGATGGCATGAGCAACCTTGTGCTTTAAAGCTGGTGTATTAATTGCTTGTTAATGGGCAGCTTTTGGCAGAATTTCTTTTTGGTATGGCCTCAAGAATTTTAATGGTGCATCAGTCAGTGAGTGCAGAAAATATACTTTGAAAACAATAAACAGGATATTGAGTGGTTGTGTCAGTTTGTGACACCGGCTGAATCAGTCATGTTCTGGTTTGGGTCAGTTATAAGCCCTGTATTAACATCTTTAAGAGCTGAAAGATGCATTGTGTTCTTCTGACTCCAATGTAATAGGTTGTTCTGGCTCTTTTCCACCCCTGCCTTATTGTTTTCCGCAAGATTATAAGGAGAGGCAAACGGAAACTTTCAAACCCCTGTGGATTTCAAGGAGTTAATTTTCTGTGTCTTGGTCTGAAAGTGATTCCCAAACTGTTTTCAAGCTCACTGAACATTTTGTATACGATGTTTTCACAAGCCGAGAGGCTGTTACAGGCTGGAGTCATATAGGTACGCTAGTGCGTATATGAGAATGTGCACAAAATGTCCTTTTGTTTGGAGAAACCCCACAACAGTCAATTTATCCTGTACACAGGAAAAAAGCTTTTCTGTCCCCGCCTGTTCTGGCGGTGTCACCTCCTCTGGTGTCCTGGCCACCTCGCTGGAGAGGAGGACGGGGAGTTCTCAATTGCTTGCCCGGGCTTTAAATTCTGTCTGGCAAACCGATGCACGTTTTGGCAACCTGGGCACTCAGAGGTGCGAGCACAGAGCAAGTTCTCCCTTCCCCGCTGCGGCACGTTCCCGTTCCGGCTTGCCGAGCAGCGTTCCCACAGAAACGCCACGAGTAGAAGGAAGGAGCAACTGGTTCTTCATTGTCCTCACCTCCTGTAGCTTTGCACCTTGTTGCTTCTGTTCCCAAGAAGGAGGTGCTGCAACAGTAATTCTATGGGACGGGTGTTGTAACACAGGGATTGGCAAACTTGCCTGGGGAAAAGGTCCAGACTCTGTTCTAAATTAGATGCTAAATGTGTTGGGAGAAACTTAGAGACCTCATTTTTCAGAGAGGGAAGACAGCATCAGTCGCTTTCCGGGTGGTGTGTTGGTTTTCGTGACAAGCGGGGTGTCCCGTTGCTGTGACACTTACAGACGGGGCTGCTGCCCCTCACGGCTGCTGCTCTTGGGGGCTGCAGCCTCAGGTCCTGCTCTGTCGCGCAGGGTCTATCTCGTGATGCCTTTTGTGTCCGTGCCAACAACCGCTAATCCTTTTTCTCCCCCATTAGAGCACATACCTTCATAGTATGTGATCGGTAGAAAAATATTGTAGAGCCTTTAGGATTGCTGTATGCTAATACAAAGTGATACTAGCAAGAAACGGGAGAGTTAAACTTCTTAACAGATCCTGCTTTTCACCTTTAAATACACACCTTATTGTATAAACATAAGTGCTGTACCCACAGCATGACTGCAGCCTTAATTCTGCTGTGTCTTTGTCCTTCTGCACACAGTTCCTGCTGGATTGTGTTTTCCTGGCATGCTCAGCGCAGGAACAAGCTGTTGTAGGATCACAATTGAACAGAGGTTTTTATGCGGAGCGCAGATGAGAGAAGGTTAAACATCTTCAGGCAGCAAAGGTGACGCTGTAGCCAAGGTCTTCATCTGCTGCAGGGACATCGCTCCACGCGGGGAGGATTGCAGGTACGGTCATCAATTGTGGAGGTATCGCACTCGCTCCGGAGAGGAGCACCACCAGGTTAGGGAAGGTGCCCCGTCAGCCTCGCTTTTGCACGGGAGGCCTCCATTAATCAAATCTGCCTCCGTAGCACACAAGGTTTTATGCAGAATGTGGAAAAATACCTGAAAAAAAGCCCTTAGCCGTCTAGCTTTGCAGAATAAATCTACTTGTTGCATTGTATCTGTTGAGGATCTTTCTCTCTGTCTAGTTTTAGTGCTTGGGAGATGTTCTTAAGTAGTGAAGATTATGACAGCTGAGGGTAAATTGTAGTTCAACCCTAATCCCTGCAGTTCCCTTTGAAAGCTACACAGAAAGGAGACAAAACCACATGCAGAATATGAAAGTTTGAAACTAATCCTGTATGACAGATGCATAAATTATGATGTCTGTGCTACTGTTTTTATTTTGAAATAACAGTTTTGTAGCACAGCTGTAAACTCCAGATTCACTATTGGGTATCTCTAATGCAAAATGAAAAGCAAAATGTCTCCCAACCGTGCCAGAGTTCACTTCACTTGGGCACATCCTTTGTTTAAATATCTCGTGTTGCTTTGTTCACCAGGTTCTGGTTCTTGATCCATTCCAACCAAGCGCCCTCTCCCTCGCTACCTTCCCAGCTCCTTGAGCTTCCTCAGGCCTCCAGGCCCCGCACTGTTCATCATCCTCCTCTCCCTTTCTCCCTCCCTTCTCACAGTTGCTGGCTTGGTGTTCTTCCCTTTGTTCTAAACCATTTGTGTGTTTGGAATAGCTGTCCAGGCAGAGTTCACAAAGACCTTTTCTTTCTAAAAATGGTTCTTAAGACTAAACCTATTTCTAGGCACTTTTCAACTCAAAATGCCAAACGTCATCCTATGTTTGGTATTGATTTGTGTGCTCCTTTGGCGCCGTTAGACTGTACGTTTTTGGAGCCGACTCGTATTTGTACAGTACGTTTTACCCAGTGCACATTGCTCTGCTCATCCAAAGCTCTGTATAAATAATGGAAACGCACAGGGCTTGCTGGCACAAGTCGGTAGCGCTGCGTTTCCTGGGGCTCTGCTTCCGAGCTCTGCTTTGTTCCTGGGAGCTCCGCTTCGTTCTCTGCGTTGTTGTGCAAGTATTTCACATGGAGCTTTGCAGGAGCTGCAGCGCTGAGGCTCGTCCCTCCCGCGTTCGGTAAGAACACAGACCTGTGTTACCACCACAACGTGCCCAATGCAGAAAAGCTTCGACAGGTTCCTTTCCGCTCCCATCCCTTCCTCAAATGCAGGAACAAAATAACTGAGCACCCTGCAGAGAGCATGGGATGGAGAATCATTGTCCTGAAAGCATCCGGAGCTGTGGGGACGGGGTCGCCCTTCACAGCTGGTCGTGGCCGGTAGGAACGTGCGTGAAGCAGCTTCCAGGAAACACTCGCTTCATGCGGCTGTAGTTGTAACTTTAGGATATAAAGCAAATTTGGGTAAAAAAAGGAAAAGCGTGCTCTGATTAAAGAACCCATTTGCCATACAGTGTCTCGAGGCACGGTCAGCAGCCACGGCCCTCCGGGAGGTTTGCCAAGTGGAGTTATTTTTGCATTGCAAAGTGCCTTCAGATAATTTTTCTGAAGGGTGCTATATAAATAAAAGAACTGCCTGATTGATTTAAAGTGAATCTCTTGAATTTTGGCTCCCCCTTCTACAAATTACATGTGTCTAAATTTCTCTGCTTCAAAAATTAAACCAGATAGATCATGGGTGGAATGAGATTAATTTTATTACACACAATAGTTCATTAGTGAAGTAGGAGTAATTTCATGTATTTATGCATAGCCTGCCCAGCGTTTTTTTCACTGCAGCTCTTTCAGATGTAAATAAAAATATAATGCTCATTGAATTGCTTATTAGACAGCACAGAGCAGGAGAAAGCGTGTATGGTATTGTGCTGTAGGTTACATTTCCAAATTCATAGGGACCATCAGGCCGAAATTAGAATCATAGAATTGTTTTGGTTAGAAAAGACCTTTAAGATCATGGAGTCCAACCATTCCCCAGCCCTGTCGCTGCCCCCTGTCCTGAGAACCTCATGTCCGTCTGTCCAGCCCTCCAGGGCTGGTGACTCCAGCACTGCCCTGGGCAGCCTGTTCAATGCCCCACAGCCCTTTGGGGAAGAAATTGTTCCCAGATCCAACCTCAACCTCCCCTGGCGCAACTTGAGGCCGTTTCCTCTGCTCCTGGCGCTTGTTCCCGGGGAGATGAGACCAACACCCTCCAAGCTGCAGCCTCCCTTTAGCTGGCACTGGAGACCAAAGCCACGGCAGAGGGCTGACGTTTTGGCCAGAATAACGGCAGCGGGCAGAGCTGGAAGGGTTGCACCCCAGATCACGGTTCTGCCGGGCGCTGACGAAGGGTTTGCACCTGCCCTGGGAATGCAGACGCTTGAGCTCAGCTCCGGAAGCCCCAGGAGTTCAAACAGGGGCTGAGGCTTTGCAGCCACCGTTGTGACCCTGTCCGTGTACCAATATCTAAAGGGTGAGTGTCAGGAGGATGGAGCCAGGCTCTTCTCGGTGACAACCAGTGACAGGACCAGGGGCAATGGGTGCAAACTGGAACACAGGAGGTTCCACTTAAATGTGAGAAGAAACTTGTTGGGGTGAGGGTGGCAGAGCCTGGCCCAGGCTGCCCAGGGGGCTGTGGAGTCTCCTTCTGTGCAGACATTCCAACCCCTGGACACCTTCCTGTGTAACCTCAGCTGGGTGTTCCTGCTCCATGGGGGATTGCACTGGATGAGCTTTCCAGGGCCCTTCAACCCCTGACATCCTGGGATTCTGTGACTTCCAGGGTTAAAACCAGAATATTGTTGGTGTGACGGAGGCAGCGTTTGGCACCGAGCGCTGCAGCACGTTCGGGGCTGCTCACCAAAGATTCTCCCTGTTTGAACCGCACAATGCGCCCACATCTGTTTTTCTCGAGTAGGTACCATGTGTGAATACGCTCTTTTATTTTTTTTGACGCCACCAGTATTTTTGTAGCCCGGTTTATTCCTACATACAGGAGAGCAGCTGGATGAGACGAGCAGCCCTGGTAATGTCAGTCCTGAGTCAGTCAGCAGGATCGGTGTTGTGAGGCTGTTCTTGCTCCCAAGTGGCTGATCACAGGAGCTGCAGAGATTGCTGCTGCTGGAGCCGAATTCTCGCTCATCATGCGGTAACATCATGTTGCAACACAATTAGAGGAGCTGTTCCTAATCCTGGTGCCTTGGCTATTATTTTCCAGTCTCTGTCTACTCGGTAATAAATCCGTGTCCTCTTGAAAGACACGCAAATGGTGATGATGAAATTGTATATTTTCAGCTAATTACAGCACCAACCTGTGCAGCTGTGTCTGGTTTAGTGCAGTTCTCATTCTTTTCTGCTCGGAGTTGTTAAGACTGTGCAAGGTGACTTTACAAAGCACTGTGCTGAGCCCATCAAACTGACGCTGGGCCACAGAAGAAATTAATCTGTATGTTCAGATGTCATTACCGGTCCTGCTAAGCCCTTTGGCCTCACTTGGGCACTTTTACAGAGCCTTTATAAAACTGATTCTTTCCCTTAAAAAAGATTTGTGTATTTTTACTTAAGGAATAAAGTGGACATTATCTTCCTAAAAGGTACAGCTAGGGAATGGTTAAGTCTGTTAGTATCCCTAGGTGGGAATTAGGGAACAAGAATGGATGCTTTGTAAGGAATTACTGGTTATTATTGCAGACTTCTGAAAAACAGAGATGAAATTAACAGTTGTGTGTCATTTCATTACTGCTTTGGCAGTCTGCTTTCTATTTCTTAAGGGTAAGATGGTTGCTAGGGCTTTGTAGTGAATAACCTTTTTGTGTTCAGCTCAAGGCGAGTATAATTATTTTGTAATTTTAGTTCATGGGGCTGTTTTAGACATTTTCAGGACAAAAAAGAACTCGGCTTCTCTTACCCTCGTACTCAGTTGCATGTCGCAGCAACAGGAAAAGCAGCTGTGTCTGTCCTCATGGCTTGCGCTGGGTGTTCGCCCGAGGATCTGGCTCCCGCCAGCGAGGTGAGTGTGGGCTTGACCTTGTTACGAGCCGGTACCGACTGACTTTGGGGAGTGAAGGTCCCTGTCGAGGTGTCTGTAATAACGGCAGAGATGAGGTGGTGGACGGGAGCTGCTGGAAGCAAACGAGTTACCAGTGAAGTTAAAGCTGACACCCTGCAGACCCACAGAACTCTGTGGCTTCAAGGGGAAGACTTCTAGGAGTCAGCCAGCTTACTCTTCCATGTGGTTGTGGTGAACTTCTTCCTCATCAGTTCGCTTTTTCAGGACGTGACAGGTTTCTAGTGCGGCAGCCTGATAGAGCTGTGTGACAGCTGCAGCGGGGCGGCAGGACGGCATCTGAGGCTCTGTCAGATCAGAAGCGCGTGTCTCACATAGGGGTGTCTCCATCCGAGCTGCTTATCCTGCATTGCTCAGTATTCCTGGAGAGCAAGTTGATGGTCAGTCACCCAAAGGTGCGACTTGGCCTGTCGGACTGGAAGTCGTGGCCAGCTAAACCGCGCATGGAGCTCGTGACTCCGGGAGCTGACATGGCACAGGCCTGGGGGTCCTGCAGGGACACTGGGGGTCCTGCAGGGACACTGGGGGTCCTGCAGGGACACTGGGGTCTGCAGCATCGCTGCCGAACCCCCCTTTTCTCATCGCCCACCCCACTGGCACACGTTCCCCCGGCCGCTGCGCGGCAGCTCGGGTCTATGGGATCCAGTCCTTTGCTTTCCGCTCTGTAGCGCGGTGCACGAGCAGTTACGTGGCTGCTGTGCGTTGGACCTTATTTCCTGAT
The DNA here is from genome assembly GCF_964273445.1 of Streptopelia decaocto. Lineage (NCBI taxonomy): Eukaryota > Metazoa > Chordata > Aves > Columbiformes > Columbidae > Streptopelia > Streptopelia decaocto. Next base: position 6,478,274 of record NC_138677.1, on the reverse strand, counting down.
GAAGTGCTTGCAAGCCAGTGCTGCAGTCATTATCTTTTGGTTTTATTTTATTTTTCCTTGCTCGTGGCTTTGCTACATGTGCAAAGTCTCGAGCGATGTGAATGCCAACAGAAAAACCCCGTAAGTTAGCCTTGCTGGGAGCTATTTGGAATGACGGACTCCGTGTATTTATGGGTTGGGAAGTGTTTAAAATGAGAGGAAACATGTTCTTGCTGAAGGTGTGTCTCTAACTTGGGATCCATCACTTGTGTGCGTTGCTGTAGCAACGCTGCGCTGGCATGGGAGTTCCTTTTATGGCTGATTTCCGAGCGGGCCTGGCTGGAGCTGCCAGCCTGTGTTACCAAGCAACCCCATCCTATGCTCCGGTAACTAAGAAATGCAGCCGGTGCTTTTTAATCTCACCCATGATTTTGATCCTATGCTCATCCTGCCAACTTTTGTATTTTGGTGTGAAGTAATTCCTATGGAGCGCTGCAGAAAGATCCCCGTTCCGTGGGGGTTTTGTCTGCCCCTCTGCTCGCCCTCACTTGGACGGTCAATGTGGGGAGATTCATAGGAAGGCAAAGACAACAGTCCATTTATTAAAAAACCAAAAAGTTCTAATCAACACGTGATGCTGAAGAGTAAAGTGATGCCATCTGCACCGTGTGAAGGAGACGCAGCCGTAGCTTCCCAGGTTTGCAGCTGATCAGATGCCGTGCTCCAGGACGAGCCTCCCGAAACGCAGGCGCTTAAACGCTTCTTGGAAGTTTCTTCTCGTTCCTGCTCCACTACTGGTTTTATCTTCCCTGGACTTTGATAACGAGCTGCCTTGGAGAGGAGGATGTGAGTTAGTAAAGCTTGGGAAATCAATACGAAGACGGATGATGAAATTAAAATGTAAAGTTGTGTTAAATATGTATATGGTAGTCACGTCCTACCTGAGGTTGCCTGGCAGGTCCCCCGATGGACAAGCAGATACATCGTCTGTGTTGCCAAGAACAGTCACTGCGGTGGGAACAAGAGCAAATAGCTTAGGGAAGAGCAGTTTAGAGGAGAGGTGGTTTAGGAACTTCACGCAGACAACCCCTCCTGTTTGAGCTGATAGAGCGATGTAGATGTTTGAAGTGAACTGTAATGATGTTGTTGTACCATGCCTGCTGGGGGGAGCTGTGTGAGCCCTTTTCAAGGGCAAACCCCATCCTAACCTTGGCTCTAGAATTCATCCGTCCCAAACCCTGAGATTAATTTGTGCGCATACTACTTGAAACAGATGCAAACGTTATTTTAGCTTGCAGGTTTTTTCTTTGGTTTGGTGGGGTTTTTTAACAGCGTGTAAGAATTCACTTGGATGCAGCAAGACAGGTTCCCAGATGATTTAATTTGGCATCGCTCTGCTGTCCTGAAATGGGCAGCACTAACTTGTTACACCAACTGTAGATGTGGCCCTTCATTTCTTGTATCAGTTTGCTTTTAAATAACAGTCACACCTGCCCACAGTGATATTTAACATTACTCAATCCTTGTAGAAATGACAAAGTTAATATCAACACTAAATTGACTGTGATTAGTCACATATGTCGGCATTAACAAATGATGACACTTGAAAATGCCCCGTGTGCTTTTCTTTTGAGTTTTGTGCTGTGCGTTTACCATTCCCCAGAAATGCTCATCGGGGGAAGTGATTTTACATCCTGCCTATTGAGCAAATAGATAGTGAAAGCTGGTATTTGTTGTTTAGAGAGAATAGATTTGAACACTTTGGGAGTAACTGATCATCCCTGTTTTAGTGCGGTGCGATGTCCCGGCCCCGCTGAACCAGGGCGGGTTCTGCGGCCTCGCGTGTCGTGTGGTTTCAGGCCGGCGTGCTGCCAGCTGGAACGGCTCCTTTTCAGCTGAGGAAAAAAAGAGAGAACCAGGACAAATCTTTATCTGCTGTTTTGTCGAAGGATTCCTGTTCTCAGACACGAAGAAGTCGGTGTAAGACAAACACGCGAGCAGCTACTGTCTGTGTGAGCTCCTTCTGCTGCTCGGGATGCAAGGAGAGGCAGCAAACCAAGCCGTGTGACTCACTGTTTTCCAAGGATCTGCTCCCTCTGCAGATATTTACAGGTTGGCTTTAGGAAAAACCTACAGTTTACAGACTGCCCACTGCATTTCCATTTGTATTGCAGGGTCATGTTATTACTGCATAATTCATCCTATAAATGCAGAACCCATGCGATTAACGCTCGATTAAGGAAAAATGCAGGAGCTGCTCTTCTGCTCTGGTGTCTTGTACCATCAATCTTTAGGATAATGCAGCGATACAACCTGCATCTCTGGATTTTCTTCAACCCCGCTGCTCCGTTGAGACCGGAAGGTGTTGACGTCCCCTCCCGTAAATCTTCTCTTTTCCATTCTAGAGACGTGGCTGTTGGTCTTGAAGAGCTCCAGAGTCGTCTTGGAGCGGGAACACGACATTTTGTACCGAAATAGCCTAAAAACAGCCACAGGGTCGTCCTGTTGCTCTGAAAAGTAACGCGTCAAACATTTAACACCTGGTAAGTGCTGCAAGTGTTACTTACCAAACCGAAAGCTATTTTCATTTGGAAAGGGTTCCAAGGCTTGACAGTGTTTGCCACACGTTCCTGCCGTCCTCCAGCTGGGAAGTTTGGAAAATAGCGGTGAAGCGTGTGGCTGTGTCGGGAGGGAAAGCCGCAAGGGGCCGGAAAGGTGTTGGAACAATCCTTTTCCAAGTGCATTGGAAATCAAAGGCAATCTTATTTTTCTAATAAAAATCTCTTTGTCAGAAATGTCTGACCTCTTCAGATCCTCTTACCGATAACGAAGCGCGGGGGAGAGAAGAATTTGTTTTTCCTATTTCTTCCAAACACCAAACCAAACTGGTATAGGAAATGACATGAAAACAATGAAAATGGTGTTAGAATTGCAAAGCCAAGGATTTAAACGGTAGGAAGGGAGGGAATTGAGGCTCTAATTTGATTATGCCTGAGCTGCCTTTGCCACGGGCCCCATTTTCTTTTACATCACCTGTTAGATGGTTGTTAACGCCGAGGCAAAGGATGGATAGAACACAGGAACGTTACTGCTTTAGAAACACTCGACGTTGATGGCACAAGAATAAGTAACTGCACCAAGCAGGGGGAACAGGCACCGGACTCGTGTTTTCCAGCTGTTCTCTCTTCATTATACCTTGAACTTGTTTCCTGCGGTTGTGTGTTTACGGAGCTGTCAGGAGCCCCAGCGGTGGACCCGCGATGTTTCCAATGGACCCGCGATGTTTCCGATGGACCCGCGATGTTTCCGATGGACCCGCAATGTTTCCGATGGACCCGCAGTGTTTCCGATGGACCCGCGATGTTTCCAATGGACCCGCGGCAGACGCAGCAAAATCACCGGGTGAAGAGCCTTTTGGCTTGGTCCTGAATAGATTTGTCCCGAACACTTAGCAAAACCATAGCGTCTGGAGGCCTGTTGGAAGCACGGAGAAAGAGGAGGATCTTTGCACGGGAGGAAAACGGAGCTAAAAGGCAAAAATCTCTTCAGATCGTCGGCTCCGTCCCGACAGCTCAGCAACGCTCGTCTGCGTCTCTTCCAAAAACCACAGCTTTCAGTCCCCCTGCTGCCGATGAGGTTAATAGGTGGCTCATGGTAACGGCTCTGAGATATTCCCTGACGTGTTAGTGTTTGTTTGCTAAATAGAGAGAAAAACAAAAGGGGAATGCTGCTAAAATGATCCCTCGTGTTCTGAACAAGCGCAGACGGCGCTGGGAGCTCTGGTTTGCTGGCTGGTTGGAGCTTCAGGAGTGGTTAATTTGCCCCACTCTCACCTATAGGTGCCACTGCCGTGAATTAAACAAACTATAGGAAACGGCAACAGCGACTGAATAAACAAGCTGTGTTGAAATAGCGTTGGCTGGATAAATGACGGGTTTAATGGCATCCACTGGAGAGTGGTTTTGTCAATACCAGTAATACCCCAGTGTTGTAAATAAGGAGGGTCTGGGACTAGAGGATCAGCAGCTGTCAGGTTATGGATTTTTCCCGTGTTGAAAGGGAACAAAAGCACCGGTATCGATGCAGGATGGTTAAATCGCGGTTTGCGTGGGACGGGGCGCGGGTCCCATGGTGGCAAAGGCAGAAGCTGCTGTTCCTGCCCCGGGAAAATCACCTGGTTTTTATGGCCCGTCGTAAACGTGTGTTCGAGAACTTTGGAGGAATGTCCCTGCTTCTCGAAGCTTGCCCGTAGGGAAAGAAATTAGCATTTATTTTATTTCGCCATTATTAAGCCTATTCGTAGGATGGCCATTCAAGTACCCCAACCTGGTATACGGTCGATGCTCTGAAAGCTAATTAACGAAGTAACTAGAGCAAACCCACTATTAGCTATGCAGGGAAGGTAACGCTGACAGAAACCAACAACAGGGGCGAACAATTAAGCAGATGGACAGTTCTGCAAATGACTCTGGGATTTACAGTGGGAAATGTCTTCAGAAGGCAAGGGAGCTTTGCAATTTATTTGCGCGGAGCCCGGATTTCACCTTGAGCCTTTGAGGCCAACAGGGACCGTGGATATATCTAGTGCAACGTACCCGGGATGCAAAACCCCCAGAGAAAAGAATTCATAGGATGCAAAAGTAGGAAAATTGGGCTCTGATTAGGGTTATGCAACCTTTTTTATTGTGGGTTTTTTTCCTTCCTGTATGAAGGTCATAATGAGGACGTACCAAGATGGATGGATGATGGCAGAGCGGTGGACGTGATCTCCCTCGACTTGAGTGAGGCATTGACACCATCTGCACAGCGTCCTCACAGCTGAACTGAGGGAGTGCGGCTGGATGAGCGGGGAGTGAGGTGACTGCGAACTGGCTGAAGGGAAGAAGCCAGAGAGTCGTGGTCAATGGGCAGAGTCAGTTGAGGCCTGGATCCAGTGCAGAGCCTCAGGGGGCAGTGCTGGGGCTGGTATTGTTCAATATATTCGTCAATGATTTGGATGAGGGAATAGAGTGACTGTCAGCAAGTTTGCTGATGACACCAAGCTGGGAGCAGTGGTGACACTGGAAGCTGTGCTGCCATCAGAGACCTGGACAGGCTGGAGAGCTGGGCGGGGAAAAGTGTAATGAACCTGGATAAGCTGTGAGAAAGGTTAATTTGAACATCATCATTCTCTTCTGTACCGTGATACAAATGGTTTTTAAAGCTTCGGTGCTTATTTTAGGATCACCAAGACGCAGCTCTCTTTATTGGCCCACAAAAAAAGTAAAAATAGATGGATGGGGATTGTGCAGATGTATGTGAATAATTCTTGGCAAAACCTGTTATATATTCCTCAAACGCTAAACCTTAAGGCATTTCAGTCTTTCTCTCATTTCCAGTTACACGTTTTGCTGCACCTAATACTTTTTTATATGAGATCATTCTCAAATATTGCAGTTTGTAAACGGTTTTCCTGGTGCTGGGTGTTTTTTTTCTTTGTCCTAAAGCATCTTGAGCGCTATAAATATTATTTATATAGCTGAACATCAAATGGATTACTGGAATTAACGATTTCTGTGTCCTCGGTCGTTTGCTGCTGTCGTGCCGCCTCCTCCCGCTGTTTGAGGAGCGTTTTCCCCTTTAACCGGCTGGGCCGCTCTCCTGGTCACACGCAGGTTCCGGAGCTGAGACTTGCAGCGTGTTTGAACGCGGCCAAGAAGGAGCTTTAATGGTTCTCCTGGACGTGGTTCAAAAACCACTCCCGCTGAGTGCGCTGGGCGCTGTGCAAGGCCCAAAACCCATTTCCAGGGAGGTATAAGGTAACGGGCGATAATTTGGATACTGGAGGCCTGTGTTAAGAATGCTTTTGGAAGGTGACATTAAAACTTCAAGGCGTATCTTTTTGGCATACAAAATAACGTATCTAAATCTTAAACTTCCTGGGTCAGTCCTGTTCTGTGTTAGTTCGGGTCCAGCACGTCCTGCGCCCTGCCTGGGGGGCTCCAGGAGTTCGGGTACCCGGCTCTTCGCTCAGATAGTCCCTTCCCCAAGGGGTGAGAATTATCCGCCTTATGCTCAGAAGAGTAATAATGGAAAAACTCTTTCAAACTCCAGCACAATCTGGCCCTGAGCATCTCCCAGCTACAAGGAGCCGTTCTCTCTGTTCTGTGCTTCGTTCCTTACATGTGGCCTTTCTCGGCCGCACAAGTCGTGCCGTAACCTCCACTGTTCTTGCCGCCCCTCTGCTCAGAGTTATCCCGTGACTTACTGAAGAGACTTGGTGGAAGAGCAGCCAGGAGCTGTATGTTCCATTGCACGGGTGCCAGGGTGGGGGCAGAGTGCCGAGAGCAGCACCAAGGGCCCGCAGCTGACCAGATGTTTGCTGTACTTTTCCTTGCTGTGCTTTGCTTGAGTAATCAGGACAATTCTCTGTTAAGCATAAAAGTAAATGATTAGAATAAAGATGTGCTGAGCTACTTGACAAGACTTGAGTACAGGGTACAGGATCTGTGGGTGTTTGGCACAGCCCCAGCACTGCAGATATTTTAGCTCTTGCTTATTTTTGATTCTGTTCAAATATGACTTACCTTAAGAAAATTAACTGCAAAGTATCTGATGTTACACAACAGATACTCATAATGGAAAAAACGGCATGACAAAGCTACAGGCACAAGTGGTAGAGCTTAAGTGGTTTTTTCTGGGCCTCAACTCATTCTGGAGCACTTGGGCAATAATTAGTTGCATACAGAGTGGTTTGTTTTATCAAATCACCCTCTTCCAGAGAAGAAACCCCCAGAAAAGCTTCAGCTTTGGTTCTGCTCACTGCAAATCCTTTGTGGATTTCAAAAGCAAGCAGGATGGGATGCTGAGGAAAGCAGTGCTGTTCCTGGAGGGATTTACACACGGAAATCCTTCCTGGGGACAGAGCAGCAGAGCACCCCGGTACATCCATTCCAGTTCGGTACCCAGCCCCCAAGCTCCCTTTTCCCAGGATCCCTGCACGACGACACAGTGATGGAGAAACTGGATTCCGCTAGTTTTGCATCCTAAAGGGATACGTTTACTTGAGGGGAAGGACTCTCTCTTGCTTCTGGCTAGAACAGTGTTGCAAGGGACTGAAAGCTGCGGCAGAGCGCCCTTCCCGTCCTGCCCATCCAGGATGCGTTTAATTGCAGATACTGCGGAGATATTCCCGGGGTCCTTTGCCAGGAGCGTGCACACAGCGAGGCCAGTGGTGGCAGAACAACCTGTAGCTCTCCATCCGTTTCCAAGTGTCGTTCTCGGCTGCAGGTGTCGCATCTGGAGCAAGAGGAAGAAACGACTCCGGTGTGTGGGCTGTACCAGTGCAAAACCAAGAGGTGAGGCAGGGCTGGGGTAATAACTGCCAGCAGGCAGCTGGATCCGCTGGGGCGAGGACACCGTTAAACAGGAATTGCAGCGTCAAAGCAGCATCTTTCACCTGGTAAATTCAACTCGTCTACAGTGTCGTTTGTCCCGAAGATTTGGATTCCTGTGCCACACCACAGCGCTGTCGTCTCTAGCAGAGGGATCTGTCCCTAAACCGCCGCATCCCCAGGGTGTGGAACAACAGCAGCTCCACGGCACAGCACAGCAGTTCACGAGGGCGTAGGGAAAAGGCTCCAGTACAAGCGAGCAGTTGGGAAGGGCTGTGGGAAGGGGGTGCAGACAGAACACAGCGTAACGGGCCGAGCAGGCTGCGTCCTGATCGCGTTCTCGCCCTTGAGATACGCGATTCTGAAGAAGAAATGGCCAATAGGTGTTAGCAGTACCGGGGTGAGCACAGAAGCTGTGCAGATCTCTCCAGCTCTCCCCGGGGAGCTGTCAGTGCGCTGGTGGGCACAGGAACGCTGGGGAACAGTGGAAGTGAGGAAAAGGGAAGACCCGCACCCCCTTTCAGAACAAGAAGAACCGAGGGCAGCCCACACGTGGCCCGGAGGCAGCGGCTTTGCTGCTGGTGGAAGCCAAAATCTTCCTCCAGTACACACCTACTTAACAATACCAGTTGGGTTAATTAAGAGGAGGTTACATTTTGGTTCATATGCCTTTGGAAAAGTGGAATAAACAACAATCTTTATTCCCTTGGGAGAAAAATGAAAAAGTGCAAATTCTGCCAGCTGGTTTGTAGCGTGAGAGCGCTTTACATGGCGTATTTTCACAGCTGTCTTATCAGTTTCCTAAACTGAATCAGGGTGGAGCAAACAGCTCAGGAATGTCATGAAAAGAGGACTCGGAGCTTTGCTGTGGTTCGTGATAATGCTGCCCTCTTGGATAGTGGATTGGAGTTGGAAGGTGCTGCTCCAGATAGGAATAACGCTTTAAAAATATTCCCACACAGAATCCAGCAGCTCTCGTGCCTGGAGCCTGCACGACACGTCCTCGGCCCCTCGATGGCGCCGCGACGAGCGACTTTCGGACAGGAGGCATTTCCACATCTCCTGCCGGAGCCACTTCTGCAGGACGCGGCCGTTTCTGCCTCTGTGACTCATTTCGGGGGAGCTGAGGGATCTCGAAGCTTCGCAGACCTGGGTGCTTGTTAGAAACCGGCGGAGCTCATCGGCTCCAGCTGAACCAGGCGCTGGGCGTCGGGTCTTTCCCTGCTGGAGACAGAGGGGAAACCCAGACTGGGTTCAGTGGGTTCAGTATCGCAAACTAAAAACCAGAACTACGGGGAGGGAAGCGTTTCAGTGCTGTTACATCTAAAGAAAGTTACCAGGCTGTTTCCCCTTTATCAGTGTTGCTGTTTGGTTAATGAAATCACCGCTCAGACCAGCACTCGTACAGCGCTTTGCATTTTGGTGCAGGGAAGCAGTAAACCCAAAAATCGATGTGATTTACTGCGTGAGTTGCACAGGAGGCACGTTCTGGAGAGCCTGGGGTGTTCTGGTGCACGACAAAGGGCTGTGCAGCAGGTTCACTAACATCATTTATTCCGTCACTGCGGAGAGTCGCAGCGTATTTGACAGAAAGAAAAGCTTCTTCCTTTCGTAGAAATGACTATGGCTGAAACTCTTTAAAATACAGCATATTAAATCAACTTTGATATCGAACTTCTGACAGTTTCACTTTTAAGTAGCCTTACATATTTTGTTGGCTTGTAAAATACTTATCGCTGGTTTAGAACTGGTATTTTTCGGAGGATTTCCCGAATCTCGTTGTGAAGGGGAGCAGCGTTATCTTCCTGAGATACCACAGGCATCCGCTGCAAGTTCTTTCAGTGGCCTGCGAACCCATGCGCAAAATAACGTGTATGATTTACATCAACTTTATAGTGTCCCGAGTTAAATGCCTTAATGATGAAATTCACGATCATGTATTTCAGAACTCCCCAGGCCACCCGAATAGATCTGCCCTTCATTAGTTACTGAGGGGTGGCAGAGCCTGTGTTCTCTTAGACTGCTCAAGTGTGAAGAAAATGAGTATCTCGCATTTGCAGGATTACGCTGGGATATTTTCTCCACAGGCATATACTTCTTAGATAACAAATATTGTAAGCAATGTTTATTTTTTATATGGTCACGCTTATTAGAACCATCTAGGAGATGATCTGATGGTATATATGATTTAAAAGACGGAATGTTTTTGTATCTTCCTGTAGGGATTCTGGCTGTTTAAGAGACAACATCTTCTTTATTACAGCCAATTTTTTTTCGCTGCTGTTGTGCAAACTTTGTGTCGGTTTGCGGTCCAAACATAAAGAGTTGGTGGAGGTTTTACATGAATGTTTTGGCTCCCTAGTTCACCAGAGATGTGGTTATAGTGCTAAGGGGCGAGATGTAACAAGTGTGGATATGACACCACGGTCAGGAACGAGAACCCTCCCCTCACCCTTGGCTCATCTGCGAAGACTTTAAATGCGGTTTGGTGATTTATTTATACTGAAGAATCACAGATGGTTTGGGCTGAAGGGACCGTAAAGCTCCCCAGTGCCCCCCCTGCCATGACAGGGACATCGTCACCAGCTCAGGGTGCTCAGAGCCTGGCCTGGGGTGTCTCAGGGATGGTTCAGCCACCACCTCTCTGGGCAATAAATGATGATATTTAGGCCCTGTGGCTCCTCCCGATCGTTATCTCATTCCCTTTGAGTTCTCAGCTCTTCACTGGAAGCACCAGATCCCCCTTCTCTTCCACAAACATGTCTTGAGATCAGTTTTCTTAGGAATGACACGAGTACATATATAACGTGGTTGACATCAGTGCTGAGAATATTTCCTTGTAGGCGGAACTATTATTCCTCCCTGGCGCTGTCACTGTGCGCAGTTGGTGATTTGCTATGCTAATGAGTCGCTGAAGGAAAAAGGGGAATTATTCTGGCCGTGTATTCCCCTCTAGTTTATGCGGTTTAAAAGGGCTAAAGGGCAACAGAAGACGAGCAATTACATAAAGCACTTGTGCTGGGAGAAATGAAACAGACAGGAGGCGACAGATTTAGATGAAAATATTTCTGGAATATTTCCCCCCTGTGGCTTTATTATTATTATTTTTTTTAAAGTGCTTGTTGCATTGTTGGATGTGATGCCATTCCTATGAAACCTGAGGATTCAGGGATGGCTGCTATAGATTTTATATATATATATATATATATATATGACATATATCCACTCAGTCTGATCCCAGCTTAATTCCAGAAACTTGGAGCATCTTTATCAGCACTGCTCACAAACACATGAACAACCCAAACAGAGCTGCCTCCAGTTTTGATTATCCCTTCCCAGGTACGATTCTTTCTGCTGCCATGTGTTTTTGTACAGGCAGTTTGGTGACTCACAGCTGGAATTGCCCTGTTGCTCCACGTCTCTGGTCGTTACCGCGGCACCGTGGGCAGGGGTGACGGAAAGCTCGGAGCCGGCCCGGTTAGATCAGGCGAGTAACGTGCACCCAGGTGTAACGAGGTGTCCATCCCAAGGGAGTGTAGGTACTTTTAATTAATTTAATTAAAGGGAACATTTTGTACTGGACTAAAAAGATTATTTTGTTGACTAAGACCTAAATATTAGTTTTCTTAAAGGGGAATAACCAGATAAAAATTCCAGTTTTGTTTACCACATACTTTTTTTGTGCAAAATTAATGTTTTAGCGTGATGATAAAACCAAATTCCTGCCACTACTGTATTTCATTCGCAGTGGCCAATTAAGCAATGCCACTATGCTGATTGAATTGCTAGTTGCAGTGTGTATCTTAAGCTCTTTAGGTAAATTGAAATGTTTATATTAGCTTGAACCCATAATGCAGCTTTTCCTGTGTTTCCAGCTGGTTTTCAACTCTGATCTCTGGGGGAGGATGAGTAAAACGCTTTGGTTTTCAGGTGTTATTCCCAGAAGTCTCCTGGTTTGTTTCCCAGGAGCCCGGTGTGTTCGCAGCAGATGCGCCCGCACGGGCGGGGGGGGCCGGGCGGCGACCGCGGCCCCGCCGCCTCGTTCCTGGCGCGGCCAAACCCCCGGCCCAGCGGCACCTGCAGGAACGCGCTCCGCAGCCGCACGCGCTTCTCAGGTGCCGGAGCCACTCAGGGCTGCTCCCCGCGGCCGCCCGCGATGGCCTCCCTCCCTCCCTCCCGTTCGGCGACCGCGAGCGCCCCGCGGGCGGGCCCGGCTCCCGGCTCCCGCCGCCCCTCCGCGCGCAGCCCCGCGGGCGGGCCCGGCGCCGCCCCAGCGCTCCCCCCAGGAGGGCGCCGCCCGCGCCGCCTCAGCGCTTGCCCCCCCCCCCCCCGAGGCCCCGCCCGCCTCCCGCTAAAGTTTCTCCCGCTGGGCGGGCGCGGGCGCTGCGCGGGCTCTCCGGCGCCCTCCCGCTCGGGGTGTATCGCGGGCGGCCATCGCGGGGGCGATGGAGCCGCATCCCAGGTGCGAACGAGGCGGGGGAGGGCGCGGAGGAGCCGCCCGGCAGCGCCCCGCCCTTCCCCACGAGACCTCCCCGAGCGCGGGCGGCGAGGGGTGCTTAATTTGCATAACCACGCCCCCTCCGCATGAATACCCAATCAGCCCCGCCCTTCCCGGCCGGCTCACCTCCGAGCGCGGGGGGAGCCCAGGGGCACGCGCGCCCGCCGCTTCCTTTCCCCCTCCCACCCGGGGGGCGAGCGCCGCTCGCGCCGTTCCCGCCCCGCCCGCTCCCTTCCCCCCTCCGCGCGGCGCAGCGCGCGCGCCCGTGAGGCGGCGGCGGCGGCGGGAGCGCGCTCCGGAGCGAGCAGAGCGGAGCGGAGCGGGGGGCAGAGGCGCCGCGGCCGCCGCTCCCCGGGGGAGGCCGCGGAGGGCGGGCGGCAGGGCAGGGAGCGGCCGGCGGAGGGAAGGAAGGAGGGCGCTGCGGCAGCGAGGGAGCAGCGGCGCCGACGAGGAGGGGGCGAGACCGCCCCCCCCCCGCCTCCCGTTCGGGCGCGCGCTCCCGGCGATGTGGTGAGAGGGAGGCGCCCGCGGCCGGTGCGTCTGCGAGGGGCCGCCGGAGCCCCGCCGCGCCAGGTAAGGGCTCCGCGGCGCGGGGGGGGGGGTGTGTGTGTGCCCGTGTCCCCGCCGCGCCAGGTAAGGGCTCCGCGGCGCGGGGGGGTGTGTGTGTGTGCCCGTGTCCCCGCCGCCCCCCGCCGCCACACAGACGGGAGGGGAGGGGGGAGCCGTGGGGGGCGCCGCCCCGCGACATGTCGGCGGGAGCGGTGTCTGGGTGGATCCGCGCGGTGCCGCACGCGGGGGGGGCGGGCCGGGCCCGCATCGCCCGGGGGGGCGCGGATCCCGCCGCCGCGTCCGTGACCCCGGGCGGGGCGGGGGCGCGCGGGGCTCGGCCACGGTCACTAAACTTGCGGGGCTGCGGGGCGAGCGCGGGCGGCGCGGAGGTGGGGCCGGGGCGGGCGGCGGTGCAGGTAGTTTCAAAAATTCCCTGTTTTTCAATGAGAAATCAGGTATTTTTAAGAAAGCAGCGTTGCAGGTATTTTCAAAATTCCCGTCTTTTCACTGAGAAATCAGGTATTTTTCAGAGAGCAGCACGCAGGCTTTAAAGGTGAGTGAATATTTCGGGTGCAAATCACGTGCTGCAGCATTCAGATCCATCCCTTTGGACGCTAAAAAAGGCGTTTTTCTGGCAGAACGGCCCCGTGTTCCCAGGGGCTGTGCTGCAGGTGGGGACACGTGAGGCAAACACCTCCCGGGGTGCTGGGGAAACGGGGGTTAAACAGCCTCGTTATTCCTCCATAGGGTGAGTAAGGAGTGTGCAGTCTAATGACACACGGGAGCTTTCTGTTACAGGCGTGGGTTGGTTGTTGGGGGCTAAAATGTAAAAAAGACATGAGAGATGATGAGGCAGACAGGCTCCTCTCAGATGCGTGTTTTGCAAGGAAAAGACATTTTCATCCTCATCTGCGTCGGGAAGTTCAGGAGCATATGGTAGACGGTAAACTGGTTTAGAGAGGATGATGCATCAATATGGATTTTAGGCTTTTATACAGGTGAAAATAGCGGGAGGAAAATGAAGTATCTGGAGAAATTAAATAAATGATGAAGGTTAATTAGCGTGCTGGGGAGTGTAGCATAGCTACAGTGTACTGAATGGAGTTAAATTAATCTTGAATTGGGAGAAGAAGAAGAAGAAATACAGCAAACGTGCCATGGAGAACAACAACAACATGGCCATGAAGCCCTGGCTGCAGCATTGCTCAGGTTGGAGCTTGGAATGGTTCCTTCAAAGTGCTAGAGCTTGGGTGTGTCTGGTTTTTCTTATTTAACCCTCAAAACTTAAAACGCCAAAACATCCATTGCTAATGTATGAATTGAAAAGAAAAGGTAGTGAAATAAGTGCCTTTTGGTGAGAACATACTGACCAGAGACGCCTTATATCTGGGATACTTTGTGTAGAGGTGTGCTCATCTAGAAAATGTGTGATGAGCATGCAGTCCAATCGTGAAAATGCAATATATTGCAACTTGCCATAGTCAAAATCCCTTTTTATTTGGCTCTGTGAACAAACTATAGGGGGAAAATGCCCAGTAGAATATGGTAAGCCGCCTGGGGTCTGTGGCCATTGTGACGCTGGGGCTTCTAAAAAAATGAACAAATTACTTAGAGTTCCATTGCCTTTTTTTGTAGTAACTCTCGCTAAATGCATCGTTAATGCAAAAGGCTGTGTGCTCTGAAATTGCCACCGATTCCCGTGGGGGGAGCGAAGTGCAGGACGCGTCCTGCTCGGGCTGGCCTCTGCTCCTGGAATGTCGAAGCGACTCGCGTGCAGATTTAGTCTCGTAACTACAGTGTGGATTGCTGCTTATATATTCAGTGTGGCTGGATGACTAATGTAGTTTTATAAAATAAGCTACTTATCAATATCGATTGCATTGTAGCAATTCCTGTCTTTTCTAGAGGTGGATCAGCCGAGGGGCCAGTAATGCCTGTAATTTCCCGTTGTGAAATGTTAAAAAAAATCTTTTGCTTTAAAAAATCCTTCACAAAAAGTCCTGATTTCTTGTCGTCTTGATGTCCAAAGCTGCGGGTACACACAGCGATTCTTTAAACTTCTGAGTGTGGGTTTTCTTCAGAGCAGAATGAGAGGACGAGACGACTTCCTTGGACATCCAGACAGGCAGGTGGCTCTGGGGGTCGTTTCCTGATGAGGTTAAGCTGATTTTAAGAATTGGTGTAAAATCAGTGACCTCTTGTCCTTTCTCTCCCACTCTCTCTTGTACCGAGTGAAAGGCTTGAGCGGTAATTTCAGGTTGGCTTGTGCTTTGTTTCTGGTATAATGAAGATGTGCCAACCCCCAGGGATGTTTTTCAGCATCCGTAGAAGGTGCAGAAGCTGCGTGGTCGTGCAGGACCCGCTGACGTTGCTGGTGAGGTCTGTGGGAGGTTCCCATGGTCTCCAGTGAGAGCAGCGCTGAGCCTGCTCCTTGTTTCCAATGATAATCTGAAGCCTTCATCTTGAAATAACATGTTCATTTTAACTTTGAGGTAGATTGTATGCCTGTTGCATTCACTGGAGATAAATCAGTGTTTAAAGCTCACTGCATCTGCAAGTATTTGCAGCCACGGAGTGAGCTACATCATTCATCTCTGGTGTGTTTGCCAACTGGATTTTATGAGCTTTAAGAAATAAATTCTAGTTACGTTACTTAGCCCCATAAAATAACGGGACTGGAATAATTCTAAAGTACACTTGCTTGGTTTGCGTTCGTTTAAAAAGTAATTAGTTTAAAAACAAACCCTACATTAATTATAGAAGATAGTAGCTTGCGTTGTGTACTTAATATTAAGAAGGGATAAACAGGGAATTTACAGCCCAGTCTTGAAATTGTCCCACGTGAAGCTGCCCCGTCTGATAGAGTTTGAGGTTCTGGTTAAGTAACCCGGGACAGAAGGGTCCAGTTTAATGATGAGGGTGGTGGACAAATTGGAGAGGAATGAAGTTGCTGTCCTAGCGTGGAGTTGGCCGGGCAGTTCTGACGGGGGAGCAGGAGTCGCTCTAGTTGGTTTTGAATAAGAGTGCCGTGTGTTTTGGTGGAACTGTGGCCTTTCTGATCTTCAGGAAGAGGAATCTTTGAATAGCCCACAGAGCTCCCTGAACAGTCTGGGTCTCTTCCCAGGCCGCATTTATTATCTATCTTTCCAAAATGTGTCAAATAAGCTAATTTATGCTGTGATGTGAGAAACTCCATCTTGAAAAATGCCCTTTAAGAGAACATAATTAGTAATGTTATGTAAAAAGTGTAGTATGCTTTTTTGACTCACGTTTGGTTTTGTGCCACGTTGCGTGATTGTTTGATTTCAAAGGAATCATTACTTATTCATGGTGTTTATAAAATACATGTAATAATTGGTTTTGTATGTGTTCTGTGTAAAGGAAACCTCGGTTGAAGTTAGTGGGTTCCTTTTCTTGCTAGGAGTGGAGGGCTTGCTAAAAATGGTGCTTTTTCAAATTCAAAATGTGAGGGGTTTTATTATTATTTCCCTCCCACCAAACCACTGCTTGGCGAAGGTGAGAGTCGTCCAGCTCTCCCCCAGGAGTGACCTCAGGCCGCAGTCCTGAAGAGCCGACCTGGCGCAGCGGGCGCTCCAGGAACGCCAGCCGGTGAGCTCACCTCGCCCTTCCGTCCGGACGAGTCTCCGCACGCCGCTGCCGCCAGCGGGGCCGCGCTGCCGCGGAGCGAGGAGCGGTGCTGAGTGAGGAGCGGTGCTGTGCTCTGCTGGGCCTGCGCTGCCGCGGAGCGAGGAGCGGTGCTGAGCGAGGAGCGGTGCTGTGCTCGGCCCGCGCTGCCGCGGAGCGAGGAGTGGTGCTGTGCTGGGCCCCGCGCTGCCGCGGAGCGAGGAGCGGTGCTGTGCTCTGCTGGGCCTGCGCTGCCGCGGAGCGAGGAGCGGTGCTGTGCTGGGCCCCGCGCTGCTGTGGAGCGGTGCTGAGCGAGGAGCGGTGCTGTACGAGGAGCGCGGAGCGGTGCTGTGCGCGGAGCGGTGCTGTGCGCGGAGCGGTGCTGTGCGCGGAGCGGTGCTGAGCGAGGGGCGAGGAGCGGTGCTGTACGAGGAGCGCGGAGCGGTGCTGTGCGCGGAGCGGTGCTGTGCGTGGAGCGAGGAGCGGTGCTGAGCGAGGGGCGAGGAGCGGTGCTGTACGAGGAGCGCGGAGCGGTGCTGAGCGCGGAGCGGTGCTGTACGAGGAGCGCGGAGCGGTGCTGAGCGCGGAGCGGTGCTGTGCGCGGAGTGGTGCTGAGCGAGGGGCGAGGAGCGGTGCTGTACGAGGAGCGCGGAGCGGTGCTGTGCGCGGAGCGGTGCTGTGCGTGGAGCGAGGAGCGGTGCTGAGCGAGGGGCGAGGAGCGGTGCTGTACGAGGAGCGCGGAGCGGTGCTGAGCGCGGAGGTGCTGTGCGCGGAGTGGTGCTGAGCGAGGGGCGAGGAGCGGTGCTGTGCTCTGCTGGGCCCGCGCTGCCGCAGAGCGGTGCTGAGCGCGGAGCGGTGCTGAGCGCGGAGCGGTGCTGTGCTCTGCTGGGCCCGCGCTGCCGCGGAGCGGTGCTGAGCGCGGAGCGGTGCTGAGCGCGGAGCGGTGCTGTGCGAGGAGCGCGGAGCGGTGCTGAGCGCGGAGCGGTGCTGTGCGCGGAGTGGTGCTGAGCGAGGGGCGAGGAGCGGTGCTGTGCTCTGCTGGGCCCGCGCTGCCGCAGAGCGGTGCTGAGCGCGGAGCGGTGCTGAGCGCGGAGCGGTGCTGTGCTCTGCTGGGCCCGCGCTGCCGCGGAGCGGTGCTGAGCGCGGAGCGGTGCTGTGCTCTGCTGGGCCCGCGCTGCCGCGTGTGCTCTGCTGCACCGGCACAGCTAACGAAGAGGAGATGAATCACGCGTGTTGACATTTCAGCTGTTACCAGTATTTGTTATTTATTTGTCCTTTATGAGAAGAACATATTGGTGAGCGCAGGAATATCTTCCAGAGCGCACTGATGGCTCTGGTGCTGCGAAGGCTGGAGCTGCTGGTGATTTTTCTGGTTGGCTGGGGAGTGATTTGTTGTTGAGATATTTCATAATCATCGCTTCGAAGTCTTGGAGCAACTGGTTGCTCGTGAGTTTTTTGCTTGTACTAAAAAGAATAAAATAAGCAGAATATATCCCAAGGGGAGGTCTGTATGAAATGTCCTTTCACCACAAGCGGTTCCAGTCATGTTGCCCCATTTCACATAAGTTACTGAAAAGTCACCTGATTAGTGTTTCTGAGCTCGTTATGCTGATCAAAGCAGAGAAGGCTCAAAGCTGAGCTTGTTCCTGTGCTGAGCTGGAAGCAGATGCAAATAACAAATTAAGTTCCTGTGTTATCCAGGCCTTTCCTTGTTCTGCGCTGAGAAGGTATTTCTTAGATAGTGGTGTGCTCTGAATGTCGCTGAGCAGATAATTGGGATGGGCTTAGGCAGGCTGCTGGGTCACAGCGCTGCAGAAGGAAAGCTTCAGCACCCGGGAGATTATCGGACAAACAGATAAACAACTTTCTATCCTTCAGAGGTTTGATGGAATAGAATATGGAAGGGTTCCTAGAGATCAAAACCAAAGTAAAATGTAGTGGTGATGGATTTTTAGAAATGCATGATGCTTGGGGCAAAGAGCCAAAAGGAAATGTGTTGAACTTTTAGGGGAGTTTTAAAACAGAGCCAGTGGAGGGGTGCACATGCTGAGTGGATACGGTGGTTTGAATGACCCAAATTAATGTTTGTGCTTGTGGATTTTGTTGCCTTGCTCCAGGCTTGCAGGCTGCAGAACGGCCTATTAGAGAATGACCTGTTAGAGAGCAGCGTAGGGGAAAGGGGCCTGGGGACAGCAGGTGACCATGAGCCAGCACTGGGCCCTTGTGGCCAGGAAGCCAATGGGACCTGGGGTGGGTTAGAAGGGGGTGGTCAGTAGGTCAGA
Source organism: Streptopelia decaocto (assembly GCF_964273445.1). NCBI lineage: Eukaryota > Metazoa > Chordata > Aves > Columbiformes > Columbidae > Streptopelia > Streptopelia decaocto. The sequence goes on along the minus strand of NC_138677.1, from coordinate 6,459,969 downwards.
GAGGTTCTCCTGCCCCTCTGCTCTGCCCTGGGGAGACCACACCTGGAATCTTGTGTCCAGCTGTGGCCCCTCAGTTCCAGCAGGACAGGGAACTGCTGGAGAGAGTCCAGCGCAGCCACCAAGATGCTGGAGGGAGTGAAGCATCTCCCGTGTGAGGAAAGGCTGAGGGAGCTGGGGCTCTGGAGCTGGACAAGGGGAGACTGAGGGGGGACTCATTCATCTCCCGTGTGAGGAAAGGCTGAGGCCCAGGCTGCCCAGGGGGCTGTGGAGTCTCCTTCTGTGCAGACATTCCAACCCCTGGACACCTTCCTGTGTAACCTCAGCTGGGTGTTCCTGCTCCATGGGGGATTGCACTGGATGAGCTTTCCAGGGCCCTCCAACCCCTGACATCCTGGGATTCTTCACGTGACTTTATTTTTAAGGATATTTGCAAAATTATATGGATGTCAGGCAGTTGTTCTGTGCATATAGCTGTATGTTGCTTAATCTGTTACTTTCTGTAGTTGCTTAAGTTAGGGTGCTTATTATCTCTTCTAGCAGCTTTTGCACTTCTAAGTAATCTTAGTTTAATAGCCAATTTATATTTTATGAAGGGAGAAATCTCCCATTTGATAATTTAATGAGGATTTTCTCCTCATATTCAAATAATTCTTTCCTATTTAATTTTCAATGTAAGATTTAATTAGAAGACCCCAACTCAATTTTCTGCTGTTTCACGCCGTTATGAGATACTGAGTTTCACATTTAGAACATGAAATGTTTGCTTGAGATCTTAGTGAGCAGCTTCCCATTGGCACCGACCTTTGCGTAACACGTGTGTCAAGGCATCCTTTACTTTTTTTGCCGTTAGGAATGGGGATTTAGTGTCACAGGCACCATTAAAGAAAGGAATATTGTTCTTTGAAGGCTTAAGCTGTAATGGAGCTCCATAAGCCCACCCGCTCTTTCCTCAGACTGGTAATATTATCTGTGTCTCGATTAAAAACTAAGCTAAAGCGAAGGCGCTGGTGGCAGCAGGCGGTGCTGCGCCGCCTCCGCGGCAGAGGTGGAACCGCCATCTGGCGCTGTGTGGGTAGCGCTTACCCAAAAAGTAATCACAGTGGGAGTTCGTGCCAGTTACAAGTTGTGATCGCAAGCCAACTGGTGTCCTTCTAAATCCGCGTACGTTTCCAGAGACCAGGAGATGCAAGTGTTCGTTTTTGCGAACCTGAGGAGTATTTCAGGCGCAGGGTCTGTGCGGAGCCTTTGGTTGCTGGTGTTTGGAGAAGGTGTGAGGGGAGCGAGTCGGGGACCCCGGGCTGCGGTGCCTGCGGGACCATCCTCTGGGCACTAGAGAAGTGGGAATGATGTATTTTTTGAAGTGATGTAAGCCCCCGCTTGCATGGTTGGAACTGAGGAATCGTGTTAGAAGAGTGAACAATGAAGTGGTCTATTGACTTGAATTTGACTTGGCCAAATGGCAACTGAAATATTTTGGTTCTCCCTCCTTTGGCACTACCAACTGATGTTAAACAAATCGCCGCTACCTGCCGTGGGATGAGAAGAACCTGGCAGCTGGGTGAACAATTCTCTGTATTGCTTTTAGGAGCACGTTTGATATGGTGGCCTGTGGTGTTTTAGTCTGCAAAGTTAGGCGCAGCATCGCTGGCGCTGCTGTAACGTGGGTGCAGAACGGGTGAGCGAGTTGCTTAGTAACCTGGGTGACAGAACTGAGCGTGTACTCGCGAAACCTGTGGATGCCGTCGGCTTTCGAGGCCCTGCAGGGATGGGAAGAAAGGGTCAGATTCAAAAAGATGCTGAAAAATTTGCAACGTAAAGTATGAACAAATTAATTTCTCAGTGTTTATTCTGAATAAAAAGAATGGTCAATAGTATAAATACAGGAAAGCAGGAACAGTGCAGTTTGGAGCATGCAAAACTGTAAATATCCACAGTGAGAATGAACCCCCCTATTTGTTTAGTTCTGTTTACCGAGCTGTTTCTATTCAGAAGTCTGGTTTCGCAGAATCCCAGAATGTCAGGGTTGGGAGGGACCTGGAGCAATACATAAAATAATGCTCTCTCGCTTCCCCCCAGACTGTTCTCGCAGAGGAAACAATCATTTTGGTTTCACATGGCTTGTGTACGGTGACTGTTGTAAGAAACAAACCCCAGCTCTCCTTGACGCTAAGGCTGACAGAACTACGGCTGCAAAGTATTCATTCCCGACTGTCAGGGCTGGTTTTGTTGGTGGGATTTCCCAAACCTGGCCTAAATTTTCAAATGGTTTCGGTTTTCTGAATATTTTCATATGTTGTGACACCAGCATAAAATGGAAAACTGAGCTGAAAATCGTTGACTTGTATGTTTTCTTCTTCCCGATGTGCATGGTTTGCAATAAGAATAAATGCTGTAGCCTTTTCGAGCTCTGCAAGGCGCAGGGTCTGGCTCCAGCACTTCGGTGTATGCCATAATAAATGTGTCCAGACCAAGCTTGGACGAGTTTAAAAAATAAGCCCATGTAACATCTCTAATGTTATATGTGAAGTAATCTTGGACACATCTTCATTGTGTTTGGGGAGAAAAAGCTGTTATTTTGATGATGTACGTGCCTGTATACATGAAGGCAAACAAGGTTGTCAGGTTTTCTGAGTGCCTGTGGAGGAAGGGAAGTTCAGTCTCACTCTGAATTACTGCAGATAATTCAAAGGAACTACGTCATTGTTCTGGAGGAGGAGTGGGTTCTGTGTGTTTTCAGATGCTCTGTAACACATCATTAAAATGTAACTGCGAGGAGCTGGACAGAGAGCTCTGGTGAAATCCCGAGTTCCCTTCCCGTGTGCCCGCTCTGTGTCGGGGCTGCTGCGGCTGGAACGCGTCTGCCAATGGGAGTTGGTCTGATGCTTTTTTGGATAAAACACAAATAGGAAATGATTATTAACAGTATAAATAGTAAAATTAAATTTATGATCTTCTTCCAAATAAGAAACCACTTTAAATATTCATCACTTTGTTTACGTGTTTGATGTGCCTAGTTTGATGGCAAGATTCAGTATTTATAGTTGGCTGCTTTTTAGATGAAGAGGTGTCCAGGTTTCATATTGTATTATCTGTGTAACTGTGAATCCAGTGTTTTCCTTTAGGAAATGGCTTTTATCCGTCTGCAGTTTGCTAGTGGGGTTTTACTAAATTACATGTAGAAATATTGTAGGCAAAGCCATGAAACACTCAGGACGTATTGTAAGAAAGCTAGAGAGAGAACCTGATATTTTGTCAAATGTGTTCAGTTTGTTTTTTCACTAGGTTGTGTTGACTTCTGGTATAGATATCAGATGGTGAGCTTTTGCATGTTACTCACTACAGGAACATCAGGTTGGTTTTCCTTCCTTTATTTGTGCTGTTCCTCTTCCTCCTCCCTCCCCCTCCTCATCCTGCTGTTGTTTCATCTGTGCAGCGTTGTTTAATTGGAGTATTGGGCCAGCAGTTGCTCTGTGGTCCCTCCCGTGTCCGTGAGACGCGCTGGTTTTCAGCCAGGACTCGGTAGGGTCTGCGTCACGGCCACCGCTGATGTACTTTCTGTTCACACGGTGACTCTGTGAGATCTCCTGGATTGAAACCTTTGGTACGAAATGAAGCCCCTCGCCTTTCCATGCTTAAGTGATTTTAATGGTGCTTCTCATTAGTAATGGGAAGGGTTTAAGTAAATTAGCGCACACAAAAGCACTCCTTCCCATTTCTCTTTTCCATTGACGTGGAAATCTTCACAGAATCCCAGTGTCAGGGGTTGAAGGGCCCTGGAAAGCTCATCCAGCGCAATCCCCCCATGGAGCAGGAACACCCAGCTGAGGTTACACAGGAAGGTGTCCAGGCGGGTTGGAATGTCTGCACAGAAGGAGACTCCACAACCCCCTGGGCAGCCTGGGCCAGGCTCTGCCACCCCTCACCCCAACAAGTTTCTTCTCAAATCCAAGTGGAACCTCCTCAGTTCTGTAACTCTTCAAATCTGCGTTTTCAGGGTGGAATCAGAAAGCTCGGAGCTGTTGGCTAACAAGAGCAGGATGAAGCAGAGCTTGTGTGTACAGCGTGGAATTCTTCTGCAGTGTGCTATATGCTGCGGTTTCAAGTGTGCTTATACAATGGCTTTATTTATAACTGCTTGTAGTTTAAACACGTCGTCTTAAGTAGTCAGGCCTATTTTAAATATTACTTTCATACTTAATAAAAGATAAAAGGTGTATAAATGTGCATATACATGTGTTCCCTTGTTGGAAGGCTTGAAGAAGTGACTTAAAGCGGAATATCCACTTCAGCAAAGTCACAGTTTTCCTGCACAAATATAGTTAGCCAGCTACCAAAAACAATTAAAGCCCAGTGAAACAAGCTGTCAGTGAAATCCCCCTTTCATGGCTGTATTTCACTCAACATTTAACGTATCGTCTGTAGTGTGGGCAGATTTTTTTGTTCGGTTCGTACTGAAGTCCCTGTTAAACTTTGAGCCGCGCTGGCAGTGCTGGAGCAGGCCTGGGATGTTCACAGCTGCTGCTGTGCCCGCTGGCTTTTCAGTGCCAGGAGATCGGTGGGCCATTGGGTCTCCTCTTCAGTTATTTGCTGACATCTATTAAAATGTCAGTTAATTACAGTAAGTCTCCCAACCTTGAATTAGTCTGGAAGGAAAATGTTTTTCTTGGTGTATACTTAATGTAACCCATCATTTTATGGTCACGTTGGCGTGTGTGTTATGAGCGCGGTACCCAAAGCAGCCAGTTAATAAATAATGACCGATCTGGAGATAGAGCAGGGAGGGTGGACAAACAGGCTGTATTGAATGTTAATAAACACGTTATGGTGATTAGTGTCTGAAGGCATTAGAAAGGCGAGGGCTTTGTAGCACTAGTCATTAGAACAACCAAACAGAAATCACTGCGCTAGTCGATAAGTTGGGAATTTTGATAAACGTTATTAAGTTGTTGAAAAAAGGGGATGCTCCACTAACAGCGTGGAACTATTTCCCATTGTTAGTATGGAACTGTTTGTGAAGCAGGAAATAAGATGGAAACTGTGTACAGTTCTCCTAGAAAAGCAGGAGTCTGAGTGGCGAGGGTGGCCCGGTGGGGGTGTCGTCTGGATCTGACGTGCGGGTGCTGGACGTCCGGTGCTGTGGGCTGTTTTGTTTTTTAAGCCGTATGGGGTGAGCAGGGAACTCTTAAAGCACGTGAAGGCATGGACAGTTTTCTCTTGGGTTTTTCCCCATGCTTCCATTGGTGTTTGGCCACTTTCCCATAGTTATTTAGAGTGGTGATCACGAAGAAACTGTTGCCAATTTAGAATATGGTAGAGTGGCTGCTTGCTTAATACTGTTGAAAATCAGCCAAGACGCAGCTAATTATGGACCGAAGTGTGATGCTGTATGGTTTTATTTGTGGAATTCTTGATTTATCAATGGTATACGTTCCTATGTAATGAACTCTGTAAGTACAGTAATTATATATGGGAACAGATGATTCAAATCTTAATTAGAGAATAAGAAGTTGAGAAGACAAACTCTTTATCAAGATGGAAACATGAGACTTGTTTTCCGGATTAGTCCCTAATAAAGTTAGGTCAGTTGTATTTACGTTACCATAATGTAAAGAACATTGCCATTTTCCCAGTGTTTGATTTGTCAGCTGACAGGCGTCATTAAAACACACATTTTGCTTACAAATGAATTTATGTGAGTTAGAACTGGAATCGAGACGATTTTTTTGTCACTATGTATTTTGTTTCCCTCGTACGTATGTGCGAAGAATTGAAACTGTGATCTTTATTTTATTTTAGAATAGCATCCAGGCTTACTCAATTGATCAGATGAATACCAGCTGGTGCGACTGACAGCCAAAACTAGAAAATAACCTCACTTAGTGATGGAAATCCCTATTCATGAGACCATTTCAGAGCCTCTCTCCTTTCCAGCAGGACTGGTTGAGCAGCATGTTCTGATCACTGGTGTAGAGGATGGTTTGCGAAGACAGATGGTCACTGTGTTTAATGTCTGTGTGTTAATATTCTGTTGATAAAAGTATGAGTAAGTTGTTAATTTCTCTGGGAAAATATAATTAAACTGTTGAGATCAGGGTACATGTGACCTATACTACGTTTGGTTTAGAGGCGTCAAATTCAATTAGATTTGCAAAATTGGTGTGAATTTTTACCTGTTTGCTTAGGTTATGGGGAAAAAAACCATTGCATTGGCTGCTTGAGGACGAATAGAAAACTACTCTTACATTTCACCCTGTTAACTGTGGTAGGCAAGGCTGCTTGAGGGTAAAGGCGCCCAAGACAGCTGGTCAGTGTTCAGGGGCTGTTTCTGGCGGCACAAGATCAGAGCATCCCGACACGTGGGCAGTCAAGGAAGGAGCCAGGAGAGCTGCTGGTTCAACAGGAGCTGCTGGGGATGCTCAAGTGGAAGAGGAGAGTTTCTAGATCCTGGAAGGAGGGGCTGGCCACTTGGGAGAATATCAGCCTGTTGTCAGAGGGTGTAGGAGGCAACTAGGAAAGCTAAGGCCTCCTTAGAATTGAACCTGGTGAGAGGGGTCAAGGACAACAGGAAGAGCTTTTTCCAATGCGTGGCAGATCAAACTAACAGCAGAGGCAACGTAGACACTGATGAACGAGGTGGGTGCCCTGGTGACAGAAGATACAGAGAAGGCAGAGTTTCCCACGTCTTGGGAAACCGGAGAGGTGCCTGAGAACTGGAGGAAGGCACGTGTCCCTCCAGGCTTCAAAAAGGGCAGGAAGGAGGACCCGGGGAGCTCTAGACCGGTCACCCTCACCTCCACCCCTGGGAAACTGATGGAACCACTTCTCCTTGGTGCCATCTCAAGGCGTATCGGGGAGAAGAGGGTCATTAGGGGCAGTCATTAGAGAGCAGGGTAGGGGAAAGGGACCTGGGGACAGCAGGTGACCATGAGCCAGCACTGGGCCCTTGTGGCCAGGAAGCCAATGGGACCTGGGGTGGGTTAGAAGGGGGTGGTCAGCGGGTCAGAGAGGTTCTCCTGCCCCTCTGCTCTGCCCTGGGGAGACCACACCTGGAATATTGTGTCCAGTTGTGGCCCCTCAGTTCCAGCAGGACAGGGAACTGCTGCAGAGAGTCCAGCACAAATACACACACACGCGGGTACTAAAATCAGCGCTCTGGTCTTTTTCGATAAGTACCAAGATGTTTCTTGTGGCTCTTTGATGAACTTTTTATAAGTACATGATGACAGAGCAAAGGGCCAAGGACTGAACTCTTGATTGAGTGTTGGATCCCTTCATGGGAGTTGCGTTTGTGTAAGGACTGAGTTTAAAAAAAACCCCAAACACTAAGGGGACTTTCAGGATTTTTGGTAGGCTGCAGGAAAAGCCTTGGAAGTACTGTATTACTTTTTAAACAGTATCGAAGGCAAGTGGTATCTCCTGTTTGAAAAGTGGTGAGAGGGAAGACTCAAGTGACCAGCATTCGTATTGATTAGCAGAGATGTAAAAGCACGAGCGTTAACTTCGTGGTGGTGCTGGAGAGCGGGCTGTGGTGGCCCGTGCAGTAGTGCTCTAGGAAGGGACGAGTCCATTCCTGGGGGGGCGGGCTGTGGTTCCGTGCCGCGGGAGACCCCCGCCGGGCCGAGGGCATGCTGCTAATGCTCTGTGTTTAATGTCTTTCAGGACTGTCAGTGGATGGAGGAAGACACTTTTTACTAGAGATTTAACTTGCCTAAAGATATCAAGGTAGGAGAATTTTTTTCAACGGTCCCGTATATTCTTAATTGTTTAAAAGTTGCTCTGGGTTGTTTCTTTCTTAATCTGTGATCGCCTGGAGTTGCAACGTGGCTCATGGATCTTCCTGTGTCAGTTTTACCAGTTTTTAACCTGATTGTTTCAGTATTTAGGGGAAAGGTGTAACAGCTTTCACTGTGTGTTAGTGTTTGATCGGTCTGTATCTTTTCCTGCTGGAGGTGGTCAGCACAGAAATCTTCTGTGTTCTGAGAAGATCTCCAGGGCTTGTCAGTGGCTCGAGCTTCAGTTCCATAGTGCATGTCCTTGAGACTCAAGCAGGTGTGCAGCTGCTCGGTCATTTAAAAAGCAAGAAAATAATTCCAGTTCCCTTCAGTCTCTTGAAGTAGTCAAGTGCTGCAACGTCTCCTGCCACTTCATACATTGCCTGGTTTTTTGTTTTCAGTTTCCGTCATGCCACTGTATCTTCAACATGAAGTTAAGATCGAAAAGAGCCCCAAATAGAACATGCAATGTGTAGCTGGTGTTTATTTGAGTGACGGATTTTTGGCTGCTCCATGTCGTAGCTAAAAATTGAAATGCAAGCGGTTCCCGATGGGGAATCTTGCTGCTCTTCAATCATCTGGTGGTTTGGGGCAGAATCAGGATTGTTGGTCCTGGCAGAACGAGGCTTGTTGATTCCAGCTCTAGAAAGTGCCCTGGAATTCCTTCCAAGGCGCAGTTTAACTAGGCTCAACTTTGGTAGAACAGTGCCCCGTGTTGTTTCAGGCTTTAATACCTATTTCGAATGGTGGTTGGTGGAGGGCAGCGACCAATAATATTTACAACCAAAGCAGTGATTTTCAGTGTTATGGGCAAAGCAGAAGACACTGAGAGCGCTGCAGCGGAGCGGACGGACGGGAGGTGATCGTGTCGCTGACTTTGCCTCGCTTGTCAGTTTTCTCGGAGGCTGTATAATTGACATTGTATGTGGAGAACATGGGTGTCCCTTGTGGATTCAGTCTGTACCATTAATCTAGAATTAGAAACCAGGTTACGCAAAACGATCAAGCCCTGTTCAAAATTAAGTTTCCTTAATTTCAAGGTCACCACATTTTCACATGCAAGAGAGAAGTTGTGAGTTCTGGTGAGTGATGGCATTCTTACTCTCGTGTTTCTGATCTCATTTTAAAGAGTTAGTTAGTATTTCTGGTGTTAAATCCCATTTGGGAGAAGATGTGAAGATCTGTCTGTCCATCCCCTTCACATCCAGCCCCCCATCAAAGTGATTCAAGTTCAGGCTTTCATGAGCAAATGTAAAATGATGAATTTTTGTTCACATTCAGTTGTGCTAAAGCCTATTGGTTTAGAGAACTTTGTCTAATAAACTCTTAATTGCTTAAAAACCTGTAATGGGTAGGGTTTAGCCCTTTTAATTCCTTTTTTGTTTTCCTTTTTTCCAAATAATCCTATAAGTTGTTGGCATTTTTACGAGATTACAACAATGCTCTTTTCATTCCGAAAGTTCCTAGAAATATTTAATCCTGAAATTCTGCTCCTGTGTTTTTAAATGTGTGTGAACCAAGCTTATAAATATACGATTGCTTTGACTTCAGAGTTATTTTAATCGGTTATTCGCGCTGCTGTTGTGAGTCGGGGTTTAATGCATTTGATCGCTGTGCAGTGTGTGGGGTTTGTGACAATTCCCAGGTACCACGTGCGGCCTCTGGGTTCCCGTGAACGTCGGAGCGTTTCTTAAATGTGCTTTTCTGGGCTACTAATCCCTGTCATGAGGTTGTCGTTCAAAACCTCCTCTTGAATTTCAAGGCAATTTAAAATAAGAGTGTAGGTTAAACTTTGAATAATTTATTTGTGGAGCATGGGAAGTTTCAGTCTAGCAGCTGTTACAAGCAAACGTGGAACAGATTTTTGTGTACGATCTATATTATACATGGAGTAATTGCTTGAAAGCCGAGAGCAGTGTAGGAGAAAGGGACCTGGGGGTCCTGGGGACAGCAGGGTGACCATGAGCCAGCACTGGGCCCTTGTGGCCAGGAAGCCAGCGGTACCTGGGGTGGGTTAGAAGGGGGTGGTCAGTAGGTCAGAGAGGTTCTCCTGCCCCTCTGCTCTGCCCTGGGGAGACCACACCTGGAATCTTGTGTCCAGCTGTGGCCCCTCAGCTCCAGCAGGACAGGGAACTGCTGGAGAGAGTCCAGCGCAGGGCAACAAAGATGCTGAAGGGAGTGGAGCATCTCCCGGGTGAGGAAAGGCTGAGGGAGCTGGGGCTCTGGAGCTGGACAAGAGGAGACTGAGGGGGGACTCATTCATCTCCATGTGAGGAAAGGCTGAGGCCCAGGCTGCCCAGGGGGCTGTGGAGTCTCCTTCTGTGCAGACATTCCAACCCCTGGACACCTTCCTGTGTAACCTCAGCTGGGTGTTCCTGCTCCATGGGGGATTGCACTGGATGAGCTTTCCAGGGCCCTTCAACCCCTGACATCCTGGGATTCTGTGATTCTTCTTTCCGTCATTCCCATTGAAGATTAAGGGAATGTAGAACAGAATGTCCTGAGTTTGACCCACCAGGATCTTCAGGTCCAGTTTTTTTAAGTTATCCGTTTCAGCTTGGTGCGGGTCCGTTAGGGTGGGGACAGGAGCTCCGGGCCGCGGTACCTGCCTGTGGATAGAGCCGTCCCCGTTGCTCCGTCCTCCTCGGCCGCGCTCCCAGCGGTGCTTTGCTGGGTGAGACGCGGCTGTTCTTCAGGCTCCACGCGGCAGTGTGAATCATTATTAATCCCTTCTGATTTTTCCATATTACCATCCCAGAGCAGAAGGAAACTGCCTCTTCTTGTTCTGCCTGTCTCGGGAAGGTGTTGCTAGGTGGTGGGTATGGTACATTTTTCTTTCTTACATAAACTTTAAGGAAAAAATTAACTTCATTGTGGCTGTGACGCTTGGCTTAACGCGAGAACCACTCGAGCCTGCTTTTTCTAAAAAAGACATAGATGGATCCGTCAAATGTCCATATTGTGTTATCAGCATAGTGCTCAGAGTTGTAGGAGGAAGAGCCGAGTCCCGTTCAGGCTCGGGCAGCTCTGACAGTGGCAGGAGGTGTTTACTGCAGCCTGTTGTCCTGCTCAAAGCCCAGATAAATACACTGGGATCAGTGGGATGTTGCAGGGATTATAATATTATCATGTTCCAAAATAAATAACACTTTGAGTTTGCTTGTCTCCTCTTTACATTTAATGTCAACTTCATATTTTCTCCTTCTGATGCTGCGAAGAGTGTTGTGTATGGAATTTATTAATAACAGATTGCAAGAGAGGAAGGAAATGTAAACCCAGAAGTTTTCTTTCTATGCTGTGAACTGGAACGTAACAGCTGCGTAAAGAAACTAAACGAACAGGATTCAAAGTGGAGACAACAGTGTTTGTGCTCAGGTGGGATTTGGCTTTCACAGCCGTGTAGCGGTCGGATGCTTCGGAGGGGCCTGAGCTTGGTTTGGGGGCCCTGGGAGTAAACCTGAGTAATACCTCGTGCTGTCACGTCGCTGTGCAAGGGCACAGGGAGATGCCAGATGACGTTCAGGAGATTCAGAAACGCAAAGGAAATGCCGGGGCTGTATGTTCAATGTTCATGCATACGTGCAGGCAAACATACCCACATCTGCTAGCGCAGTGTCCCAAGCGAGCGGGCGCTCCTGGACGTGGGGAGAGGCTGCAGCGAGGCTCGGCGTGCGTTTGCTCGGGTTGGAACCTGGCTGCTCTTGGTTTGCTGCCTTGCAGCGTCAGTATCTCTCACTGAGTAAGTCTTGTTAGAAGGATTTTGGCTTTAAATATACATATAAAGCTTTTTGAACAGGGTTTTATTGCATTAATATACTCGAAGGTGTTAGATAACTATGAGCAAACTCAAAATCACATTTACTGAGCATCCTCCAGGAAGAATCTACTATTATTGCAGGAAAAGAAATCATGCTGTATTTCTAGAAGATGAATGCATTGCCGTGTAACTATGCAGTATTACGTGTACAATAGAAGGAAGTTTGTGGTTGTTTGTATGTCCTGATCAAAGACTCTCTTCGTTTGGTCTGGTGAGGAGCTGCTTTGGTTGGTGCTGTTTGATGGTTCACCTGCTTTAATGCAGGATGTTCCCCAGAACGAGCTGTCGCTGTGTCTGCTGAACCAGCTCATTCTTTTATCTCCAGCAGCGCAGAGACAACTTCTGCTTTTTTCCCTGGGACGTATAGAATGAAGAAAAATACATGGATAATGTCTCATTGTGCTTTTTGCATCAGTTAATGTTGGGGCTTTCCTAACGGTTCGTTCAGCTCACAGAGCTGACGGCCAGCCCGCGGGGGAGCGCAGGACGAGCCTCCTGCGCTCGGGAGGCTCCTGGCAGCAGATCCCGTGTTCCTGAGCAGCGCCTCCGATGGCTCGGGAGCCAGGGCCTGCTGAGCCCTGTCTGTCCCGGCTCGGGGGATGGTGATTTGGATAAACCATTTGACGAAATAGGTAGGTCTTGCTGGAAGCGCTGAAATGGTGCTGTCCTGGCACAACGGAAAGAAACAGAACAGTAGGTTTTCTGTGGATCTCCATTGCTTTTCTTAGAAAACATATTGGCAAAGCAGTTTTTCATCATTCTGAGCATTTATCTCGTTTTTAGCACTTTCTCGCTGTTTGTCTGTATCGTTCTTCCGTTGACTAAACCAGAGTTGATGGTTTTCTGTCTTGTTTTGCGCCCGCAGGTTTGGGGTGCGCGCGGTGGAGCAGCAGCACCATGTTTCGGAACAGTCTCAAGATGCTTCTTACGGGAGGGAAGTCAAACCGCAAAAACAGGTCCAGTGGTAAGTAACCGCAGCTCCTCATGCATGTGTTTGATGGACGGTTTTTGAAGGGATTCCTTTAATGTGTGTTTTGGTCTTACCGCGTCTTTCTTCTGTTTAATGAGGAGATGTACTCAGCTGATGCTGTAGATTCAAAACATCAGCGTAGGTCGTTTTCATGTTGTGCTGTGATCTAATATTGAAAAAGATATGTATATTTATTTAAAAATTTATGTAAACCATAGTCTGTTTTTATCGGGAGATAAGATGTAAGGAAAAACAAATAATAGTAATACATAATCCTATAGAAAAAGAACATCAAAGGTCATGTTTCAATTAAGATTAAGAAAATACTTTTTTTTAAATTTTGAAAATGACCGTGATGACTTGTGGCAACGTGGAGAAGTTTCTCCTCATATTTAAGTGGAACCTCTTGTGTTCCAGTTTGAACCCACTGCCCCTTGTCCTGTCACTGGTTGTCACCAGAAGAGCCTGGCTCCATCCTCCTGACACTCCCCCTTTCCATATTGACCCCCATGAATGAGTCCCCCCTCAGTGTCCTCTTGTCCAGCTCCAGAGCCCCAGCTCCCTCAGCCTTTCCTCACACGGGAGATGCTCCACTCCCTGCAGCATCTTGGTGGCTGCGCTGGACTCTCTCCAGCAGTTCCCTGTCCTGCTGGAACTGAGGGGCCACAACTGGACACAATATTCCAGGTGTTGTCTCCCCAGGGCAGAGCAGAGGGGCAGGAGAACCTCTCTGACCTACTGACCACCCCCTTCTAACCCACCCCAGGTACCATTGGCTTCCTGGCCACAAGGGCCCAGTGCTGGCTCATGGTCACCCTGCTGTCCCCAGGACCCCCAGCTCCCTTTCCCCTACGCTGCTCTCTAATAGGTCATTCCCCAACGTACACTGGACCCTGGGGCTGTTCCTACCCAGACACAAGACTCTGCACTTGCCCTTGTTCTGTTTCATAAGTGGGTTTTTTCGTGGGGAACCCAAGCGAGTGCACTGGCCTTTGAAATTCCCGTCCTTTGCTGTTTCTTCCCATTTGCGGTCACCTGGTGAGCACACGGTCGGGCAGCCAGGCTGACAGTCCCTGCACGGTGTGATGTGCTTTGGGTAATTCTCTGTGATTAAAAGACGCTGCTAGTGGCAACAGAAAAACGCTTTCTTATCATTCCTCCTTCGCAAAGTGCTGAGCAACTTGACTGCCGAACCGTGGGTAACGCTTGTTTGGGCCCGGCCTGGGTGGGTGTTCTCGCTGGTCTGTCTGTGGTGTTGTGTTCCGGAGCACACACGATGTTCAGAGAAGAGCACGGCATCCCGTGCGTGTGGATGCGCAGTTCCACACTGACGCCCGTTAAAATAAACGAACGTCTGCTGCGGCATCAGATGGTGTGATCTCCCGTGGTTAATTCGGTGTGTGTGCTTTCAGGACTCTGCTGATAGGATTTGTACAACTCTGGGCATGTGCATTGTGCACATTATTTAATCTCTTGTCTTAACACAAATTCTCTTGTGACTCGGGGGCACTCAGGATATTTTACAGCAGTGCCTGGAGGACGCATTAGGACTGCAACAGGATCTTGATTAGCTTGTATTTTTTCTGTCATAAATGGATATTCCACAAAGCTACCAGACAACGGTGGCTTTAACGCTGAAATGCGATCTGAATATAGCCAAATATTACCTTTGTTTTCCTATTCTAAATTAATTTACAGAGATATGCCGGCATGTACTTTTTCTGAATCATAAGTGTGTATCCAGGCCTAGATTTACTTAGGATCTGTTTGTTTCAAGTGTCAGCAGACTCTGCTTTCCCGCCTGGTTTTAGTTTCTGGGCTAATTCAGCCTTTCCAGGGCAGTTCTGTTCCCTGAACCCAGAGACCATCAGGTGCTTCACTGCCTTTGTCTGGTTTATCAAGGATCTGTCTCTGTTTATCTGCAGTTTGCTTGTATTAAACCCTCATTGCTTTGGGGTGTGTTTCATTAGTTTCCATCAGATCGGTGCGCTCCCGTATTCGTTCCAGTGTCGCGCTAGTGCACTGAGCCTGTGTAATGGGTCCAGTATTTCCACCTGTTATAGTGATCCTGGTTTCTTTTCCAAGCAGATGCGCTATTTCCTTCTCACATTATCGCATTGAATTAATACCCCTGTAAGGGTCCGTGTTCCCTTCAGAACCCGGAAAATTCAGCTGCAAAGCTGCGCGTTTTATTTGGGCTTAGGTGTCTCTTCACTTCACTTAGGTGTGAATCCAGGAGTTTTGTGCCTTTTATTTCTGGCGGAGACCGAGGTGGATTATTGACGTACTCTTGTCTTTTCTTTGCGTGTTGGGTTTATCTGGAGCAGCCCCAGGGCCGCGCCGCTGGCTCCCGGCTGGCAGTACCTCGCTTGTTCACCCAGCACACACCATTTCTGTCCCGCTTTCCGCCCGTCATTCATCGCAGTTTTGGTGTAGTCGTACCTCGCTTGTTCACCCAGCACACACCATTTCTGTCCCGCTTTCCGCCCGTCATTCTTCGCAGTTTTGGTGTAGTCGTACCTCGCTTGTTCACCCAGCACACACCATTTCTGTCCCGCTTTCCGCCTGTCATTCATCGCAGCTTTGGTGTCGGGTTTTCAAACCTCTTCTGCTTTCCTGGTTCACGTGAGAGCCCATTACTCCGAACTTCCAGTGTATTTATAGGGCTCTTTGGAACCTCCCACTTCATATTTTAATTCCAGGACTAAAAGGACCCCTGTCAAATGCCCTTCACTTTTGATTCCTGCCTTTCCAGGATAAAGGCATTTCTGCGAAGGTCTCGTCACGGCTTGGGCAGAACTCCATGTAGCTTCTTCTCTATCTGATCTCTTTTGGGAGTCTCAGCCTGATTTTCACTCCAGAAGAGTTTGAGAGGGTCACCAATGCTCTTTGCGTTTGTGACAGGAGCCGCCGAGCGGGGCGACGCAGCGGCGGGCCCTGGGGGCCAGGAGAGCTTCATTGCAGGAGGCATTAGAGCGAGATCCTAGAGACCTGCCAGACTCACAGGACGTTTTGTGGTGCTGAATGTATCCGCGTGCTTGAACTGTTCCATCCAAACAGGTTTTCTCATCTTTAATCTTAAATTTTAGGGATCCTGTTTTTCCACTTACCTTGTACTGTTCTCTTCAATACATCAAATCGTTGGAAAGGCAGGCCCTGTGTTTCAGGTGTATTTACTGTTTTGATACAGGTTCAGTTCTTAGTTCCTGCTTTTTCATTAAAGTAGCTTGTATCAGAGCTTGAAATCTTGAATGGCAGAATCTACAGACTCAGTGCATCTCAAACCCTCGTTTTTCCTCGCTCAGCCCATTTTGTTGTTCAGATGTATTCCTACGTGCTGGTTTGTATCCAAGGTTTGTCTCTAGGTCAGCGAGCCCATTCTCAAGTTCTTCTCTATCAGCTTTAATCCTCCTCAAACCTTCCCCTTCATTAGCGATTCTACAGATCTGATTGCTGAGATTAATTCACCGGAGCCCCTTCTAATAGCGGGGGCTGATTCTCCTGCTCCGCTCTAATGCTGCTCCCATTAGGCAGCCGTGTCCCCTTCTGCCGTCCTCGTGTGTTGCTCCGAGCTCTTAAACCTCCGGAGTTTCTTTTAGAGAAAAGAAAAAGCCCTTTTAGAGCCGTCCTTCGTGTGGCGTCCGTCCTGCAGACGAGGAGTCGATTTTCGAGGTGCAGAAGGGTCGGGGAGTGGTGGTGTCTGGGGCTGTGCCGGTTGTGCCGTGTCCCCGCCCAGCGCTGCCCTGGGCAGCTCCACTGCCACGGTGGCATCGCCGCCTCTTCTCACCCCCAGCTGCTCCAGAATCGCCCCCTCCGCCGCACAGGGCGCAGATGTGCCTTGTGGGTTCGGTGCGATGGTGCCGGGGAGCGCAGGATGGGATGGGGTGGGGTGGGATTCCCTGTGCTGCGTCAGCGCTGGTTTTGCGCAGGAGTGAGCGAGACGGGAAGGCAGGAGGGGCTGGTGGGGACGGCTGGGGCTGGGGAGGCTGCTCGTGGTCCTTACTGGAGAAGGAAGGTGGGGGGCTGGGAGAAAAGAGGGAGCGTGACGTCGGAGTGTCTTTGCTCCTTGTGTTCCGCTGCCAGCAGCTGCAGCGGAGCTGCACGGGGAATGCTGCGAGGAGCTCCAGAAACACGAGGAGAGGCTGGGAGAACTGCGCTTGTTCAGCCCGGCGGACAGGAGGCGAGGGGAGAGCTGTCCCCGGTTCCGGTGTTTAAAGGTGGAGACTTGTTTGTTCAAGGAGTGCTGTGGAAAATGGGGCGGTGGGGACAGGTTGCTGTGGGTGCTGTGGGGCTCGGCGCTGTCGCTCCAGTGGGGATGATGCAGCCTGTCGCTGCGCTGTGCTCCCCGAGCCGGCAGAGGGAGCGGCTGTTTCCGACAGCTCAGCGAACCGGGGCTGAAATGCGCCTTGGTGCTGCGCGGAGAAGGGACGGTTCCCTGTGCCACATAACCCTGTGCCTCAAAAAATAAGGAAAACAAAAAGCCTGTTTCTGTGATGTCTTAAGAAGTCCTGTCTGTGCCAGGAGAAAACCCCGCTCGTCCTTGTGCCCGAAGTGCCGGGGGCGATGCTGACGGCGCGTCTTGCCGTAGGACTTGAGCTGATAGATGGATCGTGACGGGTGTTGATTTTCCTCACTGTGCTTTGTACAAGCTGCCGCCACAGTAGGACCTTCATTTCAGTTCAGGCTTCTAAGCATGGCAGTCACAGAAACAGACGTACTCGTGCAGGAAAAGAGCTCTTTGGAAATGCTGCAGCTGCGTTGTGGTCCCTGGCCACGTGGGGCGATTTTTGGGGTGTTTTTCGTGACCAGTAAGCACTGTGGGTTGTTAATGCAGGATATCTAACAGGCAGGGACCGTCTGCGTTTGAGGTGCGTGTATTACCACGCGCAGCCCCTGCAGCGTCCGCTCTGCGCTCCAGAGGAATCATTGCCCTGGAAATGCCGCGGAGGAGCGGGAAAAGGAACAAGGCAACTTCGGGAAGGATTTTGAAGTATTTTAGCATCTCCCTCAGTAAACAGAATTAAACCCCAATTCATGCTCTGCTTGATGAACAACCTTCCCCGATGAGAGAGGAGCGTGTGATAAATGGACGGACTTAAGTACGTTTATGAGTTGCCAAAGCTTCTTAAGCCAAACTGCTATTTTGGCTTCATTAATTAGAGCGTTTCCATATTGCAGGCGGCCCCGGGTTTCCCCCAGACAGATGGTTTGCTCCGTAGGAGATCCAGCAACGCGAAACACCAAATGCGCTCTGCGCTGATTGAAGTTTCACTTACGTTTCTACATTGAGCGAGTTTGCAGCTCTTTTCCCTTATAAAACATGAAAAATTAGAGCTTACGTGTTAAACCATGGGGGTGGCGAAGGGGAAGGGCGGAAAGGGAGATGTGCAATAATGCGCTCGAAATGGTTTTGTATGGCAAGGTTTACTGGCGGTTTATTTGAAGGTTTTGTTTGGAGGAGTCGCGGGGCTGTGGGCAGGAGCCGTGGCTGCGCTGCTGTTGATTTGCAGGTAGAACATGGATCATTATGGCAGTCAATGTGAAGCAAACCTGCCAGCTCCTCATCCTTCCTCCTCCACCTTCTGTTTGTCGGTTTGGCTTTGTGTGTATGAACAGGGAGTCCAACCGAGATGTGCAGAGTCCTGGGAATGGACGCTTCCTATGTTATTGATGAGCGTGAGACACCGGTTACTTTGCGTTGTGAATAACGAGGCTTTAGGTTAGTACAGAATCCCAGAGCGTTGGAGGGACCTGGAAAGCTCGTCCCAATAAAATACACCGTGATGCCATTGCAGCCTGAGGGAAGCAGTGGGGATTGTGGCGGGGTCCCGAGGACACGGACGTGAGGGCTGAGACAAACCCGGCTTTTGTGTTCTACTTGTCTACTTATATATCTTAAACTTAACATTAAGACATTGCTGTGAAACTTATGGAGAACAAGGAAAACCAGAATTCTGTTGTACAGCTTTGGTAGGTCTGTTCTTACATTGGATTATTACCAGTGAGAGAGCTGTTTGTGTTACGGATACACACATTTCAAAGAGGATTTGTTGTGTGTTGTGCCTCGACTAATATAATATTGTATTTAAGGAGTTTGTTTTATTTATAAATGGGTGATTACATGCTTTAACATTTGAAGTTACGATACTGGAGTATAATCACCTATGTATTCGTTCAGGTCTGTTCTGTGTGGTTCATTTATCCCGCATACCTGTTCCCCACCCCTTATTTATTGCTGTGTGAACTGCAGCTCAGGGAAGAAAACCCCGTGTTTGAATTGAATAACGCTCGGTAGTGTGTGTTTCTTGGTTCAATTAAGTGTTTTCAATAAGAACAGAGTCATCATTGCTTCCTCTCGATGCCTAAATCATCATATTTTTCAGATGCCGCTTACTCGGCTTAAAATTAGAATCATGCAGCAGATCTATAGGTGCTAAAAATAGTTTCCAGTAGTAGCAAGAGTAGGTCGGGAGGTGTATCCCCCCTTCGTTAGAAATCTGCCTTCCCTTAGTCATCTCTTCTGTTCCACATCTCAGCTCTGTAACCAGAGGAAGGGGAGTTGTTTCCATGACCAAGTGCAGCAGCAGTGAGTTGATCTGGGTTCCCTCTGAGGGAATGGGAACAGCAAGGCAGTTTTGTTTTATTGAAGAACTAACATGAAGTTTAATAATAATAATAATGGTTTCCGTTAGACATCTCCTTCCGATCGGTAAATCTCCCGGTTTCTTCTTATCTGAAAACAGCCTGGAATTTCTCATCTTAGTTCCTAGCGGCGTGGTGGCCCGAGCGCCGCGCGCTCTGCGGGGCCGCGTTGTACCGGACGTGTTAGCGGGGCCACACGGGCAGGACAAACACAAATGGCTCCAGATCTTCCAGGATTAAAAAAAAAAGAAGTTTGAAGAGAAATGATCTTGCTCAATGAAATCCAGCAATAGACTTGGGAAGTCAGGTAACGGTCCCGCCCGCGCAAGCGCGTTTCCCGTGATGAAAATCGGCTCCGTGCGGCTCCCGAGCTGCTGTTTGAGCTCGGGGGGCCGATGG
The DNA here is from genome assembly GCF_964273445.1 of Streptopelia decaocto. Taxonomy (NCBI): domain Eukaryota; kingdom Metazoa; phylum Chordata; class Aves; order Columbiformes; family Columbidae; genus Streptopelia; species Streptopelia decaocto. Next base: position 6,440,369 of record NC_138677.1, on the reverse strand, counting down.
GAGGCTGAGCCAGCTGGGGCTGGGGCTGCGGCTGCAGACGGGCTGCTGGGACGCGTGAGCGCGGGGAGACTGCAGCTGAAGAGCTGGCTGCAATTAACTTAGTTCTATTGAATAGAAATTAAGCAAAATACAATGATTTTGACTGGTTGTTGGGCAGCTGTTATTGGGATGGAAGAAAGGGAAGCAGACTTAATTTAAGTAAATTTACAAACAAGCTGCAGTTACTACTGCAAACGAGAAGTTCTGCTCTTCCGAAATGGATCCTGGCCGTGGCTCCGGCGGAGCGGGTGCGGAATAACGGCACGGTGACAGAGCACAGGGCAGAGCTGAGCCTGGAGCTGCGCCTTCGGTGCTTTAACTGCCCTGGGCTCCTTTTCCCGTTGGGACAGTTGCTCCTGGCGGGGCCCACGGGTTTGTGTCACCCGGCTGCTCCGTCCTGTGCCCTGAAGGACAATTCCCCCCCACTTGAACGTGACGAGCTGGGTTTATGATGGAAATCTTCATTATTCTGTGTTTCTGTGATGATTATGGCTTCATGAGACTATTATCAAAGGATGTGTTGGGTGCTAGTGAAGGGTTGTAATGAGGATTATAGAGCTGTAGAATCATTTTGGTTGGAAAAGACCTTTAAGATCATGGAGTCCAACCGGTCCCCACCCCAGCACTGCCCCATGTCCTGAGAACCTCATGTCCGCCTGTCCAGCCCTCCAGGGCTGGTGACTCCAGCACTGCCCTGGGCAGCCTGTTCAATGCCCCACAGCCCTTTGGGGAAGAAATTGTTCCCAGATCCAACCTCAACCTCCCCTGGCGCAACTTGAGGCCGTTTCCTCACTTCTGATCTTTGCTAAGACTTAATTTTTAGAGCGAATCTTAACGTATGATTGTGTTTGATAACAGACCAAACAAAAATGCAGTGAGGTGGTCATGACAAAAATAAATCAATGAACTCGGTAGAACTTATACATATTTTATTTGCCCTCCAGCAAAAACCTGCTTGCGTCAGTTGGGTATTTTTTCCCAATAGCTTCGAGTCTTGCAACCATCTTTTCACTTAAGAACAGCAGTGGTCCCAAATAATGAAAATGATGAAAAGGAGTAAATCCCTGATCGATCCCCTAGTATTATAATACTGAAGTTCTTAAAATTCAAGTACATATTCCACTAGCAGGCAAGTCTGGCTCTTTTCTCGCAGCACAGATGTCTGTGCATAGCAGAGTTATGATCTGTGGTGGTCAGTGATTTAATTCTGTTTGAGCGCAGAGTTTTGCCGCTATTTGTGTAGGTTCTCTTGCGCGTACGCTGGGTAGCACAGAGCTTTTGGTGTTTTGCGAGTTAATCAAAGCGTAGCCTAAGCTTGGAGGTGTTTGCAGAGCAAGGCCGGCTCTGTGCTGTCTGCAGGCGTGGCGCTGACACCCGGGTTATCCCCGACGGGCTGGAAGGTGCGTCAGCACCCGTTAGACCCGTTAGTGCACACACACCTGCCCGTGCTCCTGCTCTTGGTCAGGGGGTGGCACACGGGGGCATCATGGGAACCGAACCGTCTCCTTTGAGCTCAGCAGCTTTCCTGGGGTACAGATGCGTGGTTTCTGATGGAGCGCGGCTGCTGCCCGAGGCCGATGGCGACTCGGGTGCATTGCAGGCTGTTTTCTTCCTATTGCTTCCATGCCTTTGTGAAATCCTTTGTTTCTTTCTGCTGTATAGATTTACCTTTGGAACGTGTTTCCGTATTGATTTGATCCATAAAAAGATGAGGGGGAATGGCAGTTGTCCAGGAAAGCTCTGTCTGCTTTAGTGCCTTTTAAGTCCGTTTTGTCGCAGCTTCAGTAGTGTGAAGTTTTCCTTTTTCCCCAAAGCTGAAGGGAAAAGGTGAGGGTGTGTATCCCAGGATCCCAGGGGGACGGGGCTGGAGGGACCGGGAAGGCTCATCCAGTCCCGTCCCCGGCGCAGGAGCAGCGGATGAGCGCTGCTGGTGCTGCTCCTCCTGCCCCACCAGGATGATCTGCTGCTGCTTCGCTATCCCCCATCTCCCCGTTGAGCCCCTTTTCTCCTGTCCCTAACTAAATTCAGCTTTGTCCATGCTTAAGCCAGACCCTGCGGGGTCATCTCCTGGGCCTTCCTGGATTGTAACATTAACAGGAATCTCATTTTAAGAGAGAAATAATTCTCAAGTAGAAAACCAGCAATATGTGTCTATATATATACACATACACGTGCCTGTATATATATCTATATTAAAGTTATCACTCAGTTGCCTGAGGAAGGACAGAAGCTGTCTAATCCTGAGGTGCTGCTTGCAGGCCTGGAGGCTCCTGTGCTTCCGAGGGGCTTCAGAATCGCCTCCCAAACCCCAAATATGTATTTGCATGAGCTTTGCAGCCCTCTGGGAAAACAGAGCACAGGGTTTCCTGATGTTTCTATTACAATGCACAAAGCACTTGAGTTATTCCGCATTCTTTCTTTTAAAGAAGCTGGATCTGCCAAAGCCTGAAAAGAATTAGATAATCAGGTGAATTTGTACCTGTCCGTAAAACGAAATACTTTGACATACGACTTGGTCATTATGTATTCAGGTTAAGTTTCCCTCCTTCCGACTTGTGCCACATCTGTGCTGGAAACCTGTCAGGTTTCGTACTGCTGGGTCCCGCCTGGTTCCACGTTCTGACCAGGGAGGCTCACCGTGCATGAGCCGTCCCGAGGCACTTCAGGTGCTCCCTGCCCGGGCAGCTCCCCGGAGCTCGCGCAGGCACCGGCCCGCCTGGGCCTTTCTGGGGCAGGAGAGAGAACTGGGACAGCTGGCTTTCTATTTTCTGACTGTTCTCCCTGCGCCGGCGCTCGCTGGGGTGGGAGCGGGGCCGGGCGGCAGGGCTGCTCTCCTGCTCCTCCTCAAGGACGGTTCTGTGCGTTCCCAGTCTGCTTGCTCGTTGAGATTGTCCAGTGAGCCACACTCGTATCACGCAGCATCCTCTACCCCGGATCTGTAGGTCACTGTAGGACAGGCTGTGCTGTTAGCAATTCTTCAGTGTTTTTCATCTGCATCTCTGAACAAATAGTATCTTTTTTAAGCCTGAACTTTAACGGGTGTAAATTCTGCTCATCTCACGTGTTTGTGTAATACACTGCGTGCATCTTGCTGCATTCTGTGAGTTTTCGACAATTAATCTGTCTGGTGTTTAATAGCTGCCTGCTCCAGGAAGCCACCACGAGAACTTAGTCATAATTCATTTAATCAGCACAACAGCTGTTTCACTGCAAACTTTCATTAATAAACTTCAAAGTTCGTCTACATAAATAGAATAATTTTAGCGCTAACAGGTTTCTCCATAATTTTCTGTATAGCAGTAATTTTTAAAGTGTCATTATTTTACATAATGTAATGCTATGCAAAACTTGGCCTCATTAAATTAAATGCTCAACAGTCTCAGTTTTAAATTGCCAAGCAAAGCAAAGATAAGTGTAAACAGTTTTGTTTAGCACATAATTTACACTTCATCCAGGTAGTGGGGCAGCAAGGGGGAGACAGAGCGGCTGATTAAGGGGTGATAACGAAGGCAGATGAGCTGAATATAGAGTCAGCGCTGGGCTGGGCACAGGCAAGATTAGAAACAGGAGAGCAGGAGAACCGCTCTGACCCACTGACCCCCCTTCCCACCCACCCCAGGTCCCATTGGCTTCCTGGCCACAAGGGCCCAGTGCTGGCTCGTGGTCACCTGCTGTCCCCAGGCCCCCAGCTCCCTTTCCCCTGCGCTGCTCTCCAACAGCTCATTCCCAGCTCACACTGGAACCCGGGGCTGTTCCTGTGGGGATGCTGTGAGACTGTGTCCGGTGCCGTACTCGATTCAAGGCAGATCACGTCCACTGCTCTGCCATTTTATTAATTCCTAGGGAAAGAGCCTGGATGGCATTTGCCTTCCAGTGGGTTCAGCCAAGGCCCAGATGGGACTGTAAATGTGTCCGTTATGGGTTGGTGTTCTTTCGGAGCCTTTTCCTGGGCAGTAGGGCTTTGAATCGTGCTGATGCCTCTGTTGCTGTGCTCCGTGTCGGCGCTGCAGCAGCTGCCATCCCGGTAACCTCGGTGCAGCTCAGGCACTCGTACCAGTTTCTCAGCTAATTTTAGTGCAGACGGCCACTGAGCTGCTCTAAAAATGTTATTTGAACTTTACATTAGAGGAACGCGCACCAATGCAAAGACAAAACTTGCCCTACAAAATAGGTAACTCTTGTAACCGTTAAGAAGAACATATGTTGTCTGTAGTGTTAATTGTTTTCAGTTAATTACATTTTAACATATTCAGTCAATTGGAATAATTAGTATATCTGTCAATGCTTTTTATTTGAAGCTGAAAATGCTTGTGGTTCCTAAAGGTCCCAGACAGTCGTATTACACAAGTGGTTTAGAGTTAGAGATGGGGAGCGAAGGCGCCTCGAGCCGGTGGGACGGGGGGAACTGGGGGGTCGCTCGTCGCCGGCCCCTCTCACCAGCCACCCAGACCCCACACAACAACGGCGTTTCCCTCCTGCTCTTCCAAGAAAGAGAAATTCGGGGGAGCAGAATCTCCAGGTGTCCAGGCTGGGGCGGACGTCGCCCCGTGTGCTGTGGCCGCTCATCACCGGGGCGTCGCGCTCCGTTAACCGCGACCTGCGGCCGCTCATGGCCTGGGTGTCGGCTCCGTTAACCGCGACCTGCGGCCGCTCATCGCCGGGGCGTGGGGCTCCGTTAACAGTGACCTGCGGCCGCTCATCGCCTGGGTGTCGGCTCCGTTAACAGCGACCTGCGGCCGCTCATGGCCTGCGCGTGGGGCTCCGTTAACCGCGACCTGCGGCCGTTCATCGCCTGGGTGTCGGCTCCGTTACCCGGCGACCTGCGGCCACTCATGGCCTGCGCATGGCGCTCCGTTAACCGCGACCTGCGGCCGCTCATCGCTGGAGCGTCACGCTCCGTTAACCGCGACCTGCGGCCGCTCATGGCCTGCGCGTGGGGCTCCGTTAACCGCGACCTGCGGCCGCTCATCGCCGGGGCGTCGCGCTCCGTTAACCGCGACCTGCGGCCGCTCATGGCCTGCGCGTGGGGCTCCGTTAACAGCGACCTGCGGCCGCTCATCGCCTGGGTGTCGGCTCCGTTAACAGCGACCTGCGGCCGCTCATGGCCTGCGCATGGTGCTCCGTTAACAGCGACCTGCGGCCGCTCATCGCCTGGGTGTCGGCTCCGTTACCCGGCGACCTGCGGCCGCTCCTCGGAGCACCGCGGGAGTTCGGACTGAGTGCAGAATGGTGCGGTCATGATGTTTTGCTCTGAGATAGCGAAGCGGATACTTGGTCTGAAATAAATCTCTTCTCGTTGACTGTGTTTCCATCTTGCGTATGAGGATACATTTTAAGTTGCTTCCAAAGCTATTAAGAAAATACCATTTTAAATATTTGCTTGCAGATAGTGAGAAAAAACATATTTAATCCAATCAGTATTACATCCCATTAGTAATCCTATTTATTGTCTTGTCTTGTAAAATAGACAATACTTACATTGAATCCCTGCGGGTGAAGTTATTTGTGCCTTTGATCAGCCTTCCCCCGCGGGTCCTTTAGCGAGTGGAGGGGACTCCACCGGTCGTATCCGTGTTTGTGTTTCCCCACAGCGGCGCCTGGAGAGCCGGGCGCTGCCCGTTGTGCTGCGGCCGGGGCTGCAGCCGCGGCTCTGCCCGCTCGGCACTCGTGGACAGCGGTGCAGAAAAACAGCGACAAGCTGATGCACGCAGATTGCCGCACATCAGCACCTTGGCGACTCGGTGCCAGCAAACACGCCATTCAGCTGATTGCTGCCTGCGCTGCCCCATTAACTTTTATGTAGTTTCCAAAAAGCCCAGCTTTACATTTATATAATTGATTAAAATAATGAACAAGTGAGGCTACTTCTGTCCCTTTTAGCAACCAGGTGAAAGATTATTCATCAGAACGGTTTTAAGGACAAGTACTGAGGACTTGAACAGTACATCTAGACAGAATTCCTCAGCTAAAACGCGCTGAACTTGGACGGCTCCCGTGGCTGAGTGTTCAGAAGCACTGATGAGACTGAGCCCCAGCCTCCCTGACCGCGAGCGGAACTTGGAGGTTCGGAACAAGCCCCGTTCTTTTGGAAATGTACTCCCTTACAAACTAAGTAATCGGGAAGAATCTTTGATTCGAGCCGCTCTCAGCGCCAGACTCCTCGTCCCCTCCCCTGTTGCTCCTTTGGGTCGGTTTTGCCTCTGTGCGGCTGGGCTGGCACGTGTCCCTCGAGTCCCCGGGGACCTCGGGATCGCTGCGCCAGCGCTGGCGGCTCCCGGCTGAGCCGCGGCGGGCAGCGGGGCCGGGGCGGCGGAGCCCTCAGCCCCGGGACCCCGCTCCGGCAGCTCCCGCCCCCGGGGGCCGGGCTGGATGGATGGATTCTGCGCTCAGCCGGGAGCCGCGTCGCGGAGCTGGGCTGGGCTCAGGCGCTTCTCAGCTGCTGCGCTGGCTTTGTGTGAGTCTTTCGCCTTTTCCAAATGCCGTTTTGATGCGATGCGGGTTTAAAGTGTTGGTTTAGAAGCTGTTCGTGCTCTGCCAGCCGCCGTTAGAGCAGCGGCACATCCAATGCAGTGGGTTCTTGCAGCAGATTTCCCAGCATGCGTAAAGCAGCTGACCCACCCTTTTATTTTTCTGCCTTAAAAATTGCTTTGTCAGATGCAGGAGCCGGGGAGGCGTTCAGTCGCGTTGTGTGTTTTAGATGCTGTTTTAATTAAACAGAGGCACATCGGGCTGCTGGTGCTTTTTAATGTAAAACTTGTCGGTGCTGCGATGCGAGCACCTGGGGGTGCCGGGGCCGCCGCGGTCTTTGCCGACAGCCCATCCTGGTGCTGCAGACGCGTCTTGCTCGGGTTTGCAGACCCACCTATGAATTGCGGAGCGGCGGATTTGTTTGGTAGCATTGCTGGAGCCCCTGGGATTTTCCTCCGCCGTCCGGAGAACACGGCTCTGTGCACCGCAGAGGATTTGTCGTGTCATTGCTCTTACATGGAGAACGGGTGCAAGGGAGAGGAGGGGACCACGAGAAGCAGGCGTTTCTCAACCTGCTTGTAGTAGGAAAGATTGTTTGCTGAAGCTGTTATTAAACATGATTGTGTGGAGATCACCTAATCCCTTTGTAATTGAGAGAAAGAATCAATAGCTGCTGCTGTTTGCTGGGTGCTCGTCAGCTCAGCCCCGTTCGGACAGCCCGCTGTGCTTTCTGAGCCCGTGTCCGTCTGACGTCCCGTTTGAGGGATGGTCCGTGCTGATGCGACAGCGTCTTTCTGAATTGAAATGACGCCTAAATCTTCATGGACTTCCTTAACATTGAAATATTTAGAAATTAAAAAAAACGCTAAAGTTTTCCTCCCTCTCATTGCTAAACAGAAGAAAATCCCGATTACCGAGCCCGTACTTTACCGTGTCATTCACTTCCCTCTGGCATTTGCAAAAAAATAACTGTTTTCTGGTTCTTGTGGTGACTTCTGTAGAAGCTCCTTAACCGAGTTTATCTGTCCCGCTCTTTAGTTAAATGATATCGGTTTTTCTAGCCATGATTTCACAGCTGGTTTACTTTGGGTGACGTCTCTTCGATGTCGCATCGAGGCTTTGTCAATGACTGGGGGTTTCACCGCGGTGACAATCGTTACAGCGACCGAGCCAATTGCGCTTCATGGGTGATACAGTCTGCAAACTACTGTCCAAATAGGTCATGCCTGTACATAACAGAGACCGCTGTCGTGAGGCCTAACAACTGCCCAATAGTCATAAACGCTGGAATAACGTGTTGGAACGGCGGAGTCCGACGGGCACGCAGGGTGAACGCTGTCGATACTGAAAATCTGAGCGCTCAGAAGTTCAAAACCTGAGAATGAATGTTCCCTTAGTAACTGTAATTTGCCCCTTTTTTGCATGTATATTAAGATAACCCTTTAATTATGGGTGGTATTGTTCCCTAGTAACCTTGCTCCTCCACTGCAGGGAAAGGAGTGTGCTCAAAATTGTGACTGATAGCAGAGAGGAAAAGAATGAAATAGCTCAGTGGTTCAGCCGTGGGCTGTTCCATCCTGCGCTCCTCCGCCTTTGCACCGCGCGTCGCAAATCCCAGCCCTTCCCTCCAGTGGGCTGTTGGTGACGCGGTGACCCCGTGGGTTTGCCCGTGGTGCGCGCACACACGCACACACACACACACACACACACGCGCACACACACACGCACACACACACACACACACATTTCTGCGCCGCTGTGAGCCTGAGCGGCTGTGCTCGCCCGCAGAATGTTCCTCTTCACAAGCCACGGGATGGTTGGGGAGTCCCCGTGAGGATCTGCCGTGTTGTCCCCAAGGTGCCGCCTTTGCCTGCGCCAAACGCGGCAGCCACGGGCGAGCGCGGCGGCGTCCCCACGGAGCCGCGACCCGGCCGGGCGGCGCGGGGCTCCTCCCCTTCCCCGCCCTCCTCAGCGCCTTCGGGAAGTTAATTTATTGGCATCTTTCTCTCCCCATCTATATATATTGTGTAACTTGCAAAAAGTACTTGAGAACTCTCTCCCAGCCGCTGAAGCCGGTGCAGCGGTTCCGTTCCCCAACCGAACGGCTTTGGCGATGAGCTCCCCCAGTTTGCGTCCCCCCTTTGCACCCTCCCCGTTTGCATCCCCCGTGGAGCGTTCGAGGGCCAGCGGGTCTGCCGGCCATCAGCTTTACGGCCTTGTCTAATACTTGTTCTCAAAGCACCAGCTGGTACGGAACAGGGAGTTTCTCCATTGCTGTCGCTGGCTTTGGGGTGCTCGGCTCTGCCTGCAGCTGTTGGATGAGCAGGAAAAATGCAAAGGTGACAGAAAACAGCATTTCTGGCTCCATCCGAGGTGCCTGGATGTTGATTCGGGGCAAGCGAGGGCTGGAAAGCCAACGGGAGAGGGACCAAACCCTCTTATCCTGGGCTCATCCTGCTTTTGGGGGTGGGAACGCACTGGAGTTTTCAGTCTCTGTATCAGTTGTGCCGTTGTGCTCTAACTCACAACTCACCTTTCAAACCAGACCAACAGATGGGACTCCACGTAACACGAGTTGATAAATTGAGTTATTTGATGGCGTAACGGGCCCGCCCAACAAGCAGCTTTGGGGATATATAGATATAGATAGGAACATATCAGAGCGCAGCTGCTTTTAGTGTAATCAGAAAGTAGAAATGCTAAAATCAGCTATAGAGTTTTTAAACAGCTATTTAAGAATTCAGTTATTTCAGGGCTATTTCTAAAGGTTAAAAGCCTCCCTTCGCCCTCCATGAGGAGTAACAACCTCTGGAGTGCATCCTGCACTGGAGATGCTGGGTTTGCTGTTTCCCAGGCTGCAGAGCTCGCGGCTCGTGCTCAAGCGTCTCTATTGATGTGAGATCTATTGTTTCTAATCTGGTCAGAGGATCGATGAGGACCAGCATGTAATTAATTGCATGATATTGCACACAATGTCCCACTCCACGTTACCCAGATAGATTTGGTATTTGTGAGCTGGAGCTGCTTTCCTGAACAGTTTCAAGAGGATGTAACGAGAGTGGTTTTGTTCTTCCCAGCCTTCTGACTTTTGTGGATGACAGTTTTAAAGGGAGACAATTTCAAAAAAAATATATATATATATATATATTTTTTAAGCTGGATCACTTTTATATGCTTAGTATTTGTAATATTTTGATATAACAGTCCAAAGTGAAGGCACTAATTGAAGATGCTCAGTTTGCTTACTGCTTCATTCTGTTGCCTGTGGGGTCAGTAGGAGAAGTTAACAGCCCATTTACATCCCGAGGAGCACCCGGATTCATTGCGAAGGCGGCGGCGCTTTGCCCAGTCTCGCTCTGCGTGGGGACCTCGTGCTCTGCGGGTGATGGGGCTCAAGGAGCAGCTGCACCTGCCTGACGTGTCCACTGTGATGTTCTACTTGTGCTGTTTTGGTTCTCGTGCAGATGGAGGGAGCGAGGAGCCGCCAGACCGAAGACAGGCAAGTGTAGACGCCCGTCAGAGCCGATCTGGGCAAGGTAAACCTGAGTCTTGTTCTGCCTCGGTGACTCGTTTTCATCTGTTCACCTTTTTATATCAACATTTTGTGTTTTTTCATTAGACTCTGTCCCAGTCAGCAGGTTGTCCTTCCCCCAGGGCAGGATCACAGAATCCTTTTGGTTGGAAAAGCCCCTCAAGATCATGGAGTCCAACTGTTCCCCCACCCCTATCACTGCCCCCTGTCCTGAGAACCTCATGTCCGTCTGTCCCGCCCTCCAGGGCTGGTGACTCCAGCACTGCCCTGGGCAGCCTGTTCAATGCCCCACAGCCCTTTGGGGAAGAAATTGTTCCCACATCCAACCTCAACCTCCCCTGGCGCAACTTGAGGCCGTTTCCTCTGCTCCTGGCGCTTGTTCCTGGGGAGCAGAGCCCGACCCCCCTGGCTCCAAGCTCCTTTCAGGCAGTTCAGAGATCAGAAGGTCTCCCCTCAGCTCCTGTTCTCCAGCTGAACCCCCCAGGTCCCTCAGCCGCTCCCATCACACTTGTGCTCCAGCCCCTCACCAGCTCCGTTCCCTTCTCTCCACTCGCTCTAGCACCTCCGTGTCCTTATGATGAGCGCCCAAAACTGAACACAGAGGGGACCTGCGCTTTCCTGCGGCTCAATGACCACTTGCCACATCTTTGCTTTGTTTTGGTTCACCCTGCAAGAACAGGGCAAAAGGTCCTTTGAAAAGAGTAGTAAAAATAGGTTTTTTCGAACTCCTTTCTTGAATATCCATAATCACAGTACCTTGGTGGGTAGGACCCCCACCGGAGCCATGCGCGGGGAGTCTAGATCTGCACGGGCTGTGTGTCCTTGGAAGTAGCTGGAAGTTGTGAGCCTCTCCTGTTTGCGAGGGCTGGGCCGCGCTGGTGCTCTCGGCTCCGGAGACCCCGGTTCGGGACGCACGGCTCCGGGAGGCGCTGTGTGCCGTGACTTATTTTCGCTTTCAGATTGCAGCGATAATTTGCCTTTCATTTAGGCTCGAGTCTGTTGTTGCCATGGTGTCCTAATGACTTATTATGGAGACATTTTTCTCTAGAGCATTGTTCTTTTTTGGCACTATTCCAGGCAAAATTACTGCAAGCGATTGAAGCCTGGGATCGGAATTAGGGAGATCAGAATTGAGGGTTAAAACCCTGTGAAACATCAACAGCTGAAACTGCTCTGTTAACGTGGGGCATTTTTATTATTATTTTTATTTTAAATTTTCTTCTATTAAAATGGAAGCGTTAGCACAAAGTTAGGAAGGAAGAGGGAGTTTCTGCCTGCGCACCCCATGACAGCTCGCGCACAAGTGGCGCTTCTGTGCTCGGGGAGCGCAGAATGAATGGTGCTTTCTGCAGCCGCCGTAGCGGGATAAAGTTGCCGTTGTGCCGTTCCCGGGAGCCGGAGCCTCGCCCGCGTTCGTGCGATGGCCCCGCCGTGCTCCGTCCTTCCCTCGGGCTCTGTCGCTGCTTTGGGGTCAGCAGAGGCAGCGGCTCCAGTAGGAGACCCAGACGCTCATTCCTCCCAGGTTGCAGTTCAGCCTGTTTACCCAGCGGCTCACTGCTGGGGCAAAGCCCTGATTCCGGGCTGAGGACATGGGCTTTCTCTGCCCAAATATTAACTGGCCAAGGAATGACCAACCTCTGTGTTTCTGCCTCAGTGGGTACGACTCGAGGAATTGCAGTCGCTGTTACAGCAAGAATTTTCAGCACGGGAGGGGGAAACGGGTTAAAAAATACTTCAGACTTCTGGAGAAACAAGCTTCTGCGCTAAATATTTCCATTTGTGTCAATGGATGCAGCCGTAGACACAGGCTTTCCACAGTGCCTTGGGAAACGGGAGCGGTGCCCGAGGACTGGAGGACAGCAAATGGCACTGCAGGCTTCAAAAAGGGCAGGAAGGAGGACCCGGGGAGCTCTAGACCGGTCACCCTCACCTCCATCCCTGGGAAAGTGGTGGAACGACTTCTCCTTGGTGCCATCTCAAGGCGTATCGGGGAGAAGAGGGTCATTAGGGGCAGTCAGCATGGCTTCACCAAGGGGAAGTCGTGCTTGACAAACCTCAGTGACTGTTATGAGGACATAACAAGATGGATGGATGATGGCAGAGCGGTGGACGTGATCTACCTCGACTTGAGTGAGGCATTGACACCGTCTGCACAGCATCCTCACAGCTGAACTGAGGGAGTGCGGCTGGATGAGCGGGGAGTGAGGTGACTGCGAACTGGCTGAAGGGAAGAAGCCAGAGAGTCGTGGTCAATGGGCAGAGTCCAGCTGAGGCCTGGACCCAGTGCAGAGCCTCAGGGGCAGTGCTGGGGCCTGTAGTGCAGAGTCTTGCATCTGGGCAGGAACAGCCCCAGGTTCCAGTGTAAGTTGGGGAATGACCTATTAGAGAGCAGCGTAGGGGAAAGGGAGCTGGGGGTCCTGGGGACAGCAGGGTGACCATGAGCCAGCACTGGGCCCTTGTGGCCAGAAGCCAATGGGACCTGGGGTGTGTTGGAAGGGGGTGGTCAGTAGGTCAGAGAGGTTCTCCTGCTCATCAGCTCATCATTTGGGCAGGAACACCCAGCTGAGGTTACACAGGAAGGCGTCCACGATCGAAACGTGCAAACAAGGATAATTGCTTTGCCTGAATTACATTTAAAGGTGGCGACTCCAGGATTCTGAACGTCAAAAATATCAGAATAACGTCTTTGTGGTTGTGCTGCTCATAATCTGAAGAGGTATCTACCCTGGGATGATGTCCCAGGGATGGAACTTTGTCAAGGGAAACAGGAGAACGTCCCTGCAGCGAGCGGGAATGGTCACCCGGGAGATGCCCTCGGATCCTAACCTGCTCCTTTGATTTTCTCTCCCGCCAGGCACCTCCACAGAGAACGACTGTGCTTTTGAACCAGACTACGCAATCCCGCCACTCCCAGTGACCGAAGGTATGCAGCACATTCGGATTATGGAGGGCATGTCCCGCTCCCTTCCATCCTCCCCCTTACTCACACATCAGTCTATCAGTGTTCGGCTCCAACCTGTGAAGAAGTTAACTGGTAAGGACTTTAAATAAAGTTCAGTGGGGCTTTTAAGGTCCATTGGTGCAAAAATCTGTAAGAAAACGCTTTGAACGAGCTTCTGTATGCGAGTCACCGTTTGTTTGTTATAGCAGCTACTTCAGGCCAAACCAGGGGCGGATTGGATTTCACGCGGACGGAGAAATCTCTCTGTTCTGCAAAGGATCTCTCTGCTTTACAAATATCCTCTAGTTTTGGAGGAGTTTTGAGCAGAGTGTGTTTCAGTTCCACTTTGCATTGTGGTTTCTGCACAGTGGAAGTGTTACAGTGATTTTAAAGAACATTACGCTAAAATTCTGAATGTTGAGAGAATACGTCAGGAAAAATCACAAACTTGTACAGCAAACTGATTTGTGTTTTTCACAGTTCGTGCCTATTTTAAAACTGTTTTATTTATCTACCGGGATTGTGGTTTGATCACCTTTAAAGTAGTTGCATTTTCAGAAGCACTGGGAGTCGAACATTTCAGAGCCTGACACGGTATTTCTGCTGGTGACAGCTCTGAGAAACCCGCTTCGTGCCTCCAATCGGACGCCTCTCCGTGCCCATCTTTAAAAACGATGAGCCGCCTTTGCGCTGAGAGAAACCCTCAACAAGAATTTGTACTTGATCTAAACCGCTCTGTAGCTTTGCTTTTCCTTGCCCTCTGGTGAAAGGAGAAATTGAAAAGGAGAGGAGGGAAAACCCCGAACGCCGGCAGGACCGCGGTGCTCTGAGCCCGGGGGCCGCGGGAGCTCGGGGTGCCGGGGAATCAGGCAGATAAAGGAGTGAAAGGACATGAAGACAGTTGTAAAGTTCCGGTGCCGTACGCAGCTGTTCAGCGAGTGTCCCGTCACTACCAGCTGCTGAAGTTCTGCCTCAAAGTGCGCAAACCTAGCGCAGCGTTTCGGTGGAAAGGAGAGGAGCTGTGCAGTTCAGAGCCGGTTCTTCAGGAGGCTCGTGATGGGACCCTTGGAGGGATTCGGGGGATTTAGTGTGTTTTGTGGAACGCTTTCCTCCTCTCAAGTGTCCTTCAGTTTGCAGGACGGTGCAGCTGGACGCTCAGCCCTCCCGTCTGTTTGTCCATCGGCATTTCCTTCACTTCTGTAGAACGGCGTATTGTGCTTTACCAGCGTAGCTGCTGAAACAACTGCAAGATTCAGTGGCGGATTGCAAAAGCACTTCCAAAATGCACCCCGTTTCAGCCTAGCGTCTTCAGACCGTTGTCCTTTTGACTCCAGCTGTCAGCGCTTCCCTGCAGCGGCCCCGGGCGCACGGCGCTCGCTGTGCTCTGCACATGGGCTTTGGTTTCCCGGTGCCACCGCAGAGGCTGGTGGGGAACCCACAACCTTCCTGCCGCCGGAGGAAGACAAAACACATCGAGGCTATTTGAGCCGCTCCCAGCGTGTCTGCACTTGTTTGATTTCTTGTGTAAGGCAGAGCCGGTTCGATCCTGCTCTTCCTGAGTGTTCCCACGTGATCCTCACGCTCGTCCAGTTTCCTCTTCCTTCTATTATATTTTTGAGTTACTTGCAGGGACTTTCTTTGTTTCATGTGGCTTCCTTAGTAGAGACCAGTAATATTAACCACATCCATAGACCTTTTTCCAGTTAGGAAAGGATTGAAAGCATCATGTTTTACAAATAGTTTAGACCTTTGTAGTATCTTTGTCTCATTCATTACCCTTCCATCCCCTTCTCTTGACTATAATAATCCTTTGTGTTCATGTGCTCTCATGTAGCTCTGACATTACATTCACGTATCTGCGTGAACACTTCATGACTCTCTGAAACACCAGTGGAGGGTCCGAGCTGGACCCCATGGAAGGGCAGGTTTTCTTGTACCACCAGGGCTCCGTTTCTCTGCCGCCTTCCCGCCTGCTCAGCGCGTCCGCTGACCACAAACCCTCCTCCCGTCCTCACATCACAGCAGCTTGGCTCAGCAGATGAAGCTCCATGGATTCGTTATTATCTTTTTCTGGGTGGAACAGCCCAGATTCTGTTTGGCTTCAAATCTGAAAGCTTGTGTTGGCTTTGGCTGGTTGAGTGTCCCGCTCGTTCATCCACAGACCCGATGTTGGAGTCCCGGTGGCGGCGTTTGCGGGTAGGAAACCAGAGAAAGGGATGGTGATTCGGACAGACTTCAGGGGTTTGGGCAGCTGTTACTACACAAAACTGAGAGAAGAAACGTGTAGGCTCCTGCTTTCGTTTGGAGGTTCATTTTGGGGCTGCACACAAGAAGCTGTTGGAAGTCGATTGGGAAGATGACAACGTCTTGTACGTGTACACTTCTCCTTCTGTCTGAAAGATCCCCTTCTGAATGGGGTGGTTCTATGACTGGACCCGGTGCAGTACTGCGTGACAACGCGTGACAACGCGTGACAACGCGTGACAACACGTGACAACACGTGACAACACGTGACAACACGTGACAACGCGTGACAACACGTGACAACGCGTGTCAACACGTGCTCGTGTTGTGCGCGTACGTGACTCTATGACTCCAGTGGAGCTCCTGATCTACTAAGGATTCCAAGTGTGTTTTGGTGCGTTGGTGGATTAGCGTGATTCTCGAAGTTATTAGTTTAATTTACTGTTGATACTGTAACAGGAAGGTGTTTATTTTCCATCCTCCTGCCGTCATTACAGGAATTTGTTTGCTTTCATTAAGGTACCGTGTGAGGAGCTGGGAGGGTCGTGTTTGCCGCTCTCTGGTATTCGCAGTGTTCAGCACGTTTCTTCAACTGCTCCGTATCATCCATCTCATTTATTACTAATCTGCGGGGTTTCCAAAGCAGAAAGGTCCCCAGCAGCAGAGGTGTTGAGTGACTGACCAACGACCATAGCAGCAAATAGAAAGACTTCTGTTTTCTGCCAGTTAGTAAAGGCCTTTCTCATTTTTATTCCTTAGTAAACCAGCATGATCTGTAAAATAAAGAAAATTTGGACTTAATCTTAGGTCCATGAAGCCAAGTTTATGGCCTTGCACTGTATCTTGATGCATCAGGGGGTGTCGCGTTAATTTAGGGTTTAACTTCGCCCTTAAAAAAGGAAAATAAACCTGCATGGTGCAGAGAAACTTGCCAGTTGAGAAGCGATGCTGTCTACGTATTCACCTGTTTCTAGGATGATTGTTAAAAGTTTTTCACCTGGTTATTTGTAAACGAGTCATCTTGTCACCCCGGAACGTTAAAACATCCACTTTTGGTGAAGGCCGCGGGGATGCGGTACGCGGTGCGTTACGGTTCTTCCCAGAGTCACTGGTGTTGGTGTTTCTGTGACGCGGCCGGAATCGGAGGCTGGTGAGCGTTGGGTGTGCGGCGATGGGCGCTCTGGCCAGTCTGGTGACTGGGACAAACCGAGGCCACGTGGCTGTGCCGGAGCAGTGAAGCAGCGCAGGTGACGGCCCTGGCTCTCCCGCCGCTGCAGAGCGCTGGTGACGGGGCTGGGGACGTTGGAGATCGCTCTGTTCACACCTCACTTGATGCTGTTTAACGTTTTTGTTTAGAACAACAGTGGCATTTTTAGCAAGTATAATGTGAAAAATAAGGAAAAAGCCCCTTCTGCCAGCCCAGGGTGAGCGTGTACGAGACACCGTTTTGGTCTTTATCCGGAATGAAATTAGCACGTAATAGCTGGCGTGCTTCCTGCGCAAAGAGAGCAGCGGTTCCAGACCCGGGGGTCAGATGCTCTGCTCTATATCCAAGTTATCATTGCTGACCCAAAGCCGTGGCCGCAATGGAAACAATGCCGCTCCATCCCATTCCTCCATTCAGGAACGCATCGTGGGTGCTTACGGAGATGAATGTATCTAAGTGCTTTCCTGAATCGGTGCCAAAACCAGTGCCCGGTGTTGTATTAGGTTAAAATATGAGCTATTGGGCTGACAGACTCAGCTTTATTCCATCCCTGTTTGCACAAAGCCCAGCGCTGACTCCTCCTCAGGAAAGATGGTTCATTTCCATACTGTACATTTACATGCAGGGGATGATTTTATTCATCCCCACACTTGGCCATCTCTCTGCTTCTCTGTCGAACGCCGACTGCAAGCGTTGGGATCCTCTCGGAGAGAGCACGCGTGTGCGTGTGTGTGTGTGCGTGTGTGTGTGCGTGTGTGTGTGCGTGTGTGTGTGTGTGCGTGTGTGTGTGCGTGTGTGTGTGTGCGTGTGTGCGTGTGTGTGCCTGTGCGTGTGTGTGCGTGTGCGTGTGTGTGTGCGTGTGTGTGTGTGTGCCTGTGCGTGTGTGTGCGTGTGTGTGCGTGTGTGTGCGTGTGTGTGCGTGTGCCCGTGTGCGGGGGCGGGAGGGGAGGAAATCCCCAGGGCAGTGAAGTTTTCCTGGGAGCGGCCTGGCTCTCTGGGTTTGGATTCTCAAAGGCTTCGTCCCTCCTCTGTCCAGCATGGATTAGGTGCTTCGTTATCTTTGAAGACATAGACCTGAGGAATCGGTTTCATTGCGAATCCGCCTCTTTGGGAACATCCCTCCCTTGCACTTTGGGAATGGGGAGTTTTCTCTAAGGGTAAAACTCACAGAATGTGAGGAGGAATGTTCCTGGGTGCACCAGGCAATTAACAGCATCCCTTTCTTAACGAAAACGTGTGATTGTTAACTAGACCCTTCAGAGACGCAGAGAGCAGTGCTGGGATGGAGACTCCTTCTTCCCACCATTGTCAACGTCCTTGAGGTCCGGCCGGGCTGGGGCCACCCACGGGCCACCCGTGTCCTTTGTAGCGCTGGAAAATGGGAGATCTGGGTGTTGTCGTCACCCAGTCCCTCTGTGTCCTCCTTGGGAATAGCCAGAAGGATCGTTTTTTGCTTCCTTCTCCATTTGGTTGAATATTAATGATGCTAATTGTAATTGTGGGCTGACAGCTGAGATGGCTCTACTTGAAAACTCTCCTTGTCTCTTGTTTAGTGGTGGCAGGCTCAGATTAATAATTGCGGCCCTCGGGGACCACTTCCTCTCCCCAAACTAACGCGCTGTCTCCCCAGTGTGACCGCGGGAGCTGAGGCGCCTGCTCAGGTGTGTCCTGCTGGGAGAACCTGGCCGGCGCGTTTGTTCCAATAAACACGGTGCTAAACGGAAAGCGTTTCTGAAAGTTTAAACCTTGGTTGCTGAGCAGTGACGTCTGAACTACGGGTGTTGTGTCGGCTTTTGGTGGAATAGAAATAGCTGCAATAGAGATGGATCGTCTCTTTGAGCACGTGTGTTAGTGGAAAGCATCTGATGACCACGCAAAATAATGGGTTTTCTTCCCTTCTGTGTTCGCTTGGAATACAAACCTCGTTCTTGTGGTTCTGGGTACGGGAGGGCTGTGATTTATCGGGGGGGCTCCGGGGGCCCTGGCAGCCTCTGCTCTCCGTGGACTCGGGGCCGTTTCGTGTCTCCGGTGGGCGGGGGCTCTGCCGCGCGGGCTCTCGGCCGCCTGGTGGTGCTGCGGTTCGGTTCCTCTGGGCCCGTTCTCCCTGCGCCGAGCCGCGGCTCCGCCGGAGCCCTCGCTGCCACAGCTCGGGTCCTCGTTAGCGTCCTGCTGTCTTCCTTACTTAATAATTCCAGTTATTTCAATGCCAGTTCTTTGAAGCCGCTGCAGATCACGTCGTTTCGTTGCGTTTTCGACCAACGCACGCGTCTCTTGGGAGAGATGCGATTGTGCGAGTGGCCATTTCTGCCGACCGCTTCAGTCCGAACAATGGAACCGGTACCCAGAGCAGGGATGCTGCAGCTTTAACGCATCCGAGGGCTCGCAGCCTTTTAGTATAAATTGTTCCCAGAATCCATGTCACAACTCCTTATATGGCGCTGCTTTTTTTCTCTCCGTTGCCATGACAACAGCAGCACTGCACCATTCATCAGCTCCGGTCCTGGGCTGCATTGCGAGCCCTTCGCCTTACTCCGAAATGCTCCGGAGAGCATCACCGAGCCATTCACCCCGCTGTACTGCGCCATGATTTGCCTCTTCTTTCAGCACTCCGCTCTAACAAAAGAGCAAATTAAACTGCGCCATAGAAAAGAAACTATAAAGATACTTGGTTTTCCCCCCAAGGGAGGTGTATAGTCTGCATTCGCTGCAAGGGAAAAGCTCTTTAATGCCGAGAGGCGTAAGGAAGAGAGCGAGCTCTGTGTCTGTGGTTCTGCAGTCGCCTCCCATCGTGCTCCCCGGGGCGCGGGAGCGATGCTGCTCGGGCGCCGCAGGTACCGCTGGGAGACGCTGGTTGCGCTTCGGGAGCCGAGCTTGACATCAGCAGCGGGAGGTGTCACCTGTAACATCATCCTGGCGCGCTGACGTGGACCCGGAGCAGCATCGTGGGGCAGCGGTCCCTGGGAATTAAGAGCCTCGCTGCCTTCTCTGCGCGATCGCACGCTGCCGGGCAGGGAAATGAAACAAAGCTCTGTGAGTATTCGGACAATGGTCTTGCGTGGGCTGTGGTTTCCGTGGTGCTGAGGCGGCCTGCCTTAACTCTGCAGCAAATCGAGGAGAAGAAGGATCCTGCTGCTGGTGTTTTCCGGGAAGCCATTAGGAGGGTTTAGTGTCGGGAAGGCTTGTGCTGCCGGGGTTATGTTTCCTTTGCTTGTTGTTGCGATACTTTTACATAATCTGAGTTTGTCACCTGTGCAGGATTTCACAGGCAAAATGTAAAATGAAGGAGCAATGCAAAATGCCACCACTTCAGCATCGCTAAAATACGAAAGAGCTACTGGGGGCTGCATTGAAAAATTCTATAGATACCAAAGAGTGGTTTGCTTTTAAATTTTGAGAACAATGAGATTGAGAAGAGGTTTTTCTCTGTATTGCAAAATGCCCACGGGTTGGATTTGAGTGGGTTATAACATCGCTGTGTGCTGGGGGAGACGTGTTTGCTTCTCACTAAGAGAGGGAGATTTTTAGTCCAACAGCACTAGGAAAAATACAAGGTATAGCATGAGGAGAAGCCACTGGCGTGCCCTGTGCTCGTGGCGCGCCTGAGCTCTGAGGGTTGCTGTGCTTAGAATTGGTGTCGGGATGGACTTTCGCCCCTTTTAGGGCTCTTCACGTGCTCCTGTTGCCGCGCGCGTCCATCTCGTGTCTCCGGTGCTGGAGCCGCCGTCCCGTCGGCTCCGCGTGGGTCCGGGTCGCCGTCCGTGGGGAGCAGGGCCGACTCCAGGCCGCTCTGCGTCGGAGCCGCGCGCCGGGACAGGGCCCGAGGTCTGTCCCGAGCGCCGTTCCGTTCAGGGCTCTGTGGGGTGCTCGATGTGTTGTTCCTGGGCGTCATTAATGTTCCATTTAATTTCCCCGACGCGTTGCGATCTGTGGCTGTCAGAGGTTTGACCAGGAGAAACTGCTGGAGGAGGATCCTCTTCCATTTACAAAGATGGATGATGAATCTGTATTTTTTTCCTGTTGTGTCAGTTCTTACTATTAATTTTGGGAATAACTTCATCCATTATTTTTGGACTTGTTTTGACAATATATTCAAATGGGAACCAACTAGGCTTGCAGAAATAAACCAGGAGGGTGAATGTGCCTGTGTGCCTTCCCACACAGGACATTTATCTTTATTAAACAAACAACTCTGTAGGTGAAATTGGTAAATTTCCCACTTAATTTTTTTTGGAACTCCAAAACTCTCTGTGAAATTTGTGTAGATAACTAGTAGGTCTGTTGGTAACTTTCTGAACTAAACCAAATCGTGTCTTAGGGACGCGGGTCAGTGCTGGAGCTGGGTCGTGGTTGGACTCGATGATCCTGAGGGTCTCGTCCAACCGAAATGATTCTGTGATTCGTTGGACACCTGTAAACTTGTGACATTTCTGCGTTAATTTAAGAACAGTTTGGGTGCAGCTTTTATTTTTTAAATGGGGGGAAAGAAGGAACCGGCTTTTGAGGGTCACTAACCAGTGTTAACACGGGTTTTCCCAACAAGATGACGCCTGTTCTGCCTGTTTAGACACTCAGCTGCCTTCGGTGCTGGCACAGCGGAGGTTCGGAGCTGTGCAGAGTCCCCGGGCGCTCCGTGCCGCTGGTTGGGTCGCCCTGGCACAGCCTCCGCACTTCGCTGTGCCCCGGGGTTTCAGCTTGTGCACGCTGATCTGCTCGGGCGTGCTGAGGGGGGGGAGGCGCTAAGAGCTTTTCATTTCAGACGCTTGAACAAATGGAGAACCCCAGAGGTTCGTGTTTGCTGCAGAAAACGTTAAAAAGGCGAACAAAACAGGCCCAAACCTCCGTGGTTTTCAGAAATGTAGAGCTAGAAGCCTGTCCTTATCTCACACCGGTGCTGCACAAAATGGAGCATCTGTCACGGTGACACTTGTGGCGTGTCTGGGCGCAGCCACGAGGTTTCGGAGCAGCAGGTGGTGTGGGCAGCCCCTGCGGCGCCAGCGGGGGGCGGCGCTCTGCCCGGCGTCCCCGGAGCACGCGCTGCCTTCCCGGCGCCCCGGGAACCGGCCCCATGGCGCGGGGCTGCGTGTTGGGCAAGAAGAGCTCTCGCCTCCACCGAGGCTGCTTGTGCTCTAGTCCTTTCCTACTTCGGTAACGAGACAACCGGGTTTGGAAACTCATTGCTCTGTCCTGCGATCACGCTGGGTTTTTGGGTTGGGTTTCTCATCCGAGGACTGACCGTTGCTTCTGCAAAGTTTCATTTGGGATGCGATCTGCGCCTGCTTCTCTCTAATCATGTATATGAAGCCTCCATCATTATTATCATAAAGTTTGGAGCGATGCCGCTTATTAGAAGTTCCCGCAGCCCGTGTACGGTGTTCTGATGGGGTCGTGTGTTGCAGAGCCACGTGTTGGTTTTCATCACAGATGCTGCAGGGAGTGGAGCATCTCCCGTGTGAGGAAAGGCTGAGGGAGCTGGGGCTCTGGAGCTGGACAAGAGGAGACTGAGGGGGGACTCATTCATGGGGATCAATATGGAGGATGGAGCCAGGCTCTTCTGGTGACAACCAGGGACAGGACAAGGGGCAATGGGTGCAAACTGGAACACAGGAGGTTCCACTGAAATTTGAGAAGAAACTTGTTGGGGTGAGGGTGGCAGAGCCTGGCCCAGGCTGCCCAGGGGGTTGTGGAGTCTCCTTCTCTGCAGACATTCCAACCCCTGGACACCTTCCTGTGGAACCTCAGCTGGGTGTTCCTGCTCCATGGGGGGATTGCACTGGGTGAGCTTTCCAGGGCCCTCCAACCCCTGACACTCTGGGGTTCTGTGATTATTTTCCAATTAGCATGTCCAGTTTCCTATTTAACGTGTATATGACTACAGAGAATGATTTCTGAGTGAATTGAAACAGCCCCTTAAACTTTGGCTTTTGTTAAAGTTTTGCAGCTTCATTTCATGAGAAAAAAGACTCAACAGCAGAGCAGTTTGTGTTCTGTGGCTCTTCCTGGGCCCGCGCGGAATTATTCTTCTCAACAGTTTTTATGCCATAGTAGTAATTTCTCAATATTTACTCATTTTCATTACATCAATATCTGGCACAGGATCGTTACTGTGAATAATTTTTTCAGTGGTCTTGGCCCATTTGCAAGCTGAGGGTGCTTGTGTGGGCATGTGTAGGGGTTTTTGGGGGGGTTTCTGCACAGGTCGTGTGTATTAACATCGGGTTGTGTGTATTAACATCGGGTTGTGTCTGAGTTGAGCTGCACGTGAAGGGGGTTCGGGGTCCATTATCTCCCTTATCGCCTCTTGCTGGCTCACGTTACACCGGCCTCTATAGATTCCAGAGGGGACCGCGCTGTAAATACATCCAGTGTTCATCCAGGATCTTCTTATGCAAAACTGTAGCCTGGCACCTTCATTCCCTCATCAGATCAGCTCTGGTTCTTTGCCTAAATCCAGCCTCACAAGGGCTTTCCATTGGCAAACCCCCCTCAACCTTTCTCTCTGTTTTCCCCGCCCCCCTTTAGAAGTCGCCGGGGTTCGTGTCCCGGCTGAGCTCGTTGTTCGTGGTCTTTCCGGTTCCTCATCCGCAGCCCTGGTCCCTCTGGCGGCTCCGGGCACCGCGCTCGGGCGCTGCCCCCAGGCCGTCGCTTCACCTGTTGAGCTTCTATCGCGGGAGACGCGTGGGAACAACCGTCCTTCCATCTTTGCTCTCACACCCCGGATTTAATTTACAGGACAGGGAGCTATAAATATAAATTATGTAAATGGAGGCTGTTACGCTGCGGATGAAACACGCTGACCCGCGACAGCGGCTTTTCAAATTAGCCTTTCACTGGAACGGGCACGCGAGCTGAACTTGGAAATGTAATATAATAATCTCTCCGTATAACGTATTCACTAGTCCTATTTCTCTGGTCTGGCACGAATATCTGGTGAAAAACTTTGATGAATAAAAGTGTTTTAGTGATTGTTTGATGGCAAACAACTGCTGCACGATACTTCGTGGCTGTTAGAATTCCGGCTGCTAAACCCCATGGAAAATCCTGTTTCCAGCACCGGGAGTCAACGCTGCGTGTTACGACAGTTTTACCTTTTCCCTCTTTATTTAAGCCTCTGGAATCTTTGTGGGCTTTGCAGGATAAGAGCGGGGTGCTGGTGCCTTGTCTTGGGCAGCTCTGCTCCGATCTCTCCTGTTCAGCACCAGATCTGTTGGGTCAGACGTTGGGAATGGTTTGAAATTGAGCTTTGCCGTTCAAAGGAAACAATTACCGAATGCAGAATTTGTGTGTTCCGTTTAGATATTTATAGTTAAGTATCTTAACACCAATGGGCTCTGCATGTCTCTGTGATCTTCGCTTTTCTGTGTTCACTGAATCCAGGCCCATTTGCTTCCTATAAAAAATTTATTTAATAAAGTAGAAAAACAAGGAAGCGTTTAAGAGTATCAGGAATGTGCCTCAGTGCTCGTGCACTTGAAAGTAAGACTGTTCGCTTTGGAGCTCTAACAAGAGCCATCTCCTTTGTAAAGAATGCAGATAAGTTTTTTCTCCGGGGTAACCTGATATGAGTCTGACAGTGTCGTTTCGTTAAGTGCTTCCATCTGCTGCGGCTCCTGCCCGTGCTCATGACCCCGCTCTCTCTCCCCTTCTCCGCAGCCCCTCTGAGGAAAGCGAAGTTTGTGGAGAGCCCCCGCATCCCCGAGGCCGAGCTGGGCTCCCCGACGCTGCCCGCGGCGCCGCAGCTGGACGTGGACGCGTTCTGCCCCGGTGAGTGCTGCGGCGCGGCCGCCCCGCTCCGGGACCGCGCCTTTGTCTCGGCTCCAGCGGAGCCTCCAGCGAGCTTCAGTGACTGGGACTGTTAGTTCTAATCGTGCGTGTGTTACTGCAGTTGTGTGTGTGTTCCGGACCGGCCTCGTGCTGCTCTCCCCTCCGAGTAGTTTAGAGAAGATGAAAACGAGCCCCTAAACATACTGCTTGAACTTTAATTGTTCATCCTGAAAGGCTGGAATGAAGCCGTATTTCAGAAATATCAACTAGCACAAAACTAGAGGATCTTGTTTACCCGCATCCAAGAATATATGTATATTTTCTGAATTAACAATAGCTTCGAATTTGTAGTAATTGTTCTGAAAAGTAAACATCTTGCCTTGCTGAAACATCAATAGGAGTGGGTCCTGTCCCTCCCTGGCTTAACCCCGTGTGTGTGGATTGCTCGGGCTGTGGGTAAATCCCTCATGCGATGTGTGAACATCCTTCAGTCTCTATAGACCCGCATCCCCCCAGCTCCGCATCCTTTCCCTATTCTTCCAAACCCAGATGTGCCGACCCGGGGCTGTGGGACCTGCGGCCGGGGCGGCGGGACCTGCGGGAGCTGCGGGACCTGCAGCCGGGACCTGCGGCCGGGGCGGCGGGAGCTGCGGGAGCTGTGGGACCTGCAGCCGGGACCTGCGGCCGGGGCGGCGGGAGCTGCGGGAGCTGTGGGACCTGCAGCCGGGACCTGCGGCCGGGGCGGCGGGAGCTGCGGGACCTGCAGCCGGGACCTGCGGCCGGGGCGGCGGGAGCTGCGGGACCTGCAGCCGGGACCTGCGGCGGGAGCTGCGGGACCTGCAGCCGGGACCTGCGGCCGGGGCGGCGGGAGCTGCGGGGCCTGCAGCCGGGACCTGCGGCGGGAGCTGCGGGACCTGCAGCCGGGACCTGCGGCCGGGGTGGCGGGAGCTGCGGGAGCTGCGGGACCTGCAGCCGGGACCTGCGGCCAGGGTGGCGGGAGCTCGGGACCTGCAGCCGGGACCTGCGGCCGGGGCGGCGGGAGCTCGGGACCTGCAGCCGGGACCTGCGGCCGGGGCGGCGGGAGCTTGGGACCTGCAGCCGGCGCCGCCTGGAAGCAGCAGCGTTTCAGTGCTTTTTTCGCTAAATTCTGCAGCTTTTCTCCCTGGGCTTTCCCTGGTTTATGAATCAAAGGGCCTTGTGTTCTGCGTGGGTCTTGCACGGGGTAAAAGGATGTCAAGTGTTTTGAAGTGACGTGTAAATAAGTGACGTCTTCCTCTTAAATGCACGGCTACCTTTGGAAAGGTCGTATTCATAACTGATCCTCTGAGATCAGGGGGTTGTTTCTGTACATGGTGAGCTCGTAGGGCACTTGCAATTGGAGGAATTGATTGAATGTTGTCCAGGTTTTGAATGTGGGCTTTTCTTTAGCGTGTTGTGTTTGAAAGAGGAGTTGTCTCAGAGAAGGTGAAGCCAACGGGCAGTGCCCGTGCCTGGAAGCGCCTCCGAGGCCGCGGGTGCTGTGCACAGCGCTCCTTCTTTCTCAGCCATCAGGAATTACAATTCTGCTGTTGCAGCCCTTTCTTCTTCTCACTAAATAGCTTCTCCTGTCATGTTTGTAATTGTTAATAATTATAAACTTCTTATGACTGCATCCACAGAGAATTAGAATTGAATTGTAAATTGGGCTTAAAAGCAGCAGTTCCTCGTTGCGGTGTCCCGTGCGGCGTGTGGAAGGGCGGCCGTGCCGGCCAGGGCTGCGCTCGGACAGCGGGATCCACAGCACGCTGCAGTTCATCCTCGTTGCGGTGTCCCGTGCGGCGTGTGGAAGGGCGGCCGTGCCGGCCAGGGCTGCGCTCGGACAGCGGGATCCACAGCACGCTGCAGCTTATTCTCTTATTTGCGTTCTGCTTTCCTTCTCCTGCTGGTAGCGGAGGCATGAGAGAGGAGAAGCGGAGCTTCCTCCTGCCTCGAAGCGGCATTGGAGAGACATGAAGAATTGTTGAGGAAGGGAATAAAGGTTCTTTACTCCAAGTGGAGTAAAGGTAGAAGCTTCAGCTCTGGGGTCTCAGGTTGATGAACCGTGGGTGCCAGGGCAGCTCCACCTGCCTGGATTGATGGCTTTGCTGTGAAAACGGTGATAACACGGGGGTTTTGCTGAGCTGAAGGAGCTCAGGAGATGAGACGCTGGAGAAGGCTGGTGGTGGAGAGGGACCCTTGTGTGAAGAATCACAGGACGGCCGTGTTGGAAGGGACCTCTGGAGACCATCTGGTCCAGAAGAAAAGATCTGGACAGCCCATAGGGACCCACGGGCTTTGAGCCTGGGTGTGACACCCATCTCCTGGTGGTGGACGAAGAGGATCCGGGTCCCGCTCCAGGCTGCGGCAGCTCCTGCAGGCGCTGCAGGCGGTTTTCCAAGGCAGTGCAGCTCCTTTCCTCGCTCTTAGGCTTGTTGTGACCCTCTTGTAAGCGTGCGCGTCCTGCGGAGGATGGTGACACGCAGCGGAGGATCCCCGGTGTCTCCGGGAATGATGATACGAGCTGAAAGAATTACAAATAAGGCTGAAGCTATATTAGAGCCTTGCAATAGAGTGGAGGTGGAGCGGTTTGTAAAGCGATCCCATACAAGTAATATAATTAATTATACACTTAAACACAGTTTAAAACACTAAATAGCAATGAGGAGAGAGCATTATCTGCTCTGCCTATAGAAATGATTATTTCAGTTTGAGGTGCCTGGAGATGAAGTTTCGCTCAACCACGTGTTCCAAGGCTCCGGGCAGCGCTGAGCGCGCTCGGGACGGGGCTCCTGAGCACCCAGCTCCGTACCGCGGGGACGTCTCGCCGGGTGAGCCCACGCGACACTGAGCGGGCGGAAAGGAGAGACGGGTGAGCGGTTTGAGGGAAGTTCTGGTAGGAAGAGCACAGTAAAGCTTTGGGATTGATAGGTATTTTTTAAACCATTGTTTGTTTTGCTAAAAAGGCCGTTCCATTCTGTGAGATGAATCTGTTTAAGAGAAAGCAGAAATTGGCCCGTGTTTTGTAGTTGTTGCGTCTAAGATGCTGACAACGATGTTGTTTGTGACTTTGAGAAAGCCCTTTCTGTCCGAGTTCCATTTCTGTGGAAGGTTTTGTGGCTGCAGTGGCCGTTGCGAGTTGATCACGTTTGCCCTTGTGCGTGTGCCAGGGGGGTTGATCAGGTTTGCCCTTGTGCGTGTGCCAGGGAGGTTGATCAGGTTTGCCCTTGCGGTGCGTGTGGCAGGGGGGTTGATCAGGTTTGCCCTTGCGGTGCGTGTGCCAGGGGGGTTGATAAGGTTTGCCCTTGTGTGTGTGGCAGGGGGGTTGATCAGGTTTGCCCTTGTGCGTGTGCCAGGGAGGTTGATCAGGTTTGCCCTTGTGCGTGTGCCAGGGGGGTTGATCAGGTTTGCCCTTGCGGTGCGTGTGCCAGGGGGGTTGATCAGGTTTGCCCTTGCGGTGCGTGTGCCAGGGAGGTTGATCAGGTTCTGCCCTTGTGCGTGTGCCAGGGGGGTTGATCAGGTTTGCCCTTGCGGTGCGTGTGCCAGGGAGGTTGATCAGGTTTGCCCTTGTGCGTGTGCCAGGGGGGTTGATCAGGTTTGCCCTTGAGGTGCGTGTGCCAGGGGGGTTGATCAGGTTTGCCCTTGTGCGTGTGCCAGGGGGGTTGATCAGGTTTGCCCTTGTGCGTGTGCCAGGGGGGTTGATCAGGTTTGCCCTTGCGGTGCGTGTGCCAGGGGGGTTGATCAGGTTTGCCCTTGTGCGTGTGCCAGGGGGGTTGATCAGGTTTGCCCTTGTGCGTGTGCCAGGGGGGTTGATCACGTTTGCCCTTGTGCGTGTGCCAGGGGGGTTGATCAGGTTTGCCCTTGTGTGTGTGCCAGGGGGGTTGATCAGGTTTGCCCTTGTGCGTGTGGCAGGGAGGTTGATCAGGTTTGCCCTTGTGTGTGTGCCAGGGGGGTTGATCAGGTTTGCCCTTGCGGTGCGTGTGCCAGGGGGGTTGATCAGGTTTGCCCTTGCGGTGCGTGTGCCAGGGAGGTTGATCAGGTTTGCCCTTGTGCGTGTGCCAGGGGGGTTGATCAGGTTTGCCCTTGCGGTGCGTGTGCCAGGGAGGTTGATCAGGTTTGCCCTTGCGGTGCGTGTGCCAGGGGAGTTGATCAGGTTTGCCCTTGCGGTGTGTGTGCCAGGGAGGTTGATCAGGTTTGCCCTTGCGGTGTGTGTGCCAGGGGAGTTGATCAGGTTTGCCCTTGTGCGTGTGCCAGGGGAGTTGATCAGGTTTGCCCTTGCGGTGTGTGTGCCAGGGGGGTTGATCAGGTTTGCCCTTGCGGTGTGTGTGCCAGGGAGGTTGATCAGGTTTGCCCTTGCGGTGTGTGTGCCAGGGAGGTTGATCAGGTTTGCCCTTGCGGTGCGTGTGCCAGGGAGGTTGATAAGGTTTGCCCTTGCGGTGCGTGTGCCAGGGGGGTTGATAAGGTTTTGCCCTTGCGGTGCGTGTGCCAGGGCAGTTATCGCGCGTTCCTTGACGTGGCGGTGGCTTCACAACGAAATTCTCAAAGGGGCTGGATCCATCCTCCCCTGTCCCTTTTCCTGCAGATGCTGGTTGGTGGAGACATTTGCATCTTCCTTCTTGTCAGCCTTTGTAGGACAGCGGGACAACCTGGGATAGAGTCGTAGAATCATTTTGGTTGGAACAGACCCTGAGGATCATCGAGTCCAACCAGAACCCAACTGAGACGCCATGGCCATGATCGCTGTTCTGGTGCGATAACGTGGAAGAGCAGGAGTTGACCTTCAGACCTCTGCTCTCCGGCTGTTAAACGTGTTCTGTAATGTTCTGGGGATGCACAGTTTAATGTGTGATCTGTATTTCTCCAAGTCCGTCACAGCTCACTCCTCGGGCCCGGCGACGCTGCGCGTGTAGCGAGGCCTGTCCCGGCTTCTGGGTTCCGCTCAGTTCTGTGTCACCAGAGCGTCTTTCTCTGAACCGCTTTTCACTTGTAGCGTGGTAGCTGAAACATATTTTGACTGTGAGTGCTCAGGAGACCTCCTGGCAGCAGCCTGAGATGGATGGCGCTTTCAGGTGATCGCCTTTTGTCTTAGACCAGCGTATGCAGTTGCATTTTGCGTGATTTGTGACCTCGTCGTTCCGTTTCAAAGGCTAAGTGCGTTATGACGTTATCTTTAATTTGATTAAATTCTTCTTCAGAAATGTTGGGGCACAAATCTGAAGTGTCTGGTCAGGGGATGCTGCTCGTTCTGCGTTAGGCTGGCAGGCGTCTGTTTCCACCCCTAATCGAGTTTGGTGCCCCTGTGGACGGCCGTACCGTCACAGCATCCTTTACGTTCAGCTGATCGCTCCTTTTCCTTGTTCTTTGGTTAGAGAATCGTTGAGCTTGACATGTGCTCGCTGCCGCTTCTTTCTTCTCGTCATGTACAACATGTATTTTTCATTTTACACAAACCACACGCTTCACTTAAACACAACAAAACATTCCTCAGGTGTTAAAAACGCCCTTTGACGGGGAATGCGCGGAACAGCATCGCACTCTGAGTTTTCA
Organism: Streptopelia decaocto; assembly: GCF_964273445.1. Classification (NCBI taxonomy): domain Eukaryota; kingdom Metazoa; phylum Chordata; class Aves; order Columbiformes; family Columbidae; genus Streptopelia; species Streptopelia decaocto. The sequence goes on along the minus strand of NC_138677.1, from coordinate 6,410,615 downwards.
GGGTGAAAATATAGGCAATGAGCCAAAAACAACCCCACAAAACCCCGGCCGAGTTCAGCCAGCAGGACCCTGTCCAGCCTCCGTCACGCGGACGGGGTGAACGGGGAGGGAGGCAGAGGAGCAATCAGACCGGCCGCGGCCTGACGGACGCTCTGACTGCAGGATCTTGTGGCGTTGTCAAGCCCACTGACCTGAAGGGAATGGGAAATCGTTGTGACCGGCCCTAATTGCAGACGAGTCATGGCAGTCGGTACGTTGGTTGCTATGGAAGCGATTGACTTGCTCCCGCTTCTCTTGGTCAGTGCTGGTTCCTTCTGCTCTATCGAGGGGTGGAAACAGCTTTGGAATGAATTCCTGCGTCAGCTGTCCAAACTTAACCCTTGAAAGTAAAACAAGAAAACCTGCACCGTAATCTGAAATTCTGCTTCCGTGAGGGTGTTCTTAGACTTTGGGAAGTGTCTCTCTGGTTGGGATTGGCCACAAACCACTTGCCGTTAGGTGTAGTTGGGTTTGCTGCAAACTGCAGGTGTCTGGATTTACAGTTTAGTGTTTATTGAACCTTTCTGTCAAACGGGAGGTGCTCGGGAGAAGAACTGAAGATAGCGGGAATTCCACGTGCCTTAACTGCTGAGTCATTTCAGATCACGTCGTGTTCCTGAAGTTCCCTGATGTGATCTATTAGCGAGCAACTTCCCTTTACAACCCACGTTGGAGTTTTGTCCATCGACTTGGGGGAGCGGGGAAGGAGGGAAGAGGCTTCAAATGATCCAAATTCTGCTGCTGTGGAAAACTGCCCAACTTGAAAGTGTTTTTGTTGCTGCCAAGACACATGGCCCAGATGGGCCCTGGAGCGCAGTTCACGTCAGATCTTGAGCAGCAGAACTTCCCACAGTTCAGCACCTTTGGCTGCTCATCCGTGTCATCAGCAAACTTGCTGATAGTCCCTCTATTCGCTCGTCCAGATCATTGATGAATATATTGAACAATCCCGGCCCCAGCACTGCCCCCTGAGGCTCTGCACTGGGTCCAGGCCTCAGCTGACTCTGCCCATTGCCCACGACTCTCTGGCTTCTTCCCTTCAGCCAGTTCGCAGTCACCTCACTCCCCGCTCATCCAGCCGCACTCCCTCAGTTCAGCTGTGAGGATGCTGTGCAGACGGTGTCAATGCCTCACTCAAGCCCAGGGAGATCACGTCCACCGCTCTGCCATCATCCATCCATCCTGTTCCATCAGTTTCCCAGGGATGGAGGTGAGGGTGACCGGTCTAGAGTTCCCCAGGTCCTCCTTCCTGCCCTTTTTGAAGCCTGCAGTGCCATTTGCTGTCCTCCAGTCCTCAGGCACCTCTCCCGTTTCCCAAGACTCGGCAAAGATGATGGAGAGCGGTCCAGCAGTGACCTCAGCCAGCTCCCTCAGCACCCGCGGGTGCATCCCATCCGGACCCATGGATTTATGGTGTCCAGTCCTCATCAACCAGGCAAACTCCTCCACTGTCCTGCCCTCCTCTGGGGCCTAATGGATCCGTAAAACAAAATTACCCATTAGGGATGGGACACAGACACGGCTCATAATGAAATATGAGTCACCGTATCATTCCCCAGACTCACTGGACTGGGGACAGATAACTTAGAATTTCAGTCTAAAGCAAATTCAGTTCTGGCTTAGATAACAGGACATTGATTGATCTCTAGCCTAACGTATTTTGCGAAGGTACAAAGTATCCTGTCTCAGACCAAGAAATCATTCATCTGGAGAAGCTGCCCTGCAGGTAACAGGTAACAAATCTGTCTCCGTGCTCGCCTTCTGCTTAACTTCTTTTGGACTATTTATTATCCTGGGTCATCAAAGGCATCTGCTGCCAGAGTCGTCCTGCCCAATTCTTCAGCCGTTTCTCCAGCTCCAGGGTCTGGATTTACTGCTGACAGAAGAGGTGAAATGTGCCTTTTGAACTCCCAGCGGTGCGTTTGGCGCTGAACACACTGGTGTGTCTCCATGTCTTCATGAGGGAGCTCCGCTCTGCGCTTGCACCTTACAGTTATAAATTGGAGCCCAAACCAAGTCACTGTCCCCAGAGCTTAATTTCTTTGGGAGAAAAGACCCTTCGATAACTCCGCTTTGGGGAGGACGTGACCCATCCAATTAGTCTGGAAATCATTTCAGCTGTTGCTCATCGGGTGGTAATTCTTCAGTCTTCCACCTCAGTCCTGGAGCTATTGATTTCTGTAGGGGTTCTTTAGGCTCAGTTTAATCTGAGGTTAGTCTTTGCCTTAGGTTTATGCCTGTCCTAAGTGGAAATACCGGGATGCTGAGGCAAGAAGAGACCAAATGATGGTCGCCGGGGTCTTTGCCGTGATTGTGCCCATTTGCCTTCCCTTTTCCTTCTGGCGCAGCTGTTCATTCCCCAATCCGTTGCAGTCTAGAGGAGGGCTCAGTCACTCCGCTTACTTTTTTCCTGTAATATTTTGAGATACTATGATTTTGTTTGGACTCTTTAGGGAGACAAACCCTCAATACTCATTCCACCAGCTCGAACAGCAGACAGAGAGGCAGTTGCGTCTGTAGAAAACCGCTCCGTTTTCTTCTAAGCCCGGTTTCCGTGTCTTAACGCATACGTGAGGCCAATGGATGCTTTGTTTTCCCTTTTTTGTCCTGTGCAAAAAGCACTGGAACTTCAGTGATGCTATGGAGAGCTCCTCATAGGTGAAAATATGCGAGCACGCCATTGCTCCTGCTCCCCATCAGTTGCCTTGACTTCCTCGGCCTCCTCGCACCGCAGCACAAGCGCCTCTTTATTCTCACCCAGCCCGAGCGTCGCTCCCTCGCTGTCATTTGGTTTGACCATCGGTATTTGCTCCCCCCGTCCTGCCTGTGCCGTTCTGGTGGGCAGCGCGGCTGCCCGTGGCCGCTGAAGAAAGGAGGTGGGTTTGCTCGTAACCTCCTGCAACACAGTCCGTTTATACGGCGGAATTTGCGACATTTATGTCACTAGTTCTTTGACCTCCTAATCGCTTGAAAAGTCATTACTGTGGGTCCAAACACGACAACTCTGTCCGGCTGCCGGGGTGGCCAGAAAGCCTGGAAAGTTCTCCATTATATGCCTGGTCGCTTCCAGAATCGCCTGCAGCAGTTGTACGGAAGGCCGTGTGAGTACTGGGGGTGCTGGAGTTCCCGCTCAATACCGCGTTACCCGTGGATATTTCAGTTCGCGGTTGCATTAAGATCACACCCGGTCCTTTTGCACCTGGTGGTGTGAACACGCTGTCTCAGCTTCACGGGATTCTTTTATATATATGAATTCATTTATGACATGGAATCATGCAGTAATGGAATTTATGTCATTAGAAATAAGCAGTTCACTGAGCGTGCCTGTGCTCTGCGGGCTTATCTGCGATGGGAGTCCTTGGACTGGTGCAAACATCCGCTCAGTCTCTTCTGCTTTCGAAACGCCAACTCCGGGTTTGGACATTGAGCACAGCAAACTCCAGCGCGCTGGGATCGCTGGGATCCGCTGGTGCGTGTGCAGAGCCGGGCGGTTTGGCGCTGCTTGCTGGTGTGTTTCATGTATCTGACTGTAGTTTGAGCTGCTGTGGTTGGTTGCAGCCGTAATGTCGAGATACCCAAACGTATCTCGGGCGGGTTCTTGCATCAGCTCTGTGCTCGGGGTTCCCGGTGGGCCGGGGGTGCCGAACGCGCTGGCGTGTGTGGAAGATTCGGCAGCGGCAGCAGCTGGATAGGGGGAAAAGTGAAAATGTGTGCCCTTTCATTGAACTCAGAAAATATGGGATCTTCCTGCCAGCTTTGGAAGGCAAGTTACAGCTTCTGTCCGTAATGCCCTTTCACACGCATCCCGGAGCCGCTCTGTCTCGTTTGACACTTGATTAAATGACTGCGCTTTCTTCTAGAGACCTAAAACCAAGCGAGGGAATAGTCCAGCGCAATAGCGTTAGGCTGCAGTTATCTGTCCTTTGAAAGCTCGTTATAATAAAAGAATTGATAGTTCTGTGCTAAATGCGATGTTCCTGGAGCTGTCGGTACCTTGGCCGTGAGCAGCATCTCGCAGGTGAATCAGGGCTGTTGGCACATCCAACAGTTATTATCCTCTTTATCTTCGATGCTCCTACAGAGTGACCTGCGATGAGCCCATAATTGTATTTACTCTACAGGTGAGAAACACCTTTGTGGCTCTTGGAGATGCCTGAGGGGAAGTTTAAGGGCGAGGTTAAGCCTCCAAGGGGCAGGTTGTTCCGCTTGATTTAGGAGCAGTTCCTAATGCTGAACCGAATGCTTAATAAACTTTAAAGAGTTATTAACGGAGCCGTATCTTAGATATGGGTATCTAGCATCAATTCTGAAAGTCTACTTTTAAAAAAATAGCCTCGGAAATAAGTGTCTATATAGTTTTCATGTAACTAAAGGTGTCTGCTCCGGATCTGACTCCCGGAGCCAGTAGGTGCCCCCAGGTTGACCGTGGATGGTCAGCAGCTCAGAAAATGGGGCCATCCATCTAAATTTGTGTCTGTCTTAAGTCTGTCCTGTTCACACCAGCGTTGTCTCCCGCAGCACGAGAGGGTGCAGTGACTTAGACGGCTCTGTCAGCAGAGCGTACGATGGTTTCCTGGCGGCAGTGCCGGTGAGGGCGCCCGCAGCCCGTCCCGGCGCTGATGCTGCTCGCGGGTGCGGACGCGGTTGTGTGTGAGGTGCTTGGGGGTTTTTCATTTGCAGTAGTACAGGTGAGACACCAAGAAATCGCTCTGAGCTTCCGTGAGACGTACATCCGGAGTTTCAGTGGGAATTTCTGGAAGCAGCTGCTCTTTACGTATCCCAGATTTTGTGATTTGTGCCTTTCGGTTACAGTGATCAGAAAACAATATTGAAGGGAACCTGTTTTGGCTGTGGCTTCGGGCTGAGTGCTGGAGCACCCCGAGCCAGCACAGCGCTGGGGGATGGAGATCGGCTCCTTTCCAGATTGTACATTATCAGATGAATAATTAACTCTGGTCTAATTTCAAATCCTAATTAGTCTCCGACAACTGCATGAAACACAGTGTTGCTTCAGCATAACGCGGAAAGAACTTGACCTTCAGGCTTTAATAGTCCTGCTGAGCAGGGAAGAACTTGACTTTCAGAACCCCACTCGCCTTCGTGATGCTGAGTCAAAACCTCCACAAATCTTTGTTATAAAATTCAGAAGATAGGGAAACACGGGGACCCACGTGTGGCCTTTTCCAGGGTGCGCTTCTATCCTGTTTCCCTGAAAATAAGACCCCGAAAATAAGCCCTAGCATGATTTTTCAGGATTTTTGAGGGTTCTCGAAACATAAGCCCTACTCCAAAAATAGTACATTTCATTTAAAAATTCAATTTAAATAGTGTCCAGGCAGCTATACATGTAAAGAAGTAAGCATCTTTTGGAGCAAAAATTGTATAAGACCCTGTCTTATTTTTGGGGCCACGGGCTGCGTCACCGTGAGCGCGGCCGGAGCAGCAGTGGCGGTGGAAGGTGCTCGTGGCTCTGGTGCCCCGTGCGCTGCCATTGACCCGCTGGGCAGCGCGGGCGGCTGCTCCGCGTCCCGGTGCTGAGCGCAGGTGCCCCTCGGCTCCTCTGCAGATACGGTAACTCGAGGGTGGTTTCTGTGCGAGGGGAGAGAGCGAGCGCTCCCTCTGCTTTGGCCTGGAGATATGTGCTGGTTGCCGCTGGTTCTGCTGCTGCGGGTGTGTTTGCATCCATGGGAGGTGCAGAGAATATAACAAGCAATGAGAAGAGAAATGACAGCCGGGGGTAGTTGTATGTGGTTGTTGTAACTCTTTTGTACCTTTTCTTTATAATCATAGTCCTCATTAAGTGCAGTGTCATAACTGTAAATCTTAGCAACCCTTTTCAAGACCATTTTTGCTTGTCTTCCATGTCTCCATCACAGCGAAGCGTTCAGCACTGGCTCTTTATTAGTTATGGATTCGAGCAGCTCTTCAGCTGAGGGGTCTGTCTCGAAATCAAACATAGTACCACACCACAGTTAGGAGGGGACAGTCGAGGGCATCTCCTCTCTTTGGGATCGCATGATGAGTTAGAAGAACTGTACTGATAACATACACCAGGATCTGGACAATATAATTTAGTATTTTAATTTTTTTTAACTTCTTAATAATTCGTTACATTCATAACTGCTTTTATGACCCATATTGACAGCTGGAGCGATGCACGACTTCAAATGAATGACCAGCAAGCAACATTAAACTAGAATAACACGAATAACCTGAAAGCCAGAGCATGGCAGCGGTGTTGTGTTGGTCCAAATCGCTGAGCAGTAGCCAAGGTGAACGGCTCCTGTCTGAATGTGTTTTCCTTCTGTGCTGTGCAGGTGACGCTGAGCAGGAGCTGGGGCCCCCGCCCTCCGTCGATGAGGCAGCGAATACACTCATGACTCGCCTGGGCTTCCTCCTGGGAGAGAAAGTCACGGAGGTTCAGCCAGGGCCGCAGTTCAGCATGGAGGTGCAGGACGAGAACCAGGTACCGCCCCAAAACCCTCCGACAGCCACAACCGCGCGGTCATCATCCACACACCGCGGGAGTTCAGTGAGACAGAACAAGGGCAAGTGCAGAGTCTTGTGTCTGGGCAGGAACAGCCCCAGGTTCCAGTGTACGTTGGGGAATGACCTATTAGAGAGCAGCGTAGGGGAAAGGGACCTGGGGGTCCTGGGGACAGCAGGGTGACCATGAGCCAGCACTGGGCCCTTGTGGCCAGGAAGCCAATGGTACCTGGGGTGGGTTAGAAGGGGGTGGTCAGTAGGTCAGAGAGGTTCTCCTGCCCCTCTGCTCTGCCCTGGGGAGACCACACCTGGAATCTCGTGTCCAGTTGTGGCCCCTCAGTTCCAGCAGGACAGGGAACTGCTGGAGAGAGTCCAGCGCAGCCACCAAGATGCTGCAGGGAGTGGAGCATCTCCCGTGTGAGGAAAGGCTGAGGGAGCTGGGGCTCTGGAGCTGGACAAGAGGACACTGAGGGGGGACTCATTCCTGGGGATCAATATGGAAAGGGGGAGTGTCAGGAGGATGGAGCCAGGCTCTTCTGGGTGACAACCAGTGACAGGACAAGGGGCAGTGGGTTCAAACTGGAACACAAGAGGTTCCACTGAAATTTGAGAAGAAACTTGTTCCTGGTGAGGGTGGCAGAGCCTGGCCCAGGCTGCCCAGGGGGTTGTGGAGTCTCCTTCTCTGCAGACATTCCAACCCCTGGACACCTTCCTGTGTAACCTCAGCTGGGTGTTCCTGCTCCATGGGGGGATTGCACTGGATGAGCTTTCCAGGGCCCTTCAACCCCTGACACTCTGGGATTCTGTGTGAGAGAGCGGTTATTTGCTAATTATACGGCAGCCAAGTGTCTCATAACAGCAAAATGATTGTTATGAGGTAGAAGGTTGTATCTCCTCGTTAAGCGGTGAATCATCGTTAGAGCGCAGCAGGACGTGGTTCGGGATCAGCTGCCGCCCCGTGAAACAGCTTCTGTTGGTTTTGCGCTGCTGCGAGTGTTGTCGGGAGTGGGCAGCGCTTCTAATCAGATTATAGTGACCAAAATAATCTGTGCTTGATGGCATCATCCGTGCAATATTTCCAAAGTGCCGTGTTACATAAAGGCTCAGGGTTTCTCCGGGAGGGGGAGGTGAGTACTAATAGCCTGATTTTACACATAGTCACAGTTTTAGCTCCTGTTTGTCGAACAAGGTGATTTCACGCCTGAGAACAGATGTGGAAAGCAGCTCATATAACCTTGATTGTGCTGGAGTTTGTCACATCCCCTCCGGTGGTCTGAGAGGCAAAAGTGCAAAAAGCTCAGGGACATGATGTAGATTTTCTGCGACCTGCCTGAATTTCTTCCTCCTTCCCTCAAACTGGCCAATGCACCCACTTCCCAAACGAAACTGGGAGGCACTTGGTTTGTTTTGGTTTTGCTTGACAGATGGACAGCCCAGGAGAGCAGGAAGCTCAGAACCCGCCTGTCATTGTCTCCTCTTCACGGAGCCATCGTGTGACTCAGCACGAGTCACCGGGCGCTCAGCGCAGATAGTTCAGAGGAGCTGACCTAAGGTCCCGAATTCCTCAAACACAGAGCAGCTCCGCTGGGACAGGCTGGGCTGGGCTGGGCTGCAGGGAGGAGCTCCGGGGGGACCTTAGCGCACCTTTCCAGCCTTGAAAGAGAGATGGGACCGAGTTTTGGGCAGGGCCTGGTGGAACGGGACAAGCACTGAGCCAAGGGGGTTGTCATCTGCCACATGGCCTGAAGTAGAGAGCCAAGAATTGAGGTTTTGTAAAGTTTTTGCCTTTAACACATTCATTAAGCTTTTAAAGCTTTCATTCAAGTTTTTAGCTGAGTTGTGGTGGATTTGAAACGTACCTTAGTATATACATTGTGCTAGAAAATGGGCTTTTAACAGCCACCTGTTTGAACTGAGTGCTTCAAAGCCAAGCAGAGCTGCCTGCTATAAATGGTTCCTTTTGTTGTTGCCTTTTGACAAAAATTAAAATCCCATCTTTTCTCCAAAGCAAAAGATGTCTTTGGAGAATAAATAAAAGAAAAATCTAAAGAGAAACAGCAGAGAGTTGTCCTCTAAAATAGATGGATATCTTGGGCCCTGTGCTAATTTCTGCATGAGAAGGTTTTCGGTGGCCTTTGAATGCTGTTCACGCGCTGGCGAAGATAAAGAGCGGCCACTTCCTCAATTACCCAGTTAATTTTTGTCTGTCTTTGTGAGCAGCCCGTGCTGCCAGCGCCTGCCGGAGCCGCGGAGCCTCCGCGGAGCCTCATCCCGCTCAGAGCTCAGCCCGGAGCCGCAGAGCCTCTGCAGCACCTCATCCCGCTCAGAGCTCAGCCCGGGGCCGCGGAGCCTCCGCGGAGCCTCATCCCGCTCAGAGCTCAGCCCGGGGCCGCGGAGCCTCCGCGGAGCCTCGTCCCGCTCAGAGCTCAGCCCGGGGCCGCGGAGCCTCCATGGCACCTCATCCCGCTCAGAGCTCAGCCCGGAGCCGCAGAGCCTCCATGGCACCTCGTCCCGCTCAGAGCTCAGCCCGGAGCCGCGGAGCCTCCGCGGAGCCTCATCCCGCTCAGAGCTCAGCCCGGGGCCTCGGAGCCTCCGTGGCACCTCATCCCGCTCAGAGCTCAGCCCGGAGCCGCAGAGCCTCCGTGGAGCCTCATCCCGCTCAGAGCTCAGCCCGGGGCCTCGGAGCCTCTGCGGAGCCTCATCCCGCTCAGAGCTCAGCCCGGAGCCGCCGTGCCCAGGGCTTGTTTCCAGGGTCTCCCCATGGGGAGAACGGGGGGGCTCTGGACGGCCTGACGACTCCCATTGGGAAGGACTTCTTGCTTCTGCCTCATAGAAAATCTGGAGAGGAGCACGGTCATCAAGACCTGGACAGGCCGGAGAGCTGGGCAGGGAAAAATGGAATGAAATAGAACAAGGGCAAGTGTAGAGTCTTGAATCTGGGCAGGAACAGCCCCAGGTTCCAGTGTAAGTTGGGGAATGACCTATTAGAGAGCAGCGTAGGGGAAAGAGACCTGGGGGTCCTGGGGACAGCAGGGTGAGCATGAGCCAGCACTGGGCCCTTGTGGCCAGGAAGCCAATGGCACCTGGGGTGGGTGAGAAGGGGGGTCAGTGGGTCAGAGCGGTTCTCGTGTGGCTCTCCAGCCCCAGCAGACAGTGCAGGGCTGTCACTGCCCTGGATGCTGTTTGAGCGTCTCTTGTCCAGGCCGAACGCACCTTTTCCATCAGCTTCTCCTCCTCCAGCCATCGCGGTGTCTCCGGTGCTGGAGCTGGAGCGGAGCTGGGAGTGCAGTGTTTCCACTGAAACTGCCCGTGCTGCCTTGGGCCCGTTGCCTTTCACTCAGCCGCCTTGTTTTGAATATGTCAAAGGACATATTCTCTAATCCAGATTGCTGTGGAGTTGCGTGTTCTGTGGGCTGTCTCCTTAATCACTCTTTCCGGAACGAGAGATCGCGAAGAACAAATCCTTTTTCTCCTCCGTTTGGGAAACCAGTTTCTAGCTGTCGCGGCTGCCGAGGAGCACAAAGGACAATGGGCTGTGGCAGAGCAGCTTCGTCTCTCAGAGCTCAGAGAAAATGTGGCGCATGAAACAGCAGCGCTGATAATACAGAACGGTCTGTCAGTGGAAAGTTATATTTAAACCTTGCACAGAGGAACATTTTTCTATATCAATACACAAATAAAACATGTCAATCAATGCCGGGTGATACACCGTGTTATTAGTAATTCCCCATTGCAAGTAGCTTGTTCTTAAGGAGCCGCATTGATAACGCTGCAAATAAAGAACTTACAAGAAGATCACTTTTGGCATTTAATGAAACAATGGTGTTATTGGCTGGAGAGGATGAGTGTGCCGCTCTTGCACTGAATTTTACCTCTGTAATTAATTAAAGACGCCGGTATGGAAGCAGAGGTGTGGGGCGCAGGGGGGGCTCCCATTTGCTCCAGCACCGGGATGGTTATGCTCGAGTCAGGGTTTTACAAGCCCCCTTGGGTTACCTTGGACAAATTAGATCTTTGTCCAGTAGCTACACATGGGATCTGCCTTCTAATGTAGGAACCAGTGAATCTTCACGTGTTCTACTTACAGAACTCTGTCCCGGGCAGTTTTTTTCAGCTTAAGAAAAAGAATTCGATGTCAAACGTGTTGTAATTGGGTGGGGAAAGCACATCAGGGTGGGGAAAGCACATCGGGGTGGGGAAGGGCTGTCTCGTATCTAGATAAGGGTTTGGAGCTTCCTCTTTGCGAGGGTGTAAAACCGCTGTTGTTTTCCTTGAGTGGAGGAAACATTTACAGCGCCAGATAGAAAACTGCAGCCCGCGGAGGTTCCTGAGCAGACAGACCCAGAGCTCTCGGGAGGATTTTGGGATCCGATGCCTTTGCCGTAGGTGAAGGTGAGGTCGCTCACCACCTGGACATCTCTGCTCCAACAGAGGCACCGAGTTCACATCACTGCATCCAAATCTCTGCTTATTTGTGCTTTTTTGAAAGTTTTCAGTTTAACATTATTTGAATTCATAAGAAAGTATGGAATCAGGCTTTCAGTAAATACCACTTTAGTTGTATTTTCCGTTTCCTATTTATCGTGGAAGCTGGAATCGGTAAGGAACGAGGCAGCAGACAGCCCCGGTTCCTCGCGTTATCCGCAGGGTGCACGGCCGCTTCCGCTTCCAACGCCGAGTGGCTCTGGGCGTCCCAGGCGCAGCGAGCCCCCCGGCTCCAGAGGCGCGTTTCCCGCGGTGAGCGCTGTCGTTGGTGTTTTGCAGAGCTCGGCCGTGACGCAGCGCATCAGCCCCTGCTCCACGCTGACCAGCAGCACGGCCTCGCCGCCCGCCAGCAGCCCCTGCTCCACGCTGCCGCCCGCCGCCGCCGGCGGCGCCGTCACCAGCCCCACCTCCACGCTGGAGAGCAGGGACAGCGGCATCATCGGTGAGCTCCTGCTCCTTCTCCTCCTTCCTTCTCCTCCTTCCTTCTCCTCCTTCCTCCTCCTTCCTTCTCCTCCTTCCTCCTCCTTCCTTCTCCTCCTTCCTTCTCCTTCTCCTCCTTCCTTCTCCTTCTCCTCCTTCCTTCTCCTCCTTCCTTCTCCTCCTTCCTTCTCCTCCTTCCTTCTCCTCCTTCCTTCTCCTTCTCCTCCTTCCTTCTCCTTCTCCTCCTTCCTTCTCCTTCTCCTCCTTCCTTCTCCTTCTCCTTCTCCTCCTTCCTTCTCCTCCTTCCTTCTCCTTCTTCCTTCTCCTCCTCGCTCATCATCAAATGCATTGGTTTAATGAATCTTATTTTAGATTGTATACACGTGTTTGCTAACTAACGGGATGGTTTTGTGTTATTCACGTTAATAGTGCGGTGACCAAGGTGAATTGGATCCCTCCATAGAATCATAGGATCATTTGGGTTGGAAAAGACCAATCTAAAACACCTTTTAGATTGGATATTAGGAAAAAATTCCTCCTGGGAAGGGCTGTGGGGCATTGAACAGGCTGCCCGGGGCAGTGCTGGAGTCACCAGCCCTGGAGGGCTGGACAGACGGACATGAGGTTCTCAGGACAGGGGGCAGGGACAGGGGCAGGTTATGGTTGGACTCCACGAGCTTGAGAGGCTCTTCCAACTGAAATGGTTTCTCCTCCTTCTTTCTTCTTCTTTTTCTCCTCTCTTCTCTTTCTTCTCTCTGTTCTCTCTCTTCTCTCTCTCTTCTTCTCTCTCTTCATCCTTGAGTCCAACCATCAACCCAACACAGCCAAGTCCCTAAAGAACCATCTTCCATTTGTCACAGGTAAAACAATGTTTTGAGCAGCTTCGTGTGATACCTCAAAAGAGTAACTCTTGGAGATTTGTCAGAACTACTCACATACTTTAATTCTATTTTTATGTGTAGAAAAAGAGTAAACATTTCCCTCGGTATTTTAAGTTTCCTGAGTCATGGTCCCTCCTGCTGCTCCCTAATAAGTGATTGGAATTATTGGCTCATTAGCTCCAAGAAGGTGTATTTTTAGAATAGGCAGCTCCAATGCCTTTGTTGTTCATCTTGACAGACTGATGGATGTGGGAGGGCCTCTGGATCCCCCGTCATCCTGAGCTGCAGCGGTCGCCACCTCCAGCTCCGCAACGGCCAATCGCTCCTCAGGTTCATGTTTTAAAACCACAGAGCCTTGGACACGTGTCCCAGAGGTTAATGTGCTATTTGTACAATATTTGACAATTACCAAAGGACAGAAAACAGTTAATCAAGGTGGGAAGTTGATCCTTCATGCATAATTGCTTTCTCCATATGTTCTTGCTTAGCATATAGTGGTTTTATACGTGTGAAGCTCATTTTACGTATCGATATTGCTAAACACAGCGTTCATTTGTCGAAGTTAAATCAGAGTGTGGCTCTTTAGACTCCGAATTAACTGCATGAGGAGCTTCAGTGCATTGAGGTGCACAGAGCCGGGGCTTTGATGTTCTAGTCTGGATGTAAAGCCCAAATTTTAACTGTAGCTTTTTTATTTTTGCCTTGTCCTCTCGGAGCTATTCCTGTCCCCTTGTGCCACCTCTTATGTAAGTTCAATTAGCAGAGAGCAGGCGTGTCGGGTCCCTAATCTGCCCAGCACAAGGACTGTTTCGTGCTTGCTGATCACTTTGGTAAATGCATCACTCGTTGAGAAATCGTAGATCCTCTGCGGTAAAGGGAAGCTCAGCCTGCGAAAAACAGCACAAGGTCCAGCTCTTCAAATTCAGACACTTTTCTGCGTAAAAGAAAAAGAAATGGGGAAGAGGAGAGAGGAGTTGAACCGGGGAGACGGAGCAGGTCAGACACTGAATCCTCGGGCTGTAAACCAGCGGCTGCTGGAAACCCCGACCCGGCTCCAGCCTCTGAAGAGCTTCCAGGGTTTGTTTGGCTCTGACTGTGTAAAATCAGCCAACTGTTCGTGTTCAAAAGCCGCTGCTGCAGGGCGGCCGGGCAGGGAGCCCCGCGCTGCGGGGAGCTCGCGCTCCGCGGCCCGCCAGGAACCGCCCGGGTTTGCTGATGGATGCAGCGGGATGCAAGAAAACGTCCAGCGATCTGTCGTACGCAAACCTGCAAAATAAACCGGAAAATGGGGTTTTGCTGGTTTCCCAGAGTGCTCGTGGTGTCCGAGCAGCACTTGGCCGTTTAGCAGCAGCGTCCCCAGGGTATCGAGGGCACGGTGGTTGGGACGAGCTCTGATACCCGATGGACCAGTCGCCTTCCCTTCGTTTTGTGGACTTTTCCCATGAAGAGCAAGGGGACCTGGGGATCCCCGGCCTGTGCCTTTTGTCATATTCTGCTTTTTGCCCTTTTTTTACTCGGAGCTTTTATCAAGTTGCTGCTTTCTCCAGATTCATGTGTTTGTGGGTTAAAAATAGGTTGGTTAATAAATTCCTCTAGAGCAAAGTAGATGCTGCTGACAGTAAAACAAGATCCATTTGTTTGCACGTTGAACTGCTCTGGGAAGGGAACAAAGAGCCGCTCCAAAGGCACAGCGAGATAAATTTAACTCTGCTTAAATATTTTTGTGATCTTGCAGCTAAAGCATTTGAATTCTGACATCCTCATCAGTATTACCAACTGCTCCGTGAATAATGAATCAGATCTTGAAGAATTACAGATCTTTTCTTTTCAAATCCAGCCAGCTTCCATTTGGCCTCATTGCCCACAGGAGAAGCTCCATGAGCAGTGTGTAATATTGGTGAACAACGAGCTTTTGTTCCCTAATGCATCTGCGTATTGCGGGTGGTGGGAGTGAGGGCTTGGGGGTGAAAAAGGAGATGATGTACAAGGCCTGTAAGTCCTGACACACCAGTTTGAGGCATCGAGGGTTGGATTCTACCCCAAATCTGGCTGTTAAATACTGGATAGATAATGCGTCAGCTACAGGTGTTTGTTACGTTACCGGGGGGAAAAGGAGGAAAAAGAGTGTTTAAAGGCAAAGGACGCGGCACAGAACCAGCGTTAGACCCGAACTGTGGAATTCGCTTTGGTCTGTGATCCAGCCCGGTAGGTGGAAAACAAATGAAGTGAAAAATGGAAAGAATAGAGTGCAGAGACCCGTCAGAAGAGCTGGAGGAGAACCCGGTGCTGCCAGCTCCCCGGTGTTGTTCTGGGTGCTGTGATAAGTGACGCTTTGTTGAAGTTTTGAGCTGTCGATGGCATGAGATTAGATGGGCTCTCAGCTTTTATTTTGGGAGCAGCGAGATTTTAACCTTCCAGGTTACAAAAAGCTTCACAGTGATCCCAGCTTGCCCAGAAACTCAATATCGAGTACACAAATAACTGCCCCGTGCACACCCCCACACCTGCCTTCTTCTGCTTTTTAATTTAAATCTGGTCATTTTCAATCCCGTTTCAGGACCGATGGAGTTGGTGCGTGCCCGCGGCTGCCGCCTTCCCAGGCACCTTTGCCTTCGCGTTTTCCACCCGCCAAACTTTTCCTTTGGCCGCCGGGCTCCCCGGGCCACACGGTTGTATTGGGTGGCTCCTTCGGCTGAGCCCATGAAAGGCTTGTGTAGACCGGGGTAGAAAACGTGGTTTGCTCCGTGCCGACCCGTGCGCGTTAGCTGGGCCGTCTCTATGCGACAGCGCAAGTCGTGTTGTCGGGTGTTGCTGGGGACGAGTGACACGAGGTCAAATTGCAGTTTGCACCAGTGTTTTTAGTACCTAATTTCAAATCAGCTTTGCTGCCGTTATATCTTTAAAGCAACCAGATCATATTTCCTACTCGAGGCATTCATGGTTACGTGTAATTAACGCTACAGCTGGTGGTCTGTATGAAACGATGACCAGAGAAGAGCGCTTTGTCCTCTGGAGGGTGAGCGCGGAGGGCGATGTGTCCAGGCCGATCTGTGCCCCGGGAGGCCGGGCCGCTGACGGTCCCAGCGCCAAGGCCCCGTGTTGCGGAGCCGCAGGGCCGGGGGCCGTGCCGCAGCGCTGCTGGGATCTCGCGGGAGGACAGGCCGGTGACGGTCCCAGCGCCAAGGCCCCGTGTTGCGGAGCCGCAGGGCCGGGCGGCCGTGCCGCAGCACCGGTGAGATCTCGCGGCACATCCTCGCGGAACCCGCAGGGGCTTTATTACCCTGGTTTTATTTGTTAATGCGTTTTCCAGCACGCAGAGGTTGTAGATGCCTCAAATTCCATCTGTGTTCCTATCAAACAGCGTGAGACTGTGCCAGCTGAGACTGGAGATAGATATATATTTATAAATATATGCATACATCTATATTTATATGCATATGGCATTAGCACAGTGCTATAGAGAACCTCAGATGTTGCTGCGCGACGCTCAGGTTTCCACGCGTAACGTCCCTGGCTGTCCCCGTCTCCGTTCCCTGCAGCAATGTCCGTGTCCCCGCGCGGCAGCGACGCCCCCGCTGTCCGTCTGTCCGACACGCCGTGCTCGGTGAGCGGGGCCGTCCTGCGTTGCCGTTGCACCGGGGCCGCGCTGTCTGCCTGGTAGCGGCGGAAGGAGCTTCACGCAGCCGCACGTTCTCTCCGGCCTCTCTGGACCCCAGCTCGACGTGCCCCATCATCCGTGGAGACGCGGGGCTCAAAGATCTGCCTTCAGGCAGAAATTCCTGCTCTTTGATGGGCTGGAGGTCAGCAGTTCATCTTGCCCGAATTTAGACCAAGAATTTAGAGTGTTAGAGTGTTTAGAGTGTTAAGAGGTTGCATTTTTTCAAGCGTTTGGTTGATTTGGTGTCCTCAGGTTTAAAAATCGTAGAAATATAGGATGGTTTGGGGCGTAAGGGACTTTTAAAGATCATCAAGTTCCAACCTCCATGTTCTGCTACAAGGTTCTGTTGCCATCTCTTTTTTTTTAATTCCCCTTCTTTTTCCTTCTTTCTCATCCCTGAGTTTGGGCCCTGCGGGTTTGACACCGGGATGAGCTGGTGTGGGCGCTGGGACCTTCTCCCAGTGCCTCAGAGCTCCCGTTATGCCTTGAACGAGCACGTGGAGATGAAAGGGAAGTCGGAGCCCGAGGGAGTTCCAGCCGGGGGGAGCTGCCTTGGGGTCCAGAGGGAAAACTCCAGCGGGGAGATGTTGCCGGAGTGATCAGCGTAGTGTTGTCGTTCCCCAGTGGGAAAGTCAATATAGCAACGATCCCCATCCGTGAAATGAAGTAACATAAGGGAAATGTGTGGATTACAGCAAAAGCTTCGTAAAAACCTGTTGTCAGTGTGACGGGGTGTTGGGTTCGGGCTCTGGTCCCGCTAATCCGGGTTGTTCCCATCAGGTGGGGGTTTCGGTGTCAGACCCTTCAGGGTCATCGACCGCAAACGTCCCCGAAGGGCGGTAACGACCACGCGGATGAACACCAGGAGCAGCCCTGCTAACGGCTTTTCTGCCTCATTTCCGCTCTTTCTGGAATTGTGTGTTCAAACACAATGCTGCACATAATTTTTAATACTCTTTATAATTACAAATGGCTTTTAACAATATGAGCCAAAACATTGTAGCCTAAGTGTTCTTTAGAAGTAGGAAGCAGAGACAGTATCATTAAACTAAATTCCATAGTCTCTGATTTATAGGAACGTGGAAAACGTGATGAGCAGCGTTTTGGCTGTGGCTCCGCGCAGCGCAGCAGCCCGTGTGCGAACCGTTCCTGCCCCTTACTCACCTTGTTTATCATTCCTTCCTTCAGCCACTCTGACCAGCTACTCAGAAAACGTGGAACGCGCCAAATACGGAGGGGAGAGCGGCAAAGACCTCGGGTCGGGAGGAAACCTGAAGCCTTGGCAGTCCCAGAAGTCCAGCATGGACTCGTGTCTGTACCGCGTGGACGAGAACATGACGGCGTCGACCTACAGCCTCAACAAGATCCCGGAGCGGAACCTGGAGGGCGTCCTGTCCCAGTCCGTGCAGTCCATCCCTCTCTACCTGATGCCGCGGCCAAACTCCGTGGCAGGTAAGAAATAAAGAACCATAGGGTTTGCCTTTGGGGCAGATGAAGGTTAAAGGCCAGCGCGGAACCTGCACCTCACGGCCCTTTTCATCTTCTCGTTATCTGAAGGGAGATCTCCTTTCTGCAGTCCTCATCACTAAGCGTGACAAGAATGTGGCTTTTCCTTTGACTTACTGCTTCTCAATGGAAAATTGCTGTGGGGAGAGGTGGTTCTGATGTCTCCTGGTTATTTCAGCAATACGCACCATAATTCATTTGATGTGCTTCAGCGCTTTTCGTGCTGATCATCGGAATGTGTTTGGTGTTGGAGCGAGCGCTCAGGGTTTGGAGCGGACACACATTTCGTAGCAGAGTTTGCATTTCGTGTGTACAGTGAGGGGCGCATTCCATTCCCATTACCCGTGAAACGAAACCTGAAGTCTTGTGTCATTTAGACCACACACATGGTTTATAAGGTCGGATTGAATGTTAACAGGGAATTAAAATGGCCCTATGTAATACTAGCTCCTCTCTTCTCTTGGAGAATATAGAAGAGCAGCGAATATAGTATTATTTATTAACTGTAAATTCTTGACCCATTAGCAAAGTGTGTTGTTGGAGGTGAGTGCAGGGGTCACATAAACGCCTAGAAATTCTGTATTTTTGAGACTGCAGATGCTTCAGGTAAAAACCCCCAAACTTAGAGAGATGCAGCAAAACATTTACCCGTTTCACAGCCAAGAATTAACGTCAGCCCCACAGGAAGTCTTTGAAGAAGTCATTTAATTAATTAGTTCGATTTAAAATAAAAATCTTGTTATGGTAATTGACCAAAAAACTGAAGAATAATAAGCGGTATGGGTTACAGAGCACTCAGCAGCTGAATATTGAGCCGTGCAATTTCCATTATCGAAGAGTTATCAGAAGAGCGGAGCTGGGGATCTGCAAAGACTTATTTTAAGTGTTCTGTTTATAATTGGGCAGTTTATTTCCCGCGCGATGGGGTTACAGCTCCGTGTGTCTTGCCTGACCCAAGGCGGGCGAGGCGCGGGAGGGCGTGTGACGCGGCGTTTGCTCTGTCCCGCAGCCACCAGCTCGGCGCACCTGGAGGACCTGGCGTTCCTGGACGAGCAGCGGCACGCGCCCCTGCGCACGTCGCTGCGGATGCCGCGGCAGAGCGCGCCCGGCGCCCGCGCCCAGCAGGACCTGCGAGGTACGCGCCGCGGACACGGGGGGGGACCACACCGATCCCGTGCGCACGGAACCATAGAGTGTCCTGAGCTGGAGGGACCCGCACGGATCGTGGAGCCCAACTCCTCTCCCTGGGGGACACCCCACAGCTCACCCCGTGTGTCTGGGGACGGTGTCCAGTCCCTTCTTGAGCACTGTGGGGTTGGGGCTGTGACACCTCCCTGGGCCGTCTCCTTGTGTTCAGCTTGCCCTGAGCTGCTGGGCTGGGCTCTGTGCGACTGAGCCTCTACCTCCACCCCTGTGTCACATCAGGACATTCCTGCAAAAGGTCCCCAAATCCCCCTCCACAATCGCTCCCCTGCCAGCCTCTGTCCCTCTGAGCGCCGCAGGGCTATGACTTTGGTAGTTCCTGAAAGAAATGAGCAAGTTCTGACAGGCAGGTATGTTTTTCCTCTATTTTTGGACAGAAGGGAGGGATCGCAGCCCGTTGCGCCGTGTGTGCGTACCAGCGGGGGAGCCGCCGCGTCCCTCTGCGGGCGCTCACAGTGCCGGGTTCAGGCGGCCCTTGCACTGCTGAAGGCCTTTGAGAGGGGAGATTTTTGTGGTTCTTCCTGGTGAATTCCACAGAGAAAAGACCTCAGCAATGGGAAGAGGAGCCAGGGCTGACATTTCAGTGTTTTGTTGACTTCCAGGCAGCTCCAGCTTGATTCACCCCTTCCAGCCCACCCTTCCCCTCCCACCCCTCTGTAATCTGAGCATGGCCGACAAAACTCAGTTGGGATTTTTCTGGTTGTCGCTGTACCATGGGACCAGTTTGTCCTCCCCTGTCCATAGGGAAAGGGGATTCTATGGGCTGTACCATGGGACTGGTTTGTCCTCCCCTGTCCGTAGGGAAAGGGGATTCTATGGGCTGTACCATGGGACCGGTTTGTCCTCCCCTGTCCGTAGGGAAAGGGGATTCTATGGGCTCTACATTAAACTCTTCTTTCCTCTGGGATGTTTTTGCGCAAGTTCCCGCTGTCCTCAGGTGTGAGATCAGAGCGGAACGTCGGTCCCTCGCTCGGCGCCACAGTCACGGTCCCACCAGCCACGCGACCCCAGTGAAGAGCAGAAGCGGTTGTGCGCGTTGCCCGCGGGCTGTGTGGGGTCACGCGGCTGCGGGGCCGTTACAAAAGCGCGTGAGCAGGCAGAAGTGAGGAACGCAGCGCTTGACAGGCACCGTTTCCATATGTTGGAAGGGAGCAGCCTGCCAAGGCTTCGGCGTTTGCAGCGATTGCATCCAAAACATTAAATTTATTGTAGGAACAGGATCCAATTGTTTTCCAGACACGCTTTAAAAAAACGTGTAGCACTCCATATTTTCTTTCTCCATTTGTTCTTTTTCCTGTTTTTTTGGTGGAGTTGCACGAGAACAGCAGCAGCGTTGCAGCGCGGTGCAATTTGCTTCTGATGCTGTTGAGGTCCGCGCTGCTTTTAAAAAGAGGGAGAAGGAGATGGTGTGAAAAACTCTAACAACCACTATTTGGAAATATTTTCATTTCATTGAATATGTGAGGGTTTGGTTTTTTTTCCCAAATTATTACATGTTCCAGATATTATTGTGAAATTGCATCAATCTGGGCTGTTATACTCACCAGCGATTTGTTCCAACTGCAAATGCTAAACGTGGATTTAACTTCAGTATCTCTAGTGTTGGCGCTGGGCTGAAATAGTGAAACAATTCCCGGCCCTGTACTGGGGGGATGAGTCACAGCGCCCCGATTTATCCCCAGCATTTGGGAATCCCAGTGCAGAGGAGCTGAATGGGAGACTGTCCCTGCTCCTTTTCAGTATCGAATCATAGAACGTCCTGCCCCAGGATCACAGAACCACAGAATCCCAGAATGTCAGGGGTTGAAGGGCCCTAGAAAGCTCATCCAGTGCAATCCCCCCTGGAGCAGGAACACCCAGCTGAGGTTCCACAGGAAGGTGTCCAGGGGGTTGGAATGTCTGCACAGAAGGAGACTCCACAGCCCCCTGGGCAGCCTGGGCCAGGCTCTGCCACCCTCACCCCAACAAGTTTCTTCTCAAATTGAAGTGGAACCAAGATGTGTCAGGGGAGGGTCAGTTGGTGTCTCCATCCCCCTGAGTCAGCTCTGGCTGGAAGGATGAAGCTCTAAAGGTCAAGGTTTGCGGCTCGAACGCGCAGTGACTCACCTCGCTGAGTGGGCATCCCCTGCTGTCGCTGTGGCCACCTTCTGAAAGTTTTTAATTAAGAAACCATTTTGGCAATAAAGTGGGAGGATCCAGCAACTGTCTCTGCCAACACAAAGCGCTGCCATCACTTCATTTTTTCAGATTCCTATGTCTCATCTCCCAGTTACAGCTCTCGGAGGCAGAGCGCACCGTGTGAGTTGGTCTTTCCAATGGCATCTTTGCACCGGATCTGTGCACGGTTGATACTCTTTATTTTAGGTGTGTGTTCCCTAGATAGCTTGTGCCAAATGGGAAGAATGGCAAAGACCTTCTCCCTCCGCCCCCAAATGTTCCTGAGAAAGTTTCGAGGCTGGTTTGGGTTTAGCTGTACATTTTATTATAACCTAATGCATACAGAAAAAGGGCAAATGAATGTGATCGGTGTCCGTGTTTCTAGATGCAAACCGCATACACGGTCTGTTGCGAGGTATTTCCTGCACTCCTCGTTAACGTCGTGTTTCCTGCAACACCAGTTTTCCTCGTGAAGAGAGAAGATGTTTCAGCTGCCGTACAGGAGCATCCTGTCTGCGCCCTGATTTCAGTCGTGTGCTGTGAAATAGCTTCGCTCGGGTTGATTTAGCACTTCGGGGGGCTGAGATTCTTTTCCATCCCCATTGTACCGACCAGGTGAAGAGATGTGTATCTATATATTGAACGGCCATACAATACAGTGCCGCAGGGTGAATCGATCTGCCTGGGGCACGGCCTTTAATTACAATGACTTTAAGCAAGAAAATTCATTTCTTCAGCTTCCCTTTCCTCAGCTGTAAACTCCCTTTTTCTATAAAACTCTCGGTGGAAAACGCTGTGGCTGAGCCGGATGCTTTTAACAGCAAACCTTTGGCTAATAAAGAGATCGGTACCTTTTCCACCTTTTGCGTTGTAAGCAGCCATTTCCAAAGTGTCTGTTGGCGTTGACGTCCTTACCCCGTGTTTCTTTGCAGTGCGCTTCGCACCCTACAGACCCCCCGACATCTCCCTGAAGCCGCTGCTGTTCGAGGTGCCCAGCATCACCACCGAGTCGGTGTTCGTGGGCCGGGACTGGGTGTTCCACGAGATCGACGCGCAGCTGCAGAGCCCCAACGCCAGCGTCAACCGCGGCGTGGTCATCGTGGGCAACATCGGCTTCGGCAAGACGGCCATCATCTCCAGGCTGGTGGCGCTGAGCTGCCACGGCCCGCGCATGCGGCAGATCGCCTCCGACAGCCCGCACGCCTCCCCCAAACGTGAGTACGCGGCCCGAACGGCAGAGCCCTCCAGCAACTGCACTGGGAGTTTGTCTGAAACGAGCCGGTGCTCCTCACACCCAAGAAATGAGCGTTGTTGCCAAGCGAAGGAAGCACCTGTCGGCAATATTTACACTGCTCCTGTTCCAAATCGGCTTTTTGAGGAGTCAAAATTGTCTGTCTGGTATTTCTCTGACTTAAAAACATTATGGATTCTGTCTCATTGGAAAGACTCCAATTTTAATTGCCAATATTCTATTATTACAAACCCACGCTGGTGCATTCTCCTTCCCATACGGTTTATTTATCTCGCTTTATCACAATGTAAGTGTTCAGGGTGGGTCACAAGCCCGTGTCGGCTCCGCACCCGCGATTGTGCTGCTTGTCGTGGTCTCATCCAGTTCACGTCACTCTGCGCTGACGTGTGCAGGTGGGGATGACAAACATGTTTAAATCACTCAGCTCCCAGTGAGTGAATAAGGCAGGACTGAAGATACTGGGTTAGGCACCTAAAGGTACCTTTGAGGATCTAGGTCACCGTATCTCAGTGAAGTTGTTTTTGAATCTGTTTACTGGAACCCGGTGCTCTGAGCCACGTTGAAATCTCTGAAATGTCACCGAGTGTTGGCCCGTTGAATGGTGGCGCTTGTCAGAGCTAAATGAACAACATGTGCTGAAAGGCAGAGCTTGTTTCTGCGTTAACGCAGCGCTGCCGTGCACCGCGCGTCCCCGCCTGCTCGGGGATCCCGACATCAGAGGGACATCTGTGCGTCCCCGGCTGGGACATTTCCAATGAGAATCGTCCTGCGTCTCCCACGCCCAGAGGACAAAGCCCCTTGGTCACACCGAGCACACACTTTAATTCACACTCCAGTTTGTCCATGAAGTTCAAAGCTGAATGATTCCTCAGTGTTAGTTATTGGGGGATCAATCAGTTAATTTGACTTTATTTCCTGAAGGGATCACTAGTCCCGGTCTAGCTATAGAAGATAATAATTAGTCTGCAAATTTCTTTGATTCTTTCTTTTTCACATGCTGAAAAAATAATCTGTTATGCTTAGTAAAATCTGTGTTTAATAATAAATGGTGATCAGGTGATGCGACTGTACTGCAGCAGTTGTGTTCTCAGCAATAGTGAGCTGGTGTAATTACAGCCTCGTACTCTTAATTCCTGTCTCAGCTTCACGTTGCGCCAGGGGAGGTTGAGGTTGGATGTGGGAACAATTTCTTCCCCAAAGGGCTGTGGGGCATTGGACAGGCTGCCCAGGGCAGTGCTGGAGCCACCAGCCCTGCAGGGGTTGAAAAGGCGTCCAGACGAGGCTCTCAGGGCCGTGGGGCAGTGCTGGAGTGGGGTTCTGGTTGGTCCTGAGGGTCTCTTCCAACCAAAATGATTCCATGAGGGCGCCTCTGGCTGGGCGCGCTGACAGCCTCTTGCTGCCCAAAATCAAACCAGAATATTCATGCAAAGTATTTTAACAGCCACGAGTGACCTGCTAGAAAACACCAGCTGCTAGGCTGTGATATTATCATCATGCCGGACCTGTCGCAGTTCATAACGCTGTGTTTTTGGGACAGATGTGGATGCGAACCGGGAGCTGCCCTTGGCCCAGCCGCCCCCTGCCCACGCGGCCATCGCCAGCGGGAGCTGCCCGGGGACGCCCGAGCTGCGGCGGCGCCAGGAGGAGGCCATGCGGAGACTGGCCTCGCAGGTACGGGGGGGCCGCCCCGGGACGCGTTCTGCTCTGGGGACAGTTGGGTTTGTTGGGCAGTGTCCTGCCCTCGCTGGGCTGGGAAACGCGCCTTCGCTTACCGGGAGAGAAAGGCTTCTGGAATGAGTTTTACTACCGTAGGAAAGTTATTTCTGCAAAATGAATTCCCATTACATCAAATACACTGGTCTGCTCTGAGAGTTTAGCACACTGGATCGTGTTATGACTTAGTTGCTAGAATAATTGCCCTCCAGATATTACGGCTTGATTTTCTCCTGTTCCACATGCAGTTTTTGAGAGGAATGCAGCGGCCAGGTCTGGTTCTGTTCAGGACGCATTACTCATCGTATTCCTTGCAAATCTTAAGCATTACAGACTACCAGAAGGGCCAGAGAAGTGTGCTGTCCCTGCTTAAAATACCTCATCTAGCTCATCTTTCTTCCCCTGAGTGCTTAAGTGATCCTGCTGGGTACGGAATTGATAATGGATACGGGTTTAGCTTCAGTTTCCTCCTGAAGAAGGGAAGGGATGTGACTCTTCAAACAACCTGTCACATCCAGCGCGGGGATCACGCTCTGAAGCTTTTCTGCATCTCTGATCACTGGAGGAGAGAGCAGGAAACAATCTTTACAGCCAAAAATAACAGGAGGTTGTTGTCCCTGGGCTGCAGACTCCGTTAGGAAGGGGGTTTAGAGCCCTGCTCGTCCACAGCAGCGGGATTACAGATATTCAGTGCGATTGGTAATCTCCCAATAAATCTGGACTATGCAGGCGGATTCCAGAAATAACCGTCGCCGGCTTCCAAACGTGAAAGTTCAGGAAAAGATCGACGCCGGGGCTGATGCGCTGAGCTCCGAGCGCTCGGGATCTCCCAGAGAGCTGCCGCAGCACGTGGAGCTTCTCAAGAGCTTCGGAGCGGCGAGCAGAGCGTTCCTGGCCGGTCGGAGCAGCAGCGACGCGGTCGGTGCCGCGATGGAGACCGGGGTCTGCTCCCAGCTCTGCCGCTGGGATCCTGGGACACCGGGATCTCGTCAGCCTGTCCAAACAAAAGTGATCTGAGCAGATAATGGTGCTTTGGTAGCCGAGGCTGGGAACACAGAACGAGGTGTAATTGGTTTTCTCAATTCGGGAGAGCGCGGTTGTCGTCCAGGTAGCGCTGCGGTTGAGATAAAGCACCCGCTTTAACCCTGATTCAAACTTCATCTCCTACCGCAAAGGAAGAAGTTTTGGAAAGCATAGGAGATATTTTTGGTGTGATTTTCTTAAATGAAGCTTTTTGAGCTCCACGTTCCTGCTGCCAATTCTCCATCATAAGCAGCTCTGGTTTTATTGCATCAAGCGCCTCCTCCAGAACTGCTGTGCGGTGCCGCCAGCAGTGAGTTTGACGGATTATCGAGCCTCAGGAAGGGAAATCAAGGCAAATAAACTGTTTTAGGATGTTTGTGGAATGGCCGGGTGGAAGCTGTGTGCCCGGTGCCCTCTGAGGAGGCTCCGGGTGGCACCGCTCAGCGTCGGCGCTGAGCAACACGCGCTGTCGGCAGAGATTGATCTGCTTCCCAAGAGCCGTGCCGGGCGGTGTCCTGCGCGGTAAAACAAACACCGGCCGTTCCGCCCCAGCCGGGGGTTTGGAGTCTCCGAGTGACACTGGGACTAAAGGATTACTGACCCGGCAACAGATTGAAAATCCATTAGAACAGCGGCGTGGAGCTCTTCGTTGCGCGCGATCGCCTCGCTCGGGAACTCGATCACACGCGCCTGACCTGCCGTTGGGACACCGTGAGAATCCGGCGTTCGCGGGAGGCGTGGAAGGTGCTGAGCTCTTCAGCGCAGCAAAGGCACCGAGTGGCTGGGGAGGCAATAGTAAAAGTAGCTGGTTAAATAACGTAGCTGCCTGGTCTGGGTGTCAGATGCTGCAACAGGAGCTCCTGGGGACAGTTTAGGAAAACCCTCATAGAGATGAGCCGGAGGCTCTGTGGAGTCGAGTCTAAACCAGAAAAGATTAAAA
The DNA here is from genome assembly GCF_964273445.1 of Streptopelia decaocto. Taxonomy (NCBI): domain Eukaryota; kingdom Metazoa; phylum Chordata; class Aves; order Columbiformes; family Columbidae; genus Streptopelia; species Streptopelia decaocto. Next base: position 6,384,852 of record NC_138677.1, on the reverse strand, counting down.
AAGGGACTGTCCTTTGGTGCAAGGAGAAGGGAGAGGAGGGCAGCGCGTTCTGTAGCTGTGGAACAGCAAAAGCTGATGCTCCGCTTCAAACGGGTCGCGTTCAGCTGGCTGAAGAAAATAGAACCCAAGGAAGTGCAGGAAAGACTGACCCGTAGGTTTGTCTGCTTGGAAAAGTGTTTGTTGGATGTGTGTGTTTGACAGTTGCATTAAGCGTAGAGTCAGAATTGCAGTCGGGAGGAAAGTGTTGACAGTGATGGACAACCACAGTTACCGGGGGTATTTTAGGAGCTCCGTGAAACAGATGTGAGGAGCCGAGAAAGCTGTGCGCAGATGTTCCAGATGTTTCCTCTGCTTACTCCAAGCAGGATGTTCTCAGGTTGTGCCGTGGCCGTTGCGCTGGAGAAACGCAGATCGTTATGAAAGCGGATTAATAATACGCTAACGAGCTTCTGGGTTGGCGCAGGCTCCAGAACGCGGGTGGGCAGCGTCGCGCTCACCCACTCCCTTCCCTCTGCAAATGTCACTTACCCGAGACGCAGCGTGTGGCGCTGGTGACAGGAATGAAGGGGGAACAGTTGCTTTTCCTCCTCTGGATTATTCAGAGCTGCCCTTTGCTGCCTGCGTTTCTCACGCAGCAGGTTCTGGGGGGCAAGGGTTGCTTTTAGCTCTCGTTGTCAGAGATGAACAGATAATTAATTTTAGAAATAAGTCACTGAAGACTGCAAGAGCTAAACTCAGCGTTCCCCTGCTGGAAAAGAGCATTATTTTGTTGTATTTTTAGGGAGCAGTTTGGAGTCCTCCATGGTTTCTAGTGCAGTGTTCATCAGCAAACTGGTGGAGAAGAGAAATGCTGAGAAATGAGGCAATTTAGAAAAACGGTGTCGGGTGTGCTGTTTGTCCTCAAAAACCGGGCCAGGCAAACCGTGTCCGGCTGGTGCCTCCTCTGGAGCCGGGGCTGCGGCCGGCGGTGAAGCCGCGGTGGCGGTGGGGACGCGTGTCGGAGCGGCTCTCAGCGCTCGGCGCTCAGCGCTCAGCACCGCTCCTGCGGGGGCTCTGCAGCTCTTCCCCACCCCGGTGCCGCAGCATGGGGTAGAGACACTTGCAAGGAGAAGAAGAGCGGTTGTCTTGCCAGATCTGGCAGGCTCTCAAAAGCCATGACTAAAACTCCTCGTGTTGCAGCACCCATCTTGACACTTGCAAATAAAACATAAGCATTTCTGGCAGAGCTGCTCAGTTAGTCTTTTGTTTTAAGGCAGATGCATGCATTATGGAAAGAGGTTTGCAGGGTTGCTGTATTTACTCGAGCCTGCCCTCCGACATGGAGCAGGCTGCCGGTTTTCCTGCAGTGCCCGAGTCGAGCTTAGACTTGGCTCTTTAGTACGATGGACGCACATCAGCTTTCCTGGTACACAGAGCTTCGTGTGGACCCGTCCAGTGCTTTCAGTGCCTCTAAACACATTGCCCGGTGTCACAGAAAAGGTGAAACGGGAAACAGAGAAGCTGTGAATATGACCAGTAGGTTTGCAAACCTAAGATCCATGAGAAGCTGCGCTCCACACCTGTCCCGTGTTGCGCTGTGCTTTTCTGCCTTTGCACTGTTTAATCTGTTTTCCGTTGAAATGTTTCTTGACTTTGCTTCCCCTGGCCGGGGAGGTGAGCGACCGCGTGTCCGTCCGCGCGGCGCCGCTTTTCTGTCCAAATGGTGCCGGGCAGTGTCTGATTTGTGCTGATGCGTCTCAGATGGAGGATACTTCAGAATCACAGAATTATTTGGGTTGGAAAAGACCCTTCAGATAATCAAGCCCAAGCGTAAACCCGACGCTGCCGAGCCCACCGCTGAACCGTGTCCCCGAGCGCCATGTCTGCACGTCTTCTGAACCCCTCCAGGGACGGCGGCTCAGCTCCACCTCTGAGGAGTAAATTAGAGGCTTTCCCACCAACTCGAGCCCGTGTTGGACAATACCGACCCGCAAATACGTGTCCCGGCGACCTTTGCTGTGCGGAGGTACCGCAGCTCCGAGGAAGACGCCTGAACTCTGTCCCCTCCGCTCCGGGTCACCTTCCCCACTTACCCCGAGGGCTTTATCCTTCACTCACAGATTTTTAATGGAATGGCCGCACCGTTTTAAACAACCCATTGAACAGCTCTATTCTTCGGGTTTCTGGATGCCGCGTGGCAGCAGCACTTAAACAAATGGACGCAGCGTCTGCACTAATGGGTCGTACCCGCGCGGAGCAGCTGCTGGAGGAGCTGGGCGTCCATGGCATTAGCCCAGGGCTGGCGGCTTCAGAGCCTCTTCTCCCCGCGCTCCCAGCTCGTTGCTGCTGCCGGCGTTTAAAAGAAGGGAGCGCCCCACCTTCCCGGAGGCGGAGGGACTCGGCACCTCCGCTCCCCACTGCCCCGCGGCACTAATGCGTTTCAGAGGCCATTTACGGGCCTGCTCGGCCGTGCCAAAGTAACGAACGGTCCCAGTAAACTGGGTCACCGTGTCCACGCGCGGTCACGTGCGATGGATAAAACGCAGCAGCGCTGAGCTCCATTTTAGTAATTGCATTGATGTTCTGGATGAGGAGCAGGATCACAGTGGAGGGGGAGTGTATATTAAGCCCTGTTGGTGGGAATCTGTCTGCAGCTGCTGCCTTGGTAGAGCTCTGTGACATCTGAAAAAACGAAGAACAAACCAGTTCAAGGAAACAATCACAAGTTATTACTGACGCCAAGTCCTTGAACAGAGCTCAGAGCACAGTCCTCTCGCTCCCGATGTGTCAGATACTGTCAGTGTCCGTCTCTGCGAGCAGCTACAGCTTAATTCCATTTATTCCTCAAGTGGCAGGTCCAGTCATTTTTCAGGATCAGTGCCTGTTCTTACCAACTGATTCGTCTGGATTCTTGTCATGGGTAGTTAACACTCGCTGCTCCTAAAGACTTCATCTGCCACAGCACATCAGCCTCCCCAAACCAAACGCGCTGCTTCTGACAACCCGCCCGGCTCGTGTCTGATGCGGATGCGTTATTTGGCATTGTTTTCTCCCCTGTCCTAGGTCGTGGCCTATCACTACTGCCAGGCCGACAACGCCTACACCTGCCTGGTGCCCGAGTTCGTGCACAACGTGGCCGCGCTGCTCTGCCGCTCGCCCCAGTTCGTCGCCTACCGGGAGCAGCTGCTGCGGGAGCCGCATCTGCAGAGCATGTTGAGCCTGCGCTCCTGCGTGCAGGACCCCATGGCCTCCTTCCGCAGGGGCGTCCTGGAGCCCCTGGAGAACCTGCACAAAGGTAGCGGAACGGCGCTCCCCGGGCTCACACACACCTGGGGTCACAGAACCCCAGAGTGTCAGGGGTTGGAGGGCCCTGGAAAGCTCATCCAGTGCAATCCCCCCATGGAGCAGGAACACCCAGCTGAGGTTACACAGGAAGGTGTCCAGGGGGTTGGAATGTCTGCACAGAAGGAGACTCCACAACCCCCTGGGCAGCCTGGGCCAGGCTCTGCCACCCTCACCATGAAGAAGTTTCTTCTCAAATTTAAGTGGAACCTCCTGTGTTCCAGTTTGCACCCATTGCCCCTTGTCCTGTCACTGGTTGTCACCAGAAGAGCCTGGCTCCATCCTCCTGACACTCCCCCTTTCCATATTGATCCCCAGGAATGAGTCCCCGCTCAGTCTCCTCTTGTCCAGCTCCAGAGCCCCAGCTCCCTCAGCCTTTCCTCACACGGGAGATGCTCCACTCCCTCCAGCATCTTGGTGGCTGCGCTGGACTCTCTGCAGCAGTTCCCTGTCCTGCTGGAACTGAGGGGCCACAACTGGACACAAGATTCCAGGTGTGGTCTCCCCATGGCAGAGCAGAGGGGCGCATGTCTGGCCTTTCACATCAATGCTTTTTGTTGTTCTCTTTCAGAGAGGAAGATCCCTGATGAAGATTTCATCATACTAATTGATGGTTTAAATGAGGCTGAATTTCACAAACCGGATTACGGAGACACCATAGTATCATTCCTGAGCAAAATGATCGGAAAATTCCCTTCCTGGCTGAAGCTGGTGGTGACAGTCAGGACAAGTCTACAGGTGAGACCGAGAATTGTCACGAGTTGTGTCATTGTCCTGATGGGCTTTGATAAAGGTCTTAGTGGACATCTGGATTTGCTTAAGACCCTTTAATTCAGCTTATCCTTTTGGCGTTTTTGTACTTGGCTTTACCTTCGTGTCTCCAGACTCAGTCTACGTTGTTGAAAGGATCTCATCCAGCATTGCTTCTTCACGTCAGTAAATGTTCATCAGCAAATCGCTTTGTTCAGTTGAGTGACACGGCTCACGTGCCCAAGCGTTGGGATGCTGGTGTACTGGGGCATGTCCTGCTGTCTGTCAGCCTGTGCGGCTCAAGAACGTCCTCTCCTCCCTGCAGAATGGTGAAGGGGTGCACATCTTCACACCCCAAAGCCTGAAGGTGTTGTTGCTTCGCTCTGGAGGAGTCAGTGTCAGGCCAAGACATTATTCAGCTCAATGAAAAATATCCCAAGCAAGTGCTGAAGCTCTAAGCTCAGTGTTGTTTGGGTAATTCTTAAGTGTTTTCATTCTAGTTCGCAGCTGGGCAGGCTTTTGCCTCCAGCCTTCGCTACTCAGCTTGGCATAAGGGTTAAGCTGACCTTAGTTTGCTGGCTCAAGTGCTCGTCTAATGGAGTGAGCTGGGGAGCAAGCACAGTGACCCAGTTCGGGCAGATCTGCTCTCTCAGCTGTTTCCCAGCAGAAATGGTTGATTTGCAGCATCACTGGTGGGAACGTTTGGTCTGAGCGTCGGAGCCCGAGGAGACAGACGTCAGGAGGATGAGGCGCATTCGGGAGCCGGCTCAGGGCCGCTCTGTTTCCCATTTTTTCATCATTACCCGTTTCTTTGAGTAGCACAGGGCTGCGCAGTTCATTTCTACCGACCTCCATGAGCATGTTCCTGGGGGTTTGCTGATGTTCACTGAGATGCAGGGGTTGATTTGCTGTGGTCCTGGCAGGGACCTGGTTCCAGCTCCAGGGGGAACAGCAGCACAGGCTGTGCTGCGCTTCTTGTTTCGCTCAGTAATGGAGTAGATTAAACATCATTTGGAAGAAATCTTTTTGCAATCGTAGGTAAATGGAGTCCCTATGACTTGAATTCCTCATTTAATTAGGGCTTTTGCAGCCCTGCAGCCTTCACTGCAAGCTCGAGGTTCACACTGTGCTCACCCTCTTGATTTCATTGGGAGTTGATGGATTCTGCACTTGTCTCGCCCAGCTCCGTTGCATCATTTCTCCTCATTCTGCAGCGACTGAGAGCAAGAATTCCCTTGGAAGGGCCTTTGATCTTTGGTTTATGTTGCATAAGCATCATCAGTGAGGATGAGAGCATCCTGGTTTCACTGTCCTGCAGCAGATAGGTGTATTGATGTTGCACTGGAAGGTATTTGCTGTTACCTGTCCTGCATGTCCCCGTTGAGAGCCGCTGTGTGACCCCACAGCACGCTCCACGTGGCTTCAGCAGAACGTCCTTTAGCCTCGGATCCGTCATCTGTTTGTCCCCAGGTGATCCCCAGTGCCAGCGGCAGGGACGGCGTGTCCGTACGTGGTTGGGATGGGTGGGAGTGACGAGGCCGCTGCTCCGGGTGGATTTTCCAGCCCTTTCCATGGATGCCGTATGAGGAACCGTGCCCTTCATTGTTATTACAGTCACGTTTCACATGCAATCTGCTCGATTATAGATGAGGTTGTGAGGTCCTGAGGGCACAAGCTGCCATCTCGTTTGCTTGTCCTGATGGAAAAGGGCTTAAAGGAGTCTCAAAGGTGCTATTGCAACATGAGTTACGTTTACTTAATGAATAATAAACACTGCCAGCATGAGTATCTGTGGTTTTTTCTTTCTTTGTAGGAAATAATTAAGCTGTTGCCCTTCCACCGGATATTTTTGGACAGACTGGAAGAGAACGAAGCCATAGACCAGGACCTGCAGGCGTACATCCTCCACCGGATACACAGCAGCTCGGAGATCCAGAACAACATCTCGCTGAACGGCAAGATGGACAACACGACCTTCGGCAAGCTCAGCTCTCACCTCAAGACCTTGAGCCAAGGCTCCTACCTGTACCTGAAACTCACCTTTGATCTCATAGAGAAGGGATATCTAGTACTGAAAAGCTCCAGCTACAAAGTAGTGCCAGTGTCTCTGTCGGAAGTTTACCTGTTGCAGTGCAATATGAAGTTCCCAACGCAGTCTTCCTTTGATCGGGTTATGCCTCTCTTGAATGTGGCAGTGGCATCTCTGCACCCTTTAACAGACGAACATATTTTTCAGGCCATTAATGCAGGTAACATTGAGGGCACTTTGGAGTGGGAGGACTTTCAGCAGAGGATGGAGAACCTTTCTATGTTTCTTATCAAACGTAGAGACATGACGCGAATGTTTGTTCACCCCTCTTTCCGAGAGTGGCTTATTTGGAGAGAAGAAGGTGAAAAGACCAAGTTTCTCTGTGATCCCAGGTAAGCAAACGCGCCGAGAAATCAGAGTTTACAAACGTATGTCTCGTACTGGGATCTGAATCGTTTTGTTTGACGAAGTTACGCACGGATGCGTCGTGACCTGACTTTGTGCTGCCTGTGCTGTCGATCCCTACACCTGTACCGGTCCCGTTAGGTCTGCGTGCGGTTCTTGGAAATAACCGATCCCACGAGCTGTTCCTCGGAAGGTCCCGTGCTGGCGTTCCGGCAGATCGGTCCTGCCCGCTCCGCCTGGAGTCGGGACCGTCCTCCTTTCTCCTCTGCGTGAAGCGGGGATCAGGACATGAGGGATGGACAGTGCGGATGCGTCTCTTGCAGTTGGCTTCTTTCTGAGGGTGCGCTCCTCGTGGTGCTACTAAATGTCTTTTTGAAAGCAAAGGAAGGGACAGAATCGGGCTCTAGCAGTTTTGGGCTGTACATGCATCCGTAATCTGTGTCCTGACAGCAGCCGAGTTCCTGGCTTAGCTCACAGGGAACAGAATTTAATCACAGTTAGACTTATACTCTCTAAACCCAGTGATCACTATGAACGTTATCTCTGTTTCTGCTGCAGAGTGGAGACAGACGCTGTGTCTGTAATTCTGGTGGTTTATCCCTGTAAGCTCTGCCTGCCCTTTTCTTAAAATGTGGTTATAAAGAAGCGGGAAGCGCGCGGCTCCAGGGCCGTGCCAGCGCCTCCCCCGGGCTCCGCGCTCGGCCCGGAGAAAACACGATGGTACCTGCTGGAACCACGGAACCACCTGGCAGGTGAAAGCAGCTGGAGCTGTTCGCCGTGTCGGAGTAATTTACCACTTTAAATTTTGTGGTAAACAGGCTCTGGTAGAAAAATACTATATAGCTCCTCCCAACGGGCATCTTCTCTGTTTCAGTCGGTTCTGCACGATGGTGGTATCGAGCGAACCCTCGTACAGTGTCTCACAGCAGCAGGTGTCTTTGTATCAATCAATGGCAGTTATTTAATATCCTTCCTCGGAGTCGTTAAGTGCTTGTCGCTGCGTAAGGCGTTTCCAGCCCTGAGCCTCAGCTGCTGTGCTCCTCAGGATCCTCCTGCCCGGCTCGGGGGGAAGAGCTGACATTGAGCCGTTGAGCTCAGAGCGTGGTGAACCTCGGCGACAATTGAGATAAGTAACGATTTTCCCTTTTATTCCTTGTACAAGCAGCACAGCCGCCTCTGCCCCGGCTCTCAGGGGTTGCCTGGGACAATTTGCCCACCCCTGGTTTATTCGCAGCAAGTTTGATTCTTTCTCCTCGCTTGGGAATGGAGACTCGGCCGCTGTGTGGGCCATTCCCAAGCGCGTCGTCCAGCGCTGCAGAAATGCGCCGTTAACGAGAAGCGTGTTGACCTTGCCACGGCGATACGTCAAGAGTCAAGTTGCTGAGGCTGCTGCTTTTCCCCGGGAGAAGAGCCTTGAAGTGAAATGTGGTTTTGTGAAGCTGCTTTTAATTGACGTACCCTGACAGACGGCCCAGGTGTGAGCACCTCGTGGAGGAGATCAGGATAATGGGCCTTGTGTCCGCAGCACTGCAGGGTCATCTCCCTCGTTTCGTTAAGGAGAGCGAGTTCCATATTCTCGGAAGCAGCGAAAGGAACAACACGATGTCCAGAAATTATCCCATTTTTCTATGCTTTTAAAATAGGCAGCAACTCCCCATCCTCCAGGCTGAGATGTTCTCTGAGCGTCCCCTGTGCGTTGCTGTCCAAAGCAAAGGGCAGCGGGCACCGAAGGGCGACGCTGTCGCTGCGGGGAACCCCCGGCATCCACCGTTATTTAATAACCGGCCTCCAAAACAATCCGTTGTCAGCGCGTTTAAACAGCGTTGCAGTGGTGACTTTCCAGCCTGCCAGTGCAGCGCCATTAACCAAGCGTCTAGTTGACAAATAACATGAAATATTGTAGGGAACGACTCAATCCTTGGTGACTGGTACATGGAAAAGATGGTTATTATTCTACGTTCACTTGTGTTTCTTAACCTAAACGCTGCTGCAATGCTGGGCGGTTTTCTGCCTTGATTTAATCAGAAACTTCCACGCAGTTCTTTTCTGTGCTTTATCATGCTAACAGAATGTTTTACCCCTGCGCTGCTGCGGAAGGACCGGCGAGCGGTAAAGGAGCTGTAGGCAGATACGGACCCCAGAGTGAAATCACTCCGTCCAGATTGAAGTATCAACATCTGAGTTCCGTGTCTGGACTTGCTGTGTAGTCAGAGGAGAGAAGTAAGAATGATTCATTTCATCGTGAGCTAAAAGGCTACAGCAGGTCAGACGAAGCGGCTGCTCCGGCTGATTTGTGACGGGCTCGCCAGGAGCCGTCTCCAGTATTGACAAGTAAAACTGGAAGAGATTGATTCTGCCCAGGCTGCTCTTCTGACCAACACTCGGGGTTTGACGTACATTCGTGGAGTCTGTTTTCTTGTACAGGCAGTAAGAAGGTCCCCTCTGTGCCATTGCACGCGCGTCACTGTCTTAATCCGGACTTTGGCTTCTCGTGGTGGCCCCGGCCCACCCCGCGCTGTGTGTGCGGCGGCGTGTCCCCAGTTGTCACCACAACCTCTGGAGCAGGATAGAAACAGGTTTCGTGTCTGCACTGCCCAGGGAACTTCGCAGCGTCCGTGGGACCTGAGCAAAATGAAGCCTTTAGATCTTCACCTCTGGCTTGGATTCAGCTCCTGTAGGTGCTCTCAATCCACATCTGTGTTCCTCGGGCAGTCACTCTGATCTCCTGGAATAGAAGCACAGGATGGTTTGGGTTGGAGGGACCTCCCCAGCTCCCCAGTGCCCCCCCTGCCATGAGCAGGGACATCGTCACCAGCTCAGGGTGCTCAGTCCCCGTCCAGCCTGGCCTGGGGTGTCTCAGGGACGGTTCATCCACCCCCTCTCAGGGCAGCCGAGGCTGAGGACGCCTCCTGTCTGACATCCCTCCGGTAGCACGTCCTCGGGCCGCTCTGCCCCGGAGCCGTGTCGGGCGCCCTGCGTGGCCCGCGGCCGATGGGACGCGGCGCTGGGGCTGATCCACGTTGCCATGGTTTCCCGCAGAGCTGGCTCTTAATACAATATAATACAATGCCGTGGAGGTCTTTTACATTCTCCTTTTCCTCCCGGGAGGCATGCTGCACGCGGAGAGCTTTCCTACACAAAATTAATGTTTTTATGTATTACCCAACAAAAGGAGGGAGTGTATACATTAGAAAAAAATAAGGGCTTTTTGCATTTTGGTGGAACGCTTGATCTGATTGACAAATAACAATCCCCAGTCAAAAGATACTTAATTTAGAAAGTTTGCAAGAAAAGGAGCCGGTGCAAATGGTATTTATAGAAATCAGGGATACAACAAACAGCTTTAAATGGGGTTGGGTCCTTACATGGTGCATCAGCTTCTCACACGTGATCCGGTTCGCTCCTCCGTGTGTAGGTCACTTGGTCATTATGGCACATGGGTTCGTTGACTTTCGTTTTCTTTGGTATTACAAAATTCCGAAATGCTCTTAAAATAAACTGTTATTAGCTGAAATTCCAAAGTGTTCACCAAGACTCGGGCTGTGTCTTAAGTGTTTTCTCTGCATTCGCATGGGATGGATTTTACTCAGCGAAGCGAAGGTGCTGTTAGAATTCAAGGTGAGGCAAAACAATGGGTCTTGGATTTCATTGAATCCCCTAAAGACTCGGGCAGAAGATTAAAACCACCGTGTTGCAGCGGGGCTGGGATCACCACATTGTCCCGGGCGCGGGGCAGCGCCGGCTCTCAAGGGGCCGCGGGGACCTGAGCGCGGCCGCTCCGTTATTCCCCGGGCTCCGCTCAAACAAATCCCTGTATTGCAGTGCCAGAGGAGGGCTGGCAGCGCTTGGGCCGGACCCTGCCCAGCCCAGCCCAGCCCCACCCAACCCAACCCAGCCCAGCCCAACCCCACCCAACCCAACCCAGCCCAACCCAACCCAGCCCCACCCAACCCAACCCAGCCCAACCCAACCCAACCCAACCCAACCCAGCCCCACCCAGCCCAGCCTCACCCAGCCCAACCCAGCCCCACCCAGCCCAACCCAGCCCCACCCAACCCAACCCAGCCCCACCCAACCCAACCCAACCCAGCCCCACCCAACCCAACCCAGCCCCACCCAACCCAACCCAACCCAACCCAGCCCCACCCAACCCAGCCCAACCCAACCCCACCCAACCCAACCCAACCCAACCCAGCCCCACCCAACCCAGCCCCACCCAACCCAGCCCCACCCAACCCAACCCCACCCAACCCAACCCAACCCAACCCCACCCAGCCCAACCCAACCCCACCCCACCCAACCCAACCCAGCCCAACCCAACCCCACCCAACCCAACCCAGCCCAACCCAACCCAACCCAACCCCACCCCCGCCTGCGCCCGACCAGCCCCTCGGTGTTACCCCGTTTATCTGGGGACAGGACTCAGGCTCCCCGGGTGGGGAGCTGCGGAACCCCTTGTCTGCTGTCAGATTTCACTTGCCATTTCGCCACACAAAAGCACTTTTCTGCTTTACCAAAGGAGCGAATAACGTTCCCTGTCCTTAAAAGCCCTTTTGAAGCCGCGGTTGAGATCATATTTGATTTCCTTTGGCTGGAAGGGGTTTGATTGCGTTCGTGTGCAGTCACATTTGTATTGCGTTCCAGAGATGAAGTGGGTTAAAGGGGCTCTCTGAGGGTGCCCGGCCTTTAAAAAGAATATCCATTTGTTGGAAAAAACAGGAATTTTGCCAGATATTTGCCGATCGCATCCCGAAACGGTTTGCAGTGCGTCACATCGTTGTACCGTGTGCGTTTTGTGCGGAGAACCAGCTTCTCGCGTCTGGGAGGCCCCGGCCGTGCCGAACTCCTGGTGTTAAACATGAACTCTGTATGTTTAAAAATGCTGGTAAAAATCATCATTAACGAAGGAAGTTGTTGTCTCTTTTATTATGTTTTGCCTTAACGAGGGCTCGATGTGTCACTTACTTAATGTGCTTTGATTGCCAGCCCGGTAGCATCTTTATTATTGGAAAAGCTGGAGAGGGTATTCAGGCGGAGTTTTGTGTGGCAATGAAGCTCCTTGCTCTGCGGGACGCGCCGGGGCTGCAGGACGCCCGTGTCGTTCAAAGGGAGTTTTTTCGAAGCGTGGCTGTTTCAAATACCCGTTTGTGGTGGCGCGGGGCTGGTGACGCTCCCCGAGCGCGGCTCTGCCGCAGAGCGGCTGTGGAGCGGCGCTGCGGCTCCGTGCAGCTGCGCCGCTGCCGGCCCCAGAGCCACTGTGGCCATAGTCAATGTGCTGGTTTAGTTCTGCTGTCCTTCAGTGTTGAGTGCTTTGAGCTGCTGGTGATCACTGATAATAAAGGATGCAGCTGGTTGGTGCTTTACAAGTGAGAATTATTCCAGGACAAGGAGTAGGAGCAAAAGTCGTTGTCAAAAAGCTGTTTTGTTGGCGTAAGCAGCGAATACTGACGTATTCTTTGTTCTGCTTTTAGGAGTGGCCACACGTTACTTGCCTTCTGGTTTTCCCGTCAAGAAGGAAAACTAAACCGCCAGCAGACCATTGAGCTGGGCCATCACATCCTCAAAGCACATATCTTTAAGGTAACGAAAATGAAGGTGAAGTGAAGCTGTCAGCGTTTGGTGAGCAGTGCGATGGCTGCGATGGGGCGGAGGGGGCGCCGGGAAGTGCCGGTGCCGTGGGAGAGATCCCGCGGTTAACCGGCCGCAGACCCTCAGTTACAGATAACGTCCGTACAGCCTGGACAGGAGAAACAGGGCAGCTTTGTTTCAGCAGCTGAGTGATAATGGTGCTCAGTGTATTTGTTCTGTAAAGGATAAATGTCATCTTTTATGTCTTGCACTGATATCTAAGTATAGATGTTCTGATACGGTGGCTGAGATTTTTATAGCGCAGGTGGTGATCTTGAGATGGCTGTTCCCAAAGTGCGTTCTCTGTCCCTCGCTCCCGATGGGGACTCAAACAGCTTATTTCTGGGTTTGATGGTATTGTAACTATTTTAAAATTATTTTAACCGTTTATTATAAAATTGTTTTCCATTTGTCCAATTATACTGTACTAGGCTGACTGAAATTCAACACTGACCTCTAATGCCCTGTGCTGTGTTATGCTGAAAGCAGCATTTAATGGTGGCTGAAATTCCTGAGCCCTTTTCTCCGCCTCTGAACACCAGCAGATACTTTTCTGTATTTAGCTCCCTGAATTCTGAAGGAAACAAGCGCCTGGAGTTGTTATTTATAAGAGCTTGTCTAATCTGCTGCTTCTTTTTATGGTAAAACCATCTCAAGTGACAAACGTGTTGGCGGCTGGTGCGGCGCATCAGAACGTCCTCCACACGGAGGGGCTGGGGCTGCAGGTTCAGCCGATGGGCCCTGCACACGGTCCTTTAGAGGAGAGAAATCCCGTGTGCTGCTATTTGCTCCCCGTGCCCGTGTCGGTCTGTTGTACAGAGATCTGCCCAACTCAGATGGGATCCTGCTGCTTTGCACCCGCAGCAGCGACCACGCGAGGGACCAGCAACGGGGGTTTGCGTATCGAGAGAGGATTCGAGATAACCGTAGGATTTCCATGGAAACTGCGGATTTTATGGGCAATCGATAGAACAGCGACATGGAGGGTGCCCCCACAGCACGGGCGAAGCTCCGCGCTGCGCTTGCAAACCGTTCCCCTCGCCCTTGAGCTCCCGTCTGATGGCTCTAGATAAATTATAAATATAAACAGAATAGCTATTATATCGCTAGGAGCGGGGAAACTTGCTCAACAGTTCTGTGCTCTGCCCATGAGTGTTGCTGGAGAAGATGTCAGACGTTCTATACGTTATGTACGTCCTGCTGGTGGACCTGGCTGGGAAGGGTCTGGTCCGAGGCGCAGGAATCCCGCTCCAGGCTGTGGTTGAGATTTCCTTCACTCATCTTGCTGGGAGCAGATGTTGTCATCTGCTTTGACTGTGTGATTAATAAGGCGACTTTGTGAAGCAGTTCTGCCAAAATAACACGTGCTTTATTAAAACATGTGAAAAGCGGCGTGCCGTGCTCCTCGGCGCGGCGTTTGCTGGCGGTGCCGAATGGCGGCAGGTTGCTCACGGTTTGATCCTGCCTTTCCTAGAGCCTGAGACCGGCTACAGAACCTTTGCAAGTTATTTATGCGAGTTTATTAATTGCAAAGGTCGCATGTGGCAAATTGTATTGGTAAGCTTGCATCTAAGCCACCTTTTCATTCTGCAGGGGCTGAGTAAAAAGGTGGGGGTATCGTCCTCCATCCTGCAAGGCCTCTGGATCTCCTACAGCACCGAAGGGCTCTCGATGGCTTTGGCGTCTCTGAGGAATCTCTACACCCCGAACATAAAGGTACCGGGGGGCAGGGCTGGGCGGTTCAGCCCTTGCATGAGCGGCTCCAGCGCCGGGCGGTGATGGGGATGGGCGTCTGCAGGCCCTGCCCGTGCCCGCCGCCCACCGCGCTGGGAGAAACCGCCGGTCCATTGGCATTTTATCACCACCTGGGTGACCCCTCAGCTCTTCGCATTGACCAGGGATCTCCCTTTAATTGCATCTACTGAGTGGTGAACTTGGGCCTGTGCAAATTGTAGTTTTCCTTCCCAAACATGTGGGGTTCGACAGCTCCATCGAGGGCTCAGGCACTGACTCGGTGGTGCCAAGCACCACAGCACGTGCTGGTTCAGGCACTTTGTGCCCATTTGCGTTGCCTCAGATGAACGTGTTGGCGTAAGTGACTTACCTGTGCGGCAGGAGGGGTTTCGGGCGGTGATACAGGTTTCGGGTTGTTCCTCGGCCGGAAGGATGCTTCCCCAGCTCCTTCCCATGCGGGGAATGCCTGACATGGAACGTGTATTGGGGGAGTGTTTTTACTGGGCATGTTATGTCCGTCCGTGTTTGCTTGGGTGTGTGCAGAGGGCTCTGGTTTAAATTCTCTTGTTGCCCTGACAATAAACCAACGTCTCTCCATAAAGCTCAGCTCACAGGAGCTCTCCTCCCTGCAGGTCAGTCGCTTGCTGATTTTAGGAGGCGCAAACGTGAATTATCGGACCGAAGTTCTGAACAACGCCCCCATTTTGTGTGTCCAGTCCCACCTGGGTTACGCCGAGATGGTGGCTTTGCTCTTGGAGTTTGGGGCCAACGTCGACGCCGCTTCCGAAAGCGGCCTCACCCCCCTGGGCTACGCGGCCGCGGCCGGGTTCCTCAGCATCGTCGTGCTGCTCTGCAAGAAACGGGCCAAGGTAACGCGGCCACAGCCTCTGAAAGCTGCTTGAAATAGCAAAGGGTGTTCTGGAGAGTCCTTGAGCCTCGGGAGGTTCGAATGGCAGCGTCGCTCTTGCAGCGCGGAGCGATCTTTAAATATCTCCCCGAGACACGTTTTCCAAAATCTTCCATCAGACTCGTCCTAGAAAAATACCCTTTGTTTAGCTTTGCGGTGAGCGTTTGGAGCTTTAATTGTACATAATGAGTCCAGTTTAAATATTTTGTTGAAGAAGAAAATTGTGCTGATTTTTGAAGTGGAGCCTCCTGGAAGCAATTTGTGGTTTCTCTATATGTTTAGCTTCAGTTGGGAAGGCAAAATCTGGGTTTGTATAGCTCTGGTGTGGAAGTCGGGATGACTGAAGCGTCGCTCAGATCTTGCCGTGTTGTCTGTAATAATGTGAGGACAGTGTGAAGGGAAAATAGAATTGTGCTTCTCTTGGGATGTTTTGGGAGAGTTTGGTGACTCTGATATTGATTGGTAAGAAACAGCATTCCCTGCCTGAGAACAGGAATGTATGACCTACAGAATGCTCATGGAAGGGATATTTGACCAGAAGACATGCTCGTTTTGCACACGTGGCATTATTTTGAAAGCGGGGCTGGAAACTGAAGAAACGAAGGTGTGATTTGGTGTTGTGTCTCCCCCAGGTGGATCACCTGGACAAGAACGGGCAGTGCGCGCTGGTGCACGCCGCGCTGCGCGGCCACCTGGAGGTGGTGAAGTTCCTGATCCAGTGCGACTGGAGCGTGGCCGGGCAGCAGCAGGGCGTCTTCAAGAAGAGCCACGCCATCCAGCAGGCGCTCATCGCCGCCGCCAGCATGGGCTACACCGAGGTACGGGCTACACCGAGGTACGGGCTACACCGAGGTACGGCCTTCTGGGCACCACCGGCTGCCAAACAAGGGCTGGCGACGTGTCCCAGCCAAAACACTGACCAGAGAGCGTCTTGGAGGTGGAATCGGTGCCTCTGTGCTGCTCTCGCTCTCTTTCCCATCCCACTGTGGGGTTCACAGATCTCTTGGCCAACCCCGTGGTGTGGGAAGGTGTCCGGGAGAGGGAGCGAAACAAGCTGGGCGGTTGAGGTTGGATATTGGGAGAAGGTGGGGAGGTCTCACAGCCCCAAGCCCGATGATTCTCAAGAAGCATTTGAACAATGTCCTCAGACACATGGTGTGAATTTTGGGGTTGTCCTGTGCAGGGACAGGAGTTGGACTTGATGATCCTGGTGGGTCAGCTCAGGACATGCTGTGATTCTGAGCCTCGAAGTTGTTGGAATAAAGCAGGGACGGGTAAGCAGCGTGTTCTTACAGCTCCTCCAGCGCTCTTAGGGGAGTGTGAGACCACAGAGGTTTGGGCTGCGTGTTGAGGAGAGAGAAGAGATTAACACCCTGCTCCTATAAAGATTTGTGATGTGGAAATGATGTAGGTGTTCCTACTGAGAAGCAGTCTTGGAGGATTTTTGCACCGGTTGGTTTCTCTGCTAAATTTTGCTCCTCACATTTGCTTGAGTTTAGATTTTGCTTTTGTTAAGCGTAATCCATGAACACATAAGTGATGTGCTGAGATCAGAGCAGCTAATTAAATAAAGCTGGGAAATTCTTAGTAGCTGAGTGACTGTGAGTCGAACCGATTTTGTTGTAGATTGTCTCCTACCTGCTCGATCTTCCAGAAAAAGACGAAGAGGAGGTGGAGCGAGCACAGATCAACAGCTTCGACAGCCTCTGGGGAGAGACAGGTGATTTCCGTAGATACCGTAGCTGCTTCTTGCGTGTTTCTATTTGTATTCCTGGGCTCTGCGCCCCCCGGCGCACCCTGGTCCCTGGCATAGTTGGATGGGGGGAGAAGGATCGGTTCCTCTGATGATTCCCAGTGATTTACAGGTGCCCGGGTGGAGCTTGTGCTCGGCTTAAATAACACAGGGAAGTCTGGCTTTTGGAAATCCCGAGCTGCTGCTCAGGAGCGTGCAGACACGCGGCAGCTCCGACCATCGGCCACTGATTTCTCTGGAACATCTCTCTTAATATTTGGCATATTTATCAAAAGCTTTTCCCTGTTTCTCTCTCCTCTTCCTCATTATGTGCTATTGAATTGTCCATTGATTTTCTGAAAACTTATTATTATTTAGCACCTGGGAATTTAGCAAATGTCCTTTTGTGCAAGACCTTACTTTGATACCGATGGGTATAACACGGAAGCCCTGCTTTCCTAACCTCCACTAAAGGAAAAACAGCAGTTCATCCCTTCCACTTCACACCCGGCAATCTTCTCCATTTCTTGAGATATTCAAACTTGGAGCTGTTGGTTTTTAGCTCCAGTGACCTCATAAATTGATCCACTGCCTTTGGTACTCAACTTGCATCTCCGGTCATGTTCCTTCAGGTTGATACACCAAGGTGATGTTGTGTCTGGGTACCGGAGCACTGGTGTTGATCTGTCAGCTTTGTTTAAAATGACGCGATCCAGGGTGCGACAGCGCGCGGCTCCGGCCAGCGCTGGTTAGAACAGGGAGGAAATAGCAATCACAGCTCCGTTCGGAGCTGGTTTGTGCACTGTACCTTGGAAAATGCAGCCGTGTTAGAGCCGTATCATGAATGGAGTCTGTCAGAAAGTGTCGCCCTGAGCTCTGAGGGACAAAGACGGGGGATGAGATGTCCCAGCGGGTGGTCGTGCTGCTCCGGGGCCCTCAGGGCACTGGGGACAGAGCTCCCGCACCCAGCGGACGGGACAGCAGCAGGGGCGTTGCGCCATTGTTAGCAGAACTAAGGGCAACATATACAGATAAGCGCTTTAGAAGTGCCCCTAGGGTAGAGCAGGAAAAAGAAATTGGATATGGAATTAATCCAGTGAAATGAGTGAGCGTTGGTAAGGGGACCATGGCTTTGCTGCCGGTGAGCTCATGGTGACCAGGCCAGAAACAGCTCATCCAAAATCTTCTCTGGGGTTGGGGTCCTGAGCACCATCTCATAAACAGGACGGTGATCCAGATACCTTCACACCTTGATCCAAAGACACTGAGATGTCTCCCTGCAAAGCAACCTCATGGGCAGCATCAGACACCGCATCAGCAATGTCAGTTCAGCTAGTCCTGGCTTGTCTGGGTGAGCCTGGCAAAGCCTGGTATAAAGCTGCTCCTGCACTGCCTTGCACATCGTTTTATTATTATTTCTCAAAAGCAAACAGCGAGTTTAGAAAAGTTTGAAGAGAAATGCTGGTGTCCACCTAAAAATAGCAATCTGCTCTAAACATGCGAACCATATCTCGTCTGGTTTTGCTGCCTGCTGCTCGTGTGCTGCATCCCGTGCGGAGCAGAGCAGGGCCGGCTGCCTGGCTGGTGATACCAGCCCCACAGGCAGCGCCGAGTGACATCAGGAGCCGAGGAACTGCTGACAGCGCACTGCAGAGCTCCAGATGGAACGTTCCCCCGGGACAAGGCAGATAGCAAAACCAGCACTAAACTATCTGAGTCACTCGCAATAACCCCAGCAGAGCTGGAGGTACAAGAGCGACTCCAGCAAACCGCGGTTGTCTCGCTGCCAGGCTGTGAAACAGATACACGTGCTGCATAGGAGCAGTTTAATGATCCCTTCTGCAGATAAAGTTGTTTTTTCTCCCTAAGAAAGCAGAGGCGCTCTGCACCAGCAGGGGCAGGATGCGCTGCTGCGGGTCCCTGGCGCTGGGGCCGTGGCTGCTCTGACGGCGCTCGCCGATGGGGACACGTCCACACCTGAAACTCAGCTCAGGTCTTGTTTGAACCGTGTTTTGAGAAGTGCAGCAGCTGCTTTATGGCGTTCGTGCCAGGACTTTGTTCTCGTGGCGCTACGTCCCGATGGAAAAGCTGCAGAGCGTGTTGCTGGTTTCAAGCGCAGGGTCCTGGTCGCTGCTCCTTGCTGGACTCGTCTCGTTCACACGGGAGCTCTCTGCCAGACAGTACAACTCCCAACAAAACCATTTCCATTGCTCTCGTCTCCTCTCATCGCCTTTCCTTGGCTTTTCCAGTCTCTTTCCACACGCAGGCTCAGCTGTACCTTGTGTTGTGGGGTTTTTTGGAGACCAATGGCTGTTGCAAGACACATCGGTGATGTCAGAAACAGCTTGCTAAGTCCATCTAGGGAGCACTAAAAGGCTTAAATAAGCAGGACTGAGCTCCTTGTGCCCCTCAGAGGTTTCTCCATTTCTGAGGACAGATGCTTAATTATCTGTGTGAAATACCAGACGAGCTCGGGCAGGTTTCTCTCGGCATCGGGCAGCAAATCCAGGTCCGGCCGCTCAGTAGCACCGAAGCTTTTGAGCTTCCCGTGAGCCGGAGCTGCAAAGGACGGGTCGGGCTGCGTACCCGCTCGCTCTGACCCCGGAGCGAACAGCAAGGACACGTCGGGCCGGGGGGAGAAGGGCCCCGCATGGGTCAGGCCATCCTGCCCAAAGAACGTTCCGTGGCGAACATCAAACCCCTCTGCGATGTACCGTCTGCCATTGTTGCGAACACCAGTCATTTTGACGTGGAACGTCTCAAATTAACCTGCAACGTTTCAAGTGCAGGCAGGTTCAGAAATAGAACCCCAAAGCCCCGCATACCGATCCCTCTGCCCTGCACATTACACACAGTCCTCCTTCTATATTTGTAGCTTACGTTTAAAACCCACATGGATCCGATTATAGATTTTGCAGTATGTTCTGCTCGTGGCAGCGAGCTGGTTTTCCTTTTAACTCTTGGTGTCTCAACCCCGAGAGGAGAAAACTCAACCACCCTGTGGAACAGAATCGAGCATTAATTAAATCCCCCGACGTTAGCAGCGCTGCAGTTGGAAACCCATCAACACCTCGTAATCAGCCGTCCCACAGAAATGTGCTTCGAAGGAGCGAACAGCTCCGTCAGCTGGAGTGGACGCCCACCTGCGGCGGCTCCCGCGAGGGGCGGCGGAGCCAGCGCAGCTCGGGGCTCGGAACGTTGGGGAGGGCGGAACCAAACCGTCTAAAATTAACACCACAGAGGAGTCAGGGGCAGGTCCTGTTCTCAGACTGAGTGTGTCTTTTCTAACCCAACCCTACTTCCCAATGAATAGAGCATGTTTTGTCAGGGGAGAGCTGGCAGGATTAGTTCTACCCACCTGTAATATTGTGAGCACCTGTAAAGAAGAGACAGTTCTGGTTTTGCACAAAGACCTTTGCTGGTGGGACCAGTCCTGCCCAGAATTGGCTTTTTTTTTGAGAACAGGTTGGCATATTCGTACCATTCCTGCTCTCCAATTGTTTCCCTGCTTTCAAAGATCTAAAGTGGGATATTAAAACTGCTCTGTCCGGTACCGCTGCTCCGTGCTGGCTCAGACAGAACAGCCACGAACGTCGCTGATCTGCAGTGGCTGGCAGTGACGCGGCAGCGGCCCCAGCTCGGTCCCTCTCACGGTCAGGATCATGGAGTGAGTCGAGGCTAAGGGCACAGAAGGTCTTGCTGAGCAGGCACTACCCGCAGGTCTGTGTTTTCCCCGGCCATCATCTTTGTGGCTTTGCCGTGGGGAAATGGTGAAGGTTTCACACGACAAGACCCTGCGTTTCTTTGCAGCGACACCTTGATCCTCGGTCACACGCACCTGTAGATCATTTGATGCTCATTGTGCTTCTCCTCCAGTTTCACCGCAGCTGAAAAGAATAAAAGCTGCTTGTCCCAATCAGCCTCTTTCCATATTGTTGTGAGGTGGACGAGGTGACCTGCGATGTAAACTAAAACAACGAGTAAGCGCTAGAGCTGCGCTGCTCCAACCCTTTCTTCACCATTGTGGGAAACGTTGGGCATTTTGGGTTCTGTTGCTTTGTTCCCCAGCAGCAGGATGGGATGGGATGGGATGAGATGAGATGATGAGATGAGATGATGAGATGAGATGGATGAGGAGCGCAGGCTCCGCGCGGAACGCAGCGCGCTCTCTCGCTGACGGTTCTCTCCCCCCGCAGCTCTGACGGCGGCGGCCGGGCGCGGGAAGCTGGAGGTGTGCCGGCTGCTGCTGGAGCAGGGGGCGGCCGTGGCGCAGCCCAACCGCCGCGGCGTCGTCCCGCTCTTCAGCGCCGTCAGACAGGGACACTGGCAGGTGAGCGGGGCCTCGTGCCACCGGGGTGGCCTGGGGAGCAGGGTCAGGTCATCCCTTCCATCTTGGAGAAATACGGGTAGAGAAGACAAACCCCAACGCTTCTCAGAGTGAGAAGATGCGGTCTTGGTGCTTCAGACACCCCGAGCTCCTGCTGGCTGCAGTATTATTTCACGTTTTGGGAAGCAAAGGGGATGATGCTCTGGACTTGAAAGGTGAAGGGGCTGGAGCACAAGTGTGATGGAGCGGCTGAGGGACCTGGGGGGTTCAGCTGGAGAACAGGAGCTGAGGGGAGACCTTCTGATCTCTGAACTGCCTGAAAGGAGCTTGGAGCCAGGGGGGGTCGGGCTCTGCTCCCCAGGAACAAGCGCCAGGAGCAGAGGAAACGGCCTCAAGTTGCGCCAGGGGAGGTTGAGGTTGGATGTGGGAACAATTTCTTCCCCAAAGGGCTGTGGGGCATTGAACAGGCTGCCCAGGGCAGTGCTGGAGTCACCATCCCTGGAGGGCTGGACAGACGGACATGAGGTTCTCAGGACACGGGGCAGGGACAGGGCTGGGGAACGGTTGGACTCCATGATCTTAAAGGTCTTTTCCAACCAAAACAATTCTATGATTTGGTGCCCTGGTCATGCAGCAGCAACCCCAGAGGGCACCGAGCCTTGGGGGGTGAGGTGTCAAGAGGTGGGGGCCGCTCTGCTCTCCCCTGGCTCTGGTTTCCTCCCGGCCGGGTCTCTCCGTACAACGTGTCCTGGCTTTGTGCGTTGCAGATCGTGGATCTGTTGCTGACGCACGGCGCTGACGTGAACATGGCGGACAAGCAGGGCCGCACGCCGCTGATGATGGCAGCGTCCGAGGGCCACCTGGGCACCGTGGACTTCCTGCTCGCACAAGGTGAGAGCGCAGGCTTGGGAGGGTGCTGGAGACCAGCAGGATCCCACCACACTGTCCCCTGTTTGTCGTGTCGGGGTGAGGACTCTGATCCCACTGCTGCGAGATGTTCTCAGCACTTCTTGGAGGACAAGACTAGAATAGTCGTAGATTTAATCTTGGCTAGCCATTTTATTGTCTGTGTTTAGTGCTCAGGCATTTTATTGTCTGTGTTTGGTGCTCACAGCCTCAAACCCACACATTTATGTCAGAAAATCAAACGCTTCCCAGGTGCTTTGAGCCCTGAGTCAAGGAAATGCCCTTGAACCACGCTCAGAGCTTTCCCCTTAGACCACAGTCAGCCAGCGCTGCGATTGAGCCGTGGACGTCGCTGTGGAACAGGCGGGTGAGACTCAACCATAGGCTGCAGTTTGGGACATTTTAACACTTCAGCGCTGGTATTGTTGCCCACGTTTTTGACGCCAACATCAGCCGGGGGGTGAGGCCTTGACACACGCCAAGTTTTGAGTGTGTTTGTTGCCAACCAAAGGGGATTGTTCTGAAGATACGCCGCTCGCCAGCCTTGCACTCGCTGATCCGCTTCGCTCGGTGCTCTCGGTGTCTGATAACTCTCCTTCCCTACTCAGTCCACACTTTGGTTTTACTCATTCCTGATGTACGTGTTTGAGGTGAGTCAGAGCAGCACGCTGCCCTCAGCCTGTGTGAACACCATTAGTGCTTATTGCTGTGCTTCTTTAGAGACCTTTTCTTGGACAAATAGCCAATGTTTGTTTGGGTAATTTTCAAATTTACTTTTGCTAGAAATAGTGTTTAATTCTTGTATTGTTATTGGCATTTTTATTTCAGGTCAGATCCCTCTCTGGGAAGGGGCATGTTCTTCGTGTCCTAAGTGGCTGTGTCTGAGCTCTCAGCCAAACGGGAGACACTTGAATATTTTACTGAGTAGCTGCAATAATATTCTTCACTGTAGAATTGCCAGGCTTGCAGGCCAAGGTTTCTCTCTGTCTGTCTGTCTGTCCCGAGCCGCAGGCCAGTGGGATCCGTGCTCCTCAGTGCCGTAACCTGCGCAGGGATGTGACAAAGGTCACTCCGAGGCACGAGTTTCTTATGAATTCATTCAGTTAATTATTTTCTGATGTCCTGGTTTTGGTTTTATTTCATTTACAAATTAACACTCTCTCTGTTTAAGTTGTGATGTGGCCCCTTTTGCAGCTTCACCGAATCTGTGTAAAAGGCTTAAAATAAGTGGTTGTTTGTGCCAGACTGAGCGCTGTGCGTGTGGGTTCGGTGGGGGTGCAGGCAGCTCGCCCGCCCCCGGCCGGGGGTCTCCAGGAGAACACGAGAAGCTCCCCCGGCCCCTTGGACACCGACAGCCCGAGAAGCCAAAATATGAAATTCTTTTTTGCTTTAAAAGGTCCTTTTTTTTTTCTAAATAGAATAATAAACTCCACTAAATATGCAATAACACATGGTCCTGAAAAGTCAGCTCAAGCCTGAGCAGAGCACAGTGATATATGGTGTGTTTTAATTAAAATGGCTTTAACAATCCTGTTCAATATTTCATTAAAATCAAAGTGTGTGACTCATAAGGCATAAGCATTAATTAGTGCGTTGCAAGGCACATCTCATTCGACTGTACTTGATTAACACAGTCAGCGTTTGTAAACACTTTTTATTAGCAGAGTTGCAGTCATCGATCAGTCTGAAATGAGATTTTTAGAGTTACGGCCGCTCTGGCTCCACACCCAGCAGGGGCGGACGGTGAGTTAAACCGTCCTGGTGGCAGCTCCGCCAGATCTGGTGCTCACAGGGATGGTGTCGCACAGAGCAGGATGATCCTCCGTGCTCACTCCGGTCGGGGAGAGCCTGAGTCCTGTTTTCCTGCAAAAACTCAGCCCCTGGGTGTTTTTCTGCCTTGGGGTGGATGTGCGCGGTGCTGCTGCTTCATCCTCCGTGCAGAAAGGACCCGACCGTCCTGGCCACTCCCTGCAGCTTTTTGATGCTCCAGTCGTCAGTTGTTTCTTCTCTTCTCCTGGCTCGTTGTTGCTCACCTGCTGGATGACGTATTCAGTCATCAACTCTTGCATTGAGCCAGTTAGTTTTTTAAGGAAGGAGCAAGCTGGGCTTACCCAGGCAGACCTGCCGCGGGGATCAGTTCCTTGAGGTCACCCTAAGCCACTTGCCCTCAAAACCATCAGTTCATTTCGTGTCCAACCGCCTTAATGCCAAGTCAGATCCCCGAAGGAGCCGGAGGTGCCGTCGGAGCCAGGTGAGGTTCTGGGACCCGCGGCGGCGCTGAGAGCTCAGCGCTTTGCAGGGGCCTCGTCCACCCACCTCGGAGCAGCGTTTGGGCGCTTCTGGAGAACCGTCTGCACGCTTAGACCTTCAGCTTGTGTCGCCGCGGTGACACCCTGGAGCCCGTCCATGTCACCCTGCGGCGCGGCGCGTCCCTGCCACCAGACTGCGGAGAATGGGAAGGCTGGGGGCTGATGTGGGTTTCCAGCTCTTCCTGTAGGAGCTTCGTTGCCAGCACTGCAAGAGTCAGAGGGAAAAACACAAGAGAAGGCTTTGAAAATTCAATTGCAAGCAAGTAGCTGGTACAAATAAGAAGGAATGAGATGAGGCTTTATCCTGAGTTGGCCTTGGTCGGGTGAGGATCATCTGGAGGGCGTTCACAGAGCTTCCGAAGGGCTCCTGGGGCCATGTGGGTGGCGCGGGGGGAGAGGAGAGCTTGGGAGTTTGGTGTCACCCTTCGCTTCCACCTTGGAGCTGCCCTGCAGCCAGGGTCCCACCGCGGCACGCCGGGCCGTCCTCCGTCACCTCCCTCGCTGCCGCTCGGTGCCGCGGTTCTGAGACGAGCAGCCGAGAGCTCCGGTGGAGACACCTGAACGTGGCTCGAGCGAACGTTGATGTGTTGTGCTGCCCCGCAAACACAAAGCTGTGCAAGCTCAAGGCCCGTCCGTTCGCCATCATTTGTGCGATATGTCCTAATATGTCCGGCTGGGAAATCCAAGAAATCCACGTTACTCCCTGGTTTGTTGAGTTTCTGGAGCCAGTGAAGATCTCACGCCGGTTGGTTTAGAGTTTACCTGCAGGAGGAAGATCCCGCAGGTCGCTGCGATTCCTGGGGGGAGCGGAGCCGGTCCGGCCTCTCCCACGAGCCGGAGAGACAAATCCGTGGCCACAGGAGTTGTTCTTCGTGCCACGACGAGGGGCGTTCGCTTAGTGCTGCTGTTTGGCTCTGGTGTGCGCAGCCATATGCCGAACGAAGCAGCCCTGGCCCGTTGGTATGGCAGCGCAATTTCTTCATCCAAGAAAATGTCAAGTCGCTCTCTCGTAGGCTTGCATTGGCACTGGTTTATCCCACAACGTCGTGTTTATATTGGGTAAAGTTCAGGAGGAACACTGCTGGAAATGGTGTCGATTTGGGTAAAGAGGAGGGGAGCCAAGAGGGGAAAATATGTGCTTGTTTAGAAGAGCTGAGCTGAATTGACTGAGTTCCCCTTGGTATGCCGTGACCTGCTGAGGCAGCAGAATGATCCTCATCTCTGACTCACACAGGCTGGATTGGTTTAATTTAAAACAAAAAAAGAAACAGTTAAAAAGCGAGATGGGTGTCTGGGTGAGGACGTCGGGTCCGCCCGCTGCTCGCAGGCTGTCGGCCAGGAGAGCCCGCGGAGCCGGGTGCCAAAGCGTTTACAGCCGGTGTGAGTGCGCTCGTTTGCCACAGCTCCTGCCCGGGCATTTGAAGTTGCTGTGGAGGGCGGGATTCATGGGGCAGAACTGTTAATAAAGTAACTAATAATTATGTACGTGGCTGTCTGAAAATAAGCTGTCAGCACTAAGCGGATGGTTTGTTGTGTCGTAGTGTTCAACAACAGGAGCTCCCGAGTGAACGGACGCTTGTTGTTTCAGGTGCCTCCATTTCCCTGATGGACAAGGAGGGTTTGACGGCCCTCAGCTGGGCTTGTCTGAAGGGCCATCTGTCCGTGGTGCGCTCCTTGGTGGAGAACGGCGCCGCGACCGACCACGCGGACAAGAACGGGCGCACCCCGCTGGACCTGGCGGCTTTTTACGGCGACGCCGAGGTGGTGAGTGGCCTGTGATGCACACACGAGGAAACTGGCAGTTGGTGTAGAGCCTTAAAATCCTAGAATCACAAAATGGTTTGGGTTGGAGGGACCTTCCCAGCCCCCCAGTGCCCCCCTGCCATGACAGGGACATCTGCACCAGCTCAGGGTGCTCAGAGCCCGTCCAGCCTGGCCTGGGGTGTCTCAGGGATGGTTCAGCCACCACCTCTCTGGGAACCTGGGCCAGGCTCTCACCACCCTCAGGGCAACAATTCCTTCCTCATGTCCAGCCTGAATCTCCCTCCTTTAGTTTCAAACCATCACCCATTTTCCTATCGCAACAGGCCCTGCTCAAAAGTCTGTCCCCATCTTTCTGCCCCTTTTAAGTCCTGGAAGGCCACAATAAGGTCTCCCCAGAGCTTCTCTTCTCCAGCTGGAACACCCCAAACAATAGTACAGTTCAGCTTGATGCAGTGACAAGTGTATAGACTCCCAGCCCTCTATACGTGCAGGAGCTTCCATAGAGGACAACACATGAGACTGCAGAACCCTCAGGCCCTCTAGAGCTGGTTTTAGCCCAACCTGCTGCTTGTTCATCACCCAGAGGTCTTGCCCAGGAGCAGAACTGACTGTCGGGCTTCTCCTTGCAGGTTCAGTTTCTGGTGGACCATGGAGCCATGATTGAGCACGTTGACTACAGCGGGATGCGCCCCCTGGACAGGGCGGTGGGCTGCCGCAACACCTCGGTCGTCGTCACCCTCCTGAAGAAAGGAGCCAAGATAGGTAGGGACAAGGGGACACCGCTGGGGGCTCGGTGCTCAGGCAGGACTTGGAGCCGTGGGGTTGGCTTCCCAAAAAACACCAGCGTAACACAGAGGCAGCCCCAGCTGCTTCGTACCCCGAACGCAGCCGGCGGGTCACGCCTGCCTTGTTCTCTTTAGTAAAACGGGGAATAGATATATATATATTTTCCTATTACTTAGCAAAGTTAATCAATAAACAACTGTTTCTTTGGCAAGGTCTTTCCTCTGGTAATGCTTTTTCTATCTTTACTAGTCTGAGTCGACAAAGCATACTCTGTCCATGCATTGCTGTGAGCTGCCGCATCCCCGCGCTCTGTGTACGCTCCCAGAGCTCAGTGTCACCCGCACCGCGCGCACAGCCGCTCACGTTACGTTTTCCCGTGGAGAGGGAGTTTGCTGGTGCATTGGCTTCTTCGCTGCCTGCCTCTCACAGCTGCTTTTTCCTTTCTTGTTTTTTTTCTCACCTTCATCCATTTTTTCCCCCCTCTCTCCTACAACTTTTTGTTTTCTCCTTTCTTTGAAGGTTGTCAGACGTTACCGAGTCGCCCACGAGGTATATCTCATTGCTGTCAGCATCAGCTTCGATCTGATAGCTTTGTCAGCCTTGCTTTTCCTGTTTGGTTCAGCCTGCATGCGTCCCCAACACCTCTAATCTTTTAATTTACCTCACCTTCAAATAATTTTTTTAATGACTGTTGCAGAGAATAACTTGAACTCAAAAACTAACCGCCTTCCCCCAAAATGTACTGAATCTACTGATAGAATATCGCTGACTTATTCTTCACCCACACTAATGAGTTGTCCCCAGATTTTTGCCACCCCTTCCCTCCCAGTATTAGACCTTGAGGTGACAGCTGGTTGTGCGCGGGGGTCCCCGTGTCCCCAGCCTGGAGCCGCCGGCACCAGCAGCGCTCGGACACGACCTTCGCTCTGCGGTATTGTCCACCCTCAGTGGATTTTCTACTCTAGTATTTCCCATCTCGTGAGGTTGGAAATCACAATCCCCTTCGACACCGAGCGCCTGCCGACAGTCGAATCGCACATTTGCACCTCTAGAGATGTTAATTTAGAAACACTTTTATGTAACCACTCCGATTTTTTCCTTTTGAACCCGTTTTATTCCTGGCCACGCTGTTTCCCCCAGGCCGGTTCCACAACCGGCACTGCCCTCTTGTGGAAACAGCTCCGTCATCTCCCAGCCATCGCGGCGGTGGTAATTAGGATTAGCCTTAATGACCGCAAAGGCACATGTGGATGACGTTAATTTAAGTGCGAGAGGAGTTGCCAGCTCAGTCGTTTGGAGCGCTCTGCCCTTCGACCGTGCCAAGTTGTTCTCTCCAGCAGAAATTCCCACCCCAGGATAATTTTTTCCACCCAGCTTCCTCCCACCCTCGCATCGGATTGAGTTCTTTACCCATCATGCATCCTGTACACTGCAGGTCCAGCCACATGGGCGATGGCCACCTCCAAGCCAGACATCATGATCATCCTCTTGAGCAAGCTGATGGAGGAGGGAGACATGTTCTATAAGGTGAGAAGAGTGGGGTTTGGGGGAACAAAATTGAACAGATGCAGCTTGCGGCAGAACTTTGTGTGAGGTTTTCTTGCTCCGTAATCCGCGGCAAGAAAAAGCTGCTGCTCACGGGCTCCTCGTGTCGCACAGTGCTTGGTTTTGGTTAGCGGGGTTGGGGAGGGGGATTGATTGCCCAAATCTGTAACGAAGCTGAAGCAAAGCCAGATCTCTCTGCATTCTGGATGGGAGCCAGCACTTCATTTCCTCTCTGAAAACACCAGAACCCAAGTGTTTTGCAGAGGTTTGGAGTGCTGGTGTCACCGCGTCAGCTCCGGCGACGTTGTCAGCGTTACAAGGCAGCGAGATGGTGTATCCCAGTATCCCAGAGCAGCTCGTGAAGAGGCTCTGCGGGGCACACAGGCTGTCGGGACACAGAGGGCTCTGCGTGTCCTTTAGCCCATGGCAGACGTTCCACCGTTAGACTTTGTCTTTTTTGCTCCATGTTTTATTTTAAGCCGGTCTTTAAAACCTGGAGATTTGCACACACGCACGAAACGTGCAAGTACAACAGTGATTCACTGCTAAGCTCCGAGGGTGAAGCAGAAAATATGCAAAGCTGGCGTTGTAACCAAAGTTATCTCCCAGAGATTGGTGAGAGCTGAGGAACCCGAGTCTAAACGGTGTTAAAGCTCAGCGCTGGCAGCTGCCGGATCTACGTCTGGGTCGCCGCGAGCTGCACGTGTCCCAGATCCCGCTTTGCCCTCTTTCTCTCACCCTGGCTGCCCTGGCCGCCCCCTCCAGGGGCAAATCAGCCCATCCCAGAAATAGGTGCCCAAATTAACAGAGGTGAGTCACCCTTTGAAGGTGACTGTTGCGTCCCAGTAACTATTAAAGGAACCCGGTTGATGAGTTTAGATGTAGACACCTAATTTTTAGACATTTGAAGGCCAGGGAGATGAATTGCAGCGTGTTGGTCCAATTTCAGAGCCACACCAGCACCATCATATTTATTTGCTGTTGCAGAGGCTTCTCCAAGGCCTGAGAATTCCACCCAAGTCCCACACTTCATATTCTTTATGCTCGCAGGTGCTTAATGAGCTTTGGGTGTGGGCTGTTCTCCAGAATTGGGTTCCTGATCACCCAGCTCAAAAGCCCATCCGTCCAGAGACCAGATGGAGTTGTATCGAGCTAACACAATTTCTTCTGTGGTTCCCACTCAACTTGCACAAGGCATCTCCATTTCCAGATTAAATGTTCCCTTGGTCCAATGTTCTGGCTTTCCTTTCTAGAAGAGGGCTAAGTGGTGAATACGAAATAGTGAACACTGTTCACCTTCACCACCCAGAGCGCTCCTGGCGCTGGTGAGTTCTCTGTGGTGACGTTACCCAAGCGTGTTTTGTGACACGTTCTCCTCTATTAGAAAGGTAAAGTGAAGGAGGCTGCCCAGCGCTACCAGTACGCTCTGAAAAAGTTCCCCAGGGAAGGCTTTGGAGAAGACCTGAAAACGTTCCGTGAGCTGAAGGTCTCGCTGCTGCTCAACCTCTCCCGATGTCGAAGGAAAATGAACGTAAGTGTCCCCACTCTTCGTGGCCTTAAGCTTTGTGTCCATACAGAGACGTGTCCATCCTGAGACGGCGATTTGACCTCTGGGATCTCCCCCCATGTAACCCGGTTGTCCTTCACAGAGCACTGACATTTTCTAATTCCAAAAGGAGTAATGATTTAATATGCATTTCTGATGATTAAAAATTCATTGCTATGTTTATAGCTTTTTGAATTTTTTATGACTCTTTTGGTGATGCTCCGAATTGGGGGCGGAGGCACTTTGCAGATTTCTGGGGCAGCGGTGGGGGAGGAGCCAGGAGATGTGCTCCTTGGAATAGTAATGAATCCAAACGAAGGAGCATATGCTCGGGGGGCCAGCGCTTCCCCAGGGCCGTGACTCATCCCCACACCCCCACACCCCCTCCTCCCGAGCTGCCACAGCCCTGTCGCTCTCCCGCAGCATCTCCGAGCGGCTCCTGCGGCGAGAACCAGCGGAGCGCCGCCTGCCCCTCGCGCTGCGTGCGGGGACGTTCACCTCTATAGAGCACAGGGAAACCTCCGCCCAGGCCAGGAGCCGGCGCGGATTGCGCGGGAGGGGGGGGGGGGTTTGGTGACAGCTGCGTTTCTGTGAGCTGTGAGGGTGACAGATGACAATCTTAATGCTGGTGAACAAACACAGCTTGTGGAAAAAGTGTGAACCTTCTCTTTTAAACAAGCCAACTTGTGGCTAAGCCTAAAGGACAAGATTTTCAGTTTACTGTTAACTGGGGAATCCCAGGTTTTGTGGTAGAAAATTCCAGGGTGTTTTAATTGCTCCTGCAAGTTTTTGCATCTGTAGATGAGGCGGCAGAAGGTCCCCACCTCTTGAGCGCACTCCTAGTTTAGTCTCCTAGACAATATCTCTTCAGTAGCTGCTCCTGGAGGGGCAGTGGCATGGGCGGCGCTGCTGGGAGACCTTTGCGACTCCTGTTCTTATCTCCCGAGGCATCGCGGTCCCTTCACGTGCAGTGTCGTTCAGCCCCTTCGCAGCACGTCAGGGTGTTGCGGGGTGGGAAGCGGAGGGCGTGGGAAAGGTTTCCCAGCACTTTCCACCGTGGAAAAAACCCTTGGTGAGGTTACATTCCAGCCTCCACAAGAGCAGATGTTTCCTCAAGACTGCGGGTTGCTGGGGAGGGATCGCCCGCACTTGTTGGGACACAATGGATGGACGGAGCCAGTGGCTCGCTGGTCTCCGTGAGTGTTGACAGCATCGGGCGTTACAAGAGGGCTTGGAGGCTTTGGACGTTCCGTCGTAGCTTCCTGGCTGTAAATTACATCAAATCCATGTGAAACATTCCAGTATTGTGCAGTTTTCTGAGTTTACATGCAAAAAAAGTCCATATTAAGCTTGCTTCCTTCCCCTAACTGTATATATTTTTATTTCTATATCTGTTCAATTACTTACCTGCACATCTGTTGTAATGACAGGATTTTGGAATGGCGGAGGAATTTGCTACTAAAGCCCTGGAGCTGAAACCGAAATCTTACGAAGCTTATTATGCAAGAGCAAGGGCCAAGCGCAGCAGCAGGTGAGGAGACAGAGCTGGGAAGGGCTTGTCTGTTCAGCTCACCAGCGCTGGCGTTCGCCAGGCCAGAGCTGTCCCCGTGGGACAGAAATGCCAAAGGAACATTAATTAATTGCTTCACAGACCTCTCAAATCCCCAAGCAACACCCCTCACTCATTTGCTAGTTTCTGGAGGAGCTGAATGCGGATGTTTCAAGAGCCTCATCTTAGTTGCAATTTGAACATCTCGCCACCCCAGGGCTGGGTATTCCTTTTAAAAATACACTTTAGTTTCAAGCACAGCTGGGACTTGAAGCAAAATATGACTCGTGGAAGCCCTGTGGCCTGTGTTACGCGGGAGGGCAGACTCGTTGGTCGCAGTGATCTCTTCTGGCCGTCAGATGGATGGGTCTGTCCCGCGTGTGTCTGCGAGGCAGACGCAGCTGATGAGCCGTGCGGGGGTGCCGGCCGGGGAGCTCCAGTGGAGCCTGGAGGATTCCCCTGGTAACCTCTCCAAAGGCTAAAAGATTCCGTTCAAAACCGATCCTAAATGAGCAGGAGGGCTCTGCGCTGGAGTCCTGCGCTCAGGGGTCGGGTGCGCTGTCATCTTGGGTTTAAATGACACCAAGATGACACAGCGGGCTCCTGGTGCCGCGCTGCCTGGTCCACCACGTCTTGGCGTGGGAGGTGAAGCCGTGACCTTCTGTTGTGCGGACGGGTCCTGCTGGCTGACCACGCTGACCCAGCGCCTTTCCTTCCATGGTTTTCCTCCCCATTGTTTCCAAAATACTCGTAAGGAAGCGTAAGGAGCGGGTTCCTTTGCAGATGGTATCAGCCTCCCCATGTACAAGCGTCCATTTCTGCCCAGGTCTCTCCAGCAGACGCCGTCACCGCTTTGGTGTTTCTGCTCTCGTTTCCCGGTCTGTGCCCAGCAGCAGCACCCTGAGCTCAGCACAAGCCGGGGAACAGGAGTTTTTCGGCCCTCCGCCTGGTTTCGAATGGCGAAACCTTAGGCCGGTGTTGGGAGGTACTGGGGACCTTTTCTCTGCAGTCATCCCCCCAAGGTGACAATCACGTTCAAACAGATGTCCCTGTAAATGACAGCCCCTGCCCCAAACCCCCCAAGGGAGGCACATAAGACAGAGTTTGAGAGATGCAGCAATCACAGACACCCCCCTCGGTAGCACAGACGAGCCGCTTAACCCTCGGGAGCCTCTGGGAGCGGCTCCGTTCTCATCCAGAGTAACTCCAGTTCTCGTTTCTGTCCCTTTGTCGAGCAGGCAGTTTTCCGCAGCCCTGGAGGACCTGAACGAGGCCATCAAGCTGTGTCCCAACAACCGGGAGATCCAGCGGCTGCTGCTGCGGG
Source organism: Streptopelia decaocto (assembly GCF_964273445.1). Classification (NCBI taxonomy): domain Eukaryota; kingdom Metazoa; phylum Chordata; class Aves; order Columbiformes; family Columbidae; genus Streptopelia; species Streptopelia decaocto. Next base: position 6,352,290 of record NC_138677.1, on the reverse strand, counting down.
TGGAGGAGGAGTGCAGGCAGGTGCAGCCGCAGCCGCCGCCGCTCCCGCCGGAGCCCGAGCCCGAGGCCCAGCACGAAGAGCTCTATTCCGTGCAGGACATCTTCGAGGAGGAATACCTTGAGCAGGATGTAGAGAACATTTCCATTGGCTTGCAGACCGAGTCCAGGCCGAACCAAGGGCTGCCCATCATCCAGAGCCCGCCCCCGTCCCCAGCTCACAGGGACTCAGCCTATATTTCTGGCTCACCCCTTGGCTCTCATCAGGTCTTCGATTTCAGGTCCAACAGCTCCATGGGTTCGCCGACCAGACAAGGGTACCAGTCCACGTCTCCTGCTCTGTCTCCGACGCACCAAAACTCACATTACAGGCCCAGTCCTCCGCACACGTCCCCTGCTCACCAGGGCTCCTCTTACCGCTTCAGCCCGCCTCCCGTCGGAAGCCAAGGGAAGGAATATCAAAGCCCACCACCTTCCCCTCTTCGCAGAGCTCCTCAGTATCGCGCCAGCCCCCCAGCAGAAAGCATGAGCGTTTACAGGTCCCAGTCTGGTTCCCCGGTTCGTTATCAGCAAGAACCAAGCGGGGTCAGCCCGCTCCCCGGTAGACCGAAGTCTCCGTTGTCCAAGATGACGCAAAGGTCCTTCCAGATGCCGCAGCTCCCCGTGGCCGTGCCGCAGCAGGGCCTGAGGCTGCAGCCGGCCAAGGCGCAGATCGTGAGGAGCAACCAGCCCAGCTCGGCCGTCCATTCCAGCACCGTCATCCCCACCGGCGCCTACAGCCAGGTCGCCCACTCCATGGCCAGCAAGTACCAGTCGGCGTCAGGGGAAATGGGGGTCAGCCAGAGCAGGTTGGTCTACCAGGGCTCCATCGGCGGGATCGTAGGGGACAGCAGACCCGTGCAGCACGTTCAGGCCAGCCTGAGCGCCGGAGCCATCTGTCAGCACGGAGGGTTGGCTAAGGAAGACCTTCCGCAGAGACCGTCCTCGGCGTACAGGGGCGGGATGCGCTACAGCCAGACCCCTCAGATCGGGCGCAGCCAGTCCGCGTCCTACTACCCCGTGTGTCACTCCAAGCTTGACCTGGAGCGCTCTTCCCTCCCCGCCAGCCAGCTGGGCTCTCCAGACGTGTCCCATCTCATCAGAAGGCCCATCACGGTGAACCCCAGCGAAATCAAGCCTCACCCGCCGACTCCGAGGCCCCTGCTCCACTCTCAGAGCGTCGGCCTGCGCTTCTCTCCCTCCAGCAATAGCATCTCCTCCACCTCCAACCTGACCCCCAATTTCCGCCCTTCCGCTTCGATTCAGCAAATGGAGATTCCTCTCAAGCCGGCTTACGACAGAGCGTGCGATGAGCTTTCCCCGGTGTCCCCCACGCAGGGCGGTTACCCCAGCGAGCCGGCGCGTTCCCGGACCACGCCGTTCATGGGCATCATCGACAAAACGGCTCGGACTCAGCAGTACCCCCACCTCCATCAGCAGAACCGCACCTGGGCTGTGTCCTCAGTGGACTCTGTCATTAGTCCGACGTCTCCTGGCAGTCTCCCCCAGCCCGAATCATTTAGCCCACCTTCTTCAATCAGCAACATTGCCTTTTATAACAAAACCAACAATGCACAGAATGGCCATTTGCTAGAGGACGACTATTACAGCCCCCATGGGATGCTGGCCAACGGGTCCCGGGGAGACCTCCTGGAGAGAGTCACCCAAGCCTCCTCGTATCCCGACGTCAAGGTGGCGAGGACGCTGCCGGTGGCGCAGGCCTACCAGGACAACCTCTACAGGCAGCTCTCCAGGGACTCCAGGCAAGGGCAGACGTCCCCAATCAAACCAAAGAGACCATTTGTGGAGTCTAATGTGTAAAAGACGCTTGTTGGAGTGAGACCCCCATCATGTTTTCAGCACACACTTCCAAGCTTGATTTCCATGCATATTAGTATGATTATGATTATTTTGATTTCTCTTCGGTAGCTCCATGCCCGAGTTTCTCCGGCGCGTGGTGTGGTGGTCAGACAGCCGTGCACGTGCTCCAGCTTCCGCTCCCCAGCTGACCGTGAAGCCGACAGCAGCCAAACCAGTTTGTCTGCCCCATTCCAGCTGAGTTCCCAGTTGGGATAACTTAGCACGCGGTGCGGGGTGGTCCAGAAATATCCCCACGCAGCGGGAGGTAACCAGCTCTTTTTTTTGAGAGACAATCGCGTTTGATTTAAATTGCTTTCTTGTGTCTCGGTGAGTTTTTACTGGATTCTGATGGGAATTGGGAGCGGAGCAGGGGTCGCAGGAGCCTTTCCCAAGGCTGCACCCGCAGGTCCTTTGGCTTCTTGCCCCAAAGGAGCAAATAACCCGCAGTGAGCAAGGGCACGACGTGTTAATACCGAGTAGCTATGCACAAAACCCATCCCGCCTCATCTGCTTTGGAGCACTTGAATCCAAATTGGATTTCGTTGTTATTTACTCGCATCACTGGCCAGACGGGGTGGGGATCACTGGATGCTTTGCTGCTCTTTGGGCTCCCTGCCGTCCCCCCGCCGCCGCTTTGCTCCGGGGCGTTTCATGAGCATTGAGATTGAAGTTGGCCCTTTGTTTGTGTTTTAATGGAGGGAACTGGCCAGAGAGCTCTTGCTCTTGTTGGATTGCAGCAGCTTCTTTGCACCGTTAAGGCGGCTGCACCTCGCGCACAGCACCAGGTTGGCACCGGGTTGGCACTGGGACCCTTTACCATTTGCGCTTTATTTCGTGGGGTATTTCACTTGCAATGGGAAAAAAGATCAGACTTAGAAAATGGTGTTCAAGGAGGAAAATGGCGGGTTTTAGGGTGCTTTTTTTACAATGACGATGCGTAATGCGGGACGATGGTTCCCGAGACAGGAGGGTCCCCAGCGCCCCAGCCCTTCCCTGGGATCTGTGTCCGAAACCCTTGGCAAGCGGTGCCTGCCCCGGCCCCTGAAAGGCAGAGACCACATTGTGCTTTTAAGGACCTGTAGTTAAAAGAGAGTTATTTATAATTTATTTATGTGATCTATTTCAGGACGTTTTGGGGGGGGTGGTTTTTTTCTATGTTTTTTTAGACGGAGGTCACGTCACGACAGCCTGAAAAGCAGAGGACACTTCCACTTTTTTTTAGTAGGATTTTCAGTAATTTTTCGGTTATTCTCTGAGCTTTTTTTGGAGGGGTGTTACAGGTTCCTGTGTTACTGGGGGGTTTGTGATGGGCGTTCGGTGGATGATCTGGGGGCAGAACAACCACCCCGTGTCTTGTTCTAGAGCCCAGCACAGCGCTGCTGCGGCCGCCGAAGCTCACGCACAGCAGCTCTGGAGCCGCGTGGGGGAGCGGGACCTGCCGCTGTTTCCAAAGGGCTGAGCCAACAGTCAAGACGTCTCACCCCAATCGTGTGTCCGGCGCCACGTCGGGGCGCTGCGCCCGCTCCACCAGCGCAGGGCCTGGCCCGGAGCTCTTGGGCAAACCCCGGCTTCGGTGGGGCTTCATTTGGAACCTGTCTGGTGGTGGGCACGTCTCGTTGCTGCTCCGGTGCCTCGTTTGCTCAGGCTGGGCCGCGCGTACCTCGGGACGATGGTTTGTGTCTCATAGACACGTCGAGAGCGTTCGGGGCTTTTCTTGATGGAGTTTGGCGAGTTCTGGGGCTCTTTGGGGCTGTTTGGTGTTTGTCCGGGCAGTGTTTGCACTGAGCTTGGTGGTTTCGTTCTCGAGGTGCAGCCCAGTGCTCTTTGCTTATTACAGGGCTCTGGAAATGTTGGGGGCACTGGGGGCCCCTCGGTAGGACGGATCTCAGCTCCGTGCACCGTTTCTCTCCTCTCAAAGGGGGCGCGATGGCTTTTTTTCTTCCCCTCTTTTTTGAAGCAGCGTGTTCTGCGTTACGGGGAAGCACCGACTCCACGCGGCGCAGCCGCAGCCGCACGCGGGTCTGGAGCAGCAGCAGCGTCTTCGCTCCGCGTTTCCCATCCCCAGCTCCCCCGAGCGAGCGGCTCCCGGCCCCGAGCTGCTTAAAGAAAGGAGAAAGGAGCCAAACTCCAAGTCCAGCCCCATTTCCCGCGGCCATGAGCCGCTTCGCTGCGCTGAGATGCCAACGGGGCGCTCGTCCCGAAACCCCCCGTGTGTGGTTTTTGGGTTTGTGATGTTTTAATGGGAAGAAGCGGGCAGCTCACGCTTTCAGCACCGACACCAAGCCGAAAGGCCTGAACACCTGCAGGTTTTTTTCACGATACGACGTGTTCACATTATTTCACGGGATTCTTGCACTAATGGTTTTCCATCCGTTCTCTCTGTAAATGGTGCACTTTACTGTTTGGATTTGTTACTATGAGAAATACTGGATATTTAAGCGTGAGTAGTGTCTTCATTAGAAAATAGCAGAACAGCTCTTGTCTCTTAGTGTATTTTTCAAAAAGAAAAGAGAAAAGAAAGGAAGCAATGAATCATCACATTTATAGCACAAGAACTGACTCTTGTATATAAGCATCAGCAGATTGAGTAATTTTTAAATACAGAATCCTTTGCGGTGGTTTTAAAGCGCTTCCCCAGCAGTTGTGCGGCGGCCCTGGGGGCGAGGGGCGCCCCTCTCCCGGAAATCCCTGTGTCACACCCGTGTCTGGGCGCCGCGCTCGGATCCGCGTGGTCGGGGAGCAGCGCCGGCTCCGTGTCGCGCGTGGCTGCCGTGCCCGTGGCTCCGATCGCACCGTGTCCCGTCGCCTCTGTCACCCAGGTCTCCATCTGCCCAGCCCAGAGCCGCAGACACGGTGCTGTCTGTCCGTGCTGTGTATTTAATTACTCTTTAAGTAATGAAGATGCGGATGATGCTCGTGGCCGGTGCTCCGTCCCCTCCGCGCTGCAGCGGCCCCGCTCACCACCCCCTGTCTTGCAGGTTGGATTTTTCAGGTGCACCAAGTTCTCGATGATGTTGAGACCTCTGGGTTTGGCTCTGGGGGCGCGTTGGTGGGTGATGCTGAAGCCCAGCCCTGGATTTAGTTTAACTGACCTGCCCCCCGGACTGCGGGTGTTCACCACACACCCGAATCTCTGGCAGCTGCAGGTGAGGACCCGCCGGCTCCTGCTTTGTCCCCAGCCTGGGGGACGCTCACCCCGCCACGTCCCCACCGGTGGCTTTGCAAACAGCCGTCGGCGCTGAGCGCAGGGAGGGTCTGACCGGATGGATCCCGGGGATCCGTCTCCAAAGCGCCGCGCAGCCTGAGCCGCCCCCTCCGCGCGGCTGGTGGCGACGGCGCCGCCCGCGCCCGTCCCCCAGAACCCACGGCATCTGTCCATCTGTCTGTCTGTCTCCTGCCAGGCGTCTGCCCGCAGGTGGGTCCATCCACGCACTGAACTTTTTGGGTTTTGTTTGCTTGTTTGTTTTTCTTTAACCCGGCCATAACTAAACCCCCTTGGCAGCGTGAGCGTGTGTGCGTGCGACCAACACCCGAGCCATACTTGGATTAGGTCCGGAGCCGGGGAGGCCACTAAATTCGGAGCGGTTCAGTCCCCTCGTACAAAGGTTTCTGTGCATTCAGGGTTACCAGGAGAAGTTTAGCTCCAACCGAAGTGCCAGCTCCGCCTTATCTCGAGCAAAGCCGGCGTGCCTGCCCGTCCCCGCCCGCCGAGCCGGGCCTGGCCGAGCTGGCCTGAGCTCCGGGGGGTTGGACTCGGCTTTTGGGAGTTGCCGAGAACGGCGCCGGGATGGACGGTGTCACCCGAGGGCTCGGGACGAGGCGCCGCTGGGAGCCCTGCGGATCAACGCCGGCGGCTCCGCGTCTGCTGGGGCGCGTTGGACACAAAGCACAATGGTCCAAAGCTGAAATCCGCGTGGTGTTTTTCCCTCAGATTTGTGTGAATAATTGCTGGATTTTCATTCAATCAAACTCTTTTTTCTAATACAAACCACTAAGGGCTCAATTCTTTAGCAAGATGCGTTCGTGTCCAACTCCTGACTGTACAGCTGGATCTCACTGCAACCGTTAGAGACCTACCCGAGAGAAACCGCGGCTGGCGCGACTGTCACCGGGGAGCAGCGGACACCGCACCCCGCCGGATCCTCTCCCGCTTTCTGCTGTCACGGCACCGGGGAGTCGGCAGCCGCGTCCCGGCTGATGGGATCGCATCCTGTAGCCGCCAAAACCAGAGGGGCTGCTTTACCGAAAGACTTTGTCCCTTCTGGGTGATGCTGTCGGGGCTGCGGGTCGGGTGGTGCTGGTGGGGGAGCTGGGGGTCACTTCTGCCTCGCTGTGCACTGATCACCGGACACCCGAGCAGCACCGTGTGCTCCGTGCGGTTCATCCTGTTGCTCCGGCGCTCACCCCGCGGCTCGCGTGGACTCTGCCGCTGCTGCCGCTGCTTTCCCGTCGCGTTCCGCGTCCGTCTCCTCCCGTCTCCGCATCCCAGAGGACCCGAGGGCGGTGCGAACAGGTGCAGTAACACACCCCTCGCGCTTTGTGCGATTCCCTGGTTGCCATCCTCCGAGACACTTGCTGGGAAGATCTTTAAGACACTTAAATTTTCCTTTAGCTTTTCTATAACTCCGATGTAAAGGACTTTCTCTGTACAGTATATTATTCAATGCATGTTCTGTTCTCTCTACTGATATATGGAACACCACACAGTCGTGATGCCGCGCAGCGGGGGGAGCAGCCCCTGCCGCTATAAGGAAAGAAGAAAACATATTTTTCCTTTGCTGTATTTGCTTGAGCAGAGTTTTCTTGTCTGTACATGTGAGCTGTGAGATAGATGTGAAAAGTTCAAAAGAATGCATTCCCCCCACCCCTCCAATGTATACAGATTGTAATCTGTACAATGAAAACTGTATGTATGAAAAAATGTACTTATTTATAAATGGTTAACACTTGGAAAGGGCGTCTGGCCTCGTGTTCTTCCCACATCCCCAAAGCAAAGGGGCAGGAGTGAAATGGGGGGAGCAGGATCAGGCTGTTTTGCGGATGAAATGGTGCAAAGCGCCGCTGCAGCTCCCAAGAGCCGGAGCGTGTTGGCTGCGTCCCTGCCCGGCCCTGGGCGCAGGACATGGGGCTTGTGGTGAGAAAACCAGCAAGATTGGGCAAACAAACCCAGTTTGGGCTGGAGCCTTTGCTGGGAGCTGCGCTTGCTCTGCAGCGCGGACACCCGGAGCTTCAGCCGGGCCGTGAGGAGGAGGGGAAGAGCTGCTCGTGGCAGCAGGTCCCCCAAACCTCCACAGCGCATCCGGGGACCCTGGAGCTGTCCCTGGCGCAGCCCCAGGTGCTCAGCACGGGGCCCAGAGGGGACGGTCCCAGCCCAGCCCCCCCCCGTCCCCGGTCCCAGCTGCCCCCGTGCGTGGGAGCTCGGGGGTGCCCCAAAACCATGAGCTGGGGGAGCCGAGACAGGACGGGGCTGGTTGCAAACATTTATTAGGTTGGGAGCAATGGCCGAGCAGACAACACATTGGGACACAACATCGTGCACACAGAGACACTGAACCTGCACAGACACCAGGTCGCTCCCTTTGGGGGAGCAGCCCCCACACTCTGGGCTTTGGCCACTTGCAGAGGGGAACTCTGGGCTCCCACCCCCCGGTCCTGTGGAGGAGCCCCGTCCTTTGTCCCCCGGTGCCGCTGGGGCTGCGGCTCCGCTGTCCCCACGGGGCTGGGACAGGCGCGGGGGCACCGGGGGCAGAGCTGAGGAGGATGAAGGCCGAGCGCGGCTGAACCCACAGGCAGTGTTACACCAACAAGCGCGTCCTTCCCCAGCTGTCCTTGTCACCCTGGGCCGGGCAGAGCCCCAGGACACCAGGGACGCCCCACAGACACCGTCTGGTGGGGACAGGGAGCTGGGGACATCACTGGCCACCACCCCCAGGGCTCTCGCCTTCCGTCAGCGTCTTGAAGTCCATGGACAGGGCCATCTCCTCGGCCAGCGGCGGGCGCCTCCAGTCGTCCCGTGTCAGCACGTAGGCCACCACCAGCCCGAAGGCCACCAGCAGCACCCCCAACGTGTTGGCCAAGACGCCCTCGGGCACAAAGTGGCTGTAGGAGTCCCTGTGGGGACGGGGGGGATGCTCAAGCCTCGGGGTGCGGGTGCCCTGTCCCTCACCCTGGGAACGTCCCATTCCCCTAAATCAGAGGAAGAGGAGGGTGACCAGGTGGTGGTGACAGCAAACTGAGGGCCCTGCCAGATGTGCTCCCCCAGCCAAGGAGAGGTGGCGGCTGGGGGCACCCCAATGTGCATCTGGGGCCACCACTGCATCCCCCAGTTGTGAGGGGGACATGAGCATCCTGGGGGGGCTCTGAAAACACCTGAAACATGCCTCCCCTCCCCAAAGACAAACTGCTGCAGATCCAGCCCTCACTAAACAGCACCTGCGCAGTGACTCAGCAGCAGCAGCAGCAAAGGCCCCAGGGGGAGATTTAGTAGCCACGGAGCCAGCGCGGGGGCCAGACTCTGCCCCATGGGACTGGAACAGCCCTTTGCTGGGGGTCGGGGAGGCTGGGGGGGGCTCAGCTCAGTCACCCACTTGATGTTGAAGAGGAGCGTCTCGGTGATGCCCAGCAGGCAGGCGGCGATGGAGAGGGCGAAGAGGGCGATGCCGAAGAAGACGTGCTGGGGTTTGTACCGGCTGCGCAGCGAGAAGGACGCCCGGGGGAGCAGGAAGAAACCGCAGCCCAGGAGCCACTGTGGGGGGCCACAGGGATGTCTCGAGGTGCTGGGGGTCCCACTCTCCCCAGGGGGTCCCCAGCCCTCACCTGCAGGAGGTAGAGCACGAAGGCGGCCATCCCGCACCAGCTGTGCAGGCTGTACATGTCGGGGATGCTCTTGGTGCGGTGGGACTCGAAGACGGCGACGATGCCTGCGGAGAGGAGCCCGTCAGCACCGGGGACACGTCCAGCCCCGTGTCACCACCGGGGACACATCCAGCCCCGTGTCCCCGGTCCCAGCTCACCGATGAGGGCGATGAGCAGCGCCAGCCCGTGGAGCAGGGCGTGCAGAGCCTTGGTGGAGCGCTTGGCTTCGTGCCTGAACACCCGGTAAACCAGGAGAGCTGCCAGAGAGGGGGCAGATGAGCACCCATGGGGGTACCCCAGCTCCCCCACATGGGTGGGAGGTGACTGGAGCATCTTCTCCGTCTCATTTGTCACCATTTTTGTCCCCGTTACTCCCTGCCTGGCTGCAGCACCGGGGGCTTTGAAGGCTGCAGCCGAGGCAGGACGCTCGTCCCACGGCCCCGCTCACCGTCACCTTGGAGGAAAACCATGCCCAGCACCATGCAGAGGGGGTGCACGTTGAACTGGAGGGGGCTGTGCCAGGCCACGCCGCCCCGGTAGCGGCCCAGCCAGGCGCCCGTGGTGGCCAAGAGCGTCAGGCCCAGCAGCTGCGACACGGCCACGTAGGCCGAGAGCCCCGCGGGGCTGGCGGGCGGCGGAGCCCCGTCCATGCCGGCCTGTGGGGACAGAGAGGAGGGGGCGGCGGAGCCGCGGGGGGCCCCGTGTGGCAGGGGGGGTCCGGGGTCCCTTGGCGGGGTCCCGGTGCCGCTGCTCCGCCCTCACCTGCCACGGAGCCGGATGCTTCCTGGTGCTGCCGGGGCCACCGCGTCACCCGCACCGGAGGTGGCTCCCGGCACGCCCGGCCCCGCGCTCCTGTCCCTGCCCGCCTGCCTGCGCTGGCCTAACCCTGCCTGCGCTGGCCTAACCCTGCCTGCTGCAGCCCCACAGCCACGCCACCAACATCCCTCCGTCCCTGCCCTCCCATCCCCATCCTTCCACCCCTCCATCCCTGTCCCTCTGTCCACAACCCTCCCACTCCATCCCTGTCCCTCCATCCCCATCCCCTGTCCCACCCTCATTCCCTCCCCAGCTCACCCACCCCCCAATCCCCACAACAACCCCCCAAACTAGAGGACAAGAGAGGCTGCTCAGGAACCTCCCCTAACAAAAGTGATGGCCCTGGGGACACAGGGCGAGCAAATCCCCACGCTATGGGGGTCAGATACGCTGTGTCACCCATCTGTGATGCAGCCACACTGGAGAGCTGCCCCACGGTCCCCACAACCCACCTGTGCCCGTGTCGCGCTTTGTCCTGGGTTACTCCCCGAGACTCCTCGCCGGACCAGGGCTCAGAGCTGCCTCGGCCACCTCTCCTGCCTCCCTGTCAGGTACCCGGTACCAGCGTCCCACCGCTGCTCCAGCCCCAGCGCGGCTGCCTCTGGGGAGGAGCAGACGGACCCACGGTGCTGCCAGGGCTGGGGAGGGACAAGGCGGGAGAAGGTGCATTAAGACCACGCACACACTTTATTCCCAGCCACCTTTATTGGATCAGCTGGATAAGTGGGTTAAGGGAATTGGTTTATCCCATTAGGTTGGACTGCAAAGGCCACCTGCCCGCGCCAGCCTCGCCGCCCGGGGCCATGGGATGCTCTGCGGGGACAGGGATGGGGACCAGGCAAGGGGGGAGTTGCAGACAGAGGTACAGTCTCCTCCCTGCATCACAACAGCCCCCCCAAACCCTCACCACTGCCACTGGGGGGCCCAGATGGGTGCCCACCCATCCCCATCCCATCCCCTGCATCCTCCCACCAGAGGCAGACGCCTGGACTTGCTGGTACCACCACAAGGGGCCAACCTGGTTCCCAGCCGCACTGGGGATGGAGGGGCAGGGATCAAACCCCCGACCACGGGAACTGGTGCCTGTTGGAACCGGGCTCTGCAATTTTCCCATTAGCCCTAAAACTGGCCCGTCCGCAGCTGCGGGTCCCCCCCGCGCAGCCCCCCGCCCTCCAGCCCTACCTGCGGTGCTGCGCCGCGCCGGCCCGGCGGTGACAGCGCTGAGCAGGGAGGGGACAGGGCCACCGTTGGCAAGGCAACCGAGCGATGGCAAAGCGGGGGGGCTGCACCCCCAGCACCGCTGCAGGCGGAGGGAGCCACTGCAGGCAGGGGAGGGGGAAAGGGGGCTGCAAACCTGGGGGGACATCCCCACAGAGAGGGGGGTCTGTGTGTGGTGGGGACGGTCCCCAAGGGGGTGAGTCCCTGGCAGTGTGTGTGACCCCCCAGCTATGCCAGACCACACACCTTGCAACATCCCAGATCAGGACAGGACCCACCCCCCCGCCCCGTCCCCACAACCCCACCCTCACTGCATCAAGCCCTGGGCTCTCTCACGTGTTTTAATGTTAATTTGGGCGGTGCTAACGAGGGCCCTCTGCTATCTGCCTTAATTGTGTCCCGCTAATTCCCTGCAGCTGTGTGATCTGCCTGACCTGGGTCCTGCTAATTGCCTGCAGCACTGGGGGGGTGTGTTGTGCCACCACCTGCCCCACCCGCCGCGGGGGCCCCTCCAGCACCGCCGGCCGCATCCTGCACCCCTTTGTGAGATGGTTCCGAGGGAGAAGAGCCCGGAGGGGGAGATGGGGTGATGGGGAGAGATAAGGGGTCCCCTCAAGGGGTTCCGTCCCGGCTCCTCCTGTGGGTGCGATGCTGCGCACCGGGGCGAGCGGCACCCCCGGACCGCCCCCCCCGCCATCCGCCGTGTGTGAGTCTGTGTCCGTGTGTCTGTGTCCGTGTGTCGGGGTGTGCGCTGCTGTCTCCGGTGCCACTAGGTGTCACCAGGAACCCGCGCTGCCCAGCCCCCGGGGGTGCGACCTGGAGCATCCGCGGCTCCGGGTCACCCGTGGCCGGCCCCGGTGGGGTGGGATCGGCAGCACCCGTGGGGCTGGATCCCCAAAGTGACCCTGAGGTCACCCCTGGGGGCGAGTGCGCCCTCACACCTGGACCCTGGCGGGTCTGGAGCACCCGTGGGAGCAGCAGCATCCCTGGAGCTGGTGGGATCTGCAGGAGCTCAGGTGGGACCCCCTCTGGCTGCTCTGTTCCCCCAGCCCTTGCTCCGGCGGGGCTGCTGTCACCAGCTCAGACCCCCCAAAGCTCCCCCAGAGACCCTGCCGATCCCCAACATCCCCAGCACCATCACCCTGCCGATCCCCAACATCCCCAGCACCATCACCCTGCCCATCTCCTCCAACATCCCCAGCACCATCACCCCCCAACCAGGACTTGTGCTGCATGTCACGAACCGCAGAGGCAGCACAACCTCCCCAACACCACAACGTGATTCGGCGGAGCCGAAATCCCCGTTCAGCCCCAGGGCCCCACGGGCACCTGTCGCACCAAGAGCAAAGTCCAGGCCCAGGAAAGAGTCCCGGGGCCACCGCCCCGCTCTTTGCCCACAGGGGACAACCCCAGGGACGGCGCAGCTGCTGCCCCCTCCCAGCCTGCGGTCGGGCCTTATCGCCTTGGCGGCTCTTGGAAAATGGTTCACCAGAGTTAATCAAAGAAGCCATAAAAGCCACCATAAAAGTGCAAACCTTGAGCTGCTGGGCTGTGCCCCGGCAGAGCGGGGGGAGGATTTTCCAGCTGAGACCCTTGGAAAAGCCTCAGTGGGGATGGAATTTGGGGGGTTCATCCTTTAGGATGCTTGTCAGGACAGAAAGCTTTGTCCTCTGCTGAGAGCAGCACTGCCGTAATACAACACGAAACAGCTTTATGAATGTTTATAACCACATCCAGCCAAAACGCCTTGACTTTCAGCAGCAGCAAAGACAGAAGACCTCGGCATTATGTGATTCAATGGACACGGCTGCTTGTTCTGTCCCCACAGTGGGGTCCCTGCACCCACTACCGTGAGCAAGAGGACTCACTGACAGCTGATCTGGGGACAAATAAGCCCCTTAACACTGGCCAGCACGCTCCTCTTCCCCGGGAACAGCGAGCCATTTGTAACCAGCTCTTTAATTAAAGACATTGCCAGAGGCAGAATGGCTTTATTAAATCTGCCTGAGCTTTCCCTGAGCTGGCTGTAATGAAATCCTCCCGCGTTGCCGGGACCGTGACGTGCCAGGCGCGTAGAAGAGCCAGTGCCGGCTGTCCCAGCATGGACCCGTGGGGCTGGGGGACAACCAGGGGTGTTCGGGGGTGCTCAGGGGTACTCAGGCGCATCAGGGACATTCAGAGACATTCAGGGATGCTCAGAGATGCTCAGGGACATTCAGGAATTCTCAAGGATGCTCAGGGATGCTCAAGGCTGCCACATCTTCCTGCAGCTCAGCGGTTGCTGCTCCAGCTCCCCGGTGATCAGCCAAGCCCGGCACCCTCTCCAGGTTTGTCCTGGGCTGCCAAGCACCAGCGGATCAATAGGAGCATTATCAACTGATAATTCATGGTAAAACCAGTAGTTCCCTCCCTCTGCCTGAGATTATCGAATTACCATTTTGCTGATCTAACCTCTTTCGGGTTGTTTTTTCCCCCCTTTCTTAACCCAAGTTTTTATTGCTAGGAAATGCTGATTTGCAAGATGCCTCCCCAAGGATGTCGAGGATGGTGTGGATGGCGAGGATGGTGAGGGTGGCGAGGATGGCGAGGATGTTGTGGATGGCGAGGATGGCGAGGATGGCGAGGGTGGCGAGGATGTTGTGGATGGCGAGGGTGGCGAGGATGGCGAGGATGTTGTGGGTGGCGAGGATGGCGAGGATGTTGTGGATGGCGAGGATGGCGAGGATGTTGTGGGTGGCGAGGGTGGCGAGGGTGGCGAGGATGTTGTGGATGGCGAGGGTGGCGAGGATGTTGTGGATGGCGAGGATGGCGAGGATGGCGAGGATGGTGAGGGTGGCGGTTCAGGAGCCCGGCGGCCTCGGGGAGCCAAGCTGCCACCTGAAACAGCCCCGGCCTCTGCAGGTCCCTGTGCAGCCCCAAACCTGGGCAAGATTAACATTTGATTTTCATTAAACATAAGGTTTTTAAAAGCCATTTTGGAAGGCTGCGCGGCCGCCAAGGGAGCAGCTCTGGGGTAGCTCAGGTTTAAGCACAAATTGTCCTGCTGGGTCGTGTTGGGGGGTTGGTCCCCAGTTCTCTGGGGTCCCACAAAGGCTGATCGATGGGTGATGCGCAGCTGGGATGGAGCGGGATGCTTCTCACATCAAGGATCGGTGCAGCTTGGCTGGAGAACACCCTGGTTCTCCTCCTGGCTCTAATCCCCTCTCCCCGTCCTCCTCCTCGCTGGGGACAGAGCTTTGCTGAGCCGCGCAGGCGATGTGATCAGTGCAGCCGCTTGCAAACACTTCATCTTTTTCTGGAGAGGCTGAAGGCACGTTTATGGCGATTTCTTTTTAATAGCAGCTTGGATAAACAGCCGCGGTACCCTGCACCGGGCGCGCAGCGGGTGATGAATGCGGTCACGCTCGCTCGCCGCGGGGCCGCGATTGCCTTTGGTTATTAAAGAAGATTTAAAAAAAAGAAAAGAAATAATGGACTTTGCCACGTTTTATTGGGCCGATGGGTGTGGAGGGAACACGTCGGCCTCTTCGCTCAGCCCGTGTTGGCGCCCAGCTGCTGAGCAAGGGGGAGGGATGAAGGATGGGGAAAGAAGGATGAAGAATGAGAGATGAAGGAGGAGGGATGAAGGATGAGGAAGGCAGGATGAAAGACGAAGGATGAGGGATGAAGGAGGAGGGATGATTTCTGGCCAGGCTTTTACTTCTTGCCCCGTGATGCTCGTGGCTGTGTGCCTGGCGCTGGGTTTATCTCCTGCGCTGTGGCCGGGGGTTCTCAGGGGTTGGTTCTCAGGGTCTTGCATTTATTTATGACCCTCCCAAGACACGGGCACCATGTAGAGGCCCTGAGCTGCTACCTGCCCTCGGGACGCAGCATTTTGAGGGCCGTGCAGTGCCATAGAGCATCCTCGGGCTGCTGGCACCGATCCCAGCCCGGGGGACAGAACCAGACACCCTATGGTGGAAACCACGTCTCCATCCCCTTCTCATCCAGCTCCTGCCCCGCTGAGCTGCCAACCCGGCTCACACGTGTCCCCTGCGCTGGGACCGGCCCCCCCATGGCCAGAAACCCTTGTCCTCGGGCAGGCACGTGCTGGGAGGCGTTTTTGCGGAGCAGGGTAAAAATCGTGCTGATAAGGAGCGTTTCTGCTGCGTTCAGCCCTGGGCAAGAGCCAAGTGATAAAGTGTTTCTGGTGATAAAGCAGCGATTGATCCTCTGGCGCTGGGAGTGAGCACTCTGTCCCCAAGCAGGGGACACACAAGACTTTAATCTATCTTTTATCCAGGGAAGCAGCCCCATAATATTGCCAAATACCCCCAACAGAGGTATTTTGCAGCCAGACAGCAGGATCCCTCTTGAGGTCCCTGTCCCCAAGCCCAGGTGACATCAAGGGGCTACACTGGCCACAGGACTTAGTCTCATGGTTCGTGATTGTTTTATTAGTCACAGGTTGAAATAAACCACCAAAAAATCCTTTTGCCTGGGATGTTTCACTTACTTTAAGAATCAGAAAACAAACCCTGTTTGTTTAGATGAAAAATTCGGATGGGAGATGGGGCTTTTCCCTCTCCCTCCCGGCAGCATCACCGCTGGGAAAGCAGCTTAGCAAATCATGCACTATGATAATTGATTGAATTCATCAGTAAATGAAGCAGGAGCCTTGAAATTCAGGGTTCAGAGAGGGAGGAAAAAAAGTCCCCATGCAGTGATTTGTACCAAGCAGCACAGGAGCCATCAGGAAAGGTAACACACCTGGTAAAAATAGTGGGTTTGAGGTTTAAATCAGGAGGGAATAATTTCTTTCCCTTCCAGAAGCTCCTTGGTTGCTCAAGCAGAGAGATGGATCAGATGGGAGTTTTGAAGCACTCTTGAAGGCTTTGGGAAATGAGATGGGGAGGCCAAAAGTGTGATTTATAATAAAAGAAAGGGAAAATGGGCTTGAGCATCCCCAACCAGAGGCTGTAGGGCTGGGATATACCCGGTACAATCCCCAAATGCCTGCTTTTTCATGTGGCCACCCCTGCTCACCCCTCCGATCAATACCTTACAGCTCCCCTGAGGAATATTTGCTGCCAGTATTTGGGGACAGCAGGGCTGCAGGCAGGGAGGTTTTGCAGCTGGGGCAGCTCGGGCTCCCTGGCAAGTGAGGCACCCCCGTGTCTGCGCCCCCGATAAGCTGCAGGGATGCGCTGGTCATCGCGCACGTGTCCGCGCACACGAGCTGCAGGGAGGGGGGGACAAGGTCCCTGTGCAGCTGGTGACAGCGACGCGAGCCCATGGGAAGCATCTCCCGGCCCAGGGACACCGCGTCTCACCCGGCGTCCCCTGAGCCCTCGTTCCCACGAGCCGTTCAGCATCCGTCTCCGTGGCAACACATTTTCCACATCCTCCGATACCTCCTGTCTGCGGCGCCAGCAGCCCCGGGGAACCCTGCGCTGGGCACGGATGGATTTGGGGCAGCACAGAGGCACCTCCAAGCTTGCAGGCATCTCACCTGCCTTCCTGGGCCACCAGCCACCCCATCTGCCAGCGCTCTGCCACGTAGGAGGATTTTCTGCCTCTTTCTCCAGGAAGGGACGTCGCGGAGCCGCGGGCATCCTTGGAGATGCGGCTGCCCAGAAAACCTCTTGCCCAACAAAGTCCCTCAGTATCATCCTTGGAAGATGCTCACGCGCAAAATGACAGAGACCTGCTCTTCCCCTGCGGGGTCACCCATCGGAAAAGCCTCATTTGCTGGGATTCCTGGATACCAGTGGGACTGCAGAGCCCGTTTCAGCCGCGCCACTCACCCGAGATCCCCAGCGGTGCTGGAGGTTGTGCCGTAAGGCCCCGGAGCCGGGAAAACCCCTCCCCGGCACAGCTGGGAACAGCGCTGGGGGCACAGGAAACCTCCATTCATCGGCGCTTGGTCACCAGCCAAGTTGGAGCCAAACCAACCAACTTTTTTCCAACTTCCCAGTAAAATGGAGTTTCCAGGGACCTGTGACGGGTGGAGAAAGTGATTGGCAAGTGGGGCTCAGGAGGATGGCGGCTTCGCCCCCAGCTCCGCAGTGTCTGGGCTCCCGGTGGTGCCGGTTCTGTTGTGCACCAGTACAGGCTGGGAGTTGGGGATGAAGGGTTTTTGGATGCCCACATCAGTAGGTGGTGGGGAAGCTGTGATTTTTGGAGGGAGGTTTAATAGACATCAGAGGGTCACAGGCTCCTAAATCCCTTTCTTTTTTATTTTGGAAATGGGTCTGCAAACACTGTAGAGTTCCCAGGCCTGGCAGGAGGACGTGTCCCTTGTCAAGGGGCCATGTTGTCCCCATGGGGTCACCCCACGGGGCTGTGGTGGTGCCCAAATGTGTTGCAGCACCCAGCGGGGCTGACATGTCAAGGGGTTTCCACCAGAATAAGTTGTCCCCTCTGTGACATGTGTCCACTGTGTCCCCATGGGGTGGTGGCCTCGATGAGGGGCGATGGGGTCAGCCAGCCCAAGGCCAGAGCTCAGCCTGGCACGGCTCCCGGGGCTGGGCCAGGCCGCGGGGCACAGGGATTTAGTTATATAAAAATAATTAAAAAAAACAAAGCAAAACAAACTATCAAGCCCACCAGCATGGGTCTGGTTTTCATTTTGCAGGAACTTTTTGTTACTCTTTTGCATCAGCCCAATTCCTCCAAGTCCAAAACACTTGGTGTGATGTGATGGGTTTCCCTCCACAGCCAGCAGAAATAATCCTTTTCTCCGAAAAATGAGGTTATGCCGGAGGTGGGTCACGTTGGCAAGAAGCAGCGGGAGATGGACCTTGGCTGCCCCCCAAGTCACTGCGCTCGCCCCCGTGCCCCGTGGCGGGTGGCGGGGACGCTGCCGAGGGACATCGCCGCGTGACACCGGCGTGGGGAAGGGACGTCCTGCCAAGAGCCGCGGTCCGGCCGAGCGGGTCCCCAGGAGGGTCTCAGACCCCGCAGGGACGGCGCTGCCTCCCACCCACCCCATCCTTCCTCCTCCTTTCTCTTTTTCCCACTTTCCCCTTGATTCCGCTCTGTGTCCCTCCCTCCCCGCTGGCCCAGCCTCGTCCTTCCCGGCGTGGCCAAGCACCAGAAGGACTTTGCACCCCAAGGCAGCGCTCGCTCCCCACTCCTTCCCGCAAGCCCGGGAGCTGCCGAGGAGAGCGAAAATGCTTTGGTGTTATCTGCGAGGGGAGGCAGGCTCGGTGGGCAGGGTTTGCGCGAAGCCTGCTGGCTTATAAGCAGCCAGCAGCGCAGGCAAAGCCGTCTCGCAAGGCACCAAACGGGTGTCCCCCCCGCGTTTTCCCGTCGCGATGTCCCCGGTGCTGGGGCTGCTGCTGGGGCTGAGCCTGGCGGGTGCCCTTGGCCCCGGGCTGGAGCCCCCCGAGTCCGCCCCCACCGAGGAGGGGGCTGTCCTGTTTGCCAGCGCCTACAACAGCACGGCCGAGCTCGTCCTCTTCGAGAGCGTCTCGGCCAGCTGGGATTACTACACCAACCTGACGGCCGAGAACGCTGCTCTGCAGGTGGGTGGTGGGACGGGGGCGATGCCGCCACGGGGGTGTCCCTGGCAGCGGGCACTGGGGCATGGTGGGGACACTTGGAGGTGTCCCCTTCCTCCTTGCAGGCTCCTTTAGCAGCAGCCAGGGTGGCAAATCAGGGCTGGGACGTGTAGTCCGGGAACAACAGGGTTTTGCATGAAATTTGCCCTCGGAGAGGCGCTGCCTGGAGCCGCAGCCCTGGTCCTGGAGCACAGTCTGGGTTATTTTTAGAGGTGGTTCCCTCCTCCCAGCACCTTCTACTTTCCTTCCCCCTCCTTTCCTGGATGGGGGTCAGGTGTCAAGTGTCCCTGTCCCTCTCCCTGCCCGGTGCCACCACGTCCCCGCGCTGTGCGGTGCCGGAGCCCCACTGCGTCCCAGCACTGGGGCTCTTGCTCTGGGGCAGACGCCAGGAGCCCAAAGTGTGCACAAGCAACAGGGTGGCATTGGGACCGAGGCTGCCACCCCCTGTCCCTGTGTCCCCACCCCAGTTTGGGAAATCAGGCTATGGGGGACTTGCCACGAGCCCAGAGCTCTGGTGGGGAGCGATGCTGCCCGCATCCCGCAGGCGTGTTTGCTGGGGGTTCTGTGTGTTTGGGCTGGGTTTTGTGGGCAGGGAGTTCAAGCAGCCCGGGGGGGCTGCAGGATGGTGTGGGCTGGGGAATCGCAGTCTCCGGACAAGCTGCAGAGTTCTTCCCGGCTCTCGTTGTGCCCAGGGAGCTGCTGGGTACCCGGTGCGGGGGCACAGCCGCGGTGCTGCGTGCAGCTGGGAGGTGTACCTGCCACCCCCTATAGCCTGAGGAGCACGGGTCAGTGAGTCCCACACATCACCCCTGCGCCCCACGGGCTGCCATACAGACCCAAACACCTCCGGATGCCACGGGGCTGCCCTGCGGCAGGAAGGAAACGTGTTTTCCTGCACCCAGGGGGAAGATCAGCGCCGGGGCTGACTGCTGCCAGCTTGGCACAACACCCCAGAGCACCCAAGTGCCCCTTCAGCCGTCTTTCGGCGAGCTGACGCGGTGTCTGGGCACACACCCAGAGGCTGCTGCAGATGTGGTGGTGGGACCAGGGACCCTGGGGCAGAGCAGCAGCATCCCGGCCACCCCAAGTCCAAGGTTAAGCCCCAAAAAGCACCTTGCATGGAGTTTTCCCGAGGGGTGTTTCCAGGCCAGCTCTCACCCTTTTCTGGGTTAATAAATGCCAGAGGATCAGGGCCAGGTGACAAGGCTCCCAAGCCATCCCAGGACACGGAGGGGACCTGTCCTGAGATCGTCCCAGCGATGGGGCAGTGGGGAGTAGTGCGGTGGGATGGGGAGAAAATGAGCCCTAAAGGGTTAACAGCCGGCCAGCACCACCCCAAGGCTGAATTGTGGGGACGTGGAGAAGTCCTGGGTCAGGCAAACCCCGCACAGGTCTGTGACACAGGAGGAGCTGAGCCAAGGACAACAGGGTGTGGGCTGCTCCAGGACCTGCCACCAAAGGTGGCCACAGGACAAAGTGACGGGGGGCAGGAGGCTGAAGGCAGCGGCCCCTGGTCACACAGGGACGGACAGAGGGATGGACAGGGAACTCAGCTGTGGGAGGGGGAGATGAAGCATCTCCTGCAAGCTGGGGCTGTGAGCAAGAGGCGCTTGGGGTTCAGGAGCTGCTCGTGGGTGCGGGATGTCTCTGGGCGCCCGGGGCAGCCCCAGTGCCCTGGGTCACATCCTGCTGCACCTTCCCTGTGCAACCAGGAGCAGGGAGGGACTGGGTGGGGTCCCTGAGCCTCCCAAAGGAGCACAGGCCCAGAGAGAGCTCCAGACTGGGGGGTGAAGGGCCAGGCTGGCGGGCACGGCCGTGGTGAGGGCATCTCGGGCAGCGCCACGGGCCCCGGCTCGCTCCGCCAGAGCTGTCAGGAGAGTTTAGGGCACGATCCGCCTGACCAAACACAGGCGCCTGTTCAAGGAGAAGACAAAACACAGCTGGACTCTGCTTCCTACAACCGCCCAGCTCCACGGCGACAGCTGGAAGGGGGTAACGACACCCCCCGTTTCGTGGGGTGATGCAGAAGCATCTTGCTCTAGTTCAGGGTGTCCGTGGGGCTGGCACATCCCATCACATTCATTGGTACCCCAGTGATGCTGTGGGTGCTGGGACATCCAACAGAGGTGGTGGGTGCAGCCAGGGTCACCCAGTACTTTTGGCATCTCCACCCCCATGACCCCCGCACGTGGGTGCTGTCCTGGGCAGCCCCCAACCCTGCCGCACCGTAACTCCCTTCCAGCCGAGGGAATGTGAAGATTAAAATAAAACAAACCAGGCTTGCTGGAGCCAGGCTAAAAATGCCATGAATATCAGCTAATGAGCTCCATAAATCACGCTGGGAGGGCACACGGGCAGTGAACAGGCGCTCTGCACCTTCTCACTCCATCTTGAGCCTTGTCCCTCTGGAAAGATCAGCGTTTCGCAAAAATACAGCTGACGCTGGCTGGGCTGGGATGTGACCCCCAGCAATGCACCCTGTCCCAAAATCATGGCCATCAGCTGCGGCTCCAGCTGCCTAAATAACCCCCCATGGTGCGGGCAGCTCCCGATCGCCCCACGGCCCTGGGAAGGGAGGTGGGGGTTGGCAGGAGATGGGTGACAGTGAGAGACCCAAAACTGGGGGCAAATGGGTGCCCCTCTGCACGGTGAGACCCAGACATGGCGCTCACAGGGCACAGGCTGCGGAGAGCCGGAGGAGACATGTCTCGAGCTGGCAAGGAGGTGTAGGAAGGAGAAAAGTGAATGTGACATCTTTGCAGTTTCCCTTTGGGCTTCTACAAAGGTGAGAAATAGCTGGAATAGGAATTAAATGAAGCTAGAATGCAGAGATCCTCCTGAAACTGAGGTTTGGAAGCTGCCAGAGCCAGCTCAGGAGCACCTGGACAACCTGCCCGTGTGGGGTGGACACCCTGTCCCCATATCCCCACCCCATCTGGGCCACAACACCCCGGAGCTGCTTCCAAAACATCTTCAGAGGCGCCTTGGCGGGTGCTCGGCGGGAGCGCCGCCCGCGAGCGGGGCTGCCACATCGGCTGGAGGGTCACGTCTCTGTCTATGAATGTCACGGGTCGTGGACAGCCCTGTCTGCCACCTCGCATCCTGTCCCCTCTGGCTCCTGCAAGCCCTGGTGGCTCCGAATTTGTCCCCCAAACCATCACCTGCGTGCTGACGTGTCCTGAGTCCCCGTGTCCCCTCTCACCGCGCAGGTCCAGGCATCACTGGAGGAGCAAAACTTCACGGAGCTGTGGGGGAAGAAAGCCAAGGAGCTCTATGGCAACATCTGGAGCAACTTCAGTGACCTGCAGCTGAGGAAAATCATCGGCTCTATCCAGACCCTGGGACCCTCCAACCTGCCCCTGGAGAAGAGAGAGCAGGTGGGTGAGGTGCTGGCCATGGCTGGGTGCTGCAAAGTTCCTTACAGGGATTTTTCCCAATAATCTGTTGCTGACCCATTGTCCCTCCATTGCATTTTGGGGGTGTCTCTCTCTGGCTTTTGCACAGGGAAGATGGTGATGGAGAGGGGAGATGGGGTGGTATATCCAGCTGGCCCCACCATCCAGCCCTAAGCTTATCTTGGAGCTATCCAAGTGGGAACCGGAGATTTCCTGCTTACACAGAGTGGCCTTGGGCGTCACCTGGAGAGAAGCCAGGCTGTGCCCATGGCTGGGGGCCAGCTGGCTCGACCCCATGGCCCGGGGCTCCTGAAAAGTGGGGCTGCTGCAGCCACCCCCGTTCCGAGCCGTCCCTGCCAGCCTGGGGATGTGCCTTGGTGACACAGCTCCGCACGAGGGACACCAGCACATCCTGAGCTTTCAGGACCATTTACCTAAATGTGACTTGATTTCAGTTTCTGTGCATGAAAAGATTGCCCAGGCTGAGGCTGATGGCCACTTGCCTCCACACAAGCGCAGGAACGTTGGCGCTGTCATCCCCCACGGCCTTCCCCACCGAAACCCCAGCAAAGCCGGGTGATACAATCCTTTCCGGAGAAACGTCGGCCCTGGTTCCTTCCAGGAAACCCATCCCTACCCTCTCCCACATAACACAGCATCACGTCTCCTCCCCGCACATCATCCACATTTCGCCTGTCCCCAGCAGCTCCATCCTGTCCCCATCCCCTCCAACCAGAGCGGAGGGATGGAAGCAGAGAGAGGGACGGAGCGGAGGAATTTCCTTCCCTGGGAATGGGCTCCCCGGGCAGGTTCCAGGAAACCTCCTGTTGCTATTGTTTGCTGTTGTTGAAGTTCACAGAAATAAATCCCCCTCCTCCTCCTGCTTTGCTTTTTTTTTTTAACCCACTTAGATAAACAGGCTGTGCCGCAGCCCCGCTGACAAAGAGCTTTATAAATAGCCCCGCTCTGGGACAGCACGAGCGCTCACGACACGCTGGAGGGGGGTTCGGCAAGCGGCTGTGTACGCCTTGTCTGTCCCCAAGAGCCTCTCTGCTCCCAGCGTGTGAAGGGTGCAAAAACCGTGGGTGATAACACGCTTATCTCACCAAAAACGTGCTGTGTAAACATAGCGATCCTCCTCCACATCCCTTCAGACACGCACTCCGGCGCTGGGAAGGCTGTAGATCCCTCCCGAAGGGCCATTCCCGTCACCTTCCAGCCCCAACGCCTTTTCCTTTCCTGCAGTACAACACCATCCTGAGCGACATGGACAAAATCTACTCCACGGCCAAGGTGTGCTTGTCCAATGGGACCTGCTGGGACCTGGAGCCAGGTATGGTCCTCGTCCCTCTGCTCCCCATGGCCATGGGTTTGTCCTGGTCCCCACCAGCAGGTTGGAGTTGGCAAATTGTACCCATGTTTATTAAAGTTGTTCTGAGGCAAGGATGGATATTCAGGTTTGGCATGAGGTTGGTGGCAACTCTGCAAAGATACTGCGGGATCATGGAATTACGGAACAGTTTAGGTTGAAGGGACGTTCCCAGCTCCCCTAGTGCCCCCCCTGCCATGAGCAGGGACATCTTCACCAGCTTAGGGTGCTCAGAGCCCCGTCCAGCCTGGCCTGGGATGTCTCCAGGGATGGTTCAGCCACCACCTCTCTGGGCAACCCCCTGTCCTGCCCCTCGCTCATGTCCTCCTTGTCCCTCAGACATCTCGGACATCATGGCCACCTCCCGCAGCTACAAGAAGCTGCTCTACGCCTGGGAGGGGTGGCACAACGCCGCAGGCAACCCGCTGCGAGCCAAGTACGAGGAGTTCGTGAAGCTGAGCAATGAGGCCTATCAGATGGACGGTATGGGCAGGATGGGGTGGTCAAGGATCAGGGGTGGTAAATGGGGTTGAGACAATGGGGTGGCCTGTTGCTCTCCCCAACTTGCATGCAGCAGGCACCCAACTTCTGTTTCCCAGTGCCAACAATTTGGGAAAGGGACAGAAATCCTACTGCTGTCCCCCAGTCCCAGCTCTTGGTGCTGGGTTGGGGGCAGCCCCTGAGGGTGGGAGCCAGGGGTCATCACAGCCTCCCTGGCAGGATTCGAGGACACGGGCAGCTATTGGCGCTCCTGGTACGACTCACCCACCTTCGAGGATGACCTGGAGCATCTCTACAACCAGCTGGAGCCGCTCTACCTCAACCTGCACGCCTTCGTGCGGAGGAAGCTGTACGAACGCTACGGCCCCAAATACATCAACCTGAAGGGTCCCATCCCTGCTCATCTCCTGGGTAAGAGGACAGACCACCCAGCCTGTGCCCAGGGATGCTGGTGGGGCCAAAGAATCACATGCAGGGCCATAGTGGGACAGGGCTGGCCCAATTCTTACAGTGTCTCTCTTCCTCCTGACCTACCACCAGCTCTTCTCCAGCTCTTTTATCTTCTCAGGCAACATGTGGGCTCAGCAGTGGAACAATATCTATGACCTGATGATCCCATACCCTGACAAGCCCAACCTCGATGTCACGAGCACCATGGTGCAGCAGGTGATGGGCTGAGGAACTCACTGGTGGCAGTTGGGGGGACAAAAACCAGGGTGTTAGCCAAATCTTGTTTGTAACCCTGACCCTATGGGAGTGGTTTCTCATACCTCATACCCCATGGTGCTGGGAGAGCATCAGAGGTGATGTCCAGCATGTGGACAGCCCCTTCCTCAGCCGTAACCTCCTGCCTGCTGCCCATCAGGGCTGGAACGCCACCCACATGTTCCGGGTCTCGGAGGAGTTCTTCACCTCCCTGGGGTTGCTGGAGATGCCCCCTGAGTTTTGGGAGAAGTCCATGCTGGAGAAGCCAACGGATGGGCGGGAGGTGGTTTGTCACGCCTCGGCCTGGGACTTCTACAACCGCAAGGACTTCAGGTGCGGGGGGGCATGTAGGGGCCCCAGGGCTACCGGGTGAGACCCTCCTCCATCCCCCTTGGGGGTCACCATTTTGGCCACTCCAAGCCTGGTTGTGTGGCCCAATCTGCCACCTTCTTGAGTAAGGTCTTAGGGCACCATGCTGTCCTGCTTTCCCCTCCACTGGGTCTTTCACTTCCCCATGGGGTGCTGCCACCCTCTCAGGGACCATGGAGGGTCCTTCCCAGGCAGCTGAGGTTCCTCACCCAGCTCAGATGATGCTCTGTTTTCACTTGTCAGGATCAAGCAGTGCACAACGGTGACCATGGAGCAGCTGTTCACGGTGCACCACGAGATGGGCCATGTCGAGTACTACCTGCAGTACAAGGACCAGCCGGTCTCCTTCCGCAGCGGGGCCAACCCTGGCTTCCACGAGGCCATCGGCGATGTCATGTCCCTGTCTGTCTCCACACCCAGCCACCTCCAGAAAATTGGTCTCCTCAGCAGTGCCACTGAGGACACAGGTATGGCCACTGCCCTGGGGAGCTGGGTGGCCTGGAGGGCTCAGGCACTGCCCATGGCACCAGGAAGGGTTTGGGACATGCAGAGAGGGCTACAGTCTGGTAACACAGCCCAGAGAAGACAAGACCCTGTGGCTGGTTGTGTGCCTTTCACCCATGCTTGGTTCCATGTACAAACCATTCTTGTTTCCATGGGTCCATGCACAACCTCTTCTTGGCTCCATGGGTTCATGTAGGATCCACCTTGTCTCCATGGGTCCACGCACAACCTGATCTTGGCTCCACGGATCCATGTAGGATCCTTCATGACTCCATCTTTTTCACCCCCAAGGGCAGGAGAGATGTTCTTCAGAGCTTGTCTGTGCCCTTTCCTTCTCCATCAGAGCCCCAGACTTGAAAACAGCAGCTTGGTGCCTGATCGGCTTTGACCTTTCAGGCGTTGTCCCCCTCCCTTGCCAAGAAACATCCACCCCAGGAGCTCCCGGTGCAGCTCTGTGGAGGTGGCACGAGGACAGGGAGCGGGTGACATGTCTGCCTGCCAGCCAGCACAGCGGAGGAGGACTTGTCACTGCAGGGCACTGCCCGGCTTGGCAAGAGTCTCTCCCCCTCGCAATGTCTCTCAGCCAACATGTCAAAGCAGACGGCAGCAGAGGAAAACAAGCGCTCGTAGACTCCTGCCGCAAGCGTCTGCTCTGCGGAGGAGGAACAGTCCCGGGATCCTCCTGCCTTGTCATTAAATATGTTTCATGACGGGGAAGCCGTGGCAGCAGCCAAGGGCTTTGGGCCGATGCTGCATAAACACCATGGAGCAGATGGTCCCGGCCTCAAGGCATCGCTACCAGACTAACCCATCTGGAGCTGTGGGGTCAGAGAAGGGTTGGCAGCACTGCCCTGAGGGACTGTTGGCTGCCATCACCATGATGGCATGGCTGCCAACCCTTCTCTGACCCCACAGCTCCAGATGGGTCTCCAGCAGGTTGTTTTCCAACCTTTCTTGCCCAGATCTCCTTGTGGTGAAGGAAAAAGCAGATGCCATTATCTCCTGTGCTTTCTATGATATGGTGGTGACTGTCCCAACGTTGACCCCAACTCTTGGTCCAAGCCAACAGAACCTTTGCAGTGGTGTGACAGCTGTGCACACCAAAGCCCCTTCACCTTGAGTCCCCCAGGGTGAATGTGTGAAGAAGGAACCATTAGACTTGTGCTCACTAGAGACCTTCTCACTCTGATAGCCAAAGGGACACCACAATTGTCACTCCTGTTGTCCCTACTCTGTAGAAGGGTGCGTGTTGCCCCAAGCAGGAACTGTATCTAGAAGAACCTCCTGTGCCCTGTTGAAATGTTGTCCCCATTTCTCATCCAGAAACCATCTGCTCACCTTCTTGCCCACAAAAAGTCTGGTGACCATAGTGCTGGCCAGCCAGATTTCTTCCCAACCTGGTTCAGGCTCTGTTTCATGCAGAGAGCAACATCAACTACCTGCTGAAGATGGCCTTGGAGAAGATCGCCTTCCTGCCCTTCGGCTACCTCATCGACCAGTGGCGCTGGAACGTGTTCAATGGCCGCACGCCCCCCAGCCGCTACAACTACGACTGGTGGTATCTGAGGTAGGGTCAGCGGGGGTGGATGGGGGTGTGGAAGCTGGGGGTGTGCGAGGAAGGAAGGCAGGAAAGAAGAAAGAGAGGAAAAAAGGGAAAAAGTAGCCATGGAGGTGGTTGGAGAATGATGGATAGATGGGGAGGTGGGATGGAGGGATAGATGGATGGATGAGTAGGTGGATGGAATGATGGATGAAAATACATGGAAGCACACTCTAATAGTGTAGATTTCTTCCCTTCCCATTCCCTGCCTTGGTTCATCTGCCTCTCTCTTTCCAGCTCACACTCTTGTTCTATGTTGTCTGCAGAACCAAATACCAGGGTATCTGCCCTCCAGTTTCGAGGAACGAAAGTAACTTTGACCCTGGAGCAAAGTACCACATCCCTGGGAACACCCCTTACATCAGGTAGAGGAGCTGCTGGCAAGGGGACGGGGTCTTGGGGAGCAGGTGGAGTTGGGGCTCAGCTCTATGGGCAAGGGAGTGGGATGCGCCACTCATGCTCAAGACACAGACTATCCAACACTTGGGACCACAAATAGTGGGGAGCGACATGTGGCCAGGTGCCTTCTCCCCACCCTAGGACTTTTCTGCTTCCCTCAGTCCCCAGCGCTTACCTTCATGGGCTTCCTCGGCAGGTACTTTGTGAGCTTCATCCTCCAGTTCCAGTTCCACAAGGCGCTGTGCCAGGCAGCCAACCACAGCGGCCCCCTGCACACCTGTGACATCTACACGTCCAAAGAAGCTGGAGACAAACTCAGGTGGGGACAGAGGAGGGTCGGGACAATCGCCACGGGCAGATGTGTGTGTGGAAGCTGATGGTGTGCAAAGGAACGAAAGAAGAAAGGAAGGAAGGAAAAGTGTCTGTGGAGATGGCTGGAAAAATAGCTTTGCAGATGGATGGATGGATGGATGGAAATACATGGAAGCACTGGGGTGGGGTGAGTGGTCCTCACCAGAGCACTGCTATTGTCCCTGTCATGAGCCCCCACCCAGACAAGAGGTCACTAAAGCACGTTTGGTTCCTGTTACCTCCCTGGGTGTGAACAACTGCATGAGTATGTCATGGGGAGCCCTCATTCCCATATGCAGGACAGATGAGGGGCTTCAGAGGCAGCTCCCAGCTTCATGTCCCACTCAGGAATAAATCTCCAACCCTTGTGATGCTGAGATACCATCACCACCTTTCTCCCATCCATCCCCTGGCCTCATGCTGGCTCTTGCTGTCCCACTCCTCTGCAGGGAGGTGTTGAAAGCTGGGTCTTCCAAGTCATGGCAGGAAATCCTCTTCAACCTCACCGGCACGGACAAGATGGATGCTGGGGCCCTCCTGGAATACTTCAGCCCTGTCACCCAGTGGCTTCAGGAGCAGAATAACAAGACCAATGAGGTGCTGGGCTGGCCTGAGTTCGACTGGCGTCCCCCTATCCCTGAAGGCTACCCCGAAGGCATCGGTAAGGCTGCAGCTCCATTCTGGCTCTGGGGACGGGCAGGAAGAGGTGTCCCAAGGGACATCACTAACCCTGAGGTGGGACAGTGTTGGGGGAGGTCTCTGCTGTGGGTGGTGGAGGTCACCATGCCAGCAAAGAGAAATAACCATCTCCACACGCTGTCCTGCAGGGTGCCATCAGCCACCCTCTTGACATACCATTGTCAGAAGCCATGGCCCTGTTGCTGCAGCGATGCCATCAGTCATGGTGTGACAGGTCGTCTGTTTTCAGCGGCATCCTTTCTGCCCAAGTGGGAGGGTCTAGGGCATGCAGCATGGCCCGCTGTCCCATCCCCTGTCCAATAGAGCACCCCAGCAGTGCCCCTCTGCCCCCATTTCTTGGCTCAACCCACTCCCCAGTTGTCATATCCTTCAATAGACCTGCAGTTCCAGGAAAAGCTCAGCTGTGGCTTCATGGGGTGGTGCTCTTGCAAAGAGAAGGACTCTGCTGACTCCCTTTCTCTTCCCCTGTTTATCTCCTCCTCTAGACAAAATAGCAGATGAAGCACAAGCTAAAGAGTTCTTGGCCGAGTACAACAGCACAGCTGAGGTGGTGTGGAACGCCTACACTGAGGCATCCTGGGCCTACAACACCAACATCACCGACTACAACAAAGAGATCATGGTATGGGAATGACCCTGGGGCTGTGTGGGGAGAAATGACAGCCAAGGCAGGCATCTGGTACATTTCAGATGAGCTCTGGAAACCAGGGCAGCCTCTGCCCTTGCCCTAGCCAAGGAGTAACCCCCTCACCTAGGAGGTGCCTCTTCCATGAAAACCCTCATCATGAGATACCCACAGGGGTGGCCACGGGGAGGTTGTCAGACATGGCATACCAGGTGGTGCTTCTAGTGATGGCCTGTGTCTCAGGGATCTCCCTGAAGTAACTCCTCTCTGTCCCCTCCTGCACTTGCAGCTGGAGAAGAACTTGGCCATGTCCAAGCACACCCTGGAGTATGGCATGAGGGCCAGGGAGTTCGACACCTCCGACTTCCAGGACCAAAGTGTCACACGCATCCTCAACAAGCTGAGTGTCATTGAGAGGGCAGCCCTGCCTGAGGATGAGCTGAAGGAGGTGAGCTGCAAGGGGACAGAGCCAGGGATGGGGTGTCCCTTGCCTCTGCCCTGTGTGGAGACACAGGCTTCTCCCAGCTTTTGGGAAATCACACCCCCTGTCCTTGAACAAGGTGAGAGTTTGGTAACTTCTACACGAAACCAAGATCCTTGTCTCCAGGGTTTTCCACTCCAAGGTTGCCTGTCCCAGGCTTCAGAGGGGCCTGGTTGCTTGGGTGGCAATGGCACTTTGCTTGCTGGCCCCAGTGCCTCCTGTATGGACATCACTTTGCCTCCATTTGGGGTCACACTTGGCCTTGGAAGGGACCAGAGGAAAACCCCTGGGGACATCTCAATAGGCTGTGACCTTCCCCAAGGGCAGGACCAAGGATAACCAGCTCATGTGGCCTGATTTTCTTTGCAGTACAACACCCTCCTCTCAGACATGGAGACCACATACAGCGTAGCCAAGGTCTGCAGAGAGAACAATATCTGTCACCCCCTGGATCCTGGTAAGATCTGTGAGGATGTCCAGCAAGTCACCTGCAACAGGCCCAGAAAGGAGGGATTTTTTAATAGGGACATGGAGAAAGGTCATGAAGGGGCCTTCCCACCTTCTCTGTGATGGCCCCTGAGCAACACGTTGGGTCTAGCACCATTACATCAGTCCAGCCCATCCAACAGCATCACTTTGGCTTCATTGCTCTCTCTTCAGACCTCACAGACATCATGGCCACCTCACGGGACTATGATGAGCTTCTCTTTGCCTGGAAGGGCTGGCGGGATGCTTCTGGGAAGAAGATCAAGAACAGCTACAAGCGATACGTAGAACTGAGCAACAAGGCAGCCGTGCTCAATGGTCAGTGCTCCACACCCCTAGAGACACACTATGGTCTTAACAACCTCTGAGCAGAGGATTGGGCTGATTGCCCAACTCAAGGCCAAAATATCGAGGGTGTGGAGGTCCCACCAACTCCCATAAGATCCACTGTCTCGTGGATGTGGAGGGACCTAGGGTGGCTGAGCAGCAAGACAGACTCTTGCCCAAGAAAGAGTGTCTAACAGCTTCTGTTCTTTCTCTGCCACAGGCTACGCAGACAACGGGGCCTATTGGAGATCCGTGTATGAGACCTCCACCTTCGAGGAAGATCTGGAGAGGTTGTACCTGCAGCTGCAGCCCCTGTACCTCAACCTGCATGCCTACGTACGCCGAGCCCTATACAAAAAGTATGGTGCAGAGCACATAAACCTCAAGGGTCCCATCCCTGCTCACCTGCTAGGTAAGGGCTTTGCTAGGCCCTCGAGCAGAACCGTGTCTCCCACCAGGCACAGCTGGCTCCAAGTCATGCCAAGAGTTGAGGTTGGTCTCTGTTCAGCTCTGGCCAAAGGGCCGAGGCCCCAGGAGAAGAGTCTGGAGAAGCCAGTCTGCCCCAGCATGACTTGACCGCTCCTGCATGGACAGGGTCCTGCTCATGTCACCCTTGTGCAGGCAGGGACCAGGCAGGGTGATCCTCTTCATGCAGGCGTCAGGAGTAACTGGTTGACTTTGCTCTTCTCTCCATCTCCCTCCTGCCATGCCATTGTCTTCCTGTCCTTCCCAGGCAACATGTGGGCCCAGTCATGGTCCAGCATTTTTGACCTGGTGATACCTTTCCCGGATGCCACCAAGGTGGATGCCACCCCAGCCATGAAACAACAGGTCAGTGCTTCTCCAGGTTGCTCAGGACACAGCACCCTTTGGTCATTGCCATCATCTGCATTGCCAAATGCTCCGGTGCTGCCAAAAGCCTCCATGGCTCATCTGTATTCTCTCCCCACCTGGATATTCCAAGGGCTGGATCCAGCTCTAGATGCCCCCAAAGATCTCCCCTGCCCAAAGGAACAAGGCTGGCACTGGCCTTCCATCCTTCCCCGCCCCAGCATCCCGCGTTGGCCCTCACCAGGTCCTCTGTCTGCTCTGTCCCCAGGGCTGGACACCCAGGATGATGTTTGAAGAGTCAGACCGTTTCTTTACCTCTCTGGGCCTCATCCCCATGCCGCAAGAGTTCTGGGACAAGTCCATGATCGAGAAGCCAGCAGATGGGCGGGAGGTGGTGTGTCACGCCTCAGCCTGGGACTTCTACAACCGCAAGGACTTCAGGTGCCCGTGGGGAGCAAGTGGTGGCCCCAGCTGACATGGTGCTGGGGCAGACAGCAGTGTCTTTGTAGCAAAAGGGCATGTGGCCCAATGTCACCACAATGTCTCTTGCCCTGTGGCTGTGGCAGCCCCACTATGGCATTGCCACTGGTACCCAAAATGCAAGTATTGCTGGCAGGAGATCTCATGGTGGAGGGAGGGCAATCAATGCTTTCCCTGCCATGAAGAATGGAAAAGCTGGTGAACAGGGACAGGGAACAGGCTAGGACAGCAGGAGATGCAGGAGGAAACAGAAACACTGATCCAACGAAAAAGGACCAGTCCAGCCTGACATCAGGGGACACAAGGAAAGAGAGGTCAAAGGGAAAAATAGCTCAAGGGGCTGTGGTTGTTCTTGGAGATTTGCACCCCAGCATTGCCCTCACTTCTCCTGTCCCGCATGTCCAGGATCAAGCAGTGCACCGTGGTGAACATGGATGACCTAATCACGGTGCACCATGAGATGGGTCACGTCCAGTACTTCCTGCAGTACATGGACCAGCCCATCTCATTCCGTGACGGAGCCAACCCTGGCTTCCATGAGGCCGTTGGGGATGTCATAGCCTTGTCTGTTTCTACCCCCAAACACCTGCACAGCATCAATCTGCTGGACCAAGTCATGGAAAACCAAGGTGAGCTGGCAGGGGAGCACCACACAAAGGTGAGGGGGCTGCTGGGGACAGCTGGAAATGCTGAGGGTCAGGATGGGCTGGGCAGGGTGGAAGGGATCAGGGACATAAACCTGATGGGGACACCCTGCCCTTGGGCAGAATGACCCATCTGGGGTGGAGAGGTGGGTACAGCCTTGCTCACACCCCCCCACCCTGTCCAGAAAGTGACATTAACTACCTGATGAGTGTCGCCCTGGACAAAATTGCCTTCCTGCCCTTTGGGTACCTCATGGACCAGTGGCGCTGGAAGGTGTTTGATGGACGGATCAAGGAGGATGAGTACAACCAGCAGTGGTGGAATCTCAGGTGTGCTTGAATTCAGACCCCACTTTGGTGCAAGGGCCATTGTCCCACTGTTTTCTCCCATGGTCCAGCTGGCCGTAATGGGACTCAATGGGATATCCAACCCCTCACTCCGTTCTCACACCCCTGCTGTGTCCCATCCCACCTCACCCCACCTTCTCCTCCCCATGCTGAGCTAACTCTCCCTCTCTGGCCCAGGATGAAGTACCAGGGCCTGTGCCCACCAACACCAAGGTCTGAAGATGACTTTGACCCCGGGGCAAAGTTTCACATCCCCGCCAACGTCCCCTACATCAGGTGAGCACACAGGGCTGGGGCAGGAGGAACACCGCGTGGACGCAGAAGCAGGATCTGCAGTTCAGATGTCAGCAAGGGCACCTTGTTTCACGGCTGGTGGGATACTGGGTTGTTCTGAGGGTGTCTGGCAGCTCCAGGGACCCCCGCAGAACCTCAGAGAGGAAGGATTTGGGTGAATTTCTCCCTGTCTGAGGAGGATGGGCTCATGCACCCAGGCAGCCATAAAACTCATGTTAAAGGAGAAAAGCCATCAGCAGGTTGGACTGAGTTGATTCAGGTGCAGCTCCAAAGCAGGTGGTGCTACTCCAGACTGAGAAGATACAACCAGGGGACAAGGGGGACCACATCATCCCTTGCACAGCCACAAGCAGAGTCAATTCCCATGTTCTCACCCCTCTCCACTCCCCACCAGGTACTTCGTCAGCTTCGTGATCCAGTTCCAGTTCCACCAGGCGCTCTGTGCGGCAGCTGGGCACACGGGTCCCCTGCACACGTGTGACATCTACCAGTCCAAGGAGGCTGGGAAGCTCTTGGGGTAGGTGTGTGGGCAAGATACATATGTCCCCAAATACCTTCAAGCCATCCCAGCAAGACAGGAGGTACCACGGCCCCTGGTCATGCATCCCCTCCCTACCCTGGTGTGGGATGCTCTGGTCCCCGGTTCTGGGGTGCAGGCAGGGGGGACCTCTTGGAAGGGGCACCTTGGGCTGGGTGCTGGGGCTGTGATTGCGAAAGCTGCCGCTAGATGGTAGCTGGAACCCTGGCAGGGGGAAGGCTCCCTCCCTCCTCCTCCTCCTCCTCCTCTGCAGCCCCCAGTTCCTTAGGGAAAACAACCCCCTTGCTTCAAGAAAAGCTCCTGCAAAATTAACCCTTTCACCCAAGAACTTCTCTGCATCAGGCTGGGTTCACTGAAGGGCTTTAAACCATGGAAACTCCCCCTTTACCCCAAGCAAAACTTCCCTCCCTGTGCTCTGGGGTCACCGACTGTACCCAGGGGTGCTGACATCAAAAGCCCCAAGCCCTGGGGAAAAGGGAAGGGCTGGTGGCCGAGAGGGTGACGGGGAACTCACTGGAGCCAATTTCTCCCTCCACAGGGAGGCCCTGAAGCTGGGTTTCAGCAAACCGTGGCCCGAAGCCATGGAGCTCATCACGGGGCAGCCCAACATGTCAGCTGATGCCCTGCTGAGCTACTTTGAGCCACTCACGACATGGCTGGTGGAGGAGAACGAGAAGAACGGGGAGGTCCTGGGCTGGCCTGAGTACAGCTGGACTCCTTACGCAGGTACAAAGAGCTCAGCCAGGCACAGCAGGTCCATGGTGGGGCTGATCTAAGCCCTCACCACGGCCAGGACGGGGCACGTGGGAGAGATGGAGCTGTCTTGATGCTCCTTGGCCACCCAAAAACCACAAGGTGTTTGGATGCTTCCCCCTGATTTCCCATGGAGCTGGGTCTAAAGGGGACACAGCACCCCAGAGACCAGCAAAGGGAGAGCTGGTGACCCAGCACATCCCAACCCAGAGCCACCGGTGCCAACCATGTCCCTTATTTCTCCATTTTCCAGCCCAAGCCGGCTCCGTCCGAACCGATTTCCTGGGCATGTCCCTGGCCAGCAATCAAGCCACGGCGGGCGGCTGGGTCCTGCTTGCCCTGGCACTCGTCTTCCTGATCACCACCATCTTCTTGGGCGTCAAGTTCTTCTTAGCCAGGAGAAAGGCCTTCAAGTCCAGCTCAGAAATGGAACTGAAATAAGGCAACAAGGGAGCATGGACAGGGTGCAAGCATGGGCATTGGGGCAGGCTGGCAGCGATGCCATGGGCACACTTGCCAACGAAGCCACGGGTTTCCACAGCCCAAGACTCCTCTCTCCAATCAGGTCAGACGTTTTTTTCTCCACTATGCAAGAGCCAAAGCAGAAAAGAGCTATTTATTTGTCAACGTCTGCATCTGAGGAAGAGAAATTCAGGCACCGGCGGGCACGGAGCCGTCACGGGCTGCCCCTGCACCAGGGCTGAGAGCTGCTCCAGCCTGGGCACCCACCAGCCATCTCCAACCTGTGGGCAGAGCCACAGGGACTCCAAGTGACAGAGGCAGTCTGGGGAGGGACGGAGCACACTCCAGCGCTGGTTTGCCCACTGCCGGGCTGCACGCTTGCATGGATGAAAAATAAACCCGTGTCTTGTCACCCCCAGAGCAGCAGCTCAGAACCTTCTTGCGGGTGGGCTCGGATCTCAATGGGATGGAGCTGCCACCCCAACCACAAGCCCCTGGGGACCAACCTGGCTTTGGGGTGACACAGCTGCAGGACCCAACCTCCCCCATCCTCACCACGATGGCTCAGCATGCCCATCGCCCCTAAACCGCAGCTCCCATTACAGCTGGCAGCTTGCGGAGCACATGCCTAAAGAAGGGGCTAAATTGGGGCCAGAAATCCCTAAAGTCCAGACTCAAATTGTTCAAAGCGCTGGAGGGTCACCAAGCCCAAGCTCAGACAGGGCTGGAGCTCGCGGCTGCTGTGGAATGACATTTATGTAAGAGCCGGGGGGGCTCAGAGGTCAGCGATCGCCTCCAGCTCCTGATTATCTTGGGATCAGCCACGCTTGAGGCTTTCCCCCCCTCCTCCTCCCCATCTTTCTTCTCCTTCGGTAAATAAAACTTCCTATTTGTTCTGCCGTGATTAGGTGCAAAACTAATCCCAGGCTGGGGATAATTGCAGCCTTACAGAGCTGGGATCTGCTGCAGCCCGGAGGAGCAGGGGAAATGAGGGGATCGGGGATCCACCAGTCCCCCTCCCATCCAATGACCTCTGCCCTTGCTCATGGGGAAACTGAGGCCCGGGAGAGAACCCTCGCAGCCGGGAGAGGCGCAGAAGGCAGGTGCCTGTCCACCCACGCTCTGGCTCTTGTTGGCTTTCAATCCTCCTCCCATGGCAGCACGGCCGCGGGGGGGCGAAACCCCGACCGCTCGTCTCCCCGCAGCCGCCCGCGCTCACCCCGCGCTCTTCCCATGGCCAAGCCCTGATGCGTCTGCTTTATATCCCGGCACACCGGGCACTGTCCGCTCCCCCCTCCCCGCAGCGCGGTGCTTGCACAGCACAGACCTGGCACGGTGAGAGCTGGGGCTGCAGCCAAGTGTATTTTCGGGCTGGGAAGCAGTGGTGCAGGTGTGCTCCATCCAGTTCAGCTCCTCACCGGGAAGTTTTGAGCCCCACGGCTCCTTTCTGCCCCTCTGCTGAAGGAACAGAGGTCTCTAAGATCATCAACCTCTAGAAGTTTCATGAAAATTGCTTTCTGGAGGAAGAAAAATATATCCACGCTGAACACTCACTCAGGGGCAGCAACACAAGCTCAGCCCTAACTAGACACCAGAGAATCCACTTAGAACCTGACCGTCTCCTAGAATCCTGTTTTTCCTGGAACCGCTGCCCAGGGCAGTGGTGGAGTCACCACCCCCGGAGGGTTGGACAGACGGAGATGGGGTTCTCAGGACTGAGAACCTCAGAATGGGTTATGGTTGGACTCGATGAGCTTGAGCACAGAGCTGTGGTCTCCTGGCCAAACATAGAGAGACAGCCCAAGCCCACAGCCCATCCAGAAGGCAGAACGGGAGAGCTGGTTACCTTCAACAGCGGTCCAAGGTCTGCGCAGCAGAGAGGACAGACACCAGGTCACCTCCAGCACAGCTCCAGGGTCCCACTGAGGAGCTGGGGCAGGACACAGGGTCACACCCAACCCAGGGAGGGGCTGAGAGCCCCACCTTGACCTTAAATGGAGCTGCTGGGGGGAGCAGGTGCAGCTTTTCAGGGCAACGAGGGCCTGCCGGTGCCGCGGGGCTCTGCCGGTGCCGCGGGGCTCTGCCGAGCTGGCAGCGCTGTACGAGGTACCTTCAAACAGAGGATGATTTCCCCTTCCCCGCTGCGATAACATCTGGAGAGGTTTTGCTGCCTTCTGGCTCCTGCATCATGCTTGCTGCTGAAATTAGGAGGCTTAGCAAAACTATTCCCCAAGGAGAAAAAACAGAGGAAAAAAAAAAAAAAAAAGGAAAAGAGCAGAAGAGGAGATTCCTCCTCAACGCACAGAACGCCTGGACGGGGAGCTGGGGAAGCAGCAGGTACCCCAGGCTGGTGGGGGCTGCCCTGCCCCACCCTGCCCGTGCATAAGGCTCCTGGAGAGGAGAATTGCTTTACAATCACACCAGTTTAACGCAAGAAACACCCTGGGTTCCCTCCACCAACCTGGGGACCCTTTGGCATTGCAGACCCCCCTTTCTGTTTTTTTAGGTTCCATTTTTTTAGGTTTCCCTATATTTTTAGGCTCATTATCCGCCACGGGAAGGCAGCTGGGGGGTTCCCGCACCCCGCGGCCCCTCGGCGCTGGTGGGGGCCCAGCCAAGCCGGGTCTATTCTTAGCCGGCGGGCGGCCAGGCAGGAGCGGGCAGGGTGCGCGGGGCCGCGTTCCTCACATTCCCCTTCCCCGGGGACAAGGAGCGCCTGGAAATGTGCAGCCACAGGCTGGCAGAGGCCGGGGGCCGCCAGCGGGGGCCACCCTGGGCGGGACATGGGGGAGGCGGCGTGGGGGGGTCCCAGGGGACAGCAGAGGTGTCACAGGGATGTGGGGAGCGCTGGTGGGGACTGGGGGGGATAAAGGTGAATTTGGAGGTGATGGGCAAGTCGGGGACCCAAAAGACCTCCCCCCCCAAAAAAAGTAAGATCACTCCTTGTTGCAGTTTTTCCTGTTGCTTCCAAGTGGGAAGTGGCCCTTGTCGGGGAATAACATCCGTGACTTGGTTTAATGTCACCGAGTCCTTCCCAGGTTTGCAGGGGCGTCCCCTGGCCGGCGTGGCAGAGAGCCCAGGCTGACGAGGGTTAATTTTGGCTGCACATTTCCCTGTTGTTTGTTTGGGGTGTTTTGTTTTGTTTTTATACTTAGCAAACAAATAGCGAAAGGCTGGAAAAATACCATCAGGATTTGGAGCAGTGGAGGGGAGGAGGGAGCCAGGACAAGGAGCATCCTTCTCCCTGCAAAAGCCTTTTACAGCCCAAATTCCTCCTTCCGCTGTCACATCCCCAGAGCATCCTCCAAAGTGAAGGGCATGAGCCGTGCCAGGCAGCCGGGACACCCGAAGCTGCCTGGGGACAGCCCTGGTGGCTGCAGGCAGCTTTGGGGACCGCGCCGGCCCCGTCTCCCTCGCCGGCTGTGTTTGCAGTGCGGCTCTAATTACAGAAACGTGCAGAAATGCCGTCTCTCGGTCGGCAAACATCTCTCCCGGCAAGCGCCAGCCGGCAGCTGCTGCGCTGGGATTCGAGTGGGCGCCCGTCCCCCCATCCCACACCTCCCGCCCCAAATCCGCACCCGTTTCACGGCTGCCACCCCCTCGCCCAGCTGCCCAGGGCAGCCCCTCGCCAGGTGGGTGACAAATCCCTGCGCGGATGACGGTTCCCTGTGCTCCCCGGTGACTCCGTACGCACTTGTGCTGCAGGAGCGGGCAGGGGGAGGCACCCTTGGGAAGCACCCAGGGCTCACTTGTCCTGGAAATCGGGTGGTTTCCCACTGATTTCCCAGGGTGTGAGAAGGAAGGACAGAAGGGGAAAGGAGCAAAACCTCAGAAACACTCGAGGAGGAGGAAAGAACCGAGGGAGGGAGGAGGAGGAGAGCAGGGCAAGGAGAGAGAGGATTATTGCTCAGTTGAATTAGAGGGAGCCCTTCAGCTGCCTTGAACAGCAGGAGAATTTGCCCAGAGACCCCAATTCTTCCTGTTTGGGATAAAATGTAAGCACAGGATTAACTGCAAACATATGCTTAAGACCCAGAAAATCGAAAGAAGTCTGGGCAGAAAATGCTCCGAGGGCAAGGAGGGCACGGACCGGCAGGCTCATGGGTGAACCGGCTCTGCTGGGATGTGCTGGGAGGGACTGGGAGAGCGGTGCGGGGACTGGGAGAGCCATGGGGACACTGGGAGAGCCATAGAGGGGTTGAAGAGCCATGGGGGCACTGGGAGAGCCATAGAGGGGTTGAAGAGCCATGGGGGCACTCGGGATTCTCCCGGAGCTCAATTAATAATAAAGTGAGGGGAATGCCATGAGTCAGCTTCACCTGCGAGGGCTCCATGGGGCAAAGGGTTGGTCAGAGCGGCTCTTCCACCAGGGACATGATGAGGTGGGACTCTCTGGCCAGAGACAGGAGGATCCAAGTGGTCCCACTGCCACGGCCAGAGCGGGACAAGCTTTCCTGGGTCACCCCCAGCCCTGGCAGAGGGGCTGGGGACACCAGGGCCGTGCCCTGTCCCATGCCCAAAACGCCGCCGGTGCCGCTGTGCCCCCCCTGCAGCCCCATTCCCGCTCTGGGGGCTGCGAGCCAGCACGTGGCCTTATCAGCAGACACATCCGTGTCCACGTGACGTGTCCGCGAACATCCCGGGCTGATTTATGGGATGAGGGGAGGGCAGGGGGCCAACCTTAAATCCTGACTGCTTGGTGATTAATAATCATAATTACGATCATATTAGCTGTAGTAATAATAGTTTGCCTTATTTTGCAGAACCGGTCATCCAGGAATCTCAGCGCAGTTTCACAAGGTTGAGTGACCAGCATCTCTATTTTCTAGCGAGGAAATTGCGGCACAGAGCTGTCTCCCTTGAGTCACCCAGTATATCAACAAGAAAACAGAGAAGGCAGCAGCCTGGACACCGTGTCCCTCTCCCTCCCCCATGCTATTAAGCCGCATCTGTGTAATATAGAGCAAAACATCCTCCACGACTTGCAGTAAATCATGGCAGAGGCAGCGTGCAGAGTGGATAGGGGGAGATAATGGGTTTTTCACCCTCTTCAACAATAGAACAAGTTTTTCTCCGCTGGGGAAGGCTGACTCCTATGCAAGACGCAGATAAAAGCAGTACCAGGGCTCTGAAATGGGCTTGCAGGGCACCTGCCTTTGCTCATCCACTTGCATTGCTGGCCCGGGGACAGGAGGAAACTCTGGCGGGCAACGCTGTGGGTCAAATGCCCCATGGGCATGGCCTGGTCCCCATGTGTATTGCTGAGGTACACTGGAATATTAATTGAAAATCCCAGCAAAACACTCCTGCTGATGATAATGGACCATAATCCTCTTAGACCAATTTCATGCCTGAAAAATCAGGCATAACAAAATAATAATAGAAAGCCCCTTAGTGGACACTGTCCTTAGCAGTGGGCCCAGGGAAAAAGGGCCGTCCGGAGGAGATTACTCAGGAAGGAAAGGGAGCTGGTCCCCACGGCCTCCACCTCTGAGGGGCACGGGGGGGTGGGCAGAAGAGCTGAATTTGGGGCTGGGGCTGAACAGCTGCCCTGGCAGCGCAGCACTGTGGTGGGACCCCTCCGTCCCACAGAGACCTGGGGACCCACCGGGACCCCTCTGCCCTACAGAGCCCATGGGACCTTCTGTGGCCACAGAACCCCGAGACCCCCTGCACCCTCTATGTCCCCCTGAGCCTCCAGGATCCCCCAAACCCCTTGTGTCCCCCGGAGCTCTCAGGACCCTCCGTGTCCCCCTGAGCCCCCTGGACCCTCCGTGTCTCCCAGGGACCCTCCGTGCCCGCAGACCCCTGTGCCAGGCCGGGCCCCCCATGCCAAGTCCCCCTATACAAGCAGCCAGCCCCCCCACTCCCGCCCGGTCTTTCAGCACCGCGGCGAGTGGACAGCGCCGGGCACGGGGCCCCGCCCCCGGGACCCCCCCGGAACCCACCACGACCCCCCAAACCTCTTCCCCGGCAGCCCCAGCACCTCAGCCCTTCACCCTCTCTTCCGTCCCCCTGCACCCCATCTTCCTCCCTCTGCATCCCCCGCCACCCCCTACTCTGCCCCCCCCCGCGCCTACTGGCACCCTCTCCCGTGCTGCACCCCCTCCTCCACACCCTGCACCCCTCAGCACCCTCTCCTCTGCTTCTGCACCCCTGCACCCACAGACATCCCCGCCCTCCAACACCCGCACCCGCCGGCACCCTCTCCTCTGCCTCTACACCCCTGCACCCCGGCATCTCCTCATCTGCCCCTGAACCCCC
This sequence comes from Streptopelia decaocto, assembly GCF_964273445.1. Taxonomy (NCBI): domain Eukaryota; kingdom Metazoa; phylum Chordata; class Aves; order Columbiformes; family Columbidae; genus Streptopelia; species Streptopelia decaocto. The sequence continues at coordinate 6,311,537 of NC_138677.1, read as the reverse complement.
CCCGCACCCCCCTCCGCACCTGCACGCCCCCTCCACCCCCTGCACGCCGGCATCCTCTGCCAGCCCCAGCACTCCAGCGCGCACCATCACCCCCTCCTCTGCCACCCCCTGCACCCCATCACCACCCTCCCTCATCACCCCCAGCACCTCCTCCTCCAGCCCCCCTCTCCAGCCCCCCAGCCCCGCTTCCTTCACCACCCCCTTTCCCCAGCGACCCCCGCGCCCTTCACCTGCACCCCCACCAACCCTCCCATCCCCAGCACGTCGCGCCCCAACACCCCAAAACTCCAGTACCCTTTGCCCCAACACCTCAAGAGCCCCCCACTCCATCCTTCCCATTACCTTCTGCACCAACACCCCAAGGACCTCACCTCCATCCCCCCAAATACCCTCTGTCTCAGCCCCCCAAGGACCCCCTCTCCTTCCCCCCCATCACCCTCTGTCCCAACACCCCAAGAGCCCCCGCTCCATCCCCCCCCATCACCCCCTGTCCCAGCCCCCCAAATCCCGCACCTCCAGCACCCACCTGCTCCCCACCCCCGTTCCACCCCCGAGCACCCCCAGTCTGCGGGGCCGGTGCCAGGCGGTGCCGAGGGACCCCGGGGGGGCGCCGGGGAGACCCGGGGGGCTCCGCGGGGTGGGGGGCGGCACCACCTCCCCGGCCGGCAGCTGTTGCTGCCGCCCGTTCCCCCGGAGGCTCCGGCGGGCCGGGGCAGCGGTGACTAAGCACTTTGGGGGTTTTCTACACTTATTCTTTCATTCTATTATTTTCTCCCCCTTTCGAGCGGGTCCTCCCCCCACTTCCTCCCCCTCTCCCCATCCTCATCCTCCCGGCCGCCCCCGCCCGGAGCCGGGCGCGGCAGGGCGGGCGGAGGGGTTCCCCCTTCCGGCCACCGGGAGCATGGGAGCCCCGGGCCGGCTGGGCTCCAGAGCTCGGCCAGCCCTGGGGTGAGGCGGAGCGGGGCCGCGCCGTGCCGGGCCGTGCCGAGCCGAGCGCTCCGGGCTCGGGCCGCGCTCCCCCGCCGCCCCCGCGGGAAGTTCCGCCGCTCCCGGAGCGCGCAGGGCGGCGCAGCGATGCCGGTCCGCCGGGGCCATGTGGCCCCCCAGAACACCTACCTGGACACCATCATCCGCAAATTTGAAGGGCAAAGTGAGTACCGCACCCCCCCGCCTCCGGCCCCGCTCCCGCGGCTGCGGGCAGCCCCCCAACTTCGGGAAACAGCGCGGGGGGGACAGAGCGGGGCCACCCGTGGGGTGTCCCCGGGAAAATGAAGGCGCCCCTGTGATCTCCCGGGGGGGGAGAGGGGTGGGCGACAGCCAGGCAGTGTCCCCGCGGGTATTTATAGACAGGGCGACACAAGGGGGGACGAGCGGTCCCAGCCCGGTGGTCCCCCGGGGGTTGGGGACACCTCGGTCCCCCGCAGTCCCCGGGCTGGGAGGGGGTCCCCGGGGTGGCGGGGAGGGGTCCCGGCCGGCAGAGCTGGGGGACAGGGGCGAACGGCAGCGCCGACGGGCTCGCTGCCTGTTTGCCTTCAACTCGGCGCTGCTCGCAGGCAGCCGTCCCTGGTGAAATGTTGCCATTTGCTGTTGCTCGGAGTAATCCCTTTATATGAATTTTTGGGCTGATTTTCGTGTCAAATCTAGCGAAGAGTTTGTGCGCATCGGCGAGCGCTGGGGTTTGCGTGGGGCTGGGTGGGGGCCGTGGGGAGGAGGCGGCAGGGGCTCCGCTCCCCCTGTCCGGGCACCCCAATGGGGTTGGGTCCCCCCTACGCAGCCAAGGACGAGGGGAGTGGGACAGTGGACTGGAGTCACCCAACAGCTGCGCCTGGGGGGATGCACCCCCCACCACCCCGGCTCACTGTGCTTTTTCTCTGGTGCCTGCCGGGTGGGCAAACGTCCCCAGCGCTGTCACGCCTGCCCTGACAGTGAGTGACGTGACCCTGGGGACGGGAAGCGAGAAAAACTGTCCCTGGTTCCTATCAGTCTCCACTGGGAAGCGGCGGCTGGGGAGCAGCGGGGGCGCACAGCGCAGCGTGCCAGCAGGGAGGCAGCCAGAGCCCGGCCCTGCCTGCGCCCTGCCCGCGCCCTGCCCGCGCCCTGCCCGCGCCCTGCCTGCGCCCTGCCTGCGCCCTACCTGAGCCCTGCCTGCGCCCTGCCCGTGCCCTGCCCGCGCCCTGCCTGCGCCCTGCCCGCGCCCTGCCCGCGCCCTGCCTGCGCCCTGCCTGCCATGCCGGGCACCAACTGGGCTCTGCCCAAACATCACCCTGTGCTCTCCCACGGCACCTTTGGGGTGTAACAGGTGTTGGGAGACACCAAACCAGCCCCCCACCCTGGTCACATTGCAGCGTGTCCTCCCCTGCTCGTGGGTGCCTTCACCCCCCTGCGCTCCCATGGGTGCAGCAGCACCCGCTGAGTCCCCACTGGAGCCCGAGAGGCCCAACGCTTCCCTCCCAGCGCTGGTGCAGAGCCCCAGTACCATGGGGGCAAAGGCAAATCTGCAGGTGAAAGTACCCCCAAGGAGACCTGGCTCTGCAGCTCCTTCCCATCCCGGCCTCGGTCACGTCCCCCGCGCTCAGCACCGCTCGCTCCGGCGCCCTGCCAGCCCCGTAAATCCTGTCCTGCGCCAGCCCAGCCCGCAGCCAGCCCGGACCTGGCCCGTGGGGCTGGTGCTGGGTGGGGAAACGTTCGTCACAGGTGGGGATTGTGCCCCAGGAGGGAGGCTCTGGGGAAGGTCCCCTCCTTGTGCCGCCTTCCAGCTGGCAGAGCTGTTTGGATTGAGAAGGATCGGGAAGAGGGAACTGGGAAACATTTGGTCGCGGTGGCTTGTGGCGTTTGCAGCGCCGGCACCTGCGTCAGCCCTGCGTGGGAGAGGGAAGGGCCGGGGTGGGAGACCCCAGGAAGGGCCACCGAGCGCTGGTGCAGGGTGGGATGAAGCAGGAACCCTCAGTGCAGCATTCCTGGGAGCACGGGTTTTACTGGGAGGCATCTTCACTCTGCAGGTGACATTAGGGAGAGCCCTGATGTGCCAAGAATGGGTCCCCCCACCCCACCGGGTCCCAGGACTGGGTGCCAGAGCTGCATGGAGCTCTCACTTTTGGGTGAAATTCCTCCCAAGGCTGGAGCGCAGCCGGTTCTGGAGCACACAGGCTGCAGATGCCATTCCTGGGTAATCCAGGAGATTAATTGGGGTCTGGGCTGGGAGGCAGCTTCCACATGGACCCTCTGCTCCGACCTGGCTCTGGCTCCAGCCTGGAGCTGGTGCCAAGCGCTGAGGGAGAAGCTGCTGCGGGAGCGCGGCATCCATTGCATCGGCATCCATTGCATCGGCATCCACAGATCTGTCACATCCCAGCGAACCTGTCCCAGAGAGGGACCTCCCCAGGCACCCTCTGATCTCCTTGAAAAAACCCACAAAAATCAAAGCAAATCAAAGCGCTAGGCTGGGTCTTCCCCAGGATAAGGACAGAAGTGGCTGGATGACGTGGGCAGCGCTGCCGCACACCCGGCATGACAGCCAGTGCGGCCCCAGCACAGCCCGGGCGGCTGCGGCACCAGGAGGGGACAGGGCAGCACCGCTCCCTGCCTCAGTTTCCCCTCTCCTCCACCTAAACCCTTTTCTTCTTGAGCACAGGGACCACACAGCCCAGCAGGATCCAGATTTCAGCTTCAGCCCGAAGGCACAATTATCCTATAAAACATTAGGAGAATCATTAGCGTGATGGGTTTCACCCGGCTTCCCATGGAGCTGAGCCTCACGCTCACTCCTCTCGCCCCTCGCCTGGCTCAGTGAATCTGAGCAAGGGTGGGAAGTCTCCAAGATAACTCAGGTCCCTGATAAGCCCCTGGGGAGGGACGGACGCTGCAGCTCGTCCCTCTGCCTGGGGACAGATTAGACAGCGGCGAGTCCCTGCGTGCGAGTGCTGAGACGTCAGCGCTGTGCAGGTTCACCCACCCCAGCAAAAACTGCCGTTACTGGGGACCCCCCGCTTTGTGTCCCACACGGTCACCGATTTACATTAAATTGGGGGAATTTTGTCTCTTTGAAGAGCAGGGCAGCACCCAGACCCATCACCCATGTCCCCATCCCTGCACAAACCCCAAGCACCCCCCTCCACCCCAGCTGTCCCCCCTGAGCCTCCTGCCTCCCCGCAGACCGCAAGTTCCTCATCGCCAACGCCCAGATGGAGAACTGCGCCATCATCTACTGCAACGACGGCTTCTGCGAGATGTTCGGCTACTCGCGCGTGGAGGTGATGCAGCGGCCCTGCACCTGCGACTTCCTCACCGGCCCCGACACCGCCAAGAGCTCCATCGCGCAGCTCACCCAGGCCCTGCTGGGCTCCGAGGAGTGCAAGCTCGAGATCCTCTACTACCGCAAAGACAGTAAGAGTCACCTTTTTTTTGGCGGGGGGGAAGGTGTCATCTGCCCTGGGATTTGGGCCGTCAGAAGCCGGTGGTGGGAGGCGAAGGAGGTGTGATGCCCGAAAATAAGCCCTACCCCAAAAATAAGCCCATTGTGATTTTTCAGGAGGCTTGAAATATAAGCCCTACTCCAAAAATAAGTTACAGTTCATTAAAAAAAGTCAATTTAAATAGTGTCCAGGCACTCATACATGTAAAAAAGTACCATCTTTTGGAGTGAAATTTATATGACACACTGTCTTATTTTTGGGGAAACAGGGTACCAGGGCATCGGGATTGCACCCAGCGCCAGGGCTTTGCCGGGGGGGCACCCAACCATCTCTGCTGTGATGGGACACCGGGGGCGTTGGCGCCTCGAGCGATGGAAGTCGTTGCTGGATTATTTGGGACTGGGGTTGTTTGCGAGCCCTGGGGGATGGCTCAGAGCTCCCGGGGATGGCTCAGAGCTCCCGGGGCAGGCGGTGGCGCCGCTGGTGGGATGTCACAGCGAGGATCCCGTGGGAAGGGGACAGGGTGTCCTGTCTGTGCTCCCGGAGGGCACGAGGCAGCCCCCATCTCTGCCGACAGCGGGTGCAGGCGGCGGGCTGGGAGCCGCCTCTCCGCCGGCAGGATGCGGCCGTGCGTGCACAGATGGAATTACGCTAAGATGAAAATGAAGCTTTGATGGAAAATACCTAGTGATTAGTTCTAATACTGCAGGAAGTTAAATAAATGTTGGGTGCTTGGTGCTGCAAACCCGCAGTGGCCAGAGCTCCCAGGGGCGGGGGAAATACAGGTTGGGTGCTTGCTAGGGGTTAAAAATATTAAGTATTTCCTTTTTTTTCAACCTCTGGAGCGTTCCCATTGCGTTAGATGGTATTGATGGGGGCTTGGCCTGAGCAAGGGGCTGCGTCCCGCTGTCAGCAACTCACAGAGCGATGGAGAGGAGGAGAAACAACTGGAAGCGCAGGGAAGGCGGCAGGAGTGCTGGCTCCCAGCCCAGCGCCGACCTCGGGGCTGGGACCCGGCTGTCCTGGCCGCCCTCCCGGCCCTTATCTCCCGGCTGGCCGCCAGGTGCCAGCGTATCGCCCCGGGCGTTATCCTGGCAGCACCCCATGTGTTAACCCGCAGGATCAGGCCGCTCACTGGCCACTTTTCCCATATAATTTTCCTCCTGTCCTCTCCAAGGGACCCGGTTGAGGATTTTCCCGGCGGGGCCGGTTCTGGGTGAGGTGACGCCGGGGCCGGGGTGTGAGTCCCCCTGGGTTTGCAGGGACCTGGCCGGAGCCCAGCGCAGCCCGGGAGATGCGGGCACATGCTGTCCCCTTGTCCCCATCCCAGCGCCATGGCAGGGACAGCGTCTGCAGCCCCGGCCCCGGCCCTCAGGATAGTTCCCCATCCACCCCCGATCCAATGCCATCCTCGCTGCTCTGGAGCTCGGGGATGCTCGGTGCTCTCCTCGCAGCCCGGCTCTACCTCCAGGCTACGGGAAACTCTCGGCGCAGCTCGGAGATGCTTTCTTCTCTTTTATTTTATTTAAAAAAAAAAAACCCAGAAGCAAACCCTTCATGTCTATTTTTAAAACCCAGCCCCACTGGCAATATGCTTTCCAATTGTTTCCCCCCAGCACTCAGCCTGCAACCGCTCAGCCCATTATAAATGGGTCTTATCGGCAAAGAAAAGGCTTTCGCATTATAGGGAGCTGCTGCTTAATTAGCCGGCGGAGGCTCCGAACCCGCCTGTCCTCTTTTTTATACCGGCGGCACCAATCTCCAGCCTCAAACCTGCTGTTTATTACTGCGGTACTCCCAGCTCTGCAGCTCGCGGGGTTGTTTCCTCGCTTTTCGGCTTGCCAGAGACGTTATTATACCCCAAATGTGGCTGTCGGAGCTTCCCTGGCAGGGCCGGGGTGGGATGGATGGAGGTGGGTGGGATGGAGGGCACCCGTGGGTGTCCGTGCAAAGGCAGGGTGCTGTACCGTGGAGTCCATGGGGACAGCCCCACTGCTCGGTCCTTGCTCGTTTGCCCACGCTGTCATTAGCTAATTACAAAAGGAGCCACGGGTGCTGAGGGCAAGCCCAGCTCCGGGCAGCCGAAATGGAGCCAAGAACCAAACCCCAGCGGGGGAAGATGGGACCAGCGCAGCAAGGACAGTTGTCCCTCCCTGGCACTGTAGCCCCAAAAAGGCTTCGGAAGGTGGGGAGAGCCCGACCGCGGCACATGTGGGCTCTAATCCCGCGCTCAAAGCCGGGAGATCAGTGCAAAGTTAATTTCCTCACAAGATGCTGCACAGCTGGGCCATCACAGGAGGAGCCGCCACGGCCACCAGCCTTGGGGACACGGTCCCCGCAGTGGCCAGGGCTGAGCCCAGCGCCCTCCAGCATCCCCTGGGACAGCATGGGGGGCTGAGCTGATCCAGCGTGGGGGTATTTCCCCCGAAGGGTGATGTGCTTGGCAGTGAAGCCACCAGCAAGACCCCCAAAGGGTCCCCGGCGGGGGCTGGTGGCCGCAGGTGCGCGGTGCTGGCACAGCCCGAGCGGCAGCAGCTGGCAGCGCCTGCTCCCGCTTCGTCGGCATTAATGTGATGTTGTGAATATGAAAGGGGAGATGTAGGGACAACACAGCTGGAGCAGCTGGTGGGGCAGCCGCCCGCGGCCCCTCTGTCCCTGTCCCCTCCCCAGACAGAGCCCACGGGCTGTCCCCTCCCACAGGAGCAGTTTGTGCCGGTCCCTTGGGGCTGGGGATTAGGGACCAGATCAGCCCAGCAAACTCATTACACTGGTGTTGTAAGCTGGGATTTCCCACCGGGGGCTATAGAAGGAGGGGGGGGACATTACAGAGAGATTGGGGCACCTGGTATCACCCAGGATGTCCCTGCACAAGAAGCAGGAGGGAAAATCCTGCCAGGAGCTGCTGGATCCTGGCACCATTGGGGCTGGTGGCCCCGGGAACCTCTGCTGCTGGCCATGGAGGGGACGAGGCAGGACGGAGGGGACCTCCCGGGTGGCGGGGGAGCAGGGGGACACGGCCAGCTGCAAAACCCCAACCCCAACTTGAGCTCTTTGCTTTACAAAAACATGTGGATGTTAAGCCAAGCCGGGGCCGCTCGCTTTGTGTTCCTTCAAGGGTCGGGTTTGGCAGAGCCGGGCTGTGATGTCGGGAAGGGGACAGACACCGTGGCCCAGCTCCAGACTTATAAACATCCCGCCTCGCGATGACAAACGCTCTGGCCTCGGAGATCCCGCAGTGCGGGGACGGTTCTGCTGCCCCGGGCACGGCTGCTCCGCAGCTGCCGCCGCCCCCGTGCCCCAGCTCTGCCCCAGGGACAGCGCGACCGGGGTACGAAGCTGGACGAGGCACGTTGTCCGTCCTCTGCCGCTCCTCGGGTGCTCTGTGCTTGGAGCAGATGTGCCCTGAACAGAGGGACAGGCCCAGAGCGTCCCCTGCACCCCCAGGGGCAGAATCACAGAATCATTTTGGTTGGAAGAGCCCCTGAAGATCATTCAGTCCAACCGTTCAACCACCCCATGTCCTGAGAACCTCATGTCCGTCTGTCCAGCCCTCCAGGGCTGGTGACTCCAGCACTGCCCTGGGCAGCCTGTTCCAATGCCCCACAGCCCTTTGGGGAAGAAATTGTTCCCCAGATCCAACCTCAACCTCCCCTGGCGCAACTTGAGGCCGTTTCCTCATCCCAGGAGGCTTTTTTCTGACATCTTTGCCCCGGTAGAGCCCCTGATTCCCACCCCAAACCCCCCATCCTTGCTGGCTGTTACATCCCCAGTAGCCCCAGGTGCCATGGGGACATGGTCCTTGGGACGGCCGGACAGCCCCAGGAAACACTGTCAGCGCTGCATCTTTGGCCACACAACCCTGCCCTAAGCTGGACTAATTCCTACGGCCAGCGGGGATTTAGCAAGCTAAGGACCATGGGTTTGGATGCGGACGGTTGCTTCGCTTGCAGAGGACGTTAAGCTGCCTTTTGCCAGCCCCCTGTATTGATCCAGGACTTCTTTTGTCTCCTGGGGATCGGAGCATCCTTCCACCTGCACCCCAGAACACCTTGCTGGGCTCGAAGCATCCTTCTTGCAGCTTTGTTGGTGGTACCCTCAGCCACTGGTTTTCTGCACTTCCCTTGGAAGTTTCTACCCAGCCCTGATGTTGATTTATCCCCAGACAGGAGCGGGCTCAGCCCTCCCGAGCACGTCCCCGGCTTCGTCCCCATCCCCGTCCCTGCTCCCTGTCCCCTCCGTGCCCTTCCCAGCCCCTCTCTGCTCCGTTATATAATACCACTATAGATTTAGCCACTCTGCTATGAGACCCTGCAGATTAAATCTCTCGGCCGGGGGGAGGGAAGAGGCTCGGTTAGAGCTCCGAGGGCAGATTAATAGCTTGCTTTTTTAATATTCATAACAATACCGGTTTGTGTCCGGCTCTCGGAAACCCCTGTGTCCTGTTGATTAGTTTAATACTGATGATACCAACAAATGCATTAACCACTGGAGGCTGGGGAGGATAAGAGGGCTGGGGAGGGAGGGCCCCTGACTATGACATTTTTAATGTTATTAAGCGCTCGTTTTCATCAAGGTCAGAAGACAAGATGGGTCAGAAAGCACAAACCTCCGAGCGCTCAGCCTGAGGGAGGTGGGCTGGGTGTTGGGAACATCAAACCCACCCCAGGGTTTTAGGGAACGAGCTGTTTTTCCCAGCCCATGAAAACCCAGCACTTTGGGTGTGGGCCCCTCCAAAACACCATCCATGTCACATCCCTCCTGCCCAACCCTTTCCGCAGCCCCCGGGCTGAGTTTTGCCCCCAACAGGCGCACAGACGGGTTGCGATCGCCCCCAGGGCTCCTCCAAGGGATCATTTAGCGGCTGGATAAAATTAGATGGATGGAGACAGATTAGCTGAACAGCTGAAGGGAAGAGACAGGCAGCTGGATGAGGACGGTCAATGGGGGAGCGTGGGGCTGGGGTCCCTCCTGGGCCAGCTCGGCCCACCAGCACCACAGCATGTCTGGAGTTACTGGTTTTTGTGGGGAAGGTTGGGGGGGTTTGGTATTTGCACAGCCCAGACTGGCCCCCTGCAGGGAAACTGAGTCAGGGCACAGGGGTCTCCACAGACCTGGGGGCACCCCAAATCACAGCTGCCCAGAGAGCCCAGATCCAGGCCCAAGGGAACACACGACTCCTACCTCCAGCTCCATCCTCTGCATCATCCCCTTGGTGCTGTCCATGCCATAGGACACGCATCTGGTCCAGGAGCTCCTGGCACGTGGGGCTGTGCCTGCAGGGCCGTTTTTCAGGTGATTCCCCTGGGATCAGCACAGGGCTCCCAGCAGCCCCGGCCAAGGCTGCTCAGCAGGATCAAACCAGGCACCAGCTGCCTCCCAGCTGCTCTATATATCCCTCCAACTGGTTGTAAATGGGCCCAGTTTTCAGCTGTTCTGCACCAGACTGGGATTAACCCTTCCCATGCCACATAGGACCTGCTGGGACCCAGCTGCCATGAGAAGAGCAGATAGGATCATAGAATCACAGAACAGTTTGGGTTGAAGGGACCTCCCCAGCTCCCCAGTGCCCCCCCTGCCATGACAGGGACATCGTCACCAGCTCAGGGTGCTCAGAGCCCGTCCAGCCTGGCCTGGGGTGTCTCAGGGATGGTTCATCCACCCCCTCTCTGGGAACCTGGGCCGGGCTCTCACCACACCCTGGGCAACAATTCCTGCCTCATGTCCAGCCTCATCATCCTCATGTTCTTCCTCATCATCCCACTGAGCATCACCTGAAGGGCACCTCACACCCTCAGCATCACCTAAAGGACACCGCTCGCCTTTTAGATCCCTAAAAATCCTGACAAAGGGAGGGAAAAGGGCTCATTTCTTTCCACGCCCTCATCTGCTGAAAACCGCCCTCCCCGCCTCCTCCCCAGCTCACACGTTTAACTGGATTTCCTCTCCCTGTGGTGAACAACGATGAAATAAATAAAGAAAGAAATAATCCCAGCTGCCGGGCCCTTTAAACGGATTTCGCCGTATCCATTTCTTTCCCGTTCCTGTGCGTGTGTGTGTTTGTGTCTGTGCACAGCCCTGACGTCACGGCAGATTTTGAAGTTGCCCGATGCCGGCCATCTGCTCCTGATTACGGGAGGCCCTGAGCTCCTTAAAATTACACGCGGAAAGGCCGACGTCCCCTCCCGGCCGCGCGGGACCGGGGTGGCAGCGCATCCCTGCCCGATCCGCTAATCCCCGGTAATCAGAAAGAGGCGAAATCAGGGATCCGCACCCAGCAAAACCCGCCGTGGAAGGAGGGGGTTTTGCTCAGGACCGGCCGGGCAGCGGTACCTGGTTGTCCCATCATTTTGAGGAGGTTTGGGGTAGGAACCTGGGGGGTTTTGCCATGTCTGGGTCCTCCCCGCAGCTCCCATCGCTCCCGGGACGCTGAGCCAGTCCCTGTGCCCCTCGTGCCTCAGTTTCCCCATGGCAGGAGGGAGATAAGGGGATGTCCCTGGGCTGGGATGGGGACATGCTCAGGGTCGCCCTCATTGCCCACATCCAGGATATAAGACGGCTGAACTCAGTCCCCAAAACTGCCTGGCAATTGCAGGGCAATTAGCTACGGGGTGATTATAAGCAGCGTGCCTAATGAGGTTAAACCACTACCTGGGACTTTCTGAGTTCTTAATTACCTACTCTTTAATTGCTGCTCTCAAGTACATTAATATAAATGACTGCCTGGGACAACAACCAACCAGGCAAGATGCGATCTGAGTGAGCCGGGATAGGCTCGCATGGCCTTCCGAATCCTCCACGCCCCACCAAAATTCTTTTCTGCCAAAAACGTGTTGTGCGGGGGGGGCGGTGGGTGGGCAGAGCCCCCTGTGCGTCCCCCCCCTGAGTGTCCCTCTGCTCGGCAGCCTCGTGTTTCCGCTGCCTGGTGGACGTGGTGCCGGTGAAGAACGAGGACGGCGTCGTCATCATGTTCATCCTCAACTTCGAGGACCTGGCGCAGCTCATCGCCAAGAGCGCCAGCCGGAGCCTGCACCGCCGCCTGTCGCAGAGCCTGCGCGGAGGTGGGTGCCGCCGGGGGCGGTGGGGACGGCGGGGGGCGGCGGGACGTCCTGGGGGTTGTCCCCGATCCCCGGTGTTCTCGGGAGCCGCAGGGGGTGAAGGGTGCGCCCCTGGTGGGGCAGGAGCCCGCGCGTGGGGCTGATCTGTGTTTCTGCAGTTGATCCAGCCAAACCCTGGGTGAGAAAAGGGCTGTTTGAGTCAGCTGTGCTCCCGCACATGCACACCAGCCTGCACACCCCCCCCCAACCCCTGGGGACGTGGGGACGGGGTGGACCGACCCCCCTGCATAGGATGGCGCATTTTTAATGCGAGAGCATCTTGCTGTGAGCAGAGCCGTGGAGCCCCCTGCGCTCCCCCTGCCTCGCTGCCTCCTTTCCATATTTAACGCTGGGAGGTCTTTTTCCATCAGTGCTTGGGCCACCTCGGTGTGTCCGGAGCGCCGTGTTGACCAGGGCAGGAGGTGCTGGTATGGGACGGGACCTGCGCGCGGGGTCACTGGGGGAGCCGGGGGACATTTGGTGTCACCGACGGCATGGCTGTGCTATGGGGATGTCACCGCAGGTGAATGGCGCAGGGGTGGTGGCGCTGGGATGGCGCTGAGCGTTGGGCTGTTCCTCGCTGTCCCAGGCTCATCCCCGCGTTTTGCGGGGCTTTTGGAGGCAGCGGAAAATTCAAACTCCCTTTTTTTGGGAAGGCTGGATCCACAGGAGGCCATGGGGAGGGGGTGGGGATACCCAGGATGCAGATGTTAGACCCGACCATGGGAAGGAGAGCTGTGGCTTCTCAATACCCTCCTGCTATACAGCCCTTGGTGCCAGTCGCCTGTATTCTAGCCAGGGAAATAATCCTGCATCTGCCTTCATACAAACACCTCCTGGGGATGTGGGTCGCTATGGGGAGGCTTTGGGCCTCAGAGTAAAGCTGTGGGAGCAGCCAGGGTTTGTCCCAGGGGTGACACAGTGGGACCAGGACCAGACCCAGGGCCACATCGGGGACCAACGGGGACCCTTCGTGCTGCCCGCTGTGTCAGTAACATGAGTTTTAACGCATTCACACTCGGTGCATATTGATATCCCGGAGCCATTGAGGTGTTTGTTTGTGCAGCCACGGGTGCCAGCGGAGACGCTCTGTGCGGTGACGGTTTTATATGTTCTCAGGCCAGACACACACAGGACTGACAGACATACGTGTGCGAATGTATATATTACCTGTGCATGCATTCCTATGTCTATGAAGTGACGCGATTTACGTTTTTGGCATATCGCTTTAGCACCGGTCAGTCTCTATGCACAGACTGCTGAGGACGTGCTAATTCCACCGCGGGCGTTGCTCTGCAGCCCGCTCAGCTCTCGGTACCTCTCGATACATGATGCGTCCATCCCCCATCCCACCTTGAGATGTACCTGTGGTTGCAGAAGGCCCCCAGATAACAAGGGTGCCTGTTGCTTCCCGCGCGTTGAGGTTGCGCTGTGCATCCCCAGGAACGCCGTGGGGTTCCCCGCGGTGCTGGGGTTGCGCTGTGCATCCCCAGGAACGCCGTGGGGTTCCCCGCGGTGCTGGGGTTGCGCTGTGCATCCCCAGGAACGCCGTGGGGTTCCCCGCGGTGCTGGGGTTGCGCTGTGCATCCCCAGGAACGCCGTGGGGTTCCCCGCGGTGCTGGGGTTGCGCTGTGCATCCCCAGGAACGCCGTGGGGTTCCCCGCGGTGCTGGGGTTGCGCTGTGCATCCCCAGGAACGCCGTGGGGTTCCCCGCGGTGCTGGGGAGCGCAGAGGCCGGAGCTGCCGCGCCAGCCGAGCTCTCTCGCTCCTGTGCGGCTGTTCTGACTCAGTCTTTAATTACGCGGCCGCAGGCGGCTCCGTGCCGGTCCCTGCTCGCCGGCGCGCAGGGCACGTCGGCAGCTTTGCTTCTTGCAGCTGCAAAGCTGCTCCGGGCAGTGGGGATGGGGTGAGCAGAGGGAGCCTGCGCGGGTTCCCCATCAGCGGGGGCGTTTTTGGGGAGCCGGGTCGGTCGGGAGCCTGTTTGAGCAGCTCGGTGATGTGTCAGGGCTCAGTGAGGGCAGCGAATCCTTCCACAGCCAAACAGCTCCTGGACGCGCTGCTTTGTCCCAGAGGAAAATGTCACACCGGGAGCGCCGGGTCCCGCTGTGGGCGCTGCCAGTGCCCCCACGTCTGGTCCCGTCTCCTCCGCAGCCTCGTGCAGCCCCTCGCAGCCCCGCTGCCCTTGTCCTGCTCCCACCTCTGGTGACGTGTGTCCTGGTCGCCACAATGGCAGCAAGTGACTCCCCTTCTGGTGCTGCATCCCTCACCTAAAATCCAGAACAACCCCAGGAGCAAAATTGCTGCCCTGCTTCCCTGAAAATAAGACAGGGCCTGATATTAATTTTTGCTCCAAAACTTGTTACTTTTTTACATGTATAGCTGCCTGGATACCTTTTAAATTGACTTTTTAAATGAACTGTAACCAGGCTTATGTTTGGAGTAGGTCTTATATTTTGAGCATCCTCAAAAATCCTGAAAAATCATGCTAGGGCTTATTTTTGGAGTAGGTCTTATGTTCACGGAGACAGGGTAGCACTGCTGTTTCCAATACCGTCTCTTTTGTGTGTGGTTTTTAGCGTTTTCTTCCCCAAGTCTCACTGAGGAGATTTAGAGGCTCGGTTTCCTCCAGGTCCAAATCCATTAAGTGGCTTTGCCCTCTTTAACTGGCTTAGGGATGCTCCGCACCTCTCCGGTCTCGCAGGCCCAGCTGCAGGGGACTCTCCTCCGCCCAGCAGCGTCTGCTGCCAGCTCGGGCTCTGACCCGAGTGCGCGGGGACGTGACGGCGCGGGAGCATCGGGGGTGTTGGAGGATGAAGTGCCACGTACCCCCCGAGGTCACCCCCCGTTCTGCGTGGCCTCTGCCCGCCCCGTCCCGCCGCAGCGTCACGTGCAGCTAGGTTACATCTGTCTCTCTTGTGTTTTGTTTGTCTTTGTTTTCTTTAACAAGGTCAAGGTAGGAGGTTGAAGTTTAGTCTCCCGTCCCTGCGGCGACTCACAATCCAGCGGAATTCTCTGCCCACCAGTGAGTTTGATGGAGTAGCCATTGACTATGGAAAGGTAACCGTAGCCTTTGTCTGATCTCGGCCCGTGCCTCAGGCCAGGTTCCAGCGCTCTTCCTCCGCTCTCCCCATCCCGCTGTCCCTCGGCTGCCGTGGCTCGGGCCGTACCCAGCGCTAGGGACTCCAGTGCCGGGTCGGCGCTGAGCGCTGGTCCCAGTAAGGGCTGGCAGTGAGCGGCGGTGCTTTGGTGGCGTGGGATAGAGCCAGACGGCGCTGCTCCGCGGGGCCGGCGCCGCTGCCGAAGCCGGGAGGAAGGGCTGGCTCCGTAGTGTGAGTTATCGGGGTTGATGGAACTCCAGGGAGTTGTCTCCTCCTCACGAGGGGCCTGGTGGCTGCACAGGCTGGAGAAGCTCTGCTCTGAGCAGGGACTCGCAGGCAAACCTCGAAAGGGCACATAGAATCATTTTGGTTGGAAGAGACCCGCAAGATCATGGAGTGCAAGCGTTAACCTAACTCTGCACACATTTGCCCACGTTTTCCTGGCAGGGACCTGGCAGCTCTGGCTTAGTCCTGCAGCAAAGCCTGTGCTTGCTGTGATGGAGAGTGAGGTTGAAGATGTTGGTTGGACCTCTTTAGGGATTGCTGTTCTCGGTGGCTTCTTGGCCGTCAGTAGCGTTCAAGGTACCTCCAGGCAGAGACGTGTTGTTTGCTGCAAAGCTGCAGCTCGGGGCGCAGGGCTGTGGGCAGGAGCCTTTTGTTCTGCTAGCGCATCCCCAGGCGCCAGGTTCTCGCTGTGCTGGGTGTATCTGGACAGCACGGACCAAGCTGCTTCCCCAAATTGCAGATGTGAGGAGCTGCCTGTCTTCTCAGAGGTTGTGCTTGTGGCAAGTTGAAGACGTTGTGTAGCGTTATCTGAAGGCTCTGGGTGCCCCCAGCTGAAGCTGCAATGGTTCAGGTGGACACACATGGGAGATGTGCATTGAGGACAACCCGCTGATCCACCGCTTTGGTGGAGCTTGGTCAAGGGGTGGCAGCCCAGCAGATGCAGGGGCAGCCCAGCAGCCAGCCCCCCCATCCTAAAACCTGCAAGAAAGTCCTTAGAGATGGTGAGAAGTGCCAGAGTCCCTCCCATGCATATGACTGGTATGGGTACAGACCAACAGGTTTCTGCTCCAGAAGGTGGTTCCTTTGTGCACCCCGTTGCAGAAGTCGTTAAAGGCTGGAAACTCTTTAGGTGTCCAGAGAAAAAGGTTTAGCGATGGCTGAGGTTGCTGTAGGAGAAGGGGGACCACATACGGCCAAATTTGCAAGCCCAGCAGCTCCTCCAGTGCCTTCTGGTGCAGAGCACATCCTCTCCCATAGACACCAGCACAGGACCCCAGGTGGTGGCCTGAGCCCTTGCCCTTGGTGAGGGAAGGGCAGCTCCACGTGTGGGACGCAGGGACACCTCGGAAAAGCTCACAGCAAGGCAGGTACTCCAGACAAGCCTGTCCATAGGGTCTCCTCTCCTCTTGTTTGCTCTGGCCTGCTCCCCAGCTGCACAGCATCCCGCAAACGCCCCGCGGCCGCCCAGCCTCCCCAGGAGCTGTCAGGAGCTGCCATGTCCCCAGGACTCGGTCACCCCACCACAGAGCAGGTCCTGGTCCCGGCTGGAGGTGACCTCAGGAACCGCAGCGCTTCCCAGCCCTCTGCTCCTCCTCTTACCTCCCCCGGCTCCCCGCTCCTTCCCCCAGCACGCGAGGACTCCTTCTAATAAAACGCTTTCTCCTGGCTGTCTTAAAGCCTGGTGGCGACTCCTTGATTTTGAGGGACTTGAAGACATCGCCCAAGGAGAACTGTGTGCAGTCAGAGACCGAATCCCTCCTGGAAAAGGAGCGGAGGCCGAGCCTGGAGGCTGATCCCACCCTACAACACTCGTCCCCGAAACAAGAGCCTCCCTTGGTGGGCCCACGAGGGTCGTACTCTGCCTGGGGTTTCTTTCGGTCCCGCCCCGGGGGCAGCTTCCACAGCCTCCGCAGGGTCTCCTCCTTGGACAACTTTGAGGCTGCGAGGTCTGAGTTCCAGAGAAAATTCAGGGAAAGGAGGGCAAACTCAGGTAGGGGAAAAACCCCGGAGCTGTCGGTGCTACTGTGGGAGCCGTGGTCCTGGGTGATGGCCCCGGTGCGTGTCTGGGGGGAGGTCTCTTACCCTGCACTGCAAACTGGAGATAAGTTGGGGTCTTCTCCCCAAAACGCGCTGGTCTCTACGTGTAGGCAGGTCCTGCTCTTTGGGTAGAGCCATCCGTGGTGTTGCCTGTGAATGTGAGACCGCGTGAGTTTGCGTTTGGCTGCCCCACATGAGGGACATCCCGATACCATCACATCCAGACCTCTTGTTCTCATGAGAAAGATGATGACGAGTGAGATGGAGGTCAGGGAAGAGAAGCCTCAGGAACTGGGGATTGAGAGAGATCAGTCTGCGGTGTCTGGCTTGAGAAAATGGGGTGGGGGATCATGATCCTCAAAGAGTCACAGGTTGCGGACCTTCAGGAGGGGACACAACCTAGAGGGAGGGACGGGGAATGAGCAGGGAGGAGAAGGGTGGCAGCAGGATGGCTGGTGCTAACGGGGCACCTTCACAATGTCTTCAGACACCTGCCTGTGATGCCCAGAATCATCATAGAATCACAGAACAGTTTGGGTTGAAGGACCTTCCCAGCTCCCCAGTTCCCCCCTGCCATGAGCAGGGACATCTGCACCAGCTCAGGGTGCTCAGAGCCCCGTCCAGCCTGGCCTGGGATGTCTCAGGGATTGTTCATCCACCCCCTCTCTGGGCAAGAAGTGACCAACACTCCTTGGGTCAATGTCAGAGTGCAAGGGATGGAAGGGGTAGCAGACTGACAATATAGCCCTGCCCTGGCCGTGGGAGATGGAGAGGTTGGGACACACTGGTTACGGTGCTTGGGGCTGGTCCTGCAGCCCTGGCTGTGGGTACATGCTCCCTTCCATGACCACACATGGCCACAAAGCCTGTCCTTGAACCGACCACCTCTGGGGCTTCCTCCTGCTCCTGCACTGGGGTTACCAAGGGAAAACTGCTGGGATCCAGCCCCACTACAGCTCTTCTTCAAGAGAAAGCTCTGACCTCCCTCCCTGGAGTGTGGGGGTGGAGGAAACATCTGAGTGGGGATATAATCCAGCTCCTGGCTCAGTTCAGTGGCCAAAACCCAAGGCAGCCGCTCAGGAGCTGTGCTGGGCATGCTGAAGCATGCAAGGGTGGAGGAAATCCATCTCCTCCTTCTTCTGTTTTCCTGCCAGTTTTGGCTTCTCTCTCTGGTGGGTCTCATTGGGGCTGGTCTCCAACCCGCCACAGTCTTCAGGGGTAGCAAAGAATATTGGGTGCCTCTGGGATTTGGCAGCTGCTCTGAGCCCCCTGAAGGAGGTTTATTGGTGAAAAGATGGGTGATATGTCTGAAAAACAGCCCCCTCTCAGGAGGAAGCCAAGCCTTCATGGCCAGGCAGATACTGGTACCTTCTGGTGGCACCTTGTGGTGGTCCCCAACTCCTGAATGTCCCACACTGAGGTCAGGGCTCTGCAGATTGGCTCCTGCTCACACTGCCCTTCTCAACGCTCCTCTCCATCCTCTTCCAGAGACTTCCCACGTCAAACCCAACCCTCCGAACTCCACCTCGGACTCGGACCTCATGAAGTACCGGACCATCAGCCAGATCCCCCAGTTCACGCTCAACTTCGTGGAGTTCAATCTGGAGAAGCACCGCTCGGGCTCCACCACGGAGATTGAGATAATTGCTCCGCACAAGGTGATGGAGCGCACCCAGAACGTCACCGAGAAGGTCACACAGGTACGTGGGAGGTGAGATGCCACCGAGGCAGCGGTGGGGTGGTGGTCCAGCTGCTGGGGTATGATCACAGCCATTCCTGTGGGGTTTGGAGGAGTTTTAGCAGAGAGTGCAGTGATACCTGGAGTTTCCAGCCCAGGAAATGCCCATATCCTTATGTTTGATTTTTAGCTCTTCCTCTGAATGGCTGAAATGACTTTTTTTTCCCCTTAAATAAGTATTTCTGGTGATCTGTGGCTTGGGAAACACTGGCATGAACTGCTCATGGTGTGATGGTGGCTTTGAAGGGGACACAGGTACTTGTGTGTGTGCATGTGGCTTTGTTCATGGGGGAGGCTCTGGCCACCGTCTCCTGCCCCCAAAGCTGGGCTGGAGCCCCCAGGGGAAAAGGTGGCCCTGAGGGACTCGGCCAGGGACCCCACCAGGAACACAGGTGGCCATGCCGAGGGCCATGGGATCCCCTGGGAGACAGCAGGTGGCACTGCACTGTCACCAATGTGTGTGACGCTGCCTGTCACTGCAGGGGACACTGGTGGCAGTGCACGTGTCTGTGGGGACACACGGCACCATGCTGTCACCACGGGGACATCAGTGAGTGGGAAAGGTGCTGCTGCATCCCACAGTCCTGGAGCGGGAGCTCTTACAGTGGGGAAACTGAGGCACGGGAAAGACATGATATGAAAATACATCTAAGGACACATTTGCCAGCAGCAGCTGAGGGGCAGTTTAATGAAAACACAGACAAGTGACCCCAGAAAAGCCTCTGGGCTTGACAGTTTGTCCCATCACATGGGGACACCACTGGTCGGTGCCACCAGGCTGGGGTCCTGTTTTGCAGGTGGCACCTCTCCCAGTCCCCTCGAAGTGCCCCATGGGTGGTGGTGGAGCTGGGCAGGAGAGTGCTGGGGACAGGGATGGGGGTCCTGGATCCATGCTGGGAGGGACACGGGGTCAGTGCCCACCTGCAGCCAGCACCATGGGCCTGATCCTGCGCGGCCTCTTGTGCCTGAGGGTCCCCTGGTGACTCCCCAGCTCAGTGTCCCCCTTCCCGTCCCCATCCCCAGCGCAGGGAGAGGAAGGCGCGTGGTGTCTGGAACCCACGGGGTACACGCGGTGTCCTGAGTTAGCCAGGGCCATGGGAGCCCCCCCGCTCTGTCATCCGCACACCCGGCTCCCTCCCCCTCCCTC
Source organism: Streptopelia decaocto (assembly GCF_964273445.1). Lineage (NCBI taxonomy): Eukaryota > Metazoa > Chordata > Aves > Columbiformes > Columbidae > Streptopelia > Streptopelia decaocto. The sequence continues at coordinate 6,292,005 of NC_138677.1, read as the reverse complement.
CTCCTCCTCCTCCTCCCTCCCGCTGCTGCCTCGCTCGCTGCCGGCACCCAGCACCCCACTGCCTGGCACCCAGCGCCCCGCTGCCGGCACCCAGCGCCCCGCTACCGGCACCCAGCGCCCCACTGCCGGCACCCAGCACCCCGCTGCCGGCACCCAGCACCCCGCTGCCGGCACCCAGCGCCCCACTGCCCGGCACCCAGCGCCCCGCTGCCGGCACCCAGCACCCCGCTGCCGGCACCCAGCGCCCCGCTGCTGGCACCCAGCGCCCCACTGCCCAGCACCCAGCACCCCGCTGCCGGCACCCAGCGCCCCGCCATGAGCCTGCGGCTGCCGCTGAAGCCGGTAAGTGTCAGGGGAAGGGGAAGAGGGACTGGGCACCCAGCGGGATCGCCATGGGGGACACCTGGCACTGCCACCCGCAGAGACTCCCAGGGCCACCCACGGGTGCACCCACAGCCCTCGTGTCCCCAGGGGGGAGAGAGGGACAAGGCTGCAGCTGCCTCCTGCCTCTGCATTGATTTGGATGCTCTTTTGGGGGCTGTTTCTTTTCCCTTTTCTGCCTCAGGTCTTTGGGGTCGTGGCTTTTTATTCATTCCTGCCTGGAAAACAACAGGGCTTGACCTGCTCTTGCTTCTGCTGCAGTACCTGGGTGCCAGGAGTGGGGACATGGGACAGGGCAGGTGCCCCAGTGTGGGGAGCAGCATCTGGGGCCCCAAATTCAGAACTGGCCGTACAGAGCTGCCTCCGACTGGGCAGTATGGGGGGATTTAGCTACTGAGGGTGGAGCGTTGCTGGTTTTTGCAGACACAAGGCACAGGAGCACATCTTGGGTGTGCTGGGCACATTTGAGTTTTGAGATGAAGCGTTTCAGTGAGGTGTCCTCGTCCCGTTCCCCGCCATCCCCGCCGGAGCCGGTCCCCGAGCCCATCCGTGCCTCATTCCCCTCCGCAACGATTGCGTTTGGGTCACTTTTTCCTATCCCTCCCCTGTCCCTCTGCCAGCGACGTCGGCGGCTCCCGCTGCCCCATTGGCGCTCGCGTCCCCACGGGGGCCCCAGCATCGATTGCCTTTGATTAATCCACGCCGGGCTCCCGAATGCCCTTCGCAGCCGCATGTTTCCCGCCCGCCCGGCCGAGCCCATGCGTCCCTGCGTGGGTGATGCCGCGGCCCCGGTCCCTGCCGGGCCGTGCGGGGTTGGGGGCCCCCATGGGGGACACCCGGACTTCGAGGCTCAGCTGCCGTCTGGGGCGCCGGGCAAGCTGCAGGCAGGTAGGAGCAGGGGGACACCCCGGGCGAGGGACTCACCCATGTCCCCAGGGTTGTGGGACGTGTGAGCGGCTGCTTGTGGTGGGATGGGGCCGTGGGGCTGGATCCGCTCTGGGTTGCAGCACCAGGAGACCTTGGGAAGTCCTTGGACAAAATGGGTGTCAGTGCAGGAAGGATCAGGCCCTTTTTCTGGATCTGTAGCATTGTGGTGGTGCCCATCACCGTGGCTTTGGGACATGTGGCGCGTCCTCTCTCCTCTCCTTTGCAACCTGGCAAAAGCATCGTTTTATCTGGGGGCTTGGTGCCGGGAGGGAGCACTGAGGTGCCCCTTGCCCTTCTTCCACAGGTGGCCCTGGGGGGTGGCACTGCAGGGACACGCAGAGGACAACAGAGTGGCAGGAACAGGCAGGGAGGATCCCCTTGCCCCCAGCTCCAAAAAAGCCCCTTCAAGCTACCATCTCTCAGCACCCAAAGCAGGACAGCCCCAACCTGCCCGGTCCCTTGCGTTGTGTCCCCAAGGTGGCTTCAGAGCCCATCAGCAGCTGGTGTTGGTCCTGGGGGGCGGAGCTGGGACAGGCCCGGGATGTGTGGGGCCTCACTGGTGCCGTGCGAGCGTGTCCCCATGAGGAGAGACAGATCTGGGGACACATGGCAACATGGGAGGGTGCCTGCATGCATGAGATGACGTTTGCATGTCGGTGGCCGCAGGTCACCCCCTCCCTGGGGATGCACTTTCCTCTCTGCGGGGGTGGAAGGATCTGAAGGGCATAAAGCAGGTAAACGGCTGCCCCAAGGGTGCTCTGGCCATCAGACACAGACGAGGAGCTGGGCAGAGTTTGGTGTCAGCCGTAGCGGGCAGCCCAACTTTTGGCCTCCTGGACAAACACATATGGAGGCAACAAAGGTGAAGAGGGTGTAGGAAAGCCATTGCATGCTCCTCGCTGCTCCACCAGCACGTGGGAGCCCTTTGCCTGGCCCCTGGCCTCATCTGACTGCTCTCCTGGTCTCCCATCCTGCTCACACCCGTCTCCTGCAGGTGCTGTCCCTGGGTGCTGATGTCCTTCCTGAGTACAAGCTGCAGGCGCCGCGGATCCACCGATGGACCATCCTGCACTACAGTCCCTTCAAGGCCGTGTGGGACTGGCTCATCCTTCTGCTGGTCATCTACACAGCCGTCTTCACCCCCTACTCGGCTGCCTTTCTCCTCAACGAAGAGCAGGTGGAGGAGAAGCACTGGGACTGCAGCTATTCATGTGACCCGCTCAACATCATCGACCTCATCGTGGACATCATGTTCATCGTGGACATTGTCATCAACTTCCGTACAACCTATGTCAACATCAATGACGAGGTGGTGAGCCACCCTGGCAAGATCGCCATCCACTACTTCAAGGGATGGTTCCTCATCGACATGGTCGCCGCCATCCCCTTTGACCTGCTCATCTTCCGCTCCGGCTCTGATGAGGTACAGGCCTGGAGGACCATCAGGATGGGAGGGGACTCATGGATGGATGGGAGAGGGAGGGATGTAGATGTCTTGATGTAAGCAGTGGATGGTTAGATCTGTAAGGAGAGGGGTGGTTAGTCAGGGGGATGGACAAGGATGTCATTATAGGTTTTTATTTAGCAGCTGGGACCTGGGATTTTGTTTAGCGGGGTCAGACAGCCACACAGACACAACTGTAAGTTCTCAGATAGTGTCTAACTGGGCCCATTCCCCTTGTTGGGGCTGACCCAGCAGAGCAGGCTGGGAGCTCAGTTTAGGAACTGGGGTCAGGGGATGCTCTGTGGTTCCTGTGCTACCTGGAGACCCCACCTCAGCTCAGAGCCCATGAGATGGGGTGCAAGGCAGCTGTTTTGGGAGCAACGGTTGACAAAGTGAGGACCACCAGGAAACATGGGGTTGGCCTTGGTTCCTCTCAGTTGGTCACCTGTAATCCCAGAGCTTGTCACCTTTATGGTCAGCAGAGGGAAAGTGCCCTTTCTGTGGCACGATTCATCTAACCTATTCCAGATGTCACCTCCAGGACAAGGTGACTCATGCTCTAGAAATGCATTTGTACCCTTCAGCGGTGTACGGCCAGGCTGGAGACCTGCCTTTGGCCAGGTTCATCCCCTGCTTGTCCCTGAGGCTTGTCCCCTTTTCCCCGCAGACCACCACCCTCATTGGCCTCCTGAAGACCGCCCGGCTGCTGCGCCTGGTCCGCGTGGCCCGCAAGCTGGACCGCTACTCCGAGTATGGAGCAGCCGTGCTCTTCCTGCTCATGTGCACCTTCGCCCTCATCGCGCACTGGCTGGCCTGCATCTGGTACGCCATCGGCAACGTGGAGCGGCCCTACATGGAGCACAAGATCGGCTGGCTGGACAACCTGGGTGACCAGATCGGCAAGCGCTACAATGACAGCGACCTCTCCTCCGGCCCGTCCATCAAGGATAAATATGTCACCGCCCTCTACTTCACCTTCAGCAGCCTCACCAGCGTGGGGTTCGGCAACGTCTCACCCAACACCAACTCCGAGAAGATCTTCTCCATCTGCGTCATGCTCATTGGCTGTGAGTGCCCGCACGTGTCCCTGTCCCTGCTTTGGAGGTTGGAGGGGCTGCTCTGCATTGAAACGGGGAGAGCATGCGGGATTTTAAGAGAGCACCTCCCTCCACCTGTGCCCCTTCTGCACAGATAAGTGGATGGAGTGATAGACAGAAATACAGGTTTCAGAAACCCGCTGCTTTCAGGTCCATAGTAGATGGGTCACAAGACCTGGTTCCAGGTCCAGTGTAGTTGGAGATGTGCCTCCTCCTGTCCTACCGAGTCCTGCCCTCTCGTTGCAGCTCTGATGTACGCCAGCATCTTCGGCAATGTCTCCGCCATCATCCAGCGCCTGTACTCGGGCACCGCCCGCTACCACACGCAGATGCTGCGGGTTAAGGAGTTCATCCGCTTCCACCAGATCCCCAACCCCCTGCGCCAGCGCCTGGAGGAGTATTTCCAGCATGCCTGGTCCTACACCAATGGCATCGACATGAACGCGGTGAGTATGGGGCGGGAAGGCTCCATGTCCTCATGGCACCTTGTCCTGAGCGACCTGGAGTCCAGCTCTGGATCCATCCAAATATTTCCTACGTGAGCAGGCTGAGAGAGTTGGGGTGTTCAGCCTGGAGAAGAGAAGGCGCTGGGGAGACATTATTGCGGCCTTTCTGTACTTAAAAGGGGACGAGAAGAAAGATGGGGACAGACTTTTCAGCAGTGTCCATTGTGATAGGAAAATGGGTGATGGTTTGAAACTAAAGGAGGGAGATCCAGGCTGGACATGAGGCAGGAATTGTTGCCCTGAGGGTGGTGAGAGCCTGGCCCAGGTTCCCAGAGAGGTGGTGGATGAACCATCCCTGAGACATCCCAGGCCAGGCTGGACGGGGCTCTGAGCACCCTGAGCTGGTGACGATGTCCCTGTCATGGCAGGGGTGGGACTGTATGAACTTTGAAGGTCCCTTTAACCCAAACTGTTCTGTGATTCCATTATTTCCATCCTTTCCACCAGGGTGGAGAGGAGGCAGGAGAAGACTTGGGAGTGTGTCTGACTGTCCACCTCCTGCCTGCCCCTTTCCCCTTCTCCCCCTCTGTCTGTCCATCCCTTCACATCTATCCAGACGTTTTCCAGGGCCGTGAGGGCATTTCTTGGCCGGAGCGCAGGTTTGGTGCCAGTGCGCTGGGGAGGAGCTCGGAGTCCCCATAGGCGCCGAGCACTTTCAGGCGGGTGCCTGTTGGTGTCACAGAGCCGCGGAGCCGGTATCGATCCAGCTCCTCTCCACACTGCTGGTTGCTAAGCAAAACGCATCCCGCTCTCAGCGGCAGGGAAAGGAGGGCATTTAAATAAACCTCGATCCATTTTAATTAGAGCCCGGAGAGGCAGCTGTTTGTTAACAAAGGGGGATCAATGGCGGAGCCGCGCTGCAGAGACGCTGTGTCTCCGAGCCTGGCGGGAGCCTTGTGCCGCGGCTCCGGGCACTGCCGGGGTGAGGAGGGGGCTCAGATAGGGGTCCCGGCCTGGGACGGGGGTGACAGGACTCGGCTCATGGCCACAGGGTTCGGCGCACAAATGTGGATGAAAGGATGAGGCAAGGAGAGAGGTGGGACCTGGTGCTCCCCGTCTCTTGGCCCTGGGAGCCGTTAGCCCCTCGTTCCCAACTCATGCTCCCTTTTTTCTTAAGACTTGATCCTTCTCCATCCCCGAGCACCAGGAGGCCACGGTTTTGTGTGAATTCAACCTGTCTTTGGCTGCTGTCACCTCGTTAAACAACTGGGCGGCATTTGGGGATTTGGTGCTGGGAGAGCTTCAGGTTCAGCCTCTCCCATGGAGGAGACACCCTGCGCAATAACTAGAAGTAAAGCCATGGCACCCTACCAAGCAGTTCTCCTGGCTTAGTGGGAAGCTGGGTCACAAATCCCCTGTGACTAGCTAAGCTTATGGCTTGGACGTGCCACCGCTCACACTGGTCCCTGCTGGATCCTGCTGAGACAAAATATCATCTAATCAATCATCCTATGGCCCGATCAATTCGTCCAGGCCTGATTTCCCGGTAGGGAAACTAAGGCGCTGCTGCCAGACTGAGAGATCATGATGGAGCCTGCTCGTCCAGGATTTGGCCAGCAGTGAGATGTGAGAACAGAGCAAAGGGGACCGTAATAAACCACTGGCCCAGGTTCCCAGAGAGGTGGTGGATGAACCATCCCTGAGACATCCCAGGCCAGGCTGGACGGGGCTCCGAGCACCCTGAGCTGGTGACGATGTCCCTGTCATGGCAGGGGGGGCACTGGGGGAGCTTTAAGGTCCTTCAACCCAAACCATCCTGTGATTCTATGATTCTATATGCTGCTCTCCATTAAAAAAACCCAAGCCCAGGTGGATTTTGCCCTGGCACCATGAGTCATTGGTGGCAGCACTTTTCTCTGTACTGCGAGTTTTACCTTGATTTCACCTTCAGATTTAGCTTTTGTCCAACACAATGTATTTGCCATGGGTTTATTTAGCTGTTGCTGCACACAACTGGCCCGTGCTGCTTCTTGGCATTCAGGCAGGTGCTGTTTAATTAGGACAGCGCCTCATTAACAGTTTGTGCTCTCATTCAGCCAAGATTAGTGGGCGTAAAGATGAAAAGGTGGATATGCCACCAGTGGGTATAAATAGCTTGATCTGGTTATTATTATTATTTATTGCTCCGGAGCGCTCTCATCCCTGGCCACAAGCAGCCCAAGCCAGGGACAGGCAAGCCAGCATCCACCAAGGGAAGATCAGAAGATGTCCCCAGCTTTGGCTTTTTGGGTTTGGGGGCTCCCCATTTGGCACCACCATGTAATGCCATGTGTCACAGCCTCCCAGGGCTGCCACAGCCGTCCTTCCTGGGGACAGCGGTGTGGTGACACCTCTGCCTCGCTCTCGCAGGTGCTGAAGGGCTTCCCCGACTGCCTGCAGGCGGACATCTGCCTCCACCTCAACCGCACGCTGCTCCAGAACTGCAAGGCTTTCCGGGGCGCCAGCAAGGGCTGCCTGCGCGCCCTGGCCATGAAGTTCAAGACGACCCACGCGCCGCCCGGAGACACCCTGGTGCACTACGGAGATGTCCTCACCACTCTCTACTTCATCTCCCGGGGCTCCATTGAGATCCTCCGGGAAGACATTGTGGTGGCCATCTTAGGTGGAGAAGTCCTTCCTTCTGGGAGGGTGGTGGGCAGTGGGGCAGAGGGTAACGGGTGAAGGATGGTGGGTGATGGGCAGTGCACAAAGGGTGGGAAGTGAGGGGTGAAAGACTTCTCCATGTCCTGGAGAGGAGAAGGCTGTTCCTCAACATCTGGCTGGTCACCACACCAGTGGACGGGGAATGGAGGATCCCAGTAGGCATCACGGAGAGGCCACAAAGGAGTGAGGAGAGCCGGGCATGGCTCATTAGTCCCCAACCGTCACTGATGACCCACTGCCCAGCCTTGGTCTCCCCATCAGTGATGGTTTTCACAGTATAATCCCCAGCATCCACAATCAAGGTTGAGTTTTCTGGGCATCCTCTTGTCCATGAGCCCCAAAGTGAGGTCTGCTGGTCCAGCACATCTGGAGCTGGGGTGGTTGCCCACCTCCCCCTAACGAGCTGTCTGTTGGCACAGGGAAGAACGACATCTTTGGGGAGCCCATCAGCCTCTACGCCCGCCCAGGGAAGTCCAACGCAGACGTGAGGGCCCTGACCTACTGCGACTTGCACAAGATCCAGCGGGAGGACCTGCTGGAGGTGCTGGACATGTACCCAGCCTTCTCTGACAACTTCTGGAGCAACTTAGAGATCACCTTCAACCTGCGAGATGTGAGTGCCAGGGCTGTCCTAGGGGTTGGTGATATTTTTTTCAGAGACGCTTTTCTGGTGTTACAGAAATTACGCATTCCAGCCACCATAACAGGGTTCGACTCCAGGTTTCTGCATAAAGCAAAAGATAGTTTTCTTGATGAAAGTACTTGTTATTAATAGAGCTTGAGCTGGGTGCATCCAAAGAGGGACCCCAAACAAAGAGACCCCATGGCAATTATACCCTTACAATATCAGTTTCCCAGCACTCACACAATAGTTCAGGCCACTGGGTGGGACAGGTCAGTGAGAAGAGCCAGAGGCAGCTGGAGAATAGCCCCAGGAGGATGCCGAATGGGCTGTAGCCCCCAGGGCACCCAGGGCCATGAGACCCATGGATGGGCCGTGGCACCCATGGATGGGCCGTGGCACCCATGGATGGGCCGTGGCAGCCGTGCCCTGGTGACCAGCCGCTCTCACCCCTCAGGCAGACAGCGTTCCCCGCACGCCGCTCGGCGAGGAGTACGACTGCACGTACCGGCGGACGCGCCGGCGCAAGCACTCCCTGTGCCAGCCCAGCAAGCCCGGTGAGTCCCCTGGCGCCGGCACGGCCCGGCCTGCAGGGCTGGGGAGCGGGATCATCGCTTAATGAGCGCCCTGGCGGGCACCCCGGAGCAGAGGCGGCTGCTGGCGCCTCTGTCCCTGCAGACCAGCCTGTGTGTCGCCACCGTAGGGCATCCACACTGTCCTTCCTCCCTCCCTTCCTCCCTCTCCTTAGGATGCTCCAGCCCTATAGATACTCTAGAGGGACTGGGGGCTGATTTTGCCGTGTGTGGTGCCCCCCAAATTAACCTGTTGTGCTGCCCCACAGACCCAGACACGGGCATCCCTGATGCAGAGCAGTATCATACCTACTCAGAGCTCACCAACCCGCAGGACCCGCTGAGTAAGGACCGGTGGGACGACCTGGGCAGCAGCACCACCCCCTGCTCCCAGACCAGCGATGACGAGGCCAAGACCGGCAGCCCTGCGAAAGCTGAGCCCTTCCCCACATCCAAAAAGGATGACTTTGCTCTGCCCATGCTCAGCCTCGTCACCACCAGCGCCGGCGGCACGGAGGTCGGCAAGCAGGCGGCGGAGAGCAGCCAGTCCTACGCAGGTAGCCACGGCTGCAGCCCAGCTGGCCGGAGCGGGGTGAGGGGTGGGTGGGCACGGTGGCCTTGTCCTGGGGCAGAGCCAAGCAGCCCTCATGGATTTGGAGCACAGGCGAGATGAGGAGCGGTTGAGGGAGCTGGGGCTATTTAGCCTGGAGAAAAGGAGGCTGACGGGAGACCTTATCGCTGTCTACAACTACCTGAAAGGGGCTGGGGGATGCAAGACAGAAGCGCTGAGATGTCTCTTCTCCTTCCAGCCGCCCCCTTGGACATCCCCAACATGTTCACGTTCTGGGAGGACCGGAGGCCGAACCACCACGCAGAGCCTCTGCAGCACATCTCCTTGGTACAGAGCTCGCGGGACGTCCCCCTGCACAGCGACTGCCGGCCGGGGCAGATCGAGTCCCGGCTGGAGCTCCTGCAGGCCCAGCTCAGCAGGTGGGCAGCACATGGGCTTGGAGAGCTCCTGGGTGGGCTATGGGCCTCCACCTGCTCTCCTGGGGGGCTGCAGAGGGCTCTGTCTGCAGCAGATGCCACCTCCTGACCCTTTGGGACACTGAATTCCTTGGGGAGGCGGTGGGAGCGCTTAGCAAATGCAGCAGCTTCTTAAACCGCAAGTCCTGGCCCCAGCCCCAGCCCAGCACTTCGTCTGTCTCTGTCCCACCCCCTCGTCTGTCTCTGTCCCACCACCTCATCTGCCACTGTCCCACCACCCCGGAATCTGCTGCTTTGCTGCTGCCTCGGAACTCGGTGCAATCGCAGACACAAAAACACCCCCGGTCTCGCCACCCCCAGTCTTGCCCTTTTCAAGCCTCTTCTTCGTGTTGCAAACAGCTGCAAACATCTTCTTGCCTGGGCAAACAAGCCTTGTGCACATTGTTGCCCTCTAAATACAAAAAAGACATGATTTTTGAACAAGAAGGAAGAGCCCACCCTGGAGACATGGGCTTAAAGTCCCCAGGTAGAACCCACCTGAGCGGCTGGCTCTTCCACACACGGCTGCTGCCCGCGTTAAGCTCAGCTCACCGCAGAGCCCACACACATTTCAGTGTCTCGCCAATGTGCCATCCCCAGCAACAGGGACTTATTCCGCTTTTCCATTTCCTTCCGTTCCTCAGTTAAAAGTGGTTGGCACCGACCCGCCTTGCTCCCATCTGTCGGTACAGGCAGCTGGCCTGGAGAATCGATCCAGATTAAAACTAACCATTGCAATATTTTCCCCCCTCCGGGGTAGTTTCAGCTTTGTTCGGTTCCTCGCTCCAGATCCCAGCTTGGCTCCATAGAAAAAAAACATTGGGCAGGGGATGAGAGCAGGATTGATCTCTCTGTGGCAGCCTTGGCTCGGAGCTCTGCTAAAACCCTCACCGAGCAGCACCAGGCGAAGCATCGTCACCCTGGGGCAGCCGAATCGGCACCTCCTCCCCAGTGCCCCCTGCCCGACTGTGGGTCTGGCTCTCGTGGGCCGCGCCGCGCTAATGCTGGGCTGTTCTGTCCCCAGGCTGGAGTCCAGGATGTCGTCAGACATTAATATAATCCTCCAGCTCCTGCAGCGCCAGCTGTCCCAAGTGCCGCCCGCGTACAGCCCCATCTCGCCGTCCTCCCACAACCTGGCTATGTACGGCATCCTCCCGCGGAGCCTGGAGCCGCTCGCCCCCTGCGCGCCCCTGGAGGGCGAGGAGCCGGCCACCCTGGAGCAGGTAAGGCCACCCTTCCACCCGGCCGAGCTGCTTTCCTTCAGATGGGTCTTGAAAAGGGTGTAGATCTTCCTGGAGATGCTTCTGCCCGTCGTGGATTTTGGGGCGCAGCCTGCCATCTCCAACGCCACCAGCTTGCCTGGGGAGTGGGTTCCTCTGCTCAGGCATAAAATAACATTTTGGGGCTTGGTGCCTGATGGGGTGAGGAGGGAGTGTGGCTACATTATTTGCTTTTGCCATAACCCACCTGGTTCCTCCTTTCCCACCAGAGCCCGAGCTACACGGAGGTGGAAAAGTTCCACTTGAAATCCAGGGACTCCTCGTCGAGCGGGATGCACCTCGCTGTGGCATCCGACGAGACCATGGCGGTCTGCTCAGAGCAGGAGCACCACTCCCCACCTCTCCCGAACCTGGAGCCTCCCCATCAAAGGGCACCAAACACCCAGGGACTCTTGCGGGGCTCTCGATTCCCTTCCCTCCCTGAGCACTTGGAGGCATCTTCCGAGCACCAGGACATTCAGAGACACCTCTCCGACCCAGTGCTTCCTGGAAGTTAGAGATGGGGGGGCTGCAAAGCAAGTCAAGAGGAACCTCAACTGCGAGCTCGGTCAGTTGATGTTGATTTTGACTGCAAGGGTACGACGGAGGACAATGCCGTTGGCTCAGGGGTATAATTTGTAGCTGTCTTCTGCCACCGTGACAGGAAGCGTAGAGTGGCTGGCTTCCAAGGTCAACGTTTTCCAGCGGTTCCCATAGAGTAGATTTCATTTGCACATTATAGCGAACCCAGAGCAGTTCTTTCTTACGGCCACCAACGAGCCGGCTAGGCCACACGGTACCCACCACCTCTTCCTTGCCACGGCTTCTTGTCAAGAACGGCGCGAGCCGAGCGAGCCGCAGCGACCGGAGGAGAGCAAATCCACGGCTCTTGGCTGCGAGGCCACTTTGCTGCCAGCTCTTTGGAGCAGGGACCATTGCGTTGGTACTGGGCTCAGCCCAGCAGAGCCTGCGGGTGTCGCAGAAAGGGTGGTCTCTGGTGGAGGAGGAGGAGACCTCCGCAGTGCGGGGCTGGGGGAGCTGCAGGTGGGAACCCGAGACAAGGACAGAGGACAGAAGCTGCCCTTGTCCTACCTGACGGCCACCGAGAAACGCAGGGCCGGCAGCCCCGCCGCCTCAGCACGCTTCAGCACGAGTCCTGGGGCACTGACTTCTCCAGCAAGGCTGATCGCGCCTTGCAAACCCCAACACGCACCCCACAACTCCCCCAAACAACCCCAACTCACCACCGGCCTGGGCATAAAGCACAAAACTCAAAAGCACAATCTTGGCACGCCCAAAAGCCTCAGACACCTCATCTCCAGCCCTTCCTCCCAGCTTCTCTCTTTTGATAAAGGTTTGATAGATGCTTCCTCCTCCCCAGCCCTTTCCCCGGCAGGCTCCCGCTGCACCCCCCGTAGGAGAAGCCCACGTAGCCGTGCCGTTCGGTTAGATGCTGTGACAGTCCTAGGCTGCCTGCTCAAGTAACGTATCGAGCTCCCTTTGAGAGTAGTAAAACTGTGAGCATCTCTTTCTCTGGAATTTTAGTGTACACTTTGCTAATAAAGATGTTTTTGGCACCTAATGTGGATCAGAGCTGTGTTTGTTGGGAGCATCCGTGAATTCATTCCTGGCGGTACGAAGTGCGGGCGCTAATCTGCAAAGATCCCTGTTGCTTCACCCAGTTGCTTCACCCAGGGAGTGTGGGGCTAATGGACGTGCGGGTCTTACAGGTCAAGGATGGGACCCCAGACAGACACAGTCCCGCCAAGGGGACTTTAGTTAATTAGTGACAATCTTCTCCCCACCCGTCACTCGGAGGACGCGGGACTCGAACACACGGCACCGCCGTGTGCTGGAAGCGCTCCCCGCTCGCCGCGGGTTGACGTGACTGACACCGCTTCCAGCCAATCGATTATCAATAAAGGCTCGAGAGCCCGCCTCACGCCACTGCGACCCCTGGTAGCCAGTAAGATGTCGAGAATGAATAAAGCCTCCCTCTGGGGCGGGGTCAAACACAACGGTAGGTCATCCCAGCCAGGGGGAGAGCGTCCGTTTGGGATGAAGGGCAAAGCGACCAATAGAAAACCGAAGAAGGCCAAACGGATAGGAGAACTACCCAATAGATGCTTGAGCCTCTAAGTGGCAGCCAATATAGCCAATTCGCACCCAGTGGGCGGGGCTTCCCGCGTGGCTTCCGTTCCCGTTGTGTGAGGGGCCGAATCCCAAACGGCCTCCGCGCTGCTCCCGCCGCCGCCGGGGTCTGGAGCCGGGCCTGGGGGCGCGGCCCGTGCTGCGGCCTCCCCGCTCCCCGCCGGCCTCGCTGCGCCCGGCTGGCCGCTCCTCTCCTCTCCCCGGCCCACTTCGCCTTCCCGCTCCCTTCAGCGGGCCCATCGCTCCCCCCCGAGCCCACCCGGGTTTCCCCCTCAGCCGAGCCCGCTGCTCCTCTCAGCGCCGCCGCTGCCGGGGGCCCCCTCGGCCCAGCCATGTCGCTGCACGGGAAGCGGAAGGAGATCTACAAATATGAGGCGCCCTGGACCGTGTACGCCATGAACTGGAGCGTCCGGCCGGACAAGCGGTTCCGCCTGGCGCTGGGCAGCTTCGTGGAGGAGTACAACAACAAGGTAGGGGGACCGGCGGCTCCCGGGCGCGGGCCCCGCCGTTGGGGCGGTGCAGGGGCTCCCTTCAGCAGAGCCTGGCCCGGGCTGCCCGGAGCGGGCGTGGAGTCTCCTCTGGAGACATTGAGACCCGCCTGGACCGAGCTGTGTGATCTGCTCCGTGACCCTGCGTGGGCAGGTGGGCTGGGGACCTGCAGGGGTCCTGCAGCCCCAGCCACTCTCATTCCGTGATCCCACCTTGCCCTCGGCACCGGAGCCTTCAGGTGTCCCTGAGGTGCGGGTGCTGGCCTCGCTCCCCCTGCCGCAGTTCGGGGTGTTAACTACAGCAGGACCTCAGCGTTGCTGGAGCATCCCGGGAAGATGCGGCTCGATGCTTTTAGGGACACGGTTTAGTGCCAGAGATAGGTTATGGTTGGACTCGATGGTCTTGGTGGTCTCTTCCAACTGGAATGATTCTATGTTTGAGGCTTGTTTCCTCAGATTTTGGGAGGGACTGTGGGTGGGAAGAGCCCCAGGTGCTGGTCACTTCTCAGCCGGGAAGGTCCCCCAACTGGAGCATAACTGGCTTTTTTTCCAGCATGAAGGAAAGCGTATGGCCAGGACTAAAGTTTGTGCATATACAGCATGTCTGAGACTGTGTTGCAAATTTTATGCTGTTGTCATTTCTTGCTGTGGAGAGCTTCTGTGTGGTAACTTTTCTCATAAGTATATAAGCCACTTTCACTGGTTCCTCAGTAGTTTTACTTTTCTTGGAGAACAAGGGTGTAATGAGGCATGAGATTATATCTTCAGTGTTTCCCTGCCAGATATAAGCCGAGAACCTTACACTGGTAATAGAGACAACGTGTTCACCTCTGCAAACACTTGTGCAGTCATTTCTGAACAGACTTTAATGTACTAGTCTGATATAATGAATTCATATAAATGGAAGAGAGATGAAGAAATGGGTATAGTTACGGAGCATCCTGAAGCTTGTATGGAACTAAGATTTTGCAGTTACAGCCTTGTGTATTTACAGCGTGTGTGCTTTGTAGCTTTGTCAAGCTGTTTAATGGGGATTGTGGAAAATGATGTCAGAAAGTTGATGTTGGGGCTTTGCAAGGATGTGATGAGAGGAGGTGACAGTAAAGCAAGGGTGACATCTCTTAGATTGTTAAATTAGGTTAGGACATCTCTTAGGTTACATTACAGCACCTGCAGACGTGATACTTCTGAGCACTTTGTAGTTCGGGCAGGATGAGCTGGTGTGTACGAGTCATCTCCTTATGCTGGTGAGCACTGTTGTGGTTCTGGGAGTGCTGCTGGGGAAAGGCAGGTCCCTGAGCTTAAAAACTTCTAATTTATTTAAAGACCAGCTTGAAAATGTTTTTAATCTGTATTCTGAGAAGCTAATATAACAAACTTGCAACCAGTTTTTTTGTTTAGAGGTGGTAGAATTGGTTACTAAGGCGGTATTGGTTTATGTTGCCTTTACCTCCTGAAGTTGGGCCCATTCCCTGGGGTGGCTCTTGATTGCAGTGTGATCAGGTCTGCTTTTCGATTCAGGCTTCAAGTGTAAAGAAATTGAGCCAACCCCGCTTTTTCTACCCTTCATGCTCACAGTTGTTGCAGACAGGAATTGTGTAGGACTATGTACATTTCTGCTGTCTGGAAATATTCCTCAAAGCTTCCCTTGACCTCTGAGCTTCAGGAGTAACTATTCTGTTGACTTCACGTAAGCACCACATGCTATGAGATCTGTGTGGTGTACAGAACCTGACATTAAATATATGAGAATGGGATGCCAGTCTGGATGTTGCTGCTATAGAAATAAAGCTGATGTATGATTAAAAATTAAACTTGTCCAATAAATGCAGTGCAACATAACCTTCACTTGCTGAGAGGTTTTGCTGTGCCTCTGATATTTCAAAGAGCTCTGGGGTTTTTTTTTTGAGGTTTCCTTGTTTGCTGCTTTTTGTAATGCTTTCAGTAGAGGAAGATCATTAAGACAGAGCTGTCCTGGCTAATTGCAAGTGTTGTTATTGCTTAGAGTATTGATGTTGTCTCCTTTACTTTAGGGACCAGAACAAGCTGGGGGGTGGTGTTTCGTCTGCTCTGTCTTTATGGTGTCGTACTGTGACTCGCACAGCTTTGCTCAGTCTTTGAGAGGCTACGGAAACATTCAGGGAGTAGCTTCATGCTCCAGATTGGGAACTCTTGGTGCACACCGGCTGTAAACTCTTAGCTCTGTCCATGTAAGTGGTGTAACCTCACTCGTACCTGGGCCAGACTTGAGGCATTTCTTCGTGCAGGAGCTGGCAGCAGCAATCTTGCCTGGCTTGCAGGAGACAGGACTCTGATATAATCCTGCAAATAATTCCATCATTCCATCTCCTTGTGTTCAGCCTGCACAAGAGGATGATTGGAGGGATTCTGTAATCACTGTATGTGATCAAGTACGAAGAGAAGAGTCGTACCTTTGAATATGCTGAGCTAGGAGAGAACACAGCTTCTCAAGCAGTATTTTCCACTCCTGTCTCCATGCGTCCCAGGCTGCTGCAGGTCAGTGTCACACACCTGATCTTCACCACTTGCCACAAGCTCCAAGTGTTGATAATGCAATTTTTGTTCTATATCCCAGCCTGCCACTGAAAGTGTCAAAGATCACAAAGATACCGGGTTGCTACACAGTCATTGCTTTTTCTTCAGTTCAGAGGGGTTAAACATGAATATGCAGTGCAGGAATATATAAATTCACACCAAGAAAAGTGGGTCCTGTGCTGTTTGAGGTTTGCTTCTGATTATGAGTGTGTTGATTGTGTAGGCTTTGTACACTCATATCGAGCTGAAAACAGCATAAGCAAAGGAGACGTGATTAGAGACCATTTGTCTTCTGATCGTGACCTTGCCGCAAGATTTTCTATCACCAAGGACAATTTGCTTCCTTTGTAAAATCCGCTTAGTATTTCTGATCCCTAAAGGAGTTAGAAAGCCATTTGTCAATCACTTCAGAAGCCTCGGAGATTCTTGACTGATTCATCCTAAAGTAGAATAAGGAGTAGCTGGAACAAAGAGTACAAGGCAGACTTGGATATGTCTTTTAGAGTTAGTTCTGGGGTGAAAAGGCTGGATTTTCTCATTGAGGCAAGGGGCAAGGTTTGCTTTTCTTAAGAGCATCTCTAAATGGACTCATAACCCCTAATGTTTAAGATCTGCTGAAGCATTTGTTGTTTTTTTTTTTTGTTACATGGAAAAAATAAGGTAGATTTCCAGTCTAATTTAAATGTGTAGTTTATGAACCAAACTGCGTATCTGGAATGTTTAGGATTTTTCTCAGTAAAAGTCCATTAAGCCACTGTTTCCAGGAGGAAGCTGCTGTGTGGAAAGTAGTAGGAAGTTCCTACAGTGAGCAGCTTACAAACTAATTGTAGTGAGTTGTCCTCATAATATTTGTGTTTTGACAGCACTTAGCACAGTGGGGCTTTCATCCTGTTTAGCTCTTGCACTCGCTGCTGGGTTAAACACATCTTCCAGCACCGCATTGTTCGCTGAGCACTTTCTGCCGTGTCAATATTTTTCTAATAACATCATGTCTAGGACGTGAAGCATTACTTCAGGTGTTGGCGTGACCAAGCTATGTGAAGATAATTTAGTGTTTGCTCCATCTCACATCACTCTCACAACCGGGCAAATGAGCCCTTCCCACTGTCACATTGCTGTGCAAAAGAACCCCTAATTTGGAATCAAGTTATCTAGAATCTTTCAGACCTGCTTTCTTGGTCTTTTCACACAAAACATTTGAATAATTACTTAAATATGTTGTCTTCCCCATTATTTTTTGAGTTCTCTTTTCTGACTCTGTGATTAGTCTGTATCTTAATTGTGTGCAGTTGTGACGGAGTGTTTCAGTTAACGTGATGCTGAAGCCAGGTAGGCAGAGAGCTGGCGTGATCCGTCACACGCCGCGGGGCTGTGGCCCCCACAATAGGGGCTTTAATTGTGGGTGGTTGTCATGCAAACCACAGCGTGTCCTGCTCTCTGAAGATGACATTGGCAGCATCAGTTTGGTTGAAGATGACTTGGAGTAATGTTTGTGCAGTTTAAGCCTGCGATTTAAACTAGGCTTTGCGATGTGGAGAAGGGTGGTCTTTAATCCTTTAGGATTGGATTTTGATTCATTTGAGATCAGCTCTTCAAAGTAAAGCGCTGTGGTGATTACGTATACTTCACTTTGCTTACATGCCCCAGCTGGGAAGCAAAGCTTCAATGATTTCTCATTCCATTGACGTGATGGTCCTTTTATATTTTCCTTCTGAAATATATTCAGTCTTAATGCTGTAATTATAAATTATTTTGATAAAATTCTTTTAAATGTGGCTTTTTACAGGTGCAGCTTGTTGGTTTGGATGAAGAGAGCTCAGAATTCATTTGCAGGAACACCTTTGATCACCCCTACCCTACCACGAAGCTCATGTGGATCCCGGACACCAAGGGGGTGTATCCAGACCTGCTGGCGACCAGCGGCGACTATCTGCGCGTGTGGAGGGTGAGTGAATCCTCCCTAGAAAAAGACGAACCATGGTACTAATTGTGTGGCATATTGATCCCATTTTCACTCAAGACCAGGTGTTTTGAAGCGAGTTATTTTCCTTTCAGGGTGTCTTGCCCTTGCTGTAGCGTGGAGGTTAAGATATAGAATCAAGTCAGAGCACTTAATAACTTGTTTTTTTAACCGCAGTAATGTTACTAAATATGAAGATTATAGAAGCAGAATTATCATGGTAGTTGCTGTCTTAATTGCCTTATTGAAGACAGAGATGGTGATTGTTTTTGAGAGCTACAGGATGTAAAGCTGAGAGGAAAGAAACCCAGATTAACGCTTTGTTTTGGAAGTGCAAGTGGAACAAGTTGTGATGTTATTTGAGTCAGATGTTTCACTTTTTCTAAAGGTGGGTGAAACAGAGACCCGGCTGGAGTGCTTGCTGAACAATAACAAGAACTCTGATTTCTGTGCTCCACTGACATCGTTTGACTGGAATGAAGTGGATCCTTACCTTCTAGGTGAGACTGACAAAATGCTGCATTTTTGGCATGGCTTTTGAATTTAGTCTCAAGCTGGGGCTGTGACTAAGTGCTGTGTCGTTGCGTGTCCACTGGTTAATCTGATCACTAACCAGTGAAGAAAATTCTACACTGTAGAAACAGACATTGTCTTAGGTTAAAAATAAAGAATAAAAAAAATCGTGCAGCTCACAGACATTTTTACCTTGACAGGTGCCCTGTCCAGTACAAAATTGGTCACTTTGGTTGGATTAGGCATGTTCCTTATTTTCATATAGGGAGCCTCAGTCTTCAGGGCTGGTGAGCTGTTGTAGCACTAAGTAATGATGTATTAATACATGAACTCCTGCGACTTATTTTGGCACATTCTGGAGTGGATAGAAAACCGTGTACCAAGATTTGTCTTTTGGGAAGCCATTAGAGCAGCAGCAGTAAAACCAGGAGCCATTAATTCAGTTGGAGGAGGGGGCTGAATGCTTAAGGTTTAATTATAGCCCTTGGGACAAACTCTGAATCCAAGATGACTGATCCAGCAGAGGTTTGTTTCCCAGAAGAGTGCAACCGTTTATGTTGGGGGGATTTGCCCAGATTAACAGTGATAATATG
Source organism: Streptopelia decaocto (assembly GCF_964273445.1). Classification (NCBI taxonomy): domain Eukaryota; kingdom Metazoa; phylum Chordata; class Aves; order Columbiformes; family Columbidae; genus Streptopelia; species Streptopelia decaocto. The sequence continues at coordinate 6,273,267 of NC_138677.1, read as the reverse complement.
TCATAGTAATTATTTACTACATGATTTATTTTTTGTGTGTTGCATCTCTGATCTCTTAAGAGCTTTACTACTAGCCCCGCCTTCAGTCCACAGCAGAAATGAATTAATAATAATACACTATCGCAGCACTATTTTGGTTTTGATGTGGACGTGAGACTTATAGGATGGAAATGTTCATCTGGTAGAGCGATGGACGTGATCTCCCTCGACTTGAGTGAGGCATTGACACCGTCTGCACAGCGTCCTCACAGCTGAACTGAGGGAGTGCGGCTGGATGAGCGGGGAGTGAGGTGACTGCGAACTGGCTGAAGGGAAGAAGCCAGAGAGTCGTGGTCAATGGGCAGAGTCAGTTGAGGCCTGGATCCAGTGCAGAGCCTCAGGGGCAGTGCTGGGGCTGGTATTGTTCAGTATATTCATCAATGATTTGGATGAGGGAATAGAGTGACTGTCAGCAAGTTTTCTGATGACACCAAGCTGGGAGGAGTGGCTGACACTGGAAGCTGTGCTGCCATCAGAGACCTGGACAGGCTGGAGAGCTGGGCAGGGAAAAATGTAATGAAATAGAACAAGGGCAAGTGTAGAGTCTTGAATCTGGTAGTGGAGGTTGTGGAGTCTCCTTCTGTGCAGACATTCCAACCCGCCTGGACACCTTCCTGTGTAACCTCAGCTGGGTGTTCCTGCTCCATGGGGGGATTGCACTGGATGAGCTTTCCAGGGCCCTTCCAGCCCCTGACATTCTGGGATTCTGTGATCTTGGTTGCATCAGGCTTCTGAATAGATTGAAGTTGACATGAGCTATTTACACTTTATTCCTGTGAGGAAGGCGATTTCTGCGGCTAAAAGGTTTGGGCACTTGGGCTGTTGGCTGTTTGACATTCTTGATTTGAATTGTAGGCTGTTCTTGTAGCTATTTTGATCTGTCGATGTCAGAGGATATTACATTAATCCACCAAGTGATTAAATAATTTGTGATAATATTAATTTTGCTAACAGAAGTGGTTTTCTTTCAGGTACCTCTAGTATCGACACAACCTGCACTATTTGGGGTCTGGAGACGGGCCAGGTTCTGGGCAGGGTAAACCTGGTCTCTGGCCATGTGAAGACCCAGCTCATTGCGCATGACAAAGAGGTGACGGCTTTTTCTGGGTGTTTACATTGCATGGGTTTTAAGCAACAAAAAAGAAACAGCTTTTCTGTCTTCCTCCTTTTTCTCAAACTCTGATCCAAAAAGAGAATTTATCAAAGATCAAGATACTCAAAACTGTGTATCAAACTAAAACTGCACTCGTGGCTATCAAAACAGCTGTTTGCTCATCGGAGAATCTGAACTTGAGAATATGCTTGTGTTACTAGATTGTGCTCCAGAACATTTTAGAAAAATGAGGTAAAACCTCAGTTGATGTTTTGAAATCAACTGCATAGCAAAGGCAATAAGCAGCTTGCAAGATTTTCATTTTAACATAATACTATTTTTAGCAATTAAAATTAAAAAAAAATCTGTCTGGGAAACGGGTATGTTTCATTTTAGTGAATCATCCTATAATGACACAATGCTTTTAATTTTTTGCCTCCTTTTGGCAAGTGTAGTAACTAAGAATTTGGTAGGAACAGCAACTGTTTGGCAGAATATGTTGCAATTAGATCTGCTCTCCGTATACACAACCCATTTTACTGCAAACGCGGAGGCAGCCTGCTCACTAACCCAAGGCTCTGTCCCTCTGTCCCGTCGCCGAGCAGGTGTACGACATCGCGTTCAGCCGCGCGGGCGGCGGCAGGGACATGTTCGCTTCGGTTGGTGCGGATGGCTCGGTGAGGATGTTCGATCTCCGCCACCTGGAACACAGCACCATCATTTACGAGGACCCCCAGCACCACCCGTTGCTGCGTCTCTGCTGGAATAAGCAGGATCCCAACTACCTTGCTACGATGGCCATGGACGGCATGGAGGTACGTGCTAGTGGCTGTGGGTTTTTTGGGAGGTGGCTTGGTAGTAATTAGTAAACAGGTTGTTAAAGTAAGTGCGGCAGTGTCAATTCCTGAACTGCAGTATGATCGAAGATCAATTCTTAGTGTACTAACTTCAGTAGGAGATAAAGAAGTAACTTTGGCGTTATAAACTTGAAGATCTCTGTGTATGTTTCAGCTGGTTTTTAAGAGGGATCTGTGAGCCAGTTGGGCGATAGTTTTCACATAAAACCTTAACTGCAAGTGTCTGAGTCGCCTTGTTCTTTGGCAGTTCAGTGCACAGGGCTTCGTTCCTCAATTGGTTTGCCCTTTCTGCATCACTCACAAGCCCCCCGTGAAGTCTGATGCCTTTTGAGACACACTGACTGTCTTGAAGCCATTTTTTGAGAACAGCATTTACTCACCAAGTGCATCCTTTGGGACAGGGCTGTATTTGTAGCCTTAGGTCAAAATATTTGCTTTTCTGAGTATTTTTTTAAATGCAAGTTGTTAATTCAGTTGGGTTTTGTTTCTGAAGGTTGTGATTCTAGATGTCAGAGTTCCCTGCACACCTGTTGCCAGGTTAAACAACCACCGAGCGTGTGTAAATGGAATTGCTTGGGCACCTCATTCCTCCTGCCACATTTGCACAGCAGGTAAGTGTGGTCCGTCCTGCCTGGCTGTGTGGGTCAGGCTCTGGGACTCTTCTGCTGCAGCTGCAAAACTCTCTCCAAAGGTTTGTGCTGTTCTCTGCCTGCCTTTTGCTAAAGAATCCCTGCAGTTTAGAAGCCATCAATTAGTGACTTTCCTAATTTTTGTGGGAAATAGACATATGCTGGAGCTTATTGTGTGCAAATGGTGAGCCCAGTGCCCAAACTGTGCATCTGCTTTGGCTAAGCTCTATTATTTTTATGCTCCTTAGTTTTTTGCAAACTAGTTCTTAAATGTTTTCAGTTCCACTGATGTCTTTCAGCTCTGTGCTGGGTAATGTGTAATGATCCAAGCTTGTTTTGTTGGAACGTGTTTGTATCACTGTATCTCTGGCTTGGTTCTCATCAGGACTGCGACAGCCGTATCCTGTACAGCTCCTTGGACTATATGCCTGTTAGTAGTATGGAGATCTCATTATACCTTGATTCTACTGATGATTTTCTCTTCCCTCTGCAGCGGATGACCATCAGGCTCTCATCTGGGATATCCAACAGATGCCTCGTGCCATTGAGGACCCGATCTTGGCCTATACAGCCGAGGGCGAGATCAACAATGTACAGTGGGCATCCACCCAGCCAGACTGGATAGCGATCTGCTACAACAACTGCCTGGAGATTTTGAGAGTCTAACCTTCCTGCTTCGTGCCACCTTGAGGCAGGGCTGCATAATCTCCCCTCCCCTCCTAAAGTAAGAACAACACAAGTGGCCAGTATCTGTTGTTGCTTTGCATCTACTGTTACAAGAAACTGTTACGAGAATCAGTGGCAGGTGTGTCCTGTCTCTCCAAGACTCTAAAATGCAGAGACGTGCTGAGCCTCTTGGACCTTCTGGGTTCTGGTTTTCTGTTTGTTTTCTTTCCCCTTCAGTTAAAGTTCTGTGTATTTGTTTGTTGACTGTGTTAATAAGCTTGCAGGCTTTTAAGTTGCTGCATATGTCCATGTGTTTGTCAGCCAGCTGAGGCAGCACATCCAATGAGTTTAATAGATGCAAGTGCAAAACAAGGTGGGGGAAAAAAGACATTGATGTTAACAGCCACCTTGGCAGGAATCTTAATCATTCCTGTTGTTGTTGCCTCTAAACTGTTTAAACATTTGTATGTTTTTTATATATTGGGCTAACTTTCTATTGAGTAAGGCTTTTCTCCCAAATTCTTACTTTTGATATGTGATCCACTTCCATACGCAGGATCTATTCGTTGATACAGATCACAGTGGGGCTGCGGGCTCCCGGCGGCCAAGGCCTGCAGAACTAACTGTTGCCTTGCCTCTCTCTACCTGGTTACCTGCGCAGAGTTTTCTGGTGCTGTGAAGTACAAAGCACTTGTTGCACAACTTCTTTACACTTTTCTGATACTAGAGGCAGTCGTTACTACGGTAGGCCTTATTTTTAAATGATAACTGAATTTGCGTGCATCCTGCAGTTGTGTTAGCTAATGGAATGGTAATAGGTTTTGGAAGGAAGATACGTGCATGACTTAAGCTCCCAGGAGGTAAATGACTCCTGAAAAATGTGATTTGTAATGGACTTGGGACTGGCACTTCCAATCAAATGATTTCCCCTCAGAAGACTTATTATCTAAAGCAAAATAAAATGGTTTCACACTTTGTAGCTTGCTTGATTGGCAAATAATGTGAGCAAGTTTTTTTGTGGTTAGCCTGTACCTTGGAGCTTTTTTCGTTTGGCCTGTGTTCCAGGAGTTCTTGAAAGGAGGGCAGAGCAATCTTTTGTGTTTTACAGAGTGTATTTGCTTGGTACTGTCAGGTCTTGTTGAACGAGCCAGATGAGTTGGAAAAGCTGGTCCTCTATCCAAGCGAAGGCTGTTTCTCTGAAACCAATGATTCCCTAATGCACAGCGATGGGTTTAAAAGGGAAGAAACTGTGCTGTATAGGCTTCGGTTTGGCTCTTGTCATCCTCGTATCTTTTGAGGATGTGCCTGAGGGCTTCTGTTTCTGCAGTGAATAGTGGATCCTGTACAGCAGTGCTTTTCAGTCGGAGCTGAGTGGATTAGGCACGATAAAGATCTTTGATAACAGCTACTCAAGTGAATGCTCCGCAGAGCTGGTGATGAAGACAGCCGGGCATAGCTGGTCGGTGAGGCTGCGCCAGCCGAGCTGCCATGTGTCAGACCATCAGAAGTGTCTCCACCTAACGAGCGTTCACCTGCGGCCGGAGGCAGCGTCATAAAGAGCAGGATGTCGGCAAACTTGCACTTTCCTGCACAAACTGACAAGATTCAAGTTGGGAGAAGGGATTGCTGTGGAACAGCGAAGCTGACACTGAAATCGCTGTCAATACAGAACAGGATTGGAAAAGTTCTGTCATTCTGGACATACAGAAATATTCTCCAGGCCGCTGCTCAACATGGAGCTCAGAAAAGCACTGCCTTGTGGATTTGATAGGGATTCATTAGGGACAGCTTTATTCCATCACTCCTTTTTAATACTGGAGAACCAAAAGACTCTTAACACAGTTCAAGCTTGTGTTTTGTCAGTGACATTCTGTGTTCAATTGTGGGATTTTTGACAGAAAACTTGGTTTGTCGTGAAGGTCAGTTTTTCCTGTTGGCAGCAGTGCTGAGAGCAGCGTGTCCCACAGGCGGGTTTGACCTAACGTCACTACAGCGTCAGCCAAACCATTAGGTTATCACTTTTTACAGTAGCACTTGGTCTTAAACGGGAAAATACTTATGCAGAACGAAGTGAAAATGAGGATTTTCTTAGCAGAAGCATATAACAGCATTCACAACTTTAGATACTTGTATAAAAATATGCACACAGGCTGCGTACTGTTTAATTACAAACAGCAGGCATAATGTGCTGTGTTACTAAGAGGGAACTACCTGTAGTATTACTGCTTTCTGTAGCCCCCTTTATGTTTGAGTCTCTTGTATAGATGGTGCGAGTAAAGGGTGAGTGCATCTGGTGCTTAGCATAAAAATGCATCTTTTACAGCTGTAGAATTGTGCTTTAAAAAAGACATGAGATAATTTAGTCGAAAGTGAAGTCACTAAAAGACTCCGTAGGCTGTACTGAATGGCAGATGCAGTTTATTGCCAGAGGAATACAATCTGTTACGCTAAGATGATGAGAAAGAGTGTGTATAAAAGGGGCTGGTGGTCTGAATGGCCAGGTTGTTTTTGCTGCTGTTGGAAAACAGTCTTGTTATGAACCTGAAGAGAACCCGGTGTCAGCCCTTCCAGCCACAACACAGCTTCAAGTTCATTTGTGGAACTGCGAGCTCGTTCCAAACTCCTCAAAGGCAAGCGAAGGAATCTTAGAGGCTCCAGTGGGTTCTAAATAAAGCGATATCCTATTTGTTTAGCCAGTTGGGGTATCTGCTGTATCTCCAGCATATTGCTTTGGGCATAATCCATTCTCATTCTTCATATGAAATTACATTTGAAATCACTAGAGGCTGTTTTGGACCAGGGAAATGCTACTTAAAATAGCTGCTTTTCAAAGAAGTCACTTCAGAGGTTAATGACTGAAAAGACATGAAAATCCTCCTGGGTGAGATGTTCTGTGGTGCAGATGGCGCTGTCAGAGCGAGGAGAGCGCGCCCTGGGTGCCCTTTGCCGCGGCGGCGGGGAGCGGACTGCCTGCTGCCGGTGTGTCCGCCAGGTAGAGCAGAACCCCGGGACTTGTCACCGGAGCCTGTGAATCAGGAGATACCGTTTGCAGCATTCAGTTCTGGTGGCTGTAAAGCCCTCACAAGCAGGATTTTTTTTTTTTCCAAAGTGTATGAAAATGCTTTATTCGATCTCAATTATCTTGTGCTTACTGCATGAGCAGAGAGAGCAGAGCAACTGCTTTTAGATGCCTCGTATCCCTTGAGTATAAAGTAACATTAAGGGAAAAATCTCAGCATCGGTGAGGTTTGCAAAGCAGAAAATCACATGCTGTTGGTACAGATGAGGCTGATTCTGGGGCAGAAATCTGAAGTAGTTGTGTACCACCGTCCGCTTGATTAATTCGAGATGCTTACATTCTGTTTAAATCGAGCTTTCTGTGCTCCGATGGTGTGGACAACCTGGTGCTGGCACATGGGCTCTCAACCAGGGGATCCCCATCATGTAAAACTCATTAGCGAGGTGAAAACCTGCAGCAAATAGGTTGGATGTTGGATTGGGGTGTAGTGTGCCAACTCTGTTAATTGTCTAAATGAAATGGGCTGCGTTGAGGTCGCATCTCTGGGAGTTGTACTTCTGTGTGCAGGGATTTAAAAGGCGAGGATTTGAGTGCTTTGACAATCTAGTTAGAAAGAAAACGCAGTGGTTTCAGAGATTGATATGAAAGGAGACTGATAATACAGGTTGTTCCTTATGGAATGCTGAAATGTACTTAACGGGGGAGGCATTGTCTCTCATAAGTCAAAGTTAATGATCCTTTCAAAACTTAGCTGTAATTACTCTCCGGAATGTTCTGGATAATAGTAAAAAGAGCTATTTTTTGCCTGGTGTTGCAATGGGAAAGCTGCATCGGGCCGAGTGCAGATGCTGCCTGCCAAGACAGGTGAGGGAGGAGTCCCATCCATGGCGATGCGCAGAGGCTCCCGTGCTTGTTTGAAATGTAAATGAAGAAAGCTGAGTGTGTCTGTTTTGTTCTCTTGCAGATGGCACTTTAACAAGTATATTTTTGGTAAGATTAGGGAGAGAGTCATCTTTTCCTCGGCCCTTTTATGGTAGGCATTTGTGTTTTGTATAAAATGTTAAATACACAACAGTCACTGAAATCCTAAACTGGCTGCGTTATCAGTATCCAGCGCACCCTCATCTGTTCCTACTGAGCACCAAAAACGTGAGCGCTTGGCAATACTGTTGAGGTTAAACTGCAGCTCTGAGACTGACACGATCCGGTGAGGCCACCCCAAGGCACGTTGTGCCGCTCGGTGCCCAGAGAGTCCCTTTGCCCTGCTCAGAACTCGGCGTGTTTGCGGATCCTTTCCTGCTCCTGGCCGCGGTGGCAGGTTGGTTGTGCGAAGATGCAGCTGGATTCTTTGGGTACCTTATTTTTGTGATAGAAAGACAATGCAGCTCTTGTCTGTGAGCGCACACAACCTGAACTCCTGCTGTTAGTGCTGTTTTAACTCTTTCAGGACATAGTGAAAGGAATGAACGGCTGCAGGGGCTCCGATTGCACAGATGCAGTTCCATCGAGGTACCGAAGGGTTTAGTTTTCTCACTAGCTTAGCAAAATGGTCCTACCCCTCAGATCCACTGTTATCCTGTCACTTAACACACGTTCTCTCTGATATTTCCTGTTTTCTACTGTCAGACCAATACTGAAGAGCAGGCCTGTAGTTATTGTACCGCAGCCATTAAAAGGAGGTGTCCAGAATCAGTCCTGGAATGCGCAAGGTACTGTCAACTATGTTCCCATTTCTCCTTGTGGAGAATCCGGGGAATTAATTGTATGTGGCACTTAAAGAGCACTTTTTCCCGCTTAGAGACGCAGCTGTATTTCCCCCTGCTGACCTGAGGAGAGTCAGACGTCTCCTTCTCGAGGATATCGAGAGTTTAGCATGCACATGACTTTTTCTTTCTGGGGGAAAGAGATCTCCAGAACTCCTGATCAGCACCTTTCACCAGCACTAAAACACGGTAATTAAGACGCAACTGAATAGCAGTCAGTGGGTGCTCATGCGGTGACCGTGGCAGGGGCGCTGTGGGACCTGCGCGCTGCTGCCCGACACAGGATGGAAAGGTATCTCAGTGGCCTTGTGTGCAACCTCTGGTACTCGGCATCAAGCGAGAATTTCCATAATCACAAACATTTTAAAAACGAATTATCTGCGTGGCTCCCATCAAGTTGATTTCTTTTCAGAAGAATCTAACAAAGTGAAAAAATAAGCTGTTTCCTGAAAAAAATAGGGTGGCCACGAGCAGCCGCGTGTTCAGCTCTCGCCCCTTGGAGATTGTGTTCCCGTTTGCAAGTCTCTGATGGGGGTGAGATGTGTCCCAGCCGAGCGCAGGCGGAGGAGCGGAGCCGCTGCGGAGGGTCCTGGAGCAGCGGAGGGTCCTGGAGCAGCCGAGGGGCGCCCGTTGCTGCTCTGCCAACCTGGTAAATATGAATTCCGAAGTCTACTATTGAACAGGAACCTTTTTTCGGTTTGAAACCCGGGTTGCTAGCAGTGTAAAATGTAATTTAAATCCGTTTCTGTTACCGATAGTCAAGTAGGAGACGTTTACTTTTATGTGTGTTTTCCCTTCTGCTCTTCCCATGCGCAGTCCCGTTGTGGTGATTCCTGAAGTTGTAATCTTTGTAGCATGATTGTACAAACATCCATATGAGATTCCTGACTTCTTGTTCTCACTAAAATATGTTAAAGCAATAGTAGTTTTATTTCTGTCCTTCTCCACCTTGTGTATTGAGATTTGCAACTTCGCTACTATACTGTCCTAGAGGAGCCTTAGTATCCCGCTTTTCAACAGGCGTGCGTTGTTGACCTGGATAACTGCAGTGTCCCTATATCCGTTATTTTTATGGAGAAAATACAAAAGGTTTTGTTACGATGGATTTGAACACCTGAGTCATGGAACCATGTTGTTGAAACTCTGTAAATTTTAAGGCAATTTTCTGAAATCGCTTGCAAGTGGAATGTCGCATCCTTTTATGCTGTTTCCTGCGTCCTATGTAGTTTTATTCCGATTTTTTAACCTCCTTTCGAAGTTCCAGCCTCCTGTGTATTAGGTACAGTATTTTCTGCCTTTCATACTTTGTAATAAAAATGGAACATTTGTAGATTGACTGCGGTTCACTGTGTGAGTTCGAGAGCTGGGACCTGGGGGCGAGCGGGGAGCTGATTCAAAGAGGCTCCTGTGTCCCGCGTGGAGCTGGTTGCTGGCGGGGCGAGGGCGCTGTTGGCTTTTCCTTGTCTACAGAACCGCTGGAGCGTATCGATTTCTCATCCCACTGATACCCAAGCAAACTCGCCAATTCGAGCTGCCCCAAGTTGCGAGTTACTCCAGATCATTAGATGGTTGGGAACCCAGTCCCAACGGAGCTCGAACAGAATGGTTCGTGTGGGTGTACTTTAAATATTTGCGTTCTTCAAACAACCTGCTGTGGGGTCCCTGTGTGCGCGTGGTGTTTGTGGTTGTTTTCCAACCTCTTTGCGTAGGGTTCGTTCCCTACACAACGAATGGTAATTATCTGCCTGCGTGGCTTTAAGGTGAGGGGAAGAGGGATTTTTCTTTAGTTCAAATAATTGGTCTCTAAGGCTTTTTGAACACAGGCAAACTGAAGACAAAGCAATTGGGTGCGTGTTTAGCTGCGAGGTCCCTCCTGTGCGGGGCTGACCTGTGGTCACGGGTGGGTTGATCCAGCAGCTCAGTCACTGGGGCCATTGCTGGAACTGGGACCTGGAGGGGAACAGGGTGGCAGAACTTGGACCTTTGCTTTCACCTCAGAGCTTGGTGAGCAGACTGATGTCAGTATTTAGATTAACTGTGGTTACACTAAACTCTTGTCCGGCAGCCTTGGGTTCCTCTTAATGCTTTGTGTACTGCCTTTGAAATAAAAGCTCATTAAGCTTCATGACCGCAGTGGAAAGAGTTGCCTGTAAAGATGCTACAGTGGTTTTTAAGCTATATATGGACTTTGTTCTAGTAATCTGTATTTGGAAAAGATGCTTTGCTTCTGCAAATTGTTTGTCTTTTACGCTAGAAATGTATTTACATCCTCTATTTTTTTTGTTTGGATCTGTGCTTTGGAATTCTGCAAAGAAACTTTGCAGCTTCCACTCTGGTGGAAGAAAAACTCGTGCAAGTTGGAGCCGGTTAGTGCAAAAAGTCCGGAATTGGTGGATGGTACGAGAAGTGAATTGCCCGTCAGTGCGGCAAAAGAAGCGCCATAGAGTCCTGGAGAGGAACATGGGTGGGAAACGAGAGGAGAAGTTCTCTGCCTCTTGTAGATATTGAGGAACATCTGGCAGGGCTGAGCTGCTTGTTCTGTGGTCCTGGGGAAAGTCACCTCTTCTCTGATACCGGTTGTATAATAAGTGAAAAGCACATAATCAATCACTGATCAGTAAGTGGCTTGAAAATCCTGGGGGGAAAACAACCAACCTTCCACTGTAACAGAATATTCTGCCCCTAAGTGTAGAGAAAAGGGGGTGTCTGAGATGATTGGAAGCCCTGCCGCTGTTTAATCTTGTGCGTTTTCATTAGTGCTGCTCTGTAAGCAGCCCAGGCCGCCTGCTCAGAAGCAAGTCATGGTTTTAAAACGCACATTCATTTGTACCGTCCTTTCTCCTCTTCCTCCTTAGCTTTGCCCGCTCCGCAAGCAGAACGTCCCTGGTTCTTAACCGGCTTCCGAGCCCCCTCTGCTGGAGCCTTGTCGACCGGAGGCCGGGCGCGGAGGGGACGGGGACGCAGCGCTGGGAAACGCGCTCCAGGCGTGGTTAGGGAGCTTGTGCTGATGTGCTCTGCTGAGGTGAGGTGGGGTTCGGCCAGTACGGAAACTGTCCTGCAGCTGGATTATGATGTTGTCCATTAACCCTGTGTTCAGGTTTTCAATGCCGAGACCAGCAGAAAAAGGGGAGTGGAGCGAGAGGCGCGTGGAACCGCTGCGCTCGCTGTCCTCTTGGATCCGCAGAGAGCGCAGGGCGCTTCCGTGCGTCCTGTGAAGATTTACAGGGTTCTTCCTCCTCTGCCCTTATTTTGTTTCTTCTCTCTGCTCGGCTGGGTGTCCCTGGCTGTGGAGACCGCTCAGCTCCCCACGAAGGATGTGTCCACCCAAACAAACGGGGAAACGGGAAGGGAAGCAGAACTAATCCATCTGATAGCGAGGAGAAGCAGCTCTGAGTCAGGTATGGAAACGCTACCAAACCAGCAGATAAGATGATGGCATCGTGATTGAGGGACTGGGAGAAGATGCCAGGAGTTAAATCCCAAAGGTCTATTCCAGCCTTCCTGTGTAACTTTTAACACGTCACTGACGCTCTGTGCGGTGCCCAATAATCCCGAAAATAGGGATTACATTTCCTCCTCTGACTTCACGCTGCGTGACAGCATTAAACAATTATGCCTCTATAAAGTTTATTTCACACAAATGGGCTAACTATAAATATAGCTCTTGAGAGTTGGTGAATATCTCTACTGATGATTTGACATGAAATGGCCTCAAGCAATAGCTTTAATTTGAAGAATTACGCATGTTTCCTAGTTGCTGTTTACAGGAGTGAAGCTTCTCTTCTGGAAAGCTGCAGCTTTCAGAGGGTGTGGGCGATCCAGGTGGAAAACCACAGAATATCAGTTTGTACGGTGGTGTTGGTGAAACAACCTGGTTTGTATGCACAAAATTAGTAAAGCATTAAGTAGACAGGAAAGGTAGAAAATTAATTATATTATTTTCCCAGTTACATAAAGAAGAGCACCTATTTTGATAGCAACTTTGGTTCAAGTTCAGGAAGGCAGTGCCACCCTGTCCAGGGAAAAACGCAGGTGAGAGGGGTCTGCAGTGGTCCAAGAAGAGGCCTAATGGCTCTTGCATGTAGATAATGTCTATAAAATGAGAACAGAACCACAAATCAGCAGACAAAAATTGCCAGTTTAGACATCAGGCTTGACAGGTGGGTGAAGTGCTGAACTAATGAGGACAAATAATTTGTTTTTTTCAATTTGACGAAGGCCGAGGAGCTTCAGTAAATCCAGACGTCCTGGGCGGCTGCGGGTGGCAGGACGGAGCTCTGCCGGGGTGGCTGTTTCCTACCATCTGCTGGCAGCTCCCGCCTTGGATTTAAGCGAAACAAGTTCCTGCACGGAGGACGTTCAATCGGTCTCATTTAACAGGACTTCAACCGAGAATTTGATGTGGAAACATGTAAGTAATGCAAGACAGACAAAAATACAAGGCGGCGAGGTTTTGACATCAGGGCTGGAGCAGTAGGACATTCGTACTGAATTTTACCAGTTCTGGTCCCAGGAGTCATCTCACTGAAACCTTTTTATAATGACCTTGGCACAAATAGTGAGCACGGCAATTAAATTTGGTGATGAACAGAAGTGGGAGGCTTCAGTAATACAAGGGAATGAGAGTATATTGGAGAACTGCTGACTTTGACAAGTGAGAAAGAGCAATGAGAGGAAATGCAGCAGCAGAAAGTGCAAGGCTGTGAATTTAGGGGTGGGGAGGAGCTCGTGAAGGGTGCAAGAGTTTATTGCTGCTTGGAAATTCATGTGCAAAGGAGCCTGGGATTCACTGTTTGATGAAGGGTGGTGATGAGCCAGCGTGAAGCTGTGAAAAAGCGTGTGGAAAAGTTGGTCCATGAGCTATAATGATACTGCCAAGTGAGAGAGGAATTCAAATTGGAACAGGGGCAAAAAAAGGCTACCAGGAAAGCACCACAAATACAAAGCTCATATTATAAAGAGATAGTGGCTTACTTGCCTTTTACAATGAAGCCTGAAAGGAGATATGATTATCTTCTTGATGTATTTAGGGAGAAAATACCAGGGAAGAGGAAAGGATTATTTAAGTAAAAGGATAATCTTGACATGAAAACAAATGGCTGTAAGCCGGCCATGGAAATGGGATAGAAGAGACAGGAAAGCTAGAAATGGTTTTCTAACATCAGAGCAATAAGACAGGAGGGACTAAAGGGAAGTCTAAACACTAGCAGAATTAAACTGGGTTTAAGATGGGAAGTTCAAAGTGGTATCTATGGAAGCGATCTAGTCCCAGCTTCTGCGCAAAGCAAGCCATCTTAAAACTAAATTAATGATATCACAAAACTGTTGTCATGCTCTAAGTCCTAAAAATTCCTCCTGGTGTGTAGGATTTAGATTCCTGCCCTCGAGAAATTTCACTCTCCAATCTGTTTTTCTTCTTTGTGGGGCTTATCCAGTTGATATCACCTCTTTGACATTACTGCTGCGTTTCTTGCGAGCAAAATCACTTAAAAACCAATGCGCTTGCTGGGAGACGTTGGCTGGATTGAAAAGCAGCTGCTGAAACATCTGCTCGAGGTGCGTTTCCCAGCAGCAGAGTGGCTGGGAAAAAACAAAACTGCTCTCTTGTCCCTTTTGCAGAAAAGATGCTATAAAAATATCACCCTGCAGGTGGAATGGAAGCAGAAGCTGGGCTTTTTAACACTCTTCAACTACTTTTTGTTGGATTTTTCCCCCCTTCAAGGTGGTTTTAAAGCAACAGTTCAACTCAGTGCCAGGCTCTATATAAAGAAGACAGCAAGCCAACAGCAGTAGTGTGTGTGGGACATAATCCCTTCTCAAGGAGACTCTGATGTCTACCCAAAATAGTGGCTGAGGGGACACCTGGACCACGGAAGGGGGGACAAGGGCCCGGGAGAGTGACCTGGTGGGGATGGTGAACGGGATCAGGCTTGACGGAGCCCCGGGCGGGCTCTAGGACCCAGCTATAGAAGCCGCCTGTTGGGCGGGGCCACAGCTACGTCTGTCAACTTGATTAGCAGTCACTTGAGGGCGGGGTCTGGACTGTCCCCGCCCAGTAGCGGGAGAGGAGGCGGGGCTAGACCGCGAGCGGAACGGGCCCCCGTGATTGGCAACCGGCGCGGGGGCGGGGCGGGCGGCTCGGTCGTTCGCACGCTGATTGGCCGGCGCCGCCGTCGGGTGGGTGGCTCGGCGGCGGGGATTGGCTGGCGGCGGCGGGTCGGCCCCTGTGATTGGCAGGCGGCGGCGGCGGGTGCGCGGCGGCCGCCGAGCGGTTTGTTTTGCTCGCGGCCCGGGCGCCCTGTGGCGGCGGCGGGAGCGACCGGGACCGCCCGGGACCGCCCGCCCCCCCGCGCCCCCACAGCCCCGCCGCCGCGCCGGGACCCGCAGCGCGGCCGCCGGAAGGAGGCGGCGGCGGCGGCGCAGGGCCTGGGAATGTGGCGGCGGCTCTGAGCCCTCCCCCTCGGCCCGGCCGCCATGGAGCCGCGGCGGTGACAGCCCCGGAGCTCAACGCGCCGCCGCCCGCCGGGCGCGGGCCCGCCCGCCGAGATGGGTGAGAGCTGTGGAGGGGAGCGGCGGGGGCGCCTCGCTGGCCCGGCGGGGCCTGCGGCGGAGGGGCGGGCCGCGGCCGGGGCTCCCCCGCACCGGGGAGGGGGCGGCGGGTCCCGGGCCCCTCCCGGGCGGTGCGATCGGGACGCGGCCCGAGGGGGCTGAGCGGCCAACGGGCCCCTCGGCGCTGGGGAGCGGGGGGACACCGCGGCCTCCCGCCGGCCCGGGGCCTGCGGGGGTCGGGGCTGCCGGGTCCCGCTCCCGCGGTGCCTCCGCTCCCCGGGCCGGTGGCACCGCCGGCCCCGCCGGCCCCGCTGGCCGTGGGCAAACAGCGGATTTCGAGATATTTCTCTTAAATCGTTCAATAAAGGTGTCGGACTGGAGAGCAGCGAGGGCCGGGCTGGTCGGTAGCGCTGCCTTGAGCTGCAGACTTTGCCTAAAATAGGCCGGACAGAGGGACTGGGGATCAGTAGGTCAGGCCTAAGAGTTGAGGGAGTTTTTGCCGCCTCTAAGAACCAGGTTGTTGAGTTTCGAGACAGGGATTTATGTGCTTGGAGTTAATTGGGAAACTTTTTCCTGCAGTATTAATTGTAGCTTGGGGCTCTATCAAAATACTTTTTGTTTTTCCTCTGTGAAGCTTCCATTGAATTCTCATTTGTCATATTAACCCAGACAGTAACACGTGAAAACAAGCAAAGGAGCTGCAGGAACTCTTTCCATAGTCAAACGTTGCGTCACTGAATTTGAATGATTAATTCTTGTGGACTGTATGTCCTGTGTAAAGAACCGCCATGGATTTCTCTTTGTGTTACCTGTTTCCCTTTTCGGTTTAAGGAGAGGCCTCATGTGCTACAACTGAAAATGTGATTTCTCTGAAGCAGAACTTGCTCGTCTGCGCTTTGGCGAGGGAATCGCTGCCACCATCGTTAGGTGTGGAGCTGCCACCATCGTTAGGTGTGGAGCTGCCACCATCGTTAGGTGTGGAGCTGCCGCTCTCGTGTTTCTGCCCTGCAACAAAGTTCAGTTTTCTAGGGCTGTCCTTCATTGTTTAGTCTGTATGCACAGTTAGTTCTTTTACTCATATTGTACTCATAAAGCGCTGCAAACACTGCTCGAATCACAACTACAGCAAGTTAATTTCCTTTGTATTTTGATTTTTTAAATAGAAATATAAGCAGATCCCCAAGCAGATCTCTTACAAAGAGAGGCGCGGTGTTATTCGACCTGTGTCTTCTCTAAAGGAACCAACCAGATGGTACATGAGCTTTAAGTAGTTGAGATGGAAGAAGTTGGGTTTGCACGGGAGTGTTTTCCAGTGGCATTTGGATGCAAACACGTGAGTGCAAAGTGAAAAAGTCCAACTCGATGGACGGCTCCACTGTAGCATTGTATGTGCTGGAGTCATCGCAGCACAGCCGCAAACGTCGCTTGGGGTAGGAAAGGCCTAAATTCATTAGGCAGTTGTGATCAAATAGTTTAAATAACGAGGGATAACAGGCCGTGTCGCACCCTGCTCTTCTTTCATCTTGCTTTTTGTAAGCAAGACGCGTGGGGCGGTTGACGGCGAGCGCTCGGTATCGCGGTTTGTCGCAGCTTCTTGGTGTGGCTGGTGCTGCGGGCGACGCTCGCCGCCCTGCACGTCGTTCCTCAGCAGCGTTTCACATCCAATTCCACCTTCTAATACCGAGAAAGGTGTCCTGGCCGGGCGGTGGGTGCCCAGGCCGGGCGGTGGGTGCCCAGGCCGGGCGGTGGGTGCCCAGGCCGGGCGGTGGGCGCCCTGGCCGTGTGGTGGGCGCCCTGGCCGTGTGGTGGGTGCCCTGGCCGTGTGGTGGGTGCCCTGGCCGGGTGGTGGGTGCCCGGGCCGGGTGCTGTGTGCAGGCCCGGGTGGTGGGTGCTCTGCCTGGGTGGTGGGTGCCCAGGCCGGGTGGTGGGTGCTCTGCCTGGGTGGTGGGTGCCCTGGCTGGGTGGTGGGTGCCCAGGCCAGGTGGTGGGTGCCCTGGCCGGGTGGTGGGTGCCCTGGCTGGGTGGTGGGTGCCCAGGCCGGGTGGTGGGTGCCCAGGCCGGGTGGTGGGTGCCCTGGCTGGGTGGTGGGTGCAGGCCCGGGTGGTGGGTGCTCTGCCTGGGTGGTGGGTGCCCAGGCTGGGTGCTGTGTGCAGGCCCAGGTGGTGGGTGCCCTGGCCGGGCGGTGGGCGCCCTGGCCGGGTGGTGGGTGCCCTGGCCGTGTGGTGGGTGCCCTGGCCGTGTGGTGGGTGCCCTGGCCGTGTGGTGGGTGCCCAGGCCGGGCGGTGGGTGCCCTGGCCGGGTGGTGGGTGCCCTGGCCGGGTGGTGGGTGCCCTGGCCGGGTGGTGGGTGCAGGCCCGGGTGGTGGGTGCTCTGCCTGGGTGGTGGGTGCCCAGGCTGGGTGCTGTGTGCAGGCCCAGGTGGTGGGTGCCCAGGCCGGGCGGTGGGCGCCCTGGCCGTGTGGTGGGTGCCCTGGCCGGGTGGTGGGTGCCCAGGCCGGGCGGTGGGCGCCCTGGCCGGGTGGTGGGTGCCCAGGCCGGGCGGTGGGCGCCCTGGCCGGGTGGTGGGTGCCCTGGCTGGGTGGTGGGTGCCCAGGCCGGGCGGTGGGTGCCCAGGCCGGGCGGTGGGTGCCCAGGCCGGGCGGTGGGCGCCCTGGCCGGGTGGTGGGTGCCCAGGCCGGGCGGTGGGCGCCCTGGCCGGGTGGTGGGTGCCCTGGCTGGGTGGTGGGTGCCCTGGCCGTGTGGTGGGTGCCCTGGCCGTGTGGTGGGTGCCCTGGCCGGGTGGTGGGTGCCCGGGCCGGGTGCTGTGTGCAGGCCCGGGTGGTGGGTGCTCTGCCTGGGTGGTGGGTGCTCTGCCTGGGTGGTGGGTGCCCAGGCCAGGTGGTGGGTGCCCTGGCCGGGTGGTGGGTGCCCTGGCTGGGTGGTGGGTGCCCAGGCCGGGTGGTGGGTGCCCAGGCCGGGTGGTGTGTGCAGGCCCGGGCGGTGGGTGCCCAGGCCGGGCGGTGGGTGCTCTGCCTGGGTGGTGGGTGCCCAGGCTGGGTGCTGTGTGCAGGCCCAGGTGGTGGGTGCCCTGGCCGGGTGGTGGGTGCCCTGGCCAGGTGCTGTGTGCAGGCCCGGGTGCTGTGTGCAGGCCCGGGTGCTGTGTGCAGGCCCGGGTGCTGTGTGCAGGGCCGGGTGCTGTGTGCAGGCCCGGCTGCAGTCAAGTCTTTCCCTCGATCTCTGTTTTCCTGCCTGTGTCACTTCCTTCCCTTGGCTCACACGCACCCGTGGCCGAGCTCAGCGCTCCCGGTTTCAGCAGCAGGGCTGAGCCTATAGCTTAGGACCAGCTTAAATCACCACCTTTTTATTTATTTTTAATTTGTGGGGGAGAAGAGTCACCCCAAGTATATTCCACATGTATCAGATTCACAGAGGCGCTCTGATTTTTCCTTTAATTCTACAAACCAGGTCACTCGCTGTTTCCTCGCAGAACAGCATTTTGTTACCCCTGAGACTGTCCACAGTGAAGGACTCAAAATTAAACATTTCAGTAACTTTTCTCAGGGTTTTAACGTGGACTCGGTTTGTCTCTGTAACTTGAGAAGTGTCTCATCGCCTCGGGATCTGCTGCTGGCTTGCACAGACAATCAGCTTTGTGGTTGTAGGCAACAAACACTTATTTGTTCACTTTTTATCTTTTTTAAACAAGTGTAGCATCATGTCTTCTATTATCACACTATATAAACCAGCATCCTGCTTTATAGGGGCTCACAGACTTCCTGTTTTTACCAATGTGCAGATGCTTTCACTCTGAACTTTGTGATTTCTTTTCAAAACCGTTTCCATCTCTGGCACAGCAAATACACTGGCTTGCTCAGACCTGTGTTAGAAACCACGCATTAGCTGAAATAAATGCTTTATGTAGGAGCAGCTTTCTCTGTGAGCAGCAGTTGCCTTTTATCGATGTTATAAAAATCCTCGAGTGTAGTTTTTAAACCATGAGAAGCATTTCCTGGACAACATCTTCGCGCACAAAGCAGAGCTGTGTTCCGCAGACCTGCTGGAGACCTGCAGAACAGGGTCTCTCAGTGCGCGGCCGCAGCTGCCCCGTGTGCGCTTGTCACAGCTCTGCATTGTGGGATTAATGTGACGCCGCTGCACGTGCTTCCTTAAATCCGTCGATGGAAATCCTCTGTTTTGGTGGAAATAAAGAAGTATTTGCGCTTCTCAACGTGAAATCCATCACAGCGCTGTCCTAAATGGCAGCGTTTTTCCCTATCCAAGCTCAGATCGATATTTGGTGTTTGGTTTATGTTTTAAAAAGATTAACACTCCATCATTTCCTACCTCAGCAACACAGGGATGAATTACAAAATGTACATTTTGGCACTAGGTAGCCAATAGCTTAGTGTAAGACTATTAAAAAACGTATAATCACGTAAGATTTAAATTCCCCTGAAGTTGTTGCGTCAGCCTTTGACTGTAGCACGTGAAATGTTGCTTTTTGCACGGATGGAAGTCAGGTTTGAGCATTAGCGCTGGTCTGCGGAGGAAGCCGAGTTTGCGGTGAGATCCGGAGCCCGCGGTGCATGGGCTGGGATGCTGGGCAGGTGCCGTTTAACCACAGAATCACGGAATAGCCCACGTTGGGAGGGACCCACGAGGCTCATCGAGCCCAAGCCCTGGCCCTGCAGTGTCTTACCGTGTTGTAATTCACAAGTTGCAATGATAGGTAAATTCACTATGCAGCTGAGCTGCAGTCTTACTAAAGAGATACATAATTGGTTAGATCCGCATCCTCTTTGCTCGCTTTCTCATACAAATCTCGCTGAAAACCAGGTGATTTCTACACAGCCTGGGCTTTGGGATCAAACACCTGTTGTCCGCAATTACATCCCAGCTGTTGATCGTTTTCCAGCGACATACCAGACTGTTTAGATGCAAATTCCTTGATTGACTGGATTTCTTGTCGTGAGCGCTTAGTTGTAAGCTGCTGTCGTAGCTGTTTTCCTTCTTGCCCAAAGGAGCCTCTGCCAAGACAAGCTCCTCTTCATCCTCCCGGGCTCTGGCCGAGCCCGAGCGGAGGTCGCGCCCCCGGCGCTGGACGGCGTTTTTGGGGGCAGACGCTCCAGGGCTCCGCCAGCCCATCCCTGCGGGGATTGTGTTGTGCAAAGGCACAACATTTGACTCAAAGTCTGTGCTTTAATGTCAAACAAGATTAAAGAATAAGAGCAAATTGCAGACACGCCGCTAAGGTAAAATTTAAACATTCAAATGTAAAGTTGGGACCAACTGCAAAACCAAGTTGCGCTGTCGGCTCCCTGGAACTTTGTCCGTTCGCTGTGCTCCCACCAGGGGTTACTTAGTGCTGAGATAGATCCCAGCAGTTATTTCCTTTGGCCGATGCGCTTTTGGAAAAGCAGCCTCTCCTTCGGTTGTGTTACGTACACCCCTCGCTCCGTTTGCCGCGGTTGGGGTTTCACGGAGCGCTCTCCCTCCTCCGCTCCACAATGTGCTTATTGTCTCGTCTGGCTTGTCTTGGACAGCAGAAATTTGGTGGGTTTTGATTATTTTTTTGTATAGTGACTTCATTTTCTCTGTTCCGCTTTCCTTTACAAGCGTTACTCTAATTAACACTTTCTGCAAGTGCGTTGGGAGGTTTCTTTCCATTCCCCTCCACCATCTGGCCTAGGCTGGATGGTTCTGATTTTCTGGTGGTCCATGATGGAAGAGCGTTTAGTGCTTTAGAAAGCTAAACCAGACCTTCTGGTCGTACCCAAGATAATGTTAGTGTGACTCCTCTTCTGAGTGGGATACATTTTCCCCCTTTTTGCTTCTAAATTTTGATGGCGTTGGATCCCTGCGCATGTGTCCCCCATCTGTCAGCTTTAAGCCTTGCGAAAATCTAGTTTGTTATTCAGACGTTGATTAATTATGAACCCTGTCTTCTGCATAAAACATAAGCCTTACTGAGAGACGCTCATGAGCAAACGTGTAACGTGAAACTGAAGAAACAAACAGCCCCAGTGAGTCCCTTTACGGAGACAAACGGGTGCGAGATGGCCCATCATTTGCTGCACAGCGACTCTTCCCAGCACAAAGTCATTGCCCATCCCACCCAGCGCCGTGAATAGAGAATGAGCCTGTAGCCGGGATGGATTTTTAAAATCAAACTCCAGTTATTTACAAATCGGCTTCAAAAATGCTCTTTTTGATTCAAGCGCCCTGAAGTGACACGTTTTGGGGACTTGGGGAGGAGAGGAGGAATCCAGCGCATCTGTTCTTGATGCTGAGTGATTTGAATCCGCTCAGATCTTGAAGTCTCGTGAAATGGCTGGAACTTTGTTCCGTCAGCTTATTTTAGGGGAAAGAGAGGAATGTGTTGGGGAAACCAGTGGAAGGGTCAGAATTCAGGGGTGTTCTGAGCTGACTCTTCATACAGATTTTCATTGTTCGTTCTGCTGACCGTGGTTTGTTCCGCTAACAAGCAAGAATTCTAAGTTAGCAGGATATAAAATGGGAAAGAACGGATTCTTAGCGGGTTTCCGGGCAGCAGCACAGCAGCTTGTCCGTCCCAAACGACTCGCGATGGTCTCACCAGCCTGTCCAAGTTGTTCTGTTTGTTGTGAAGCCATTTGAGCAGAACCAGGGGCCGGGATCTTTATGCTGAACTTTCCTATGGCCAGATCCTTTTGTAACATTGGACAAGTGGCTTAAAATTGATCTCTCTGTTTCTGATATAAGGTTGACTTTTGGATTTTTATGAGCAAATTAAATTACAGTGTATTTGCAAAGATCCTGGGCAGGGTCGTCTTTCCATGATCTGGCGGAGGCGTCACGGTTCGATATTCACCCGACTACAATTCTTGTGCATTGCAGATGAACAAGAGGCCTTGAAATCCATCATGAAGGACCTGGTAGCGCTGCAGATGAGCCGGCGCCACAGGCTGACGGGATACGAGACCATGAAGAACAAGGACCCTGCGCACTCCAACAAACAGGTAACGGAGCTGTCGGGGAGCATTGGGAATGGCGGCCAGCGCAGGTCGCGCTGCATCCGCTGCCTCGCCTGAAGAAGCGTCAGGGTGGTTTAGCCGCTGTTCTTGCTCAGGCTCTGTTGCCAACGTGGGAGCTTTAAAAATTGATTTTATTTTATTCTGTTTACTGTATGGACTGGGCAGGGTACAATCAGAATAACTGGCAACATCTTAGTGTTCTGCCTTGCTCCCACACGTGTTTTCGATGGCGCTTGGTCTGTGTAGATGAGCTAAAAGCCTCCCAAGCGATTTTCTGCTTTCAGGGTCGTTATTGCCATTTTTTACAAAGCCTTCTCTTCTTTTCAAAGAAGAAGCACAACGGCAGCAGTGCCGCCGTCCTGGGCAGCCCCGCCGTGCCGAACCAGTGCGCCTCTGCCGCGGACGAGAAGAAACCGTCGGTAAGGAAACTGCCGTCCTGCTCAATACAAGCCATTAGGAATAGGAGCGTGGTTTAAATCTGCGTGCGGTGACCTTTACAGAATCCATTAAGCGGGTCGGGGAGGCCAGGGAAGCCTCACTGACTCTGTCATGAGGTAGCTGTGTGATGCACCTTTTATTGTAGTGGAAATAAAGGGAAGCAGGGACCTGAGAAGCATAATCATGGAAAGAAAACAAGAATAATTTTGCTCTGTCAGTGTGTGCTGTGCATCATTTGGGTGAAGAATTCTACGGCCATTATCATCTTTAAAAATAATTTGAGTTACTTGCAATGAAACTACGAGCAGAAGTTGCCTATATCAGTAAAATAACTCCAGTTATATCCTTATTACAGGCTTAAGCTTTTTGGACCAGACTTTAAAGTTCGCGTCTGTCTCTTCCTTCTGCTTTGTCTGCCCGTAATCTACTTGTTCAGCTGGGATCTGGGATTTCCCTGAGTGTGCTGGACAAATCCGCAGATGGAATTGTACAAAATCCTTTAAAATCACTTTGAAACGTAAATTCAGAGATGTCTTAAATCAAAATATGTAATGGTTATTTATGATATGGCATCACAGAACTGGAATGCTAAAGCACTAAACTTGGATTTGATTTCTTCCTCGTCTCTTAGGACAGTTTATGGAATTGCTTTAAAAAGTGTGTTTTATAGGTGCTGGGTTCAAAGGCAACGAAGAGCTCTGGTGTTCAGCTCCTCTAGGGTCTCTCTGAAATTTAAACACTAAGATCTCTTGGAATATCTTTCCTTAGATATGAGTTTCCTTAGATACGAAGTTTCTTCCCAACAGTCCTGTTCAGTTCCCTTCCACTGGGCTACTTAGGACAGTGTAGCCTTTCTTCCCTGAAAATCCTCAATAGAAAGGGATGATTTCTCCATCAATTATGCTCAAGAAACAACTGTTTCATCTACAGTTTGCTGATGGGCATCTTATACTTTATTATTCCTCTGCTGTTTGCTACATTTTTCATTTACCGTTCAATTAAAACGAACTCTCTGGGCTTGGCTTCGTTCTGGTGTGTTCCCAGAGCGAGTTCTTCCTCTTCCCACGTGGAGCAAACACCTTTGGTGAAGTTCCCTGGAAATCCCCACCTGCGGCTGATTTTCGCCCCAGCGGGGCCGCTCGCCGTGCGGCGGGTCTGTCCCCAGCGGGGCCGCTCGCTGTGCGGCGGGTCTGTCCCCAGCGGGGCCGCTGGTCGTGCGGCGGGTCTGTCCCCAGCGGGGCCGCTCGCTGTGCGGTGGGTCTGTCCCCAGCGGGGCCGCTGGTCGTGCGGCGGGTCTGTCCCCAGCGGGGCCGCTGGTTGTGCGGCGGGTCTGTCCCCAGCGGGGCCGCTGGTCGTGCGGCGGGTCTGTCCCCAGCGGGGCCGCTGGTTGTGTGGCGGGTCTGTCCCCAGCGGGGCCGCTGGTTGTGTGGCGGGTCTGTCCCCAGCGGGGCCGCTTGCCGTGCGGCGGGTCTGTCCCCAGCGGGGCCGCTGGTTGTGTGGCGGGTCTGTCCCCAGCGGGGCCGCTTGCCGTGCGGCGGGTCTGTCCCCAGCGGGGCCGCTGGTCGTGTGGCGGGTCTGTCCCCAGCGGGGCCGCTGGTTGTGCGGCGGGTCTGTCCCCAGCGGGGCCGCTCGCCGTGCGGTGGGTCTGTCCCCAGCGGGGCCGCTCGCCGTGCGGCGGGTCTGTCCCCAGCGGGGCCGCTCGCTGTGCGGTGGGTCTGTCCCCAGCGGGGCCGCTCGCCGTGCGGCGGGTCTGTCCCCAGCGGGGCCGCTGGTTGTGCGGCGGGTCTGTCCCCAGCGGGGCCGCTGGTCGTGCGGCGGGTCTGTCCCCAGCGGGGCCGCTCGCCGTGCGGCGGGTCTGTCCCCAGCGGGGCCGCTGGTCGTGCGGCGGGTCTGTCCCCAGCGGGGCCGCTGGTCGTGCGGCGGGTCTGTCCCCAGCGGGGCCGCTGGTCGTGCGGCGGGTCTGTCCCCAGCGGGGCCGCTGGTCGTGCGGCGGGTCTGTCCCCAGCGGGGCCGCTGGTTGTGTGGCGGGTCTGTCCCCAGCGGGAGCGCCGGGTGCTGGCGGGGACGTCAGCGTCCCTCTGAGCCGCATTCTTCACCGCTGGCCCTGCAGATATTTCCTCCAGCTAAAGAGCATTTCCTGGCCACGTTTTTTTGAAGTTCCTAGATGTATGATTGCCTATTGTCTCAGGCTTTCACAGATGGCTTCATCTATTCCAATCGCATCAATCGCGCGGCAGATATTATGGAGGCTTATCAGAGCAGATTTTTTTTTCTTTTCCCTTTTATTTTTATCTCGTGACCTAAATTGGGATTTGAACTCGGATCCCCGGAGTTGAAAGTTCAACATGTTGACTCTTCCGCGTCACATAAACGTCTTGTGTGTGTACAGGTTGAGCGGTTGGTGCTTTTAGGACCCTGTTGCCCTTTAAAAGGTGACACGTGGGGAACTTGGTTGTAACTTCACAGCTCCAGGGGCTGCGTCTTTGGAAAATGGAGCTTCAGTCCGTGTCTTAGGAAGGAGGAATGTAGCCTGTTCCCTGTATGTCTCTATTTTATTTTGCCATTCAAGAAAGCATGTTTGCTTGGAGAGTGCACAAGGAAAATGACCTTTAGTTCAGATAAATGTGCTGTGAGAGTCAGCTTCAGATTTTTGCTGTGCAATGTTAAAGAGAGATTAGTTTTCCTTAAAGTATGTTTCTGTTTCAGTGACAATTAATAAAAATTACAACTTAGTTTTCACATCCCTTTATTCTTTAGCAATCCCTCCATTCCTCACGCTGTTGTGTTCACGTACCAGCTGCTTGTCCACAGCTTCACCTTCCATGGATAGATTATCAAACTTGGTTTGTCCTCATCAGCCTGTTGAGGAGTTGATTGCTTCTGCAAGCACCAGTTGACCTGTTTGTGTTGTTTGCGCCTTAAAATCATGATGTGATCCATTCGGCTGCTATTACTGATGCCAGAGTTTCATTGTAAACTTACTTTTTTTTGTTCTTTTTTTCTACAGAATGATGTGAGGATAAAGTTTGAATATAACGGGGAGAGACGGTGAGTGTCTTCGTGACTTCCACTCTTTGATGTTTTGTTGGCTTCACTTTCCTTATTCCTGAATGAAAAACACGCAGTGAAGGCAACAGCAAACAGGTCATACACAACTTGTTATTTTTTAAAACGACTGTGTCCTGTAGCAGTTTCCTTTGATTTGTTTTCATGATATGTATTTGTAAGTGGATTGCAGGGATATTGATGGTGATCCTGGCAGCTGCTGTGGCAAAGGTTCTGCTGAGCTGCTGCAGATCCTCCTTTGTCCAAAGAGGGGATTTGTGTTAAAACCCCGAAGCAGAGGCACTTGTCCTTAAAGCGGACGGTGGAAGGATAATTTATAAAGTCTTCCTGAAAAATTCTGCAGTTTTCATTCACCAAATTACTACGTGGTGAATCCTGTCACCATTTCTGGTGACACCCCGTTAGGACGAGGTAACTCGGAAGGAAAGTCTTGTCACCACAATCCTGCCGCCTCTGCGTTTGAGATCCACAGAGCTCGGGGCAGAAAGCCTTTGTCCTGTTGGGTTTTCAAGTTGTTCTTTTCCTGAAGTAACATGAAAATGAAAAGGTTGATTGTGTGTTGGTCTCATTATGCAGCGACGCTCGCCCGAATTCCCCGTTCCCCGAGCGGTGTGCAGTTACACACAGCGAGCGAGCGCCGAGAATGCGAGTGTGTGTGCTCGGCCTCAGAGGAGCTGCCAGGGCTCACCACAAATATTTAAGGTGGTCAGGCAGGAATGGGCTCCTTAAAGCCTGCAGCCCGTGATTTTGTGTTAGAAGAGTGCAGGGAGTTTTTAAACTAATAGAATTTGTGGCACCTGAGAACAGCTCTGCTTTTGAATGCGTGGAGTGTAGAATGGCAGCCTTTATGAGGGACTTCGCCTCAACCGAGAGCTAAATTACCTTCATACGGTGCCAGAGTGCTATAATTTCATGGATGGCTTTCTTGGTAATGTGTAGAAAATGTTATTGCGGGCTGCTTTTTAACAAGGACAATTCTTTCCGAACGCTGTGGTCTGGTGGCACCTGGAAGCAGAAGGGGACGAGTCTGGTTGCGAGAACAACCAACCATCTGGGCCTTGAGCAGCAGAGGAATGGATATAGAGAGAGTTTCTGAGCACTGATCATCCTTGGTTTGCTACAATATGGGGCTGGCGACTACAGTTCACGTTTGAATCCTCTGCATCTTGACCTGGGATATTTTACTCGCTGATTCTTGTAAAGAAAGGTGGAAATAGGCCTTGTCCGCAGTGGTCAAGGTGACAACTTTCTGAGGACGTGGTGGCTCCCGCAGCAAAGCAAAGCGTTCCACCAAAACAGACAGCTGGGCATGCTTTGCTGGAACTTCACATTCCTCCCTTGCCTGGTGCAGTAGAGTTCCTGTTCCGAGGGAGGCAGAAACCCAACAAAACCACACCATCGCTTTCTAGAGAGCACCCGCGTGCCACAGCATTCTGCAGGTTTTTATATGAATATGGATATTCGTGTTTATCTGAGTATTCTGAGTTATTGCAAGTCGGCTGTGCCACTGCTGTTACAGCTGAAGCAGTATTTAAACTTGGATTTATTTGGCATCTGTAATTAAAGAGAAAAGGTAATTGATTTAAATAAAGCCGTGAGTGACAAATGGTTGCACAGGTAGATTTGACTTCAACTCTTGAGAACAAGCCCCGTGTTTTGGACACTTAGTGAGGGAGTTCTGAGTTCAGATACTGGAGGACTTAAACCAAATACTGTTCTGCTTTTTGGGCCTTCTGCAGCTTTTAATTCAGCTCTCACTGAATGTGTTTGTGTGTGGTTTGTGCCTGAGGCCGCGTTCTTTGAGCCAAAGTGCAGAGGAGACTTATATCGTGTTATGTGAAAGACATGTATTCGGTAAAGGATGCTTTTCTATCCAGGAACAAAGGCGTTATATTTGAAATCTTCATAGGAATATTGCATTTTGTCAAACCGCTTGGAAATGGGCCAGAGGTCACGGATTCCTTGCTAAAATAATTAATATCGCTTCAAATTAGACAAGGTTGCTACCTGCCTGAGGACGAAGGGAGAACATTCAGCTGTGTTTTCAGTGGCTCAGCCATTGCATTATCAAGTACATCTCCGAATGCAATCAGTGCTTCTCTCTCGTTGCAGGATTATCCCGTTTGTTCGGCCCGTGCGCTATGAGGACGTGCAACAGAAAGTGAAGACGGCCTTTGGGCAGCCCCTGGACCTCCACTACATGAACAACGAGGTACGGAGCGCGGCGGCGCCGCTCGGGACGCGTAACGCTCGCGCTGGGGGCGCCTCCTCTTCCCAGCCCAAATTCTCTACCCTTACATGTGATTTTTCTAATACGAGCCAGAGCTGAATCACTCTGCTCCAGAGAGGACGTGCTGGTACGGACAGAACGCCACACTGTGTGTCGTACGAGCATCAGCATCTCGCATCCTTGTGCTGCTGTTGTTTGGCTGGGGGAGGAAATAAATGTATTTGAGGTATTCTGACTGTAAAAGCTACTGCAGGCCAATATATATACAGTCTGTGGAATAATTGAGCAATCAGAATCCTATTTGACATCGCAATTATTTTTTTCTCATGTTAGTTTACTCCCCCAATAGGTATTTAAACATATTTTTTTCTGGCTTTTCTAATGTGTTTTTTCCTGTTCTTTATTTTGCAGCTCTCTATTCCTCTGAAAAATCAAGATGACCTGGATAAAGCAGTAGATCTCTTAGACCGAAGCTCTAACGTGAAAAGCCTTAGAATATTATTGCTGTCTCAGGACAGAAACCATGTAGGTAACAACTCGTGCGACTGCAGCAAAATGAAGGTTTTTACCCTTAAGTCTCTGCAACATGACTGTAGCTTTATCTGAGAGTCATCTTTGGCCTTTTCAGGCCATTGCTGGGGGAGATGCCATGGGCAAGGCTGCTTGAGGGTAAAGGCACCCAAGACAGCTGGTCAGTGTTCAGGGGCTGTTTCTGGCGGCACAAGATCAGAGCATCCCGACACGTGGGCAGTCAAGGAAGGAGCCAGGAGAGCTGCTGGTTCAACAGGAGCTGCTGGGGATGCTCAAGTGGAAGAGGAGAGTTTCTAGATCCTGGAAGGAGGGGCTGGCCACTTGGGAGAATATCAGCCTGTTGTCAGAGGGGGTAGGAGGCAACCAGGGAAGCTCAGGCCTCCTTAGAATTGAACCTGGTGAGAGGGGTCAAGGACAACAGGAAGAGCTTTTTCCAATGTGTGGCAGATCAAACTAACAGCAGAGGCAATGTAGACACTGATGAACGAGGTGGGTGTCCTGGTGACAGAAGATACAGAGAAGGCAGAGTTACTGAATGTTCTTTGTCTCTGTCTGCTCTGCCGGGGCTGTCCTGAGGATCCCGCACCGCTGAGGCCCCAGAGGAGGGCAGGACAGTGGAGGAGTTTGCCTGGTTGATGAGGACTGGGTTAGGGAGCAGTCGGGCAGTCTGGACACCATAAATCCATGGGTCCGGATGGGATGCACCCGCGGGTGCTGAGGGAGCTGGCTGAGGTCACTGCTGGACCGCTCTCCATCATCTTTGCCAAGTCTTGGGAAACGGGAGCGGTGCCCGAGGACTGGAGGACAGCAAATGGCACTGCAGGCTTCAAAAAGGGCAGGAAGGAGGAGCTGGGGAGCTCTAGACCGGTCACCCTCACCTCCATCCCTGGGAAACTGATGGAACGACTTCTCCTTGGTGCCATCTCAAGGCGTATCGGGGAGAAGAGGGTCATTAGGGGCAGTCAGCATGGCTTCACCAAGGGGAAGTCGTGCTTGACCAACCTCAGTGACTGTTATGAGGACATAGCAAGGTGGATGGATGATGGCAGAGCGGTGGACGTGATCTCCCTGGGCTTGAGTGAGGCATTGACACCGTCTGCACAGCGTCCTCACAGCTGAACTGAGGGAGTGCGGCTGGATGAGCGGGGAGTGAGGTGACTGCGAACTGGCTGAAGGGAAGAAGCCAGAGAGTCGTGGTCAATGGGGCAGAGTGACAATGTAGTTTGCTTTTTTCAGCCTCAACTTTTGATAGAACACGCTAAAACAATCCTCTTTTCCAGTGTCTTCAGCTTGCAAAGCAGATGCTAAATGATAATATCTACATTTTACGTAAGCCCCCTCCAGCAGACACTTAGTAAATCTCACTCCTACCCCCGCCAGACTGCGGTGTTGTCCTTTTATTAGCTGTTTTTTCCTCTTTTGCTCAAAGCAGAAACAAACAGCGAAGTGCTCAGTAAGTGGCACCGTTTCCCCTCTGCTCCGGCTTCCTCTGCAGCCCAAGCTGCCCGGCGGCCGCGTCCTGCACGTGATAGAGCCAGGACCCCGTTGGAGGAGGTTCCTTGGCCGCGTGGTCTCACCCGCGGCGGGAGCGGGAAGGTGATTTTTCCTGAAGCACAGGATGCAGATTTTGTTTTGGTTGTGCTCTTTTCTTTTTCTGGGGATGGAAAGGTAACTTTGGCACAAATGTGTAGATAAACCAAATTAACTTTACAACAGTAGCTGCGTGACTAGTACTGAGAGCCGTGTGTGTGAGGAGCATTTGTATTAATGTCCTTGTGCCTCTTTCTGTGGCTCATTTGTGCTTGTTTTATCAAACACCTCGCTTCTGGTGTCAGTCCTTTCGTTGTGTTTGAAACTAATGGGAAGAGCTGGTTCAGTTGAACACCTAGAGGGCTAAAACCAGACTGCCCACATAAATTATGTGACCTCCGCACCCCTTATTCAGCTCCCATCAATCTATTCACGGTAGAGTTTATGTAGCTTAAATCAGGCTCCTTCCTGCTCTGTGCCAGGGTCTCATTAATGAACAGCTGTTTGATCCTTTTTTGATTGTGTGGCCTCACACCTTGTTTGCCAGTGATATTCACATCAGATTCAGCAGACAGAATTAATTTCTTTGGAGTCTCTTTGGTTATGTTCACCTCCATAAAACAAGCATGTTTTACAAGCATTGGTTAAATTCTGTAACACACAAGAGGGGGACTGTTCTATCCTCTCATTAAACCAGGTGCTTTAGGACAACAAGATTAAAATGGAAGGTGTCCGCTCGTGTTGAGCGCCCGCTTTGACATGCAGAGGGTGTCATTCTTCCTGCTTTGAGATGAAGGCACTGGAAAAAGCTTTCCCTCTCGCTGCCTTTATTGTCCGCGTTCTGTGAAGTTAATGAGATCGCAGGCTCTAGAGCTGTTTCTCAGCTTTCTCGCTACTAAACATGATGATATTTCTGAAACCGCGGCCGGATCGCTCGAGCTCCTCAGTCTCATTTTATCTTTTTGTTCGTTTTACCCAACAGACCAGTTCTTCGCCCCATTCGGGCCTGCCCAAGCAAGTCAGGATTAAAACGTCGCAGTCCGTGGGGGACGTGAACACGCCGTACCCGCAGCCGGAGCCCAGGAGCAGGCATCTGTCTGTCAGTGAGTATTTGTGCCACTTCTGCTTCTCTTTACTTTGTGAAACATAGATTTTGGGCACTGGTGTGTGTGCTATAGCGTTCGTGAGGACCATGAGAAACGGAAAGGTTATTCTAGGACAAGGCAGTTCATTTTCAAAAGCTCTTAATATGTTTACAGTAGAAGGTTTCAGAGTTCCTCGCTAAGTCGCTGAGGAGCTGCTGCGGGGCCGTCCCAGCGCCGGGCTCCTCGAGGTCAGACGTTTGGAAAGCTTGCGGGAGTCCATGAAGGTTTTATTTAGATTGGCAATTTCAGTTCACGAAACCTAGATTGGACTTTTTCCTTTTTATTTTGTGTTTTAATGTTGGGCTGTGCAATCCGTCCTCGCTCCCGGAGGACGGAGCATTTCACTAGTAGAACAGGAATTGCCACTGCATATCTAATTATCTAATTAGACCTAAGTTCTCCAACCTTTCACTGTCCTAATTACCAGATAAGTAGAGCACAAGGCTGATATTGCAGGTGAATGGCAAAGCTGCACAAAAAGTAAGAAAAGTCGGAGCAATATGTACCTTTGTCTGATTTTCCTCGTGTTTCTCTCATATTGAGAGGAAAGGTCCACGTAAGACTCTCTCATTTTTATGGACTCGTATCTCTGGTAGATCTGTCCGAGTCGTCCCAGTTTCTCTGTGATAACCCCCTGTATAACTATGCAGTACTATTCAGTTATTTGGTCAAAGCTGTTAACTTTTAATATGAAAAACTGAAACATCTGAAAATGCTTCCATGTCTTTTGGGTCAAAAAAAAAATTATATGTGGCTTAGAATTGTGCTGCTTGGTGTGAAATTCGGTGAACGGGGAAGAGGACGAGCAATAATAGAGATCTGCGTGTGAAGACAAGAGCCTAGGAGGATATTCTGTGTACATGACCTATGCTTTAGAAGTGAGAAAAGCAGAGCTTTGCTGGAAGCAGAAGCAGAGGCTGCCGTTGGTCACAACAGCTGATTTGGGGCTCAGCAGCCTAGTGCTGCAGATGACGGGGCTGCGAACGAGGGCAGAGCAGGAGCTGGCAGCGGCGGGGTTGGTTTGTCCCAGGTTCTAGAGCAGCTCCCTCTGGCAGAGAACGGCTGCACTTCCATTAACCACCTAATTCCAGCCTTTCAGACCAGCGTTTGCAATGCAATCTTAGTGTCAAGTAATAAATCTGATTAAACAGAACAGTCAGCATATTCGGGGATCTAACCCAGGGTCAGATCCACGCTGTTCTGACCAGACGTAATCGGGAGATTAAGTTCAGTAGAGAAGGACTTGAGACCTAGACCAGTAGTTCCCGATTCTAAGCTTGTCTAACAAACCTGTTTGTGTCCTGTCTGGGCTCTGCCGATCCCCCTTTGTGCGCAGGTTGGCTCATTGATTTGTAGGGTTTGCTGTTGAGCAGTAGCACACAAAGAAGCGCTGAAAGCTTGTGAGCTACGTGACTGAAACTGGGACACAGAGTTTTCCCATCCCTTCCAGTTTGAAGTTAATGTGCGTTAAAAAGAGCAGCATTCCTCAGTCTGTGAAGGAGGCAGCGCTGTCCACGCACGTCTGAGCGCCGTGTTTCTCTTTTCATGGACAAATTCAGCGCCAACAATATTTTATTTAAAAAAAAAATCTTTCTCCTTTATTGGCATTCTAAGGTATCCATATAATGATGCCAAAGCTAACAGACTGTACCGAGTGTCTGTCGTGGGTAAACTGGATAGTCATAAGGGGCCCCTTCTGCATCCCTGGCGTACAGACTCTTTCCTCTTGTCCAGCTCGTGGTGCCTTCTGATCATTCATCAATCACGACGGCCTTGGTTCTGTTTGCTGAACATGTCACAGTACCAGACTGTTACATTACGAACGGGTCCAGAAGGCTTCTGCTTCTGTCTGAGGTTGGATGGAGACTCGGCAATAGCTTAGTCTTGAGCAATTCTGTCTTTCCTCTCTTCTGCCTTTGGTTTGGAAAAGGAGCGTCCCCCTGCGTCCCAGTGTCCAGGCACAGACTTTCCTGTTCATACCACATCGTGCAATGGGAGCCAAAAGCGGCTTTTTACTCGCAGGAGATACATCTGTGTAATTCCCATCTTCTCAAGAGGACAGACCCCAAACCTGCTCTCACCAGTTCGCAGGTTTGGACGTAAAGATAACTTTAATTAAAAAAAAAAAAAAATGCAAAGCATTCTGGCAGCGCTTGTGTTTTTTCCCCTCACTTCCTTTGATATACGTTGATTTAGTGCCGACTTCCCTTTCCTGCCCCGCGCCGCTGGCCGTTCCACAATAGCGCTGGGCCGGAGCCAGGGGGCTCGGGCTCCTGGCCGTGGCACCGGCTCGGAAGGAGTGAAAGTGTGCGGCCCCAGCACGTCTGCGTGTTTATCTCCGCGCCGGTTGGCCTCTTGTGTCACGTGGGGCCCTTGGAAGATCAGGCAGTAGCTCTATGCAACAGATTTATAGACATTTTCTGCGTGTCGTTCGCCCCCCTGCACAAGCCGTGGCAGCGCTGGGTTTTTGGTTTCCTTCTGCAGCCCCCGCTCTGGTTTTCAGTTGCTGCCTCCCATGCGTGCCTTCGCTCCTTATTACAATAACTCCTCGAGAAAATATTTTCCTTGGGAGAGGATTTGCTGATCTCCGT
Source organism: Streptopelia decaocto (assembly GCF_964273445.1). Lineage (NCBI taxonomy): Eukaryota > Metazoa > Chordata > Aves > Columbiformes > Columbidae > Streptopelia > Streptopelia decaocto. The sequence goes on along the minus strand of NC_138677.1, from coordinate 6,240,130 downwards.
CCATCTTTCGTAGCACCTGAGTACACACAGTTAATTAAAGACAGCGTGGCAACGAGCGCGGCTGGGGACGGTCTCTGCCTTCGTGGGTGAGCGTGGCTGGACCGCGGCGGTTCTAGGAGCTCACGCTGTGATTTGGGAGCTGCAGGTGGATCAGTCGTTGCAAATAGGGGTTTTGTCTCTTCCTGTTTCCCAAGTGTCGTCATCTTTGAGATCCGCAAGGGAAAAATAAATGCTATGGGGGAGGTTTCAGTAGGCAGCACAACAGAAACTCTCTGGGTAGTACTGTCAGCAGATGAGTAAAGTATTATTCTCATCCTTTGGCCCCTAAACGTGCCCTCTGTCCATCTAGATATCTCAACTAATTAACAGAAATTGCAGAATTGACCTCCATGTGTTTTCACCCAACTAGTCATACAGTTCAATTTTTCACAGTAAAATATTGGGGTTCTATCCAAAGGTAACTGTGCTCCCGTGGGAGCAGGATTCACTCCAGAACTGATCACAGAGGTCTAGTTAGAGGTGAACATTTGGATTTTGGGCACGTGGATGTGTAGCCTCATTTCAGTGAGCATAAATATCCAAAGTGCCCTTGTTTGTGGCGCAGGTTCCCAGAACACAGGCCGCAGTTCCCCGCCGCCCGGGTACGTTCCGGAGAGGCAGCAGCGCATCGCTCGCCAGGGCTCCTACACCAGCATCAACAGCGAGGGCGAGTTCATCCCAGAAACCAACGAGCAGTGTGTAAGTACAAGCATTAGCATGGAAGAAGTAAGTCCAGCTGTTAAGGCTGCTGACCTCTTTCGCTGCAGAATATTTACTAGGTAGTTGCATTAACACCTACCTTTGTTCATTTAAACAGTGCTTCAGGCTTGGTTTAAGTTTAAGCCTTTGTTGGGCTGCCAGAAGCGGTTATCGTGTGTTGGGCATTGTCTCTCCACCTCTGAATGAGCAGCTTTGGTTGCGTTGCACATGTGTGCTCAGGTTTCCTATTTCCAGGTTCCTGTGACCCTCTTGCATTTGAAACTGCGCTTCCCATTCAGCACAGTAGGAAGCGAGGCCAAAGGGCGACGTGCAGGTGGCACCGCAGAGGTGCTGTGCCCGGGGGCGCTCGGGATCCAAACACAGCCCAAGGCTGACTGAGACCTCCATGTTCACAGCAGAGGCCTTCGACACCTAAAGCATTGGCTCAGATTTTATCTCCTTAACAATTTCTGTGGGAGATACAGGAAAAATGTACGTTCTAAATAGCTTTCGACTCCGCTTCTCATCTGGACGTCCTCCAGGACTCTTGCATAGCCTCTCTCAGGCATTACATGGAACTGATGTTGCCTTGTGATTTCTTCTGTGTTGCAGATGCTGGACCCTCTAAGCAGCGCGGAAAACTCGGTGTCAGGGAGCTGTCAGTCCTTGGACAGGTCAGGAGACAGGTACAAATGTACAAGCTGATAGGAACTTATCTGCTCAAATCAAAATGCCAGTTGGACTTTGGCAAAAGTCTGTTTTCCATCTCATAAATTTAACTGGAGAGAAACACATTCATTTCCTACCTATATCCCAATACATTTCTTAGAGAGAATTAACTGCATCTTAAGGCTGTTTTATTTTCTGGCGAAACCATACAGTGACAAACTGGTGCTTCGTTAGCTCTGTGTTATAAATACCAAGTCCTAAAGCGTGCTGTCTGTGCAGAGCCTGAGCAAATCTGGCTGCAGGATATTAAATCTATTTTAGACAAGACTCTACTTGTTCATTAAAAAAAAAAGCAACAACATATTCCAAGGCTACAGAAATATATCATTACACTGGATTCCTGTGTCCTGCAAAAGATAATATGAATTCCAAAGGCAAATAGAGGGGCTTGTCCTTTGAAGAGTTTGCCATAGGCTGATGCTCTAAATCTTTTTCTTCCCTTTGCTGTCGGTGCTGCTTGAGGTGGTGCTGGCACCTGCAAGATTGGGCCTCAGCATGTTTTAAAGTCTCAAACCAGAGGCTGGGGAGCCACTGAAAAATAGCACAAACTGAGCAGAAATGTCTGCCCGCATGGGAAATGGTCTGACTTCAGCCCTGCAGATGTGTGAAATGATTGCAGGGACACGGATTTGAGAGTCACCGTTACCAATGTGCAAATACATTGGCTTTTATTTGAAGTCCCTGTAGGTTTGACTCCAATAGATCGCAAAGCTTACTCTTGCCTTCTTTCTTCCATAGTCCTTCTTTTCGGAAGTCGCGGATGTCAAGGGCACAGAGCTTTCCTGATAACAGGCAGGAGTTCTCAGGTATGTCAGTGTCAGGTATAAATAGTATTTCATCCTGACATTCTCTGCTGTTTGCTGGCCGCCCTCCACCCTTACTGCGGTTGTATAAGTAGAAGAACTGGGGATATGTTGCTTCAAAAAGCTGTGAAGTTATTGGTTACTCAGCTCTGTCTAAAAAAACTGCTGTTACAGGAAAATCCTGTCATTAGAACGTGTACTTTTTGAAGGCACCTCACTGCTTTCCCTGCATCTCCTTCCAGACCGCGAGAATCAGATCTACGACAAAGCGGGGAAAGGCGGCACCTACCCCCGGCGCTACAACGTCTCCATGCAGCACAAGGACTACAGCGATGGTGAGTTGTTCTCACACCTTCGATTCCAGGCTTGAAAAGGGGATGAGGCCCTGGCAGCCCCAGGGACACGCGCGGCTCCCAGCTGAGGGGGCTGCACGGGCCCTGGGCCGCGCGGCCGGCGCTGGAGTTAATGCTGCCGTGTGTGGTGACACGTTTTCATTGCAACCCACGGCGGCTGTTTGAAATTCTTAGTTCATTTTGCCCTTTCTGGGGACACCCAGGCTGGTCAGTGCCTGCAAGGGTTGAGCGGTGGTCATAGTTATTACTCTTGGGGATATGTAGTGGGTTTCTACCTCAGGGATTCGTTATGTTTTGCTAATTCACAACACAAACTTGCCTCTGGGTCTTCTAAAGATACCGGTGACTTAAAGAATCTCATCTCTGCTAGTCAGATGGCTCTGTGGAAATGAGTTTCTCTGAGTTCCATCAGAGGCACAAGTTGTCATACTCTTTGGTTGTCACTCTTATTTGCATGTTATCCAGAGAGTTTCTCCATCTGTGTGGTTGTTAACAGGCCTTGGAGCTTGTGTGGTTGCCTGTAATGCAGGTTTTTGCTTTGGAAGGCAAGTTTAGATCTTGCAGCACTGCACCGAGGGCATTACAGCGTGTTCTCTCCCTTCTGCTTTGGGGGCGATCCCAAGCTGTACTCAGCTCAAGCAGCATCACCCCTCAACTGTTATATTTTTGCATCTTGCCTGTTTGGCAGTAGATTCTGCTCCATGAGAAAAAACCAGAACGTGGCTTTTTTCTCTCCCTTCCCTTCATTGCTCAACCTCCAGCCGTTACCTTCCACGTGTAACATACTATTCAGAAGTTGAACTCTTTTTCTGCAGGCCGGAGGACGTTTCCCCGGATACGGCGGCACCAGGGGAATCTTTTCACCCTGGTCCCTTCAAGTCGTTCCTTAAGCACCAACGGCGAGAACCTGGGGCTGGCGCTGCAGTACCTGGACCCGCGGGGCCGCCTGCGGAGCGCGGACAGCGAGAACGCCCTGGGGGTGCAGGAGAGGAACATTCCCACCAAATGTAAGCGCTCACCCCATGCTCGTTGGGGTCACAGGCAAGGAGAGGTGAACTCCAGACCCAGTATTTGTCCATAACTTGATTTTAAGCCGTTCAAAACCACATAATTATGTGGCTGTGTGTTGAGATGGGTCTGTCTCACCTACAAGACAATCCTCTTCTAAGCCTACATAGTCGTGCACTTGGAGCCAGCTTTTGCTTTAGGCTTGTGGATTACGGTTATTTTACTAGTTAAGGGCTGTATTTATTTCGCTTGCTCCGTAGCAGAAAGATTTACTTCTGTATTAACAGCATTCCTGGCTTGTTTTTTTGGGGACTTTACGTTGTCAAAAAAAGAAATGGAACATAAATCGTTACTGATGAACTTCAGATATCCCCGTAATTTAAGGATCGAAATGAAGACATGAGTGCAGCACGCTGAGCAACACGCTAAAACACTGACTGGCAGTAAATCTGATTAAATTAGCCATGGCAAAGCTGATCTCTCAGCTCTTCTGTATTTTCACACTGTCCAGATGGCTGGTTCCTTTGTTTTTAAAGTTTCTTCTTAGATACAACATAATCAGATGCATTGCACTGCATGAGTCTGACCGGATCGTGCTCAAAGTTAGAGCTAAAGCGCTGCTCTTTGTGCAATATGTTGTGGTATTAAGTGCAGGCTGGAAAACTGGGCTCAGGTGTCAATCTCTGGGTCAGGACGTTGCTGCTTGTGCAGTAGAACAGTGAGAACTCTAACTTGCTGCTCTTTCCCGATGCTGTTTAATTGCTGCCCCATCTCTTAACATAATGATGTAGAGTCATGAAATGTCATCACCCTCACAGAAGAACTTGTCTACGGTCCATCTTTCCAAAATGTTTTGCAGTTTCCTTTTTAATGAGACACCAGACAGCAGGTCCTGAGAGTCTGGATGGTTGGATTCTGCTCGAGTTCTGACACGGGGAGAGTCCCTCATGTCTGTTTTCTTCAGCTGCGAAATATCAGTTTTAAGGGATTGATCTTTGAAAATTTTGCCGTTATCTTGGAATAGTATAATGAAAAGAAAAATCGCTGCTGCTCTTTTTGTAGCTCCGAGTGCTCCGATAAACTGGCGACGAGGAAAACTGCTGGGCCAGGGCGCCTTCGGTCGCGTGTATTTGTGCTACGACGTGGACACGGGCAGAGAACTGGCGGCGAAGCAGGTGCAGTTCGACCCGGAGAGCCCGGAGACCAGCAAGGTAACGCTGATCGCAGCCTCGAACTCACCCTGCAGGCTGGGATCCTGCAAAGGGCCCGCGTGTCTGTCCTCGAGAGCCGGGATCCTGTTGGATTTGTACTGGGGTTTCAAGTCATGTGGAGAGGAATAAGAGTCATTTAAAAATTACTGTTCTGTCTTATTAACTTCAGCCTGAAACTAAAATCCATTTTCTGGCTTTGTTTTTGGCTCTGCCTCCTCGGCTTTGTGGTTTGTTGCCAGGTTATTTGAGGAATACTGGACTGCCCTGTGTTCCTGGGTAGACATGGATGTGAATGAAACTAAACCCAGAAAGAGTAGAACTTTTTCCTTTTTTAAACAAAAAAAAAAGCCACATACACTTGCAAAACCCCCTTTCTGGGTTTATATGGTAGATCCTGTATCGAGTGTATTAATTACTGGTGTCTGCGTCTGAATTCTCCCTGTCCTTAAAACAAAACGAGCTGTGATGTGTGAGTGAATCAACACCAGCGACGTGACGACATGCGAGAAACAGGGAGATGGGAAGGGGCGCCTGGAAGTGACCGGCGGGCACTCGGCCCCTGCGCAGCGCGTGAGCCGGAGCGGCTCTTCGCTTCTTTGCTCGCGTTTCAACAACGTACCAGTTTGCCAATATTCAACAGATTCTCTTTGATCTGGAATAGCTGATCCATGAAGATCTAATTATTCTGATTTTTATGTGAGGCGCTGGTGCCAGGAGGAGCCCTAACTGGGTACGTTCTGAGTTCCGCTGTGTCTCTGTTGCAAATCAGACGGTGACTCTGAGCCAAGGAGGAACAGGCTGGAATATATTTTGAAGGCGCTAAAACTCCAAACCTTAAACTATCAGCTGGGCCAATTAAGCGGCTTCCTCTGGTTCCATGTGTGACTGGGACTAATTTGGGGGAAACCATCATTTCTTTTTCCATAAATCCTCGTGCTCTGGTCCCTTTGATGTTCAGCCTGTTCGTTCTCTGGATTCAACCAGAACCTGATACTTTTCCTGGGCAGCAAACATCTCCAGTTCAGTCTGAAATTGCTGGATGGGCTTTTTGCCTTTGCGCTGCGATACCCTGGTGTCTGCAATAAAGCAGAGAATCCATTTCAGGTGTGTAGCTGCAGGTTCTTTGCAGTGAATAAGAGAGGAACCTGTTTCTGAGGTTGATTCAGAACAAAACTGGGTGACAAAAGACTTTTGGAGCTCAGGACCTGTGGTCGTGCTCTGTAACGGGTTGAGGTTCCTGCAGCGGGTTCTTGGCAATTCTGTAAGTGGATTCAGAGCTTTTTGAAATTTTTATTATTACTTTTCTTTAATTGAAATTAACACTCACCGCCCTCAGCTTGGTGGTGAGAAGTGAGGCCCTATCTGTGTGTAAAGGGTGCTCGCAACCGATTTGGATGAAGACATTCAGCTGGCAGAATCAAGACAAGGATCAAAGTTTTTCTGGTACTAAATGCATAGATGGTGCTGCCTGTGTTCTGTCAAAGCTGCTGCGCCGGCACTGACCCGGTTGTTCTGCAGTAAGGGTTAATGCAATGCATTGGTCGTGTTGGCCTTTTCCAAGAAGTCGGTGAACCGGTGCCATGGATTGGACCTGTGCAGTGTTGTGGGGGTCTTGTCCTGCCAATGACATGGACACATTGATTGGGATGAAACATTGCCTGGGGCCAGAACCTCATTTTCTCCTTAACACCCGTAGGAAGTGAGCGCCCTGGAGTGTGAAATTCAGCTGCTGAAGAATCTCCAGCACGAGCGGATTGTTCAGTATTACGGCTGCTTACGGGATCGGGCGGAGAAGACCTTGACCATCTTCATGGAGTACATGCCCGGGGTAAGAGCTGACACAGGCAGCACAGACACAGGTCACAAAGTGAAACGGGTGGTTTTCTTAGTGGGTTTGTTACTTGCCGTGATTACCTGACCTGTGTAATCCAATTTATTACTCTTAGGTATGCCCCTTTCTCATACTGGCTTTATAATTCCACCGCTTGCTTTTTATTTATGCTCTTTGTTTTGTTTTATTTTGTTTTCTTTGTTGTCTTGTATGTGAACTACATTATCTTTGTGAGTCACTAAAGCCAGTTCTTTTCTTCAGCCTAAATTTGTTCTCCCAAAGTACTTCAAAGGACTTGGGCCAACTTGTAAATCGGGCTAACTGAATTAGCAGAGTCATATTGTACAGCAAATTAAGCTCAAGCTGACCCTGCAAAAAGGGAGACTTTGGACCTGGATCAGTCTGCTGAACTATTAGGCTGTGCCCTTAATTTCTTAAAAGGGGTTTCATAGGGCAGGATGCTCTGAGAGCCTCACAAAAAGGCTTTAGAAGAGGCCAGAATTCGTTGCTCTGCCGGTTGCGTGCATAACACAGTCACGGCTCGCAAGAGGTGAATGGAGACTGCGAGATTTGTGGCCTGTCCTTTCTTCGCTGATCCGTTCCGTTTGCCTTTGGCCAGGGGTCGGTGAAGGACCAGCTGAAGGCGTACGGTGCTCTCACGGAAAACGTCACTCGGAAATACACTCGCCAGATCCTCGAGGGAGTCTCGTACCTTCACAGCAACATGATTGTGCACAGGGACATCAAGGGTGAGATCAGCGGGTGATTTATGTGTATGGCATTGCTAAAGAAACTCTGAAAAGAGAAACCAAGTGTTAAGAAAAGCTCCATGCCCGCTCTTGACAATCCTGCTTACTGCAGGCTCTGTCCTGCCTCCTCTGGGTAGGAAACCCCAGCTTTCCAAGTGAGCTGCTGGGATTAGTCCTTAATCTTCCTCTTCCCAATATGACTCTGTGGAGCCAACCAGTCTCCTGAAGAGTTAACGTCAGCAGCCGCAGCAGACACCGCACACATTTGTCTGTGCTCTAGAGGGACCAGGAGAGCTGCTCATTGCTGGGAAAATACCCTCTTGTTCCTGCCTCTCAATCTTCGTTGCATCCCCTCTAGGCGGGCGAAGAGAAATGAGCTGCTGATTCTTGAATAACACCTTGTGTGCTGCTCACGTGATGCTCTTTACCAAATCTTTTCCTACCCGGTGGGTTATTCACTAGTTTGCACCCAGCTAAGCCAAACTGTTGACGTGCCCGCAGGGTGCTGGTGGACAGGCTTGTTATTCCGAATTCAGCTCTTCAGTGGGGAAGTGAAGTGATAAAGCACAAGTGCATTTTATTTGAGGGCAGGAGTATTTCAGAGACACATACGGGTTAGTGGCAGCACAGGGTTCTTGATGGTATTGTGGCTTTGGAGGAAGAGTTGGTTTTGGTGTCTAAGCCTTAGTTTCTGTCCACATACAACCTAAGCTCTTCAGTTTGCTTTTTTACCCTGGTGCTTCATGTTCAGGACCTCTGACCAAGTAAAGTGGAGACTGACTTGTTTATTGTAGGAGTTCAAAGTGGTTTAATTAGCTACATCTGTTACCCAGCTGACCAGAACGCGAGGGTTCTACTCGCCAGAGCAGCATCTCAATGAAACGCTGTCCTGTCGGCCTGGGGCCCTGCACAGGCTGAGCTGTTTACAGCCAGAGCAACAATGATGGTGCTGACTCAGCTCTCATTTCCCTTCCCCCTTCACTTCCTTGTGTTTTTCCCCTGCAGTTTTTCCCATTTGCAGCCATTAGCAATTGGCTTGTCTACAGCCTGAAATAAAGAAATGATGTTGAGCAGGTCACCTGAGGATTAATGGGGGAAAAGCCATACCATGAGCATGGGTATTTCTGGGTTGGATATCAGCTCTGGAGGCTGCGGATCCAACGGCTGGATTGCATGAAAACAGCTGTCTCAATTCTTCTTTTCTTGTCCAGGAGCCAATATTCTCCGTGACTCTGCTGGGAACGTGAAGCTTGGGGACTTTGGGGCCAGCAAGCGGCTGCAGACGATCTGCATGTCTGGAACAGGCATCCGCTCCGTCACCGGCACGCCGTACTGGATGAGCCCAGAGGTGATCAGCGGAGAGGGCTATGGAAGAAAAGCAGACGTGTGGTGAGCCTTTAACTTTCTACCTCTAGATCAAGTTACAGCTTTTCTGGAGCGAGATAAGACACACGCGTTCTGTCATCCGTATATCCAAAGTCGGGTTTTACCTGCATCAAAAGCGAGACCAGTTTAAGGTGAAGCAGTTGGTGTGGACTCAACACATGACCTGCTGCAGGCTGTGCTTCGCCATGTCAACACACAACTGCTCATTTAGCTTTTCAGGAACAATTTCCACTCATTCCGGCCTCAAACTGAGCCAGTTTGCTGTTTTCTGACCTTTTCTGGTGTGAGGTTTCCATCCTTTTTATATCCCTTTCAAGAGAGAATGAAGGTTGTTTAGGGAGTGTCCATTCATTTTGCTATAAAATGAGAGATATGCGCATAACACTGTGGAAGTGAAAGGAATAGAATTTGAGTATGTTGACAGAGCTTTAAAGGAAAGATGCCCAAACCTGGAATAACACAAAAGATACAGGTCAGATCGGAGGTGAAGTGAAGCATGCATGAATGGAAACTGGAGTCGCGCTATTATTGGCATAGCCAAGAAACAGCCTGTATTGAAAGGAAAAGCAAAATGGTCCTGTGTCAACATGTTAGTTTTGGAGGCCTTAAAAAGGTGAGATTATAAAACTGAACACAACGACCAAAGGTGTGTTTGTGTGTGCACAGCGAAACAAGGTAAACGCAGTTTCCTGTACGAGCAGTGAGTGGAAACAGCTGAAATTTGTCTCGTATGCGAAGCGTTAAGTTCTGGATCCTCTCCCGGTTGAGACGCTTGGAGAGAGGATGGAGCACGTGCCCTTCCCCGGGCCGGTGCAGCTGTGGGTTTCCTCTCGGTGCTGTCGCGGGGCTGTTCCCATCGCAGAGACGCTGCCGCTGGCCGGGCTCCCGTTGCCGCGCTCCCCATCGTCACTGCAGGGCTCAGGACGGTCCCGCGCAGCGCTGGGCCCGGGTGGCCGCGTTGGGCCCAGAGGCTCGGGGACGGAGCGGCTCTCACGCCTGGCTCCTCGCCACCGCTGCAGGCCCTTCCAGTTTTCTCTTTCCTAAATAGCAGAATATGTGAGCTATTTATTATTGCTGGAGTGACTTGACATGAAAAACATTCCTGCTGTTTGCTGAATATCTTAAAGAAACCGGATCTGCTTAAACGGTATAAATCAGTCTAAACAATAATATATCCCTGCTTGCTCTTGAGCAAACCCCCAGCACTTGAGCACACATGGTTTGCATTTTCTGTTCTCTCTTCTAGTAAGTCTTAAATGGCTGGAAACCAGTGTAAAATTTTCACGTTGGATTTTAAACCTTGTGAAGAAGTCATTTCTTGCATATTCACTGGATTTAATTCCTTTCCTTCCTTGTCTTGGCAGCTGCTGCGAGTCTGCCTCTGAAAATGTCTTTGCTTTGCTTTCCACTTCAAAAGAGGGTTTAGCTTCGAGGTAGAAGAGCAGGTTTTGCCTTTTTGATGGAGTGGGGTGATCAAAACGCCGGGCTGGCTGTTAGAGGTTCACTTACTGCTTCTGTTTAGTCCGTGGCCCGGAGGAAGCAATTCAGCGTTTTTGAACAAAACCCAGTCGCTGCCAACCCATCTTCCCCATGAAAGTCCCGGTGTCGCGCTTGCTTTGGAAAGGTGGCTCAACCGTGTCCATCCCCATAATCACGTTCTTGCCTTTAATTAGCCAGCAGAGCCCTGTTAATTTTACTCCGAGTTTTGCCTTAATGTAACGATGCATCTGCCTACTGGCATTTTAACCTCCTGCCTTCTCCGTTTGGAGCTGTTAAGACTTCAATTATTTTTTGACCGTCTACCGTGCTCCGTTCCCTGTGAAGTGGAAATGTGAAGGGTTGTTTGCCCCACATGCACTGAGAAGGGATTTTACTGAAGGTGCTTTGTGTGGTCAAACCAGCTCCGCTTCACTGGCCCTCGGTTAAAAAGGACATTTCCTCCCTTCAGCTCAGCAAGTGCCTTTGAGATAGAGCAGTGGCAGCAGCACCCGAAGGATGCCTGAGGTGGAACGGTGGTGCCTCCGGAGCCCCCTCGTGTTCCTCCCGTCCCCTGCTGCCAAAGCAAATGTTCCGAGAGCAGGATCTGAGCACGCGGGGCTGGGCAGATGGCACTTCGGTGCTGGCGCGGTGACACCCGCGGTGACAACGTCTCCCTGCTCAGCAGCGGCGCCGGCAGCTCCGGCGCACACGGGGTTTGCTGAGCAGAAATCCATTTTCGGGCTGTTTCCGGAGCAGAGCTCTTCCTCGACGTTGCCAGCTCAGAAATAATGCTGCGCGTTATTCTGTGAGTCAGTTCTCACTTTGTATTTTTTCCCGTCTGCTTTTCCAGGAGCCTCGGTTGTACGGTGGTGGAAATGCTGACCGAGAAGCCGCCGTGGGCAGAGTACGAGGCCATGGCTGCCATTTTCAAAATCGCCACCCAGCCCACCAACCCCCAGCTGCCCCCGCACATATCAGAACATTGCCGGGACTTCCTAAAGCAGATCTTTGTGGAAGCCAGGCACAGACCCTCTGCTGAAGAGCTGCTCAGACACCAGTTTGCACAGCTCCAGTACTGAATTACCTCCCTCGCCAGCAGCTCCTGCCGGGCTTTCCGTGCCCAGTCTGGTTTAGTTGCGACTGCCCGTTGTGGTGCTGCATCTTCCAAATGCCAACTCCAGCCGTCCTAGTCCTTTAGGAGAATTATGCCAAGGAACCTGGGGTCTGCTCTTGTGCCTGATACCTTTGTTTGCTGGACTGACGTTTATTCCACCGACAGCTGTCCGAACAGAGCGGTGGTTTTGCCCTGGTTACCTTGACGTGCATGGCAGGTGGCTGCGTGTTTCCTGCAGGACGAAGCGAAGAATCGTCTCGCTGGTGGAACACGAAGAAATCTGAACCAAAGTGGGAATCAGAGCTGCTCTCTTCAGAAGGAAACGCGCAGCAGCCATCCGGAGCAGCTCGCTGCCTGCGGGTCCGTTTGCCGGCCTGCGGGGCTTCAGAGGCGTCTGCAGTACACGGATCCAGCAAAAGCCATGCGGCATTGAGCATGCGCTCGCTATATAATTATCTATTTTTTTTTTCTTCTTAAGTATTCAGCATCTGAAGGTGTTCAGAAAATATTGATTCAGAAGTATGTGAATAGTGTTATTTTATAACTGAAAACCACGGGTCCTGGGGTGGGGGTGAGGGAAGTCTTTCTAGCTAAACGTCAGGGCAATCAGAGGAGTTGCAGCAGAACGCAGTCGCTCCAGGGCCTGAGATGAAGGTTCTCCCGCTGGCAGCAGAAAATCCAGAGCTTGATTTCCAAGGCTTGATCCGTCCTAGAACCCAGACTGTGTCTCTTACTGTGTGTCCTCATAGCCAGCAGACCCGCGCTCCGCGTCGCCTCCCTGGCGCTGCCGGCTCCAGCCAGAGCCCGTCGGGCAGCGAGTGTGCGGAGCAGCTTCTCTGGCACCTCTTGTTGTCTGGTAACTTTTTACCATCCTTCAAACCAAAGAGCGTTCATCTGGTGCCCAGGAATTCACTTCAGCAAAGCTTAGGCGTTCCTTTGAGGACCTGGCCTAGTAGAAAACAGAGCTTTTCATGGGGAGGATTAGCTGGATGCGAGTTTTACTTGTGCACAGTAAGTTAGAATCGAGCTCAACCCTTCAGTGTGTGCATTTTGTGTTACAGGTGTGCAAGTGTTCATTTAAGATTTCCATAAAATGTTATGGCCCTATTTAAATAAGCTTTAAAGTCAAACAGAGGATCAGGGAGAACATGTAATACCAGTATATTCTAAAATTAACTGGACATCCCCCTGCAGGTACCAGCAAAATGTACCCAGGTGATTTTGAACGGTCACCACGTCTTGAACCGATGACTTAATGGTTTCAAATACCGTATGTTGGTTTGGGCACTAATAACCCTGATTTCACTCAGAAAAGACCAACGGTTTTCAAGTACCGGGTATTCACGAGTAATTAGAAGTGATCTGTGGGAAGTGAAACTAGGAAAAGCAAATTTATTAGTAGTGAAAATGTTGCTTTATAGAGCAACGCTGAAGTTGTTCTGCTCTCCCATGGGAAGCTGTGTTAAGGGTCCACGTTCCTCCATTCTTCTCCCCCGTCAAAACTTGAAAATGACTTTTCTAATGCATTGAAATGAACAGTTTCTAAGTGAACGCCAATAGCAGAACAAGCAAGTTTTGATAAATATTGTGTTGAATTGAGAGTGGGGGAAAAAAAAGAAGAACCCTAAAAAACCCCAACCAACCAAAAGCCCTAAAAGGGTTTAATAATCTGAAGAGTTTTTCTCTGTGCCAAACAACGTGTAATAGGTGAAAACAAGCTGGTGGTGCTTTCATTGTTGGGGTTACTACAGGATGCAGGCACTTCGGGGGTGTCTTTTCCAGAGGCCCTGCTCCCTAGTTCTTTAGTTCCAGGGCGGGCAGTTCTCTTGATGTTTCCCAGCCCTGGAACTCCACGGGGAATTGTCGAGACACGTGCCCTGATTTCTGGGCTGTGCTTCGCTGCCGACGGGAAGCGGGGCCGTGGCGCTTCCTTTCCGCTTTGGGGAGCGTTCTGCAGCGCTTTGCTGCGGTATCGATGCTTTTACGCCACTTTGCTGCAGCGTGAATGGTTTCACACCACTTTGCTGCGGAAGAATGGGAAATCATTCCCATAGCCCAAGTGACAGAGTGGGGTGTTCAGCGCTCCTCAGGCCTTGCAACTAGCACCTAAATATACCAAAGATTGGAGGGTTTTGTTGGCCGCGCGGCACCGGGGAGCGCGGTGATCCCACCTGCATCGGTTTGTCCACCCTTGGCTTGTCCGCACCAAACCGAGCCCCTTTCCCATGGTCTTTCCTCGCTATCCCACCACGCTGCGTTTTGGCAGAGAACAGGGCGTGGGGAAACGGTGTCGCTTAATGTTTCAAAGCAACTAAATCCTCAGGATCTGTTGTGGTTTTTACCTCATCGCGGAAAGCTGGTCCAGAGCAAAGAGCATCCCCGGGCTGACGGGCCTTTCCCCGCTGCTCCCGCACTGAAATGTGCCTACTCTGCCCACACACGTGTATTGCGGTCTGTATTAACGAGCAGTAATTAGCAATTAGTGACAGAGAACACGGGGTGCCAGCTTGGACTTCTCTCGTATTCCGGTCCCTGACCCAACGCCACCCGTTCGGCACAGGAACAAGCCAAAGCATTATTGTATGTTTGGAGATGCACTTTCATGAATGTAGTTTATATCGCTCTTTTTTAGCTCTTTTTACATCATGTAAACGGTGATGCCTCATACTTTTTTTTTTATTTATATCGTAAAAGATCATATTTGGTGATTTTTATATATATCGACTGTTACGGGGTGGGGGGGAGGGCGGGAAATAAATTTGACGCCTTTATGAATTTAAAAAAGGAAAAAAAGCAGCTGGTTTTGCAGAGAATTTGCTGATGGTTTATAAGGAGTAGAGCCGAGCCGAAACGCCGCCTTTGTTTCCTCACAGCCCTCTCCGTTGCGTTAAAGGAAGATCTGGATTCCGAACTCCACTGCCACGGTGAATCAGTTTGGGGCCGACACTTGTACCACAGCCCCTTAACGCGGCCCTGGCAGGAAAACAGTCTCGAGTGGACGTAAATGTAATAATACTTGGAAACTGAATTACGTCTGGCCTCTCTATCCTGGCAGAATTGGAAAAAATTGGGAATCAACTCATTCATTTGGGGCGGGAGGAGGCAGCGCCAGGCTCACAATAAGCTGTTGTGTCCATTCCAAACGTCCCGTCGCTGTTTCTGCTGCTCCTCCAGGGATACAGAGCGAATATTGAGCGCTGGGCTCCGCGACGGAAGGTGCTGCAGAAACGGAGAATATTCTATTGGAAGAAAAATACCTTTCAGGAGTCCCGTTGTCCTGAAACGGTTGAAACGGAGCGGGAAAGATCCCGATATTCCCAGCAGGGGGAACTGGGAGCGGTGGGGATTTGGTTGTCCCCGAGCTTGTTAGGAAACAAAGCGCTGGCATTTTGGCCTCGGTGTGACGATTCTGTGCATTCCAGGTTATTTGCGCGTTCTCCGGTAAGTCTGATTTTGCCTGTTCCAACGGCAGCGGGTTGCGGCAATTTGGATGTTATTTTAATTTTTGGACTAATATTCCAAAGGACTTGAAGATGCTCCAAACAGTTCCCATTGCCGTTAATTCCCAAACCAAACTGACCGAGGGGGAAGCCGGTCCCTGCTCAGGTGACACGTGTCATTTCCAGGTGATCCTGGATAACTCGTGACACCGCAGGAAATATAAATATGTATTCCCGCTGTACACGCTTTAGCTGACAAGCAAAGGCCAGATAACTGGAGCTGCAGAAGGGCCTGATACCCCAGTGACTGGTGCTTAGGTCAGTAGCTGCTGGGTGGAAAGGTTTTATAATATCTATTCTAACCACACCGTCCTGGGGCTGCCACCTTGGTATCTGCCCTCGGAGCTGGGAGAATTCAGTCTGCCTTGAGTTTTTAGAAGAAAACAGGTGTATTCTGTGGTTTAATTGTGGTTTTGGGCTTCGGGTGTTTAGACCTCGGCCTCGTTCAGGCGCAGATCCCGCTCGGCAGCTCTGGGTGTCGGGTGGGAGGGGCAGCCGTGCGCTTTGGGGACGCGGAGAAGGACTTTGCGTCAGGCGGGTGTCGACAGGTCAAACAAACGGCGCAGAGCAGGGAGAAGCGGCTTTAACCTGGATTGTGCAGAAGACCTTGAGCAGTAGTCTATATATACCGACCGGGGGCTTGCAGTGCAAAGCCGGGCCAATGTATCATTTTATTTACAATAAAATTATCATTTATATGAAAGCCTTTTTCTGGTGGTTGCGTGCAATGCAGCGTCTCGTCCTTCCTGTGTTAGTGGTGCCTCGGGATAAGTGAATTAGACAATTAACTCATTTTCCTTCTAATTTCCCTTTCAGGAGTTAATTCTTCGGGACAGCTGGAGAAGTGTCGTGTTTGGGAAGCGTTGCTGCTTGGGTCAGGTAAGCGTGTGCTCCACAAAGCTGCCTCCGGGAAGGGACAGCTCGGCGGGAGCCTTGGGGGTCCCTGCAGGGCAGATCCTGGGTGGCCCCACCACTGACAGACCCGTCCTTTAAAAATCTCTTAACTAAAAAGGTCACCCAGCACATCTCTTCCCCAAAATCCGGTGTGACTGCAGCCACCCAGCGCCCCAGAGGGACCTTAGGGACGAGTTCCACAGCGACCTGGGTTAAAACCACATCTATACATTCTACCTGTTGCCCCTGGGACCCCTGTGCATCACGCACACCCTTCCCGTTCCCTCTTCCACTGAGCTCCCGTTGCCCTGGCTGTGTCTGGGTGCTCACAGGGGTGTTTGGTGGCAGAAGGGACGTGCTCAGCAGGACCGATGTTATCGGCGATGGAACAAGGCTCTTGCTGTTACCCCAAAGGCTGTTGCTCTGCTGGTAGTTTCTGTGCTGTGTGGGCTCTGAAAGGCTTCACTCCCATAGCATTTGAAAGATACGAGGTTCCCAAATGCTCCCGCTTTTGAGCTCATCTCGGTGTGTGTGGAGGAAGGAGGTAAATGATAATTAGAAGCAGACTCACCTGCTTTCCCTGGCTTTGCTGCTCTCCCGCCCGGCGGGACCTGGTGGGGTCATTAATTTGTGGGTCTGTGCCGTCCAGCCGTCCCAGCCCAGCAGATGTGGGCTGATCCGAACCAGCCCAGTCCCAGTCAGCCCAGTTCTGGTGCCCATGGCACCGGCTGCAGGGAACGGAGCATCTGCTTACGGGGGCCAGGGTGGCGTTTATTGATACAGAGGGAGAAACAAGCAACCACCCAATGTCTGCAGCGCGAAGGGGTGGATCTAATTCACCATTCGGTGAATTAATTCCCTTTGAGGGTGCTCTGGGCTCCGTGTGGAAGCTGGTGTGTGGTTACAGCTGGGGCAGCAGTGCTGGCGTGCGCTTGGAAATGCTGGGTCAGTCCCCAAAGGACCCGTCTGCCTTGGTCACAGTGTAACGTACTCAGGATCACTCCTGCGTGGGCAGAGGCTCTTTCCATGGAGCTGGGTGGTAAGAGGCAGAGCTGACCCCCAGTCCCACCTCCCCGGAGCCCTGGGGACACAGGACGAGACAGGGAAGGCTCGGAAACCTTGTATTACAAAAATAAAAGAGCGCACGGCGCGCTGTCCCGCGTGAAGTGGCCGTGCCAGGCTCCAGCGCACAACGTACCGGTCAAAGGCAAATATAAAAAGACAGAAACTGTTAAACAGTCGCAGGGCAACATCCTTAAGGCTGAACAATCCCAGCTGAACTGAGCTGATGTAAACCAAGGACCCTCCTTCCCCAGAGCCCCAGCAAGGCAGGATTGGGCTGGCAGGCGCTGGGAGCTCTCCTGTGACTTGTTAGGCCAGGTTAAGCCCCAGATCATCTCCTTTTCCATGGTGGCAGCCCAAAAATGTATGAAAGGGGCTGAGGTTCCAGGTCTGGTCTCGTCGGAGCCTGCGGAGAGAGGCCTCCAGGTGGGGGGACTCTGCCCTGTCCCGATGGCCTGTAGCACCCCCCTAAGCATCCTCCAGACTGGCCTGGGCTCCCCCTCTTCCTTTGCCCCCCCCTTGGGTCCCCTTTGCTTTACGTCAGCTCAGTCAGCGCCCAGCTCAGCACCGCTCCGTGCCGTCCCCGCCGGGTCTGGGGAGGGTGGGCTGGCCCCGCTCACACCGTCTTGGTCCCGCTCTCCACCTCCTTGTGCACCCACAGCTCCTTGTGCTGCCTGCGCCCGAAGCCCTCGTCGTAGTTGCCTTTACTCTTGAAGAGCTGCTGGAAGTGGGGCTTGCAGTAGAATTCCCCGTGGAGCGCCGCGTAGCTGCCCAGGCTGGGGAGGGAGGGCAGGGTTAGGCGGGCATGGGAACCCAGCTGGGGGTTGGGGGGAGCATGTGGGGCTTGGGGACACCAGGAGATGCGGGATGGAGGAGGGGACACGCAGGAGAGGACCCCTAGAAAGGGCTGATTGCTCCCTGCAGCCAGCTCAGGATTAAGGTGAGCAGCATTAAGGTCTGTGAAGGGGTGTCCCGCAGGGCAGCTCGGCCTTGGCTCTGCCTCAGCTCTGCGTTACCGTGGGGAAAACCCTCTTAAAATCATAGAATGAAACAAAGAACAGTTTGGGTTGAAGGGACCTCCCCAGTCCCCCCCAGTGCCCCCCTGCCATGACAGGGACATCGTCACCAGCTCAGGGTGCTCAGAGCCCGTCCAGCCTGGCCTGGGATGTCTCAGGGATGGTTCATCCACCACCTCTCTGGGAACCTGGGCCAGGCTCTCACCACCCTCAGGGCAACAATTCCTGCCTCATGTCCAGCCTCAATCTTCCTCCTTTAGATTAGAACCATCACCCCTTGTTTCACCGTACCAGGCCCTCTTCTTCCACCCCAGGTGGGATTCAGCTCTGACCTGGACCCAGGCGGGCAGATACGCCCGTTGTTTCCTGTGGCGGGTGTGGGTGCGCTGTTTGGGAGGGTCTCTCCCCCAGGCCGGGCAGGGTTGTGGTGGCACCGTCCCTGTCACCAGCAGCGGCCGGCTCACCTGAGCTTGGTGTGGCAGTGCTTGCAGCAGAAGCAGGCGTTGTGGAAGACGAATTTATCCGCCACCAGCCGCTCCATGGGGTAGACGGTTTTCTGGCAGGCGGTGCACATCTCCTTCACTTGTGCCTTCAGGCTGAAGGACTGGGCGAGGGAGAGCAAAGGGAGAGGTGACATGGAGGGGTTTGGCTCCCACCCTCTGCCCTGACACCCCGATGGCCATTTGCTCGGCGTGGAGCAGCCCCGTGTCCCCTCGCCCTCCCTGCGCCACCCCACTGATGCTGCGCCGTGGACTTTCCATCCTTTCTCCCTTGTTATGAATCAGTAGGATGCGGTAAAATTACAAATACCTTGGAGCGCTGCACCGTGCTGCCTCCTGAGTTGTTCTTTGCCTCCTAAGGAGGGAAGAAGGAGAAAAACCAAAATGAGAGCCTGGCCGGAGAAACCCGGCGCTGAGTTGTGCTGAAGGAGGAGCGGCAGAGGATTTATAGAGGCGGCTGAGTCGCGGGGCCGCGGGGCACACGAGCAGCTTCTGGACCCGCCTGCTCAGAGACCGCGACCTCTGTCAGGTCCTCGTGTGCGGTTACTTCTTCCAAAGAGAGGAAGGAATCATTTACATCTGGCGTTGTGCAGCCCGACGGGGGCAGGTGCTGCTCAGACCCTGTGGCTGCGGGAGGAGCGATGGGGCAGAGAGCTCCAAACACGGAGCTGTCTGTACGTCTGTCCCCGAGGTCTCGGAGCAGAGTGCTCCCATCTGCAGCTGCAACAACTCATCTCCTCCCAAACTGTCTCCTCCTTGTCCCCCAGCCCTGCGCCCTCCCCAGGCTGGACCCCACTGGGTCCCAGTTTTAGCTGATGAAAATGCCCCCTTCTTCTTCCAAACAGTCGGGATCACAGGGTTAAACGCACTTTTAGCAAGCGTGGAGCAGCCAGGACTGCTTTACAGTTTGTCCCCAAGGGCTGGGGCAATGTCACCCTGGAACATCATCACCCGCTGCCTCCGCGCCCCCCGTGCTGCTGCTCCAGCTCCGCTTGCCCAGCCCGGCCCCATCGCTGCCCCCAGGCTGATCCTCCAGCCCCGTTCCTCCTCCTTCCCCGTCCTTTCTCCTTTGTGTTTTTGGAAGCAGTTTGTCTAAGGGCCGCACAGGAAACTCTCCCTTCGCTGAGCTGCCTCCTCAGACGTTTCCCAGCTGCGCTCGCTGACCGGGGTCAGGAACGGGATTTTTCCTCTCACTCCCACAAGGCTGGAACATGAAGCCAAAGTCAACAGAGGGACACGGGCGGCGAGGAGGCTCGGGCCGTGTAAAACCAGTTGCGTCCCTCGGCGCTGATAAAACAACCGCAGGTGATCCGCTGGGGCTGGGATTTAATTGAGCGTTTCCAGGCTCAGCTGACCGGAGCGAAGGAAAAGCTGCCTGGTCGGAGCGGGAACGCATCCGTTCCCAAGGCTGCAGGCAGAACCCGCCGCTCGTCACTTCTCGGCAGCCTCCTGGCTCCCATCAGACACGCTATCTATTCCATATCTGATATATCCTCCCTCGGGGAAGGGCCGTATCCTGTCCCAGCAGGAGATGTTCTTGAGCCTTTATATTTTTCCGTCTCCAGTCCTGAGGAGCTCGCATGCTCTCGATTGTGATTGCAGAAAGCCATGGAAACACAAACAAACAGACGGCGACCGGAGCCGGGAGAGGGTGAGCGGCCCGTTCGGAGCAGAACCTGGCGCTGGCGCTACCGTGTGCTCAGCAAACAGCACCTTCTGCTGGAACCTTCCTGCCCCGAGTTGTGGCGTTTGAGTAGCGGCGACTGCGCCTTTGATCACCCCAGCGCGTCAGGTCCGCAATGCAGCTGCCGTAACAACCCTCCATCCCCCCGAAACAAAACCCGCGTGGAGATTCTCATACGTACGTGGGTTGGGGGTGGGCTGGCGGCTCCCGTGGCCTGGAACATGCTTCCTGCCCTTCCTCCGTCTGTTTAATCCTGAGCTTGAAGTTCGTGGGCTGATGTTCCCTGGGGAGGTGTTGAAGACAGACCTCTTGCAACACCTGGAAAGGAAGTGTCAACAGGGCTGGTTTCATCACCCCGAACCCACAGCTCTGCAGGAGCTCAGAGCTGCTGCTGTGGGGTCCGTGTGGCCTCTTTGGCCTGGGGGTTTCTGGAGGATGATCCCAGCGATACGGGCGCACCGGGCTGGCCCGGGAGGCTGCTCGGGTTTGGGAAGCGGGTGGTGACCTGGCACAGTGGGGTGAGGTGCTGGGGGGGGCGAGCGCTGCTGGAAACCTGAGCAGAGGGGACGCGCTGGTTCTGCTCCAAACCCACCCGTGGAAGGCGATTGCCAGGCTATCATAGGATAGCTTGGGTTGGAAGGGACCTTCAAAGGTCATCTAGTCCAACCCCCTTGCAATAGCCAAGCCGTTAGCAGCAAGACCGCGTGTCCCAGCCAGAGCCGCTGTAACCGCTGAAGCACGGGCGTCGCTGGAGCAAGGGCTGCCGTTTTAGTCTCATTTTAGCCCAGAAAAGCCTTGCTGAACAGGGCGGATCGCAGCAGAGCAAGCCATGGGGGTTTTGTCTTCCCTGGGGAGCCGGCGTTGCCTTCAGGCTGAGACCAGTAAGCTCTGGCTTCTGATGCGCTGGGTGCTCAGGAGGGTGAGTTTAGCAGGTCACAGACCAGCTTGAACACAGCAGAGAAAAATGAAAAACACAGCAGCATTGCAAATCAACCCTTTTGGTAAAAAAACAGCTGAAAAAGCACTGACAGCTCCTCCGGGGTTTTTCCCCATTGCACCTTGCCTTCAAAACACCCATAAAAGGTCAGGCTTGGCGAGCCCCGGTTTGCATGTGCAGGATGGAGCTGTGGGGCTGAGCAGGCGGTGCCGAGGGAGCAGGAGGGTGGAGGGGGGCGGCAGGTCTGCAGTGATGGGGATCTGCTGGGGGCTGGCGAGTCAGCACCCCCTGGCTCCGGTCTGGGCGCTTTCCTCGTGTCCTCATCGTGTCACCCCAAAAACTTTCCGAGAAAGCCCCAGGGCAGGAGATGCACCAGGGTAAGGGGCTTGGGCCAGGGATGTCCCCGCAGTGCCCGGTCTCACGGTGACATTTGCAAACGTGCCCCGGGTTTTGGGGGTTCTTAAAAGTGCCAACGCCCGCAGCTGACACCAGGCTGCGTTGTGCCCAGCAAAGCACCCGAAATCTGCGGCTGCTTTCGCGTCCTGAGCAGAGGGTTGTGCGCTGGGGTTCCCCTCGCAGCCAGGGGGGCCTGGACGGCCCTCGGCACAAACATTTTGCAGCCTCGTCTGAGAATACGGCTCCGATTTTACCCAAATCATTTCCCGTCCCCGCTGCGGTTTGCTTGTTATTTCCTGCGCCGAGCGGGCGGCGGCAGCTGCCGAGCCGGAGAGGAGCAGCCCCGGCGCTGCGTGACCCGGGCGCACGGCTCCGCTTTGCCCCTGTGCCCGGGGACAGACCCTTCCCCGTCACGTCCCCGGGTCTGTACAGTGCCCGCGCCCGGGGGAACCTGCAAAACCCAGGAAAGCTGGTGCCCGACCCCATGCAGATGCACAACCCTCCCCCTGCCTTTCACCTGCTCCCCTGCCTGTGCCACAAACGTTTCTCCGCCCTGGTTTCCATTCCCTCGCAGCTCATCTTCCTCCCCTGCCCCAGCCACCTGCTTCCCCTGGTCTCTCCATCCTCTTCCTCTTGCCCTTCCACATGAGCACACGCTCCCTGGCTCCTTCCACCTCCTACTTGTTCTTTTGCTTCTCTGATCCCCAGACCCTGTTCCCTTTAGTCCCATCCCGCTTATCCCACCCCGTGGCTTGATGTTCTCCCTCCAGCCCCATCCTCCAGCTCTCCTTCCTCTCCGCATCCTCCTCCTCCAGCCCTGTGCGCACATACCCCGCTCCCAGCGTCGTTTGGGACGCGAGGTCTCCTCGGCGTAGCTGTGCAAGTACAAGTTGCAAAACGTCCTTCCTGCCGAAGGACGGGAGGCGAGAGGAGAAATCTCAAAGGGGAAGGGTGTGCTGGGGCGATAAGAGAAACAGAGCAAGTGAGAAACCGCGGAGGGTTTCCAGGAGGCTCCAGCTGCTGTCGCGACTCTGCCGAGGAGGCGTCAGCCTGCACGGGGTGGGGTGCGAGCCCAGGGCCTCCAGGAGGCGAGGAGCCCCGGTGGCAATACGATTTGCTTAAGGACACACGGCCACGTCGATGTTACGGAGCCTTTACAATTGCCAGGGCAAACCCGCATTGCGCGGGGGGTCTCGCTGGTCTGGGGAGCACAGAGGACCCATGTGGCACAGCAGGAAAGCCACGTCTCCGCGGTGGAGGCTGGCGCTGGAACTGCTAGACCTGGCTTTTCCAAACCTCTGTTCCCTAAGGAACATGGGTACGCAGCTCAGGGAGAGCAGGACTGAGGGTTGTCCTCTCCTGGTCGCTCAGGCAGCGATTTCAGGGCTCTGACTCAGGATGAGGTGAGAACCCCTTCGCCTCTACAGCCCCTGTTCATCATAATCCTCCTGGGACCATCTGATGGCTGGTGTGGAAAACAAACCCAACGCCTTCCCTCCAAGTGATCTGCGCTTGTTCCAGCTCCCCAGGGAGATGGAGCAGCCTCTGATGGCAGCACCGGTGGCCGCGGGACGGCAGGGAGGGAGGCGGATCCAGTGCGCTCCAGAGAGGCGGCACCAGAGCCGGCGGATGCCATTGCTGCCCGAGCCGCCAGCCGGGATCATCACCAGATCCGGGGGCTTTCTTGGCTGATCTCAGCGTGTTGGTGTTTGACCCAGGAGCTGGTCTGGCATCTGCGGGGGCCGTGTGAGAGCGGATGGAGAGGAGCCGCGGTTCTTTTAGCGCTGAGCAGGGGGCAGTTTGGGGTGAGGAGGGCAACGTTTGTCACAGAAGCTGTTGGGTCACAGAGCTGCTCCCCAGCAGCCTCTGCCGTCCCCTCTCACCTTCCTGGGGACAGACACAGGGACAGAAAATCATTGAGGGTGGCCCCTCAAGCAAGTTCCCCACTCCTGCCTCCCAGGCCTCGCGTTTCCCGCACCGGGTGGGCGCGGGAGCCTTTCCCGCCCCACGGCTGCTCCCGCGGGCCCAGCCCGGCGCCGGCCCCTCCGAAAGCCGCAGGGTTTCCGGCTCAGGAAAGCAGCCGAGTGCGGAGGGCGAGAGGCCCCTTTCTGCCATCTGGTTCCCATTAGCGGCCCTGTGAAGGGGATGTTTACCGCTGGGATCACTGCGCCCTTGCAGAGGCTTTCCCGAGGCAAAGAGCGGTGGGGGGATCCGCGCCCCTTCCTCCTCCATCCCGGGGGGGCATGGAGTGACCCCAGCATGGGGGATCCGGGCCCCTTCCTCCTCCATCCTGGGGGGACATGGAGTGACCCCAGCATGGGGGATCCGGGCCCCTTCCTCCTCCATCCCGGGGGGGCATGGAGTGACCCCAGCATGGGGGATCCGGGCCCCTTCCTCCTCCATCCCGGGGGGCCGTGGAGCGCCCATCCCCAGCAGCACGGTGAGGCCACGGGCAGGGGCTCAGCCCCCGGGGAGGCTGCCCGTCCTCTTCCCCAGGAAATGATGGGCTGATTGCCGTGGGGAGCAGTGTCCCCAGGGCCACGGGCAGGGCTGGTGCACCGGGGACAGGCGCGGACCCTCCGGCTCCGGCAGCAGGACAGGGTGGGGGGAGGTGGACGGGAGCTGGAGGAGCCTGGGAACCCCCCGGCCCCTGTTTCTGCAGCCAACCCACACCGTGACACAAAACGTGGTGCAGAGCCGGCGTCAAAGGGCCAGCGCCAGAATTGGGCACAGGGCGGGGGGCACAGCACCCCCAGCGCTGCTTCAGCTTCTCAGGTGTGGACAGAAACAGTGAGACGCGGTTGTGGCGGGTGGATGGAGTGAGCCCAGTGGTCCTGGCTCCAGCTTTCAGTCATGGTAGACATTGAATCAGCTTCGGATCTTGGCTCCTTGGGTGGCTTTGAGCCAACCACTTGCCCTCAGCAGCATCTGGGGCCGGGGCGGGTTCTCGCTGGCCTGACGCGGGGTGGAGGAGCGGCCAGGCCAGCTCTGCGACACCATGGCCCTGTTCATCACATTTCTGACCTTCCACTAATCCGCTTTCCGTCCACGTCCCGCGCCCGGGCTGCCTCTTGAAAAGCTGCCAGCGGGCAGGAAATGTGCGGCCGAAGCGCCGAGGGCCGCGGACAAGGAGCAGTTGTGGGGAGGAACAGGGCTGCCTTTGTCGGGCAACAATGAGGGACCCACACGGGCAAGGGGGGAGCCCCGGGGAAGCCCCTGCCCGCCCGTTCTGCTGTCCCACCTTCGGCCCTGATGGGGAGGTGGAAGGACCCTGAACAAGGGGACCCAGCTTGTCCCAACTCCTGCTTCTCTGTGACAGGGCAGAGAGGACAGGGAGATGCTACAGGGACTCATCCCTTTTCCAGAAACACGGAGCACGGGGGCGGTGGCCACGTTGAACGGCATCCATTAAAAACAGAGGTTCTGCTCCCTGGGGCTCCTGTCCCACCGGGAGCTCAGGTAGAGCGGAGAAACCCAGCAGGAAGCCGCTGGGAGTGAGAAGAGCCTCTTCAGCAGAGACGAACCCTTCCCAGTGACGGCAGGTGACGGAGCAAGCGGCGACGGCCACAAATTGCAGGTTGGGAGGTTCAGGTTGGACACGAGGCCAAACTGCTTCCCGGGAGGAAGGTTTGGGAGCTCTGCAGCACAGTTCTGAGTGAGTGTAACGCGAACCTGGTGCAGACAAGCACACAGGCGAATAGCAGTTCATGCTGCTCTTCTCTCCTTTTTTTCCGTAATCTCTTCCATAAAACACGCTCCACCTGGAACCCCCACCTTCCGCTCTCCTCCATAAACGTGCAGCCATTTACTGTTGTGCTGGCGTTACGTTCCTAGTTCTTCTCCCACCGTATTTGCCTCTCAGAGGGACTCCTGAAGAGTGACCACGTTCCCTATTAGTCCCTTGTTTTAGCGGAGAAGCCAGTTCCTTTTGGTCAGTTCTGAGAGGTGGGTTCTCTGCTCCCGCAGCCGGTGCTGCAGGCAGGTGGGCTGGGCTGGGGCACCACGCTGCAGGGGACCCCAGACCGTTGTGTTTGCTACAAATGCTTCTCTGGCCACCCCGAAGACACCTGGCCTGCTGCGCTCTTCCCCGTCACAAATCCTGGGTGCTCTTTCTTCCTCGGTGCCCCCGTTCGCCGGGGTCCCCCCAGCCCCAGCAGCTTCGTGGCGCAGTTCAGTCCCCACATCTCATCTCAGGGAAGGATCCAGGGGTCCTCCTTCCATTCGGCTGCCTCTTCCTTCTTCTCTTTCCCGTCTCCACCTAAAACAATCATTCCCCTGGGCCACGGTACCGAGTGCTTTCCTCACATCCAGATCCCCGAGACCCTGTTGTTCCGTAAGTCAGTTGTCACATCCGAGGAAGATACTGAACCGATTTGACGTAACGTGTGTTAAAACCACCCTGCGTTTTATTCTGCTTCCCAGCACCATGTCCTTGATGACTCTTCCCAAACCTATTCTAGGAACTCACCTTTTATTGTATTCCAATTAATGGACCTGTAATTGCTTTTAATTTCCCCTTTCCCCAAACATGAAGCGTAACAGCAAGTCCTGGAGCGGCACATCGGGGTTCCCCAGGCTCCTTGTGTCTGAAATGCTGGAGCCGGCCATATGGAGAAGGTGAAGGGTGCACCAGATAAGCGAGATCTATGTCTGAAGTGCGCTTAATATCGATTGCAATAATCCCTTCACCCAGACTGAATGTTTTCAGCCCAGAGCTCTTTGCGAGCTGCTGGGTGAGCTCTGCAACACCCCCAGACGGCAGATAAAGAACGACTTAACCGGGAAGCGAACGGCAAAACACCTCTGGGGGGCACGGCCGCTGCCCGAGGGTGGACAACGGCCCTGCAGGAGCCGGGGATGGGCAATGGAGGCCATGGAGGGGATGGGCGATAGAGGAAAAGCTCCGTGGCCATGGAGGAGCGAAGGGGCGGCTGCGGGCTCAGAGCACCGACGCGCAGAGGAAACCAGAAGAGGAACTCCCTTCCCTCAACAGGAGCCTTGCGGGATCTTCGTTGACTAAAAAAGGTCAGAAACCTATTTTTGAGCTGTGTGAAAGAGAAGGTGCACCCAGGCGCTTTGCAAAGCCCAAGAGGCTGGTTCTTCATAACTGGGGATTTGCTTCTTGCGGGGCTCCCATTTAACCAGGACGTTAACACTGGAGCTGGCTTGGACTAGGCTTGATCATTTGGCCTGCAATTATTTTGTAAACGACATTAATAATTCTGCAGATGTGCTGCTCCTGGCCTTAAATACACGACGGCTCAGCTGGGGCACCAGATGTGTTCCCTGCGGGAGCCCCCACACGGTGTCTTTGGTGGACAAAGCCCAGTTCCCAAGGCATGACCCAGCCTGATGAACTAGCACGTGCTTTCAAAACTGATGCCCACCCCGTGAACACAAATCAGTGGAAAACAGGTCCAAAAGATGACCTACAAGGTAGTTTAGCTCATCTCAAGCGATCCAAGGGGATTAGACAGATCAGACTGGCTCAAAACATGGTAGATACAGCACTGAATGGGCACTTGGGAGACCTGGATTAATTCCCAACTCTGCTGCTAATTTTGGGGTGACGGTGGGCAAATAATTTCATTTCTTTCCGTTCCCTTTTCGCCCCCCAATGGAAACAGAGCTGCTCTCATTGTGGAGCCCCGGGCGATCCCTGGCTGGGCGAGGGTTATGTCAGAGCTCAGGGTATTTGTGTCCGTATTAAATCTCACAGTCGTGCAACAGCCTCCCCAGGGAAGCGATGGAAGAGCTGTCGCTGGAGGGGTTCAGAGCCGGGCGGGAGGAGGCGGCGGGAGACACCGCGGGGAATTAGCGGCCAGTAACCGCGGGATCGGGGAGTCGGGATCTAGCAGGTTTCCTTCCATCTCTGCTCTTTCTAATCAGCTCAATCACACGGATCTGGCCAGCCCCCCCTCCGGCGCGTACTGCAGCACACAACAAAGGGGGAATTACAGCCCAGGCGGGGAGCGGGAGCCCCAAAACGCTGCAGCGGATCCGGGGAACACAGGCCTGCGCTCGCTCTTGTTCCCACGACATGCTGGGGACGAGCCCTGAGCCCCCCCGGCTCAACGGGCAGGGGGTGCTCGCTCCCCCCTCCAGCAGCGTCGCTCCCGCAGCTCAGACGCGGCTCCTTGCCCCCACCCGACCCCGGCGAGGCCGAGAACAGACCCCCCGTCTTTCCCCCCACCCTAAATGTGCGACCGCCTCGGCCGAGCCTCCTCCCAAAGCAACAAAGTTCCCGGTGCATCTGGGTGGGACGGGGGGGGATTTAGGGGGTCTGAGCCCCCATCGGCTGGGGGGCTCCTGGGCAGCGGGGCTGCTTCCCGGGGCTCTCCCCGTCTTCGCATCCCTCCCTCCTCTCCATCCCTCCCTCCCTGGGCGCTTCCCTCTCCCTCCCCACCGCTCGCTCCTGCTTTTTCTGCCCATCGCTCCCCAGTGGGGGACAAACCCCATCGCCCCCACATCGCAGAGACCATCATTGTCTCCCGCCGAGCCGCTCCGCCGCCCCACAGCCCCGTTGTTCTCCCCGGCCAAGACTCACCATATGCTCCTCAGCGGAGGGTTTGTCGGCAGCAGGGCGGGTCTGTCCGGCGGTGGGTCTGTCCGGCGGTGTGTCCGTCCAGCCGTCCCCGCCGCTGGGGCGTCGTCGCTCCCGTGTCCCCGCGCGGAGGCCGGGGCTGTGGGAGTGGGGAGCGGTTTCCTGCGCGCTCCCACGGCCGCTCGCGAGCCCTTTTATCGCCGCGCTGCCGCGGTGATTGGCTCTCGGCATCACCGGCTGCCAGCCGCTCGCTCCTTTGTGTGGAGCCAACCTCTAACCCCAAACCTTCCCCAGCCCTCTCTTCCCGGATCCCCTCTCCCCACACACCCCCAGACCCCCCAGCACCCCCGACCTGGCCGCCAACCCCAAGAACTTGCCTCTGTTTTCCTCCCTGCTGGCAACGTGCTTGTAATTAACCTCCCGGTGTAATTAGCTTTTGCTCAGCCTCTCCCCCCGGCTCCTTGCCATGTTCTGTGGGTGCCGACGAGACTCTGGCCACGGCCCCGGGTCTCTCAGCGTGGCACTAACCCACGCGTGTGAGGTTTCCCGTGTGTGGGAGCGGTGCTGGGGAGGGTGCTGTGCAGGGTGCTGGGGAGGGTGCTGTGCAGGGTGCTGTGCAGGGTGCTGGGGAGGGTGCTGTGGAGGGTGCTCGGTAGATCTGCCAGGGCAGGTTCTCATGGGGAGAGCAAAATTAAGGCAGTTCCCCCGCGTCACCCCAGGGTTTGGGACCAAGTGTCTGAAGTTTGGAGGGCTGGGGTTTCCCAGAAATGCAGCAAAACATTAGGAATAAATAGGTTCAATGTTAATAGTTCAAACCCGAAGGGAACTCGGAGGTGGCTTGAGAGCAGCTGGGGCAGCCGGGGTGGCAGAGGAACCCTGTGGCTCTGAGATCTTTACCTCAAACCCATCCAATGGGGCATAAACGGAGGCAAAATATGCGACGGAGAGGTGGGAGAAGCTTTAATAATGATGACACAGGAATAAATATGATTGTCTGGGCTCCTCCAGGCAGCGTGGTGCTGCTGGAAAGAGCCGAGCGCCGGCTGGAGATGGGCCTGATCCTGAGCCCAGCGCACGGGCAGCTCATCTGGGTGTGCAGTTTGTCTGTACAAAAAATGCGATTAAGGAATTTATGGCAGTGTTTACCGGGCAAGGAGACAGCGGTGGTGTGATTTATCGCCTCTGTCACTCTGCATTGCCCAAACAGCATCTGTGATGAAAAGGCTCGCTGCCACCGAGAGTAAATAAAAGAGGAATTTGACTCGATAGTAAAATGAGCTGTTGCCAAGCAGATCCGGGCCCAGTGATGGGGACGCTCGCGTGTGTCACACACGGGGCTGCAAAAGCCAGTGTCCCTGTGGGCGCGGGGGAGAGCAGAGGAGCACCCGAGGCATCGGCACCGGGGCAGGTGTGCGGGAACCTGCGCGAACAGCCCCGCTGAGAGCTCAGCGCCTGCCTGCCGCCCTGGGCACGGGTGCACAAACAGGGCCCCGCTGAGAGCTCAGCGCCTGCCTGCCGCCCTGGGCACGGGTGCACAAACAGGGCCCCTCCTCGGGCTCCATCTGTGTCCCTTGGCCACGGCGTCACCCCACGGGGACGGGGCTGCAGGAGGAGAGGGCTGGGAGCTCAGGACCCAGGGGACTGGGGTGGGTGCAGAGCTGGAGCTGGAGCCCCGTCCCATGGGCGTCCCCTGGCAGAGCCCTCCCTGCTGCCGTCCCCTGCCCGTGCGGGCACAGGCAGATGTGTGCACACACCTGTGTGTATGTGGGCGCATGCACACGGACTTGCACATGCATGCACGTGCATACATGCATGCACACCCACATCCATACATGCACACACGCATGTACACACACACGCATCCATACATGCACACACACATGCACACACACGTAAGCATGTGCGCACTAGAGTGCTCGTGCACTCTCAGACATGTGCACACACATGCACACGCACACGTTCACTTACACCAACATACACACACGTGCATACACACACACACCCACGTGTGCACACACAGAAGCACACGCACACCAGTGTGCTCGTGCACTCCCACCCGTGCTCGCGCTGGCTGGGGCGATGCGGGGCTGGCGCGGTGCGTGAGCTCTGCACGCTCTGGGGTGACCGTGCTGGGGCTCAGCTCCTTTTCCCGTTGCTATAGCGACGCGAAGGGCCCGGCAGCCCCCCCGCTGCGGAGGAGATGGCGGGGGGACGGGAACGGGGGGCACCGCAGCCCTCGCCCCTCACCGCCCCGCCCCGCTGCCGGCTCCCGAGGCCAAGGGCAGGAGCCGGGGTGCCCCGGGGGCACGGGGGGTGCAGAGGGGAGCAGGGGCGGCTCGGGCTGCCCCGAGGGCTCCGGCACCCCCGGCCCAGCGCGGCCCCGCTCCCTGCCCCGCCAGCAGGGGGCGCCCTCCCGGGGGCACCTCCCTCCCCGAACTACGCCCGGTGCGCCCAGTCCTCCTGTCCCGCAGGGGGCGCTGCGCAGCGCGGGAGCCGACTCCGCTGCCGCTCTATCCGCTGACAACATCGGCCGGCGGCGCAAGATGGCGGAGGAGGCGTCTGTGTGCAGCTTCGTGTTCAAGAAGCGGGGCCTGGCGGCGGGCAGGGGCCGGAGGAAGCGGCCCAGCAGCGACCAGGAGCAGGGTGAGGGCTGGGGGACTCGGGGAGGGCGCTGGGGGCCGGGATGTGGCGGTGCCCTGGGGAGGCGAGGAAGGGCCTGGTGCCCCGCCCGGTGTCCGTGTGGTGCGGGGGGATAACGGGGAAGTACTAGAAGCGCTAGAGGGAGTGGAGAGGAGGCGACGAGGCTGGTGAGGGGCTGGAGCACAAGGGTGATGGAGCGGCTGAGGGAGCTGGGGGGTTCAGCTGGAGAACAGGAGCTGAGGGGAGACCTTCTGATCTCTGACCTGCCTGAAAGGAGCTTGGAGCCAGGGGGGTCGGGCTCTGCTCCCCAGGAACAAGCGCCAGGAGCAGAGGAAACGGCCTCAAGTTGCGCCAGGGGAGGTTGAGGTTGGATCTGGGAACAATTTCTTCCCCAAAGGGCTGTGGGGCATTGAACAGGCTGCCCAGGGCAGTGCTGGAGTCACCATCCCTGGAGGGGTTTAAAAGATGCTTAGACGAGGTTCTCAGGGACATGGGTTAGTGCTGGAGCTGGGTTATGGTTGGACCCAGTGATCCTGAGGGTCTCTTCCAACTGAAATGATTCTGCGGCTCCTCCTCGGGGCTTTCACCGGCCTCCCGCCCCTTCCCCTGGGCGTCCCCAGCCTGCAGAGGAAGCAGATGCCCGCAGACCCTGCGCTTGGGTCGCAGCCCTGCCCCGAGCGCACCCTCACCCCTGGGCTCTACCCCTCAGAGAGCAGCGGCGAGGAGGGCAGCACGGTGGTGCGGAAGGAGCGGCGGCGGGACACCCCCAACCCCATGATCCAGAAGGTAAGGGAGCCGCAGCAGGCACTGGTGCAGCCGCAGTGCCTGCCAGGCTCAAGCTAGACACGGTGTTGGAGCTTCCCGTCCTTCACAGCTGCTGTCTGCTTGCCCCCCAGACCAGGGGATGCGTGAGGGAGAGGTCTGCGTACGCCGTGAGCAGCAGTGACGATGAGGAGCCGTCAAAGGAGATCGGAGTCACTTACAAATCGACAAGGTCGGCGGTAAGGACAGGGCGAGGATGTGGTTCTGCGGTGTGAGGTCAGGTGAGACCCACAGATCCTGCGCTTCTTAGAGAGAATTTGCCTCTGGGAATGTGGGATCAGTCATTCCCTTTTTTTTAATCTATAGATACACCTCCCAGTCCCTTGTCTCTTAATAGACAAGCACCTTGTGTTAGGTTTTTTCTCCTGATACCCCCTGCATCTAAAGGAGGCCATTTAAGGTTGGACTTTCCCTCTTAGAATTGGGAATTAAAACCCCAAGATGCCACTGGAGTTGCCCAACATGGCACAAAATTTCCAGGAAAGGGAGAGAAATCGTCTGGGAAGGGTTGGGTGCAGCTTAAACTGTTCTTCCCACTGGATTTTTCTCTTCTCTCTCCTCTCGGTCCAATGAAATTTTGCCTGTTAGTATGAGCCTGGGCAGGACACAAATAGGATTAAAAGCAGATATCAGCACATGTTCCTCTTCAGACCTATTTCCTTCTTGTCTGTGCCTCTGTACAGAATGAGAATCATGCCTGACTTGACCCCACTCAAACCTCGTACAGGTTTTCTCTTCGCTGTTGTCACAAGTTGTTCTTGTTTTTCAGAAACCTGTTGGCCCAGAAGACATGGGAGCCACAGCAGTGTATGAGCTGGACACGGAGAAGGAGAAGGACGCGCAGGCCATCTTTGAGCGCAGCCAGAAAATCCAGGAGGTGAGCCAGCCGTGCTCTGTGAGAGCCAGTGCTCTGCGGCAGGGGGACGAGCGCCTGACTCAGCCCCTTCTGCACACCAAGAGGTCTCTTCCTCCCTGGAAATTTGAGAAGCCAAGAGCATGACTCGCGTAACTAGGGGAACTTTCTGGCTTTATTGGTATCTTGGTGTTATGGAACGCAGGTCTGGGAGGGGAGACGGGTGTCAGAGTGGTGAAAACTAATCTGTTGTGAAGCTTTCCTGATACTTAATCACATTTTGTTTTTCCCTTTCCTAGGAGCTGAGAGGAAAGGAAGATGATAAAATTTACCGTGGTATTAACAACTACCAGAAGTACGTGAAGCCTAAGGACACATCAATGGGAAACGCCTCCTCGGGAATGGTCAGGTACGTTGGGATGAGCCTCCAAGAACTGGGACCACAGAGAAGCTCAGGCGCCATCCCCAAAGGCACCTGTTTGGGCCTTGAACTTGGCTTTTGCCACCAGCTTCTTTGTGTCTTAACGAGTCCAGTGTTTGGTTCCGACCAGGCCCCCAGGGGCTCTCTCCACCGCAGCTGCTCAGCCGGCCTGAACCTTGTCCCACCCTTTCAGAAAAGGACCCATCCGCGCTCCGGAGCACTTGCGGGCCACGGTGCGGTGGGACTACCAGCCTGACATCTGCAAGGACTACAAAGAAACTGGCTTCTGTGGCTTCGGAGGTGAGCGATTGTGTCTGCAGCTCAACGCGTGCTGCGCCAGGTCTGCAAAGGGATCCACTCTGGCTTGTGGTTCTGTGTTTGTGATCCCAAGATGGGCTGTTACTGATTTACAGGCGCTTATTTGCAGAGCTGGTGTGTGATGCTGTTGCAGAGTTTTTTATCTTTCTGAGAGCTGATGGCATCAGTGGTTTTAAGAGTCCTGGGAGGGACCCCGGGCTGTTCCCACCCTCCCGCAGGTGTTCTGGCCGCTGAGGCCATGTGAGGGGTGGGGGTTGCTGTTTATTATCCCACTTCCCACGTGTGTGAACGCCGGAGCTGTCGCTGTGACACACAGAGCGTGATCCTCGCGAGCTGTCAGCCCTGAAGGGATCCCGTGCCCGCTGCAGGCACGGGCGGGCAGGGAAGCAACTGGGTTTCGCCTTCCAGCCAGAGCTCCAGCTGCCCCTCAGTGCAGTGTCCTGTTAACGTTCCTCGCTGTTAATTCCTCTTTCTTTGTGCTGCTCAGACAGCTGCAAATTCCTCCACGACCGCTCGGACTACAAACACGGCTGGCAGATCGAACGGGAGCTGGATGAAGGCCGGTACGGAGTCAACGGTACGACATCCCTCTGCTCTCCCTTTCCCTGAGCTAACGGTGGGTGAAGGCACCAGGTCCTGCCTCTTATCATGCCCGAAGTGACCGTGATTTAGGGACACAGGACCGCGAAGAAGCAGACAAGTCCTTCACCTTCTCTAATGGCACATGCCACGGGTTGAATGAATGTCAGACAGAAAGGATGCGTTTGTTCCAAAGCTGTGGAACTCCCTGCTGCACGGGAACTTCAGGGGCCAGTAACACTGATGGCACAGAGCAAATCCGCTGCTTTTAGAGAACTGCTGATGCCACCAGAGAGAATTATCTCCTCGGGTTCTTCATACGAGGGCAGCTCAGCTCCCACAGCAAGGTGTGGGGAGATGGGACTGTCCTGCACCCAGATACCCAGGAGGTGGGACACCTTCATGCTCTCTCACATCGTTATTTCTCACTCGCAGCATCCGTAGCTGCGGCCCAAGTCCCGTGGGCGTTGCTCATGAACCGCTGTGCGGTTGTGGGGCGGAAGATCGTTCTCTGTTCTGTTGGAGCCAAAGAGGTGGTGGCAGCTGCTTTGGAAGAAGATCTAAAAGATAGGAGGGGGGTTGGAGGATATGGCTCTTTATAGCAGCGCGTGGGCGAGGTAGAAGAGAATTTGCTGCTGTGAGATGAGCAACAAGCACAGTGGCTCATTAGGCCTAATTATATCTCAGTCCCACATGTGTTAGTGACATCAGCACCGCCCAGATGCCAGAGCTTTATTGTTTCCAGCTGGGATCCAATCCCACCTGCTGTGTTCTCTGCACATTTAATATTTCATGCTCCATGCATGGGCTGGGCTGGCCACCTCTGCTCTTGCTCCAGTCTGGTTAACTTTCTCCCCTGCAGATGATGAAAACTATGAGGTGAGCAGCGATGAGGAGGATATGCCTTTCAAATGCTTCATCTGCAGAAGTTCCTTCAAGAACCCTGTGGTCACCAAGTAAGTGGTGGTTTTGGCACAAGGAGCCATGTGGCTGCTGTTGATCAAGCCCACTAGTTGTTCACTGCCAGGGCAAATACACACTCTGCCTGTGGGCTGCTGGGGCCTTCTGGTGGGTGGGAAGAGCGTCTGATAACCAGAGAGTCTCATAACTGCAGCTGGAGCAGCTCCTTGGGTGGGATCTCAAGCCTTTATTTGAGCACCTTTTAGATTTACACAGATGCTGCCTCATTACATCGTCTTTCCCTTTAACCTTGAGATTCTGTTTTCATGCCTTTGTTCCTTTGTGACGTTCAGTGGCCTCTCTGTCCCCGTACAGGTGTAGGCACTACTTCTGCGAGACTTGTGCCCTGCAACACTATCGCAAATCCCAGCGCTGCTACGTCTGCGACAAGCAAACCAACGGCGTCTTCAACCCGGCAAAAGGTAACGGGCTCCGGGAGGAGCGAGGGCTTTTACTAGGAGCACCCAAAGCGGCAAAGGCACCAGCTCCTGAGGCGTCTCCTTGGCGCTGGGCCTGGCCCTGAGCTCTTGGCTGCCAGCAGAGCTTCCGTTAGCGCCTGGAGACACTGAATCACAGCCTGGGTGGCTCCGTAGGCGCAAAATGAGCATCTGTGCCTGCCCAGATGGGGAACTCGGGGAGCGCGACTTCTGGGAAGGGTGAGATGTGCCGTGGGAGCAGAGGCAGCAGCTTGTCTGACGCTCTCGCTGGCAGCTGAGTAACACGTGCTGGATTCTGTGACTGTCACATCTGCTGCCCTGGGCTCCGCACACAGTGACAGCTCCCAGCTGAGCCTTTGTGCGGGCAAGTGATTTTTGTCTAGGTGCCCTGGTTCTTGCGGAGATGGGCGTCACAGGACCTGGCTTTGGTGCAGGACACTCCCTGCACCCAGAGGCTCATCCTGCCCCTTCCTGCTTTTCAGAGCTCATGGCAAAATTGGAAAAACACAAAGCAGAGGAAGAGGAGGAAGAAGAGCAGCAGCACTCAGAGCACGGAGAGGATCCGCAGTAGCAGAGCACTGTTTTGTATGTAGCTGAATAAAGCTTTTATGGGAGTAAAGACAACAAACCTCGCAGCAGTTGCCTTGGGGCCAGCAGCCACTAAGGGTGTCCTGACTGTGCCAGCCCCCTTGGCTGCTGCTTTGTGGAGGTAAGGAAGGTCAGACTCGAGGGCCGTGGCTGCGCCGGGCTCTGCTGCCGCCAGGACAGCAGCCCCTGGGGAAGGAGCTGTTGGAGCTCTGCGCGTTCCATTACTTCATCATTTCTTTTTTTGACCGAGGTGCTGCTGTTTCACTCCTCACTTCGTGCTGTCCTGCTTGCTTCCTGCTGCTGTGTAAGCATAAAACTCTAAGTCCATAATCTTTGTGCATGGAAAGGGATGAGAAATCCGAGCTTGTCTGAAGTTCATACTTCACCCTAAAAATGCTAACTTGGGGAAAGCAGGCCAGAGCGCTGCAGTTAGTCGTGATTTATTACCACTCAGTGTATTCCTTTCTGCCTGCTCTTAGTTCCTAGAACTCAACAGGCTTAGAACTTCAGTGGCAACACTTGTATCACCCCTGTTTGGTGGGGAAACCCAGCTCCAAACCCAACAGCTGCTCTATGTCACCAACTCTCTACCAGCTTTCAGTTTCTACCCAGACTTTCAGAAAAGAGCAAGAGCAGTTGGTTGTAGCTTCTTGCTTTAATTGAAGGAAATATGTTTTTGAAAAAATGAAGGCAGTCACAACTAATAGTGCTGCAGCAGCAGCTGCAGCAGCTTTTTAAGTAAGGAAATGAGAGGAAACAGCAGACTTAACAAACTTCAGAAATATTTTATTTGTTTTGGCAAAAAACTAGAGTAACAAACTTTATCTGGGTTCAAGTACAGTTTACAAACACAAGAGGGACCTGTTGCCAGCACCGCTACTCCCATCAGCCACCTCCGGGGCGCTGACGCACGGGGAGTCCTCCAGCACCCACGGTCCTTGGAAGGGACAAACTAAAAGCCTTAAATACCATGGAACGGGGGAGAGTCACAGCCAGGAGTCGAGGGGAGCCACGTGAGAAAAGCTTCTACCTGTCGTTCAGTCAGGGAAGGCAGAACAGCGACAGTAACGGAAGGCTCAACATCAGTTCTATACATGATGTTCAAAGAGGAGTCGTGAGCAAGAGGATTTAGCATCAAGGTCAAGTTACTTTCCCTCTGTGCCAGGGTAAATCAGTGAGAACAAGCTCTCTCCAGAGCTGGAGAAAGGCAGCGCTGCAGAGGAATGCCCGATGCAGCCAGTGTGCCTGGATAAAAGCAGGTTGTCTTCGATCTCCCATTGTCCATCACAAAGCAGTGACTGAGTTTCAGAACATAATCCCTATTTTCCCCACCCTCAGAACATCCCCTGTGCCAGCAATCTGACAAGCTCTGAGAAAATGCCCAAAAGCGAAGAGCTGCCTGCCTCCCCTTAAGGCACCCTGGAAAGAGAAAGAACCAAAGAGGGGAGGGACGCGCAGCCTTCAGCTGTGATATGAGGAAGCCAAGTGATTCTTAAAAAAACATAAATAGAGACTAAACAGACTTGCTCAACCCCTTCAAGTGATCTACCAGCGCTCAGCTGCAAGAACTGGGGCTCTGGAATACTCCACGGTTCCCCAGGGTCGAGCCTTTCCCAGCTCAGCTCTGTCCATTTGTTTCCAGGCTACTTCTTGAGTAAACAGACTTCAACTGCTCCTTCCCAAGGACCTGTAAACTCTTCTATGTGTAATTCATCACCTTTTATGAACAGGACCGATAAATTAAAATGTCCAGAAAGCTCCTCCAGAACCAGGTATAGTCCCTGTTTTTTCTAGAATTCCCAGTCATCCACATCCAACTGCTCCAGGTTTGACACCAGCCCAAAAATCCCACTGGGATCCTGGGGCCGCGTTCCTTCAAAGCTGGTGATGGGGGTGACGGGGCGCAGGAGTTCAGGGAGCGCTTCGCACGCGCGGCGCTTGATCTGCACAGAGAGGAGAGAACTCGGCTGCTGAGACGCTTCCCCCCAGCTGCCAGTCACAGATGTGCAGAACAACGTGTGGTTATGGGCAGAAATTAAGAACACAGGATCATCCTCCCGCCTGCGCGGGGATGTGCAGGGCTTTTGTGCAGCACCTTGTAACAACAAAGCAACAACAACAACAAGCCAGACAAATGGTTTCAGGGGCAGGAGAGCCTCTGTCTCGTACCGCGCCAGGGCAGCTATAAGCGACACACAGGTCACGTCCGGCTTGTCTCACTAAGGACCAGTACTCACCAGCACATTTACCAAGCTGAACTAAAATTAGTCGCCAAACTAACTCGATCCTTTCAGATCACAGAAAATTCAGCAACTCGACATTTCCACCCTCTGATTCAGTGACACAGCAGGACAGCAAAACTACAGAAAAGCCCCTGTTCTTTATCTGCAGATTAAATGAGTTCCTTACCTGCTTGAAGAAGGGATGATTAAGCAGAGTGCCTGCGCTTGGCCTGTAGAAGGGAGTTAGAACAAAGTAAGCATGCAAGAAAACGCATCCGTGTTTAAAGTCAGTGCTAGTGGAAGTTCAACCTCCTTCTGTGCAAGTTACCTACTTACACAGCCCAGCATTCGGTCAAGAGAGAGTTTCTGAACAGGGGGGTGTGCTAGAGAGGTCTGTCATGGCTACAGACGACCTTACACTCGCTACAGAGCAGCTTGTGATCGCGTCCAATCGTTACTCTCTGCTGACACTCACTGTGATGGGAACCGGCTGAACAGTCTCACAGGGACCAAAAAGTCAAGTTGGTAAGTTTATTTTCCTAACACGTAGCAACTCTGCCCCACTTGCAAAGTAATTATTAAAGTGCTCTTATGGAAAGTGCTCAAAGTGTTAACAACTGCTCTTATTTTAAATACTTTTGGAAAGAAAATGCTGGCTTTCTCGGTTCAGTGTGCCCTGGAATAGTGCAGGCGTGTGAAAAGCAGGTGCCATGCGGCTTTACCTGAAGTCGGGGTTGCGCTGCAGGCACTGCTCCACAAAGTTATGGAAGTAGGTGGAGAAGGTGCGAAGATAAGGGTGCAGGGTCGGCTCTCCGTTGGCTGCTCTCACATTGCTCATAGCCATGCTCTCGCCTACCCCGTAATTAGCACTTGAACGGGAGGTTTTCATAGTCAGCTCGTCGGCGGGAATCGTGGTGGTGTCTAACAGGCAGGGAACGGTTCCATTCAGCTTTTCCAAGAGCATCTGGAAGAGAAGGGGCATCAACATCACACACAGAAAGATTAGACAGTTATCTCGGTGGATTTCTAATGTCCTCAGAATTTGGACGTGATCATTCTGACACTAAAGGTTTGATACAGAAGTGCTGCAATTCTATGGAAAAAGCAGCAGTAAGAAGGGAATTCAGGCAGGCACAGCACCCCTCTGTCTTTGCAACCCAGTGCAGCCAGGCAGGACTATGTGCCAGGCTCAGGATGAGCAAGGAAGAGCTTTGCAGCCTTACCTGAGTAGAAGGCATGTCTTTAAATGGTACGTGGCCGTTTGCCAGCTCGCAGGCCGTTATCCCTACGCTGTAAATGTCAGATTTTGCATCGTAACCCTGGAGATTCTAGAAGGAAAAGAAAAATTAAGCCTTGTGGAGTCGTGTGTTACGGAGCACGGGCAATGCCAGTAATTCGATATGCAAAAGAGCAAACCCAAATTCTGCCCCTGTGCCTGCCCCAAATCTCCTTCCCTCCAGCCTCTCCCCTTGCCTGCATTCGCACACCTCCCTCTGGAGGGAAAGACGATGTTGTCACACAGGCTTCTCAGCAACTGTCCCTTTTGACAGAAATACAGGTTTCCCCTTTCCAGGGGTCACTGGTTTTAAGATAAAAAGGATAGAAAAAAAAAAAAGATAGAGCTCATCCCAAGAAAAAGTAATCCCGTGGCTTTTGTTGTGTCCCCCCCACACATGCCATAAGAACTCAGAAAATTATGCAGAGAAATCTTTTATCACTACAAACTCACAGTTATTTTTCTTTTAAACATACCTGCTGCAAGACTTCAGGACTGAGCCAAGGCAGGACTTTGATGCTGTATTTGGGGAAGTCGTGAACAACTTTGAGTCGCTGCCCGTGGTTGATCATACTGAGGTTACTTCGCAGGCCAGAGAGGTAGACCTTCCCGTCCACGGAGATCAGGACATGGCTGGCTTTAACGCTCCTGAAAGATAAACGAGTACAATAGCAGCAGCATCCCCAGCAGACTGATAGTGCAGAAGGGCACTGCGAAGGATTTGAGCAGGCTGGATTTCTTTTACACTATAGATAATAAAAGTAGGGATCACTAATAGCCTTGAACTTTCAGCATCTGAAATTTACTCTCACAGGAGAAGGTTTATCAGAGAAGAGAAAAAAAATGTGCTATGGGGTGAAGAGACTGATTTAGAAAGAGATAAAGAGCAGCTGTAATGAGCACCTATGGAAAGGGTAACGCCTGCCCTACTGGACAGATGATCAATATTCGATCAGTCTCCTACCAAGAGGTCGTGATTCCTAAGGACCATCCTGAATGCTGCGCAAAACCACTTCTACAAACATTAAAGATTCTGTTCACCCACTTTGCGGGTTCCCAAATAATGTTTTTCTGGCAAGGATAAACGCAGGACTAAATTCTGGACCCAGAACCTTCAACAGTAACAGGGCAACCCCCCCGTGCCACTGTCAGTCTCAATTTGGAGACTATCAGTAGTATCTGAACAAAGCCTTAATGAGTCGGACGGTGAATACGAGCTGCAGTTGTGATTTTAAATACACAGTGGGCTTTGGGATAAGTTTGTTCCACAGGGACACTGTCACACACTTTAGTAAGATCAATGGTATGACTTTCTGTGAGTATCAAACTGACTTGATGAGCAATATTTCTGAGAACTTCCAACAGAAGGAAATGGATGGTCAAAATACCTGTGTACGTAGCCCATATGGTGGATGTAGTCAAGTGCTTTCAACACGCCTTGGAGGATATATGCAATCGCCAATTCACTCATCCCATCCATAAAATGGGTACAGATCAAATCTTTTGCAGAACCTAAAAAGAAACAAAACACCTCTGAGTCTGTCAGAAAAAAAAACACCAAAGATACTTAATGTCTGAAACTTCATTTCACAGAGTATGACGGTCAGACAGCGGTGTTCCCTCTCCACCTACCATAGGCCATGAAAGACGTCACCACCCATAGCTCATTGTCAGCTATGAACGTTGCTTTGTATGGCACGATGTTAGGGTGGTTGAAGAGCTTGGAAACATGAAGTTCCCCCTAAAATAATAATAATTTTTAAAAAAATAAGATATTTTGATTCAATGTGGTAAATGCAGAAGTATGACTATAGTATTGACAAGCACTGCTCTTGCTGCCTGTCCTCTCCTAAGCTTGTATTACGGTATTAGGGGATTCGTGTTACCTGCAGGAACGTCACCATCTCATTCGTGCAGGCCTCCAGGTTCACTCTTCTGACTGTCACGTACTCCCCTGTGGGTTTATACCTGGCCAGGTTCACAACCATCAAGTCTTCAAAGCCTCTGCCTAAAAGGAAAGACATTAAAGCTTCAGCAGTGTTTCTGGAACCACACACTTCTGGAGAACTCCAGTCCTTGACCCTTAAATAACCTTTACATTCATTTACTCAAACTATTTTTGGCCTTGTGAAAAGGAGTAATCGTTCCATCGGACACCACCTTCCTTGGCACATATCCCATCGAGAGAAACCCTCCCAGCCAGAAGCATTCTCCTGCCTTTCCAGTTCAGAAAGGAGGTAGAAATAAAATCATGTCTCTTTCAGCTGAAAGCCTTTAGGATTAGCATCTCATTTTTTATCCGAGTGATTTTAAAATCAAAGAGGACAGGCATCTAATGTCAAAAATAAGCAATCAATCAAGAAAAAGCCAAGAAATGTGCAGAAGTTACGTTCTTTGCAAAGCAGACTTTAGATCCCCCAGCCCACTAGTAGTTTTACCTATAATAGTGAGCAACTCATAACAGCTGCTGTCTGGTAGGAAGTTGCTCATGGTGTCCCGTTTAGGGGAAGAAGCTATCGACTCGGAGCTCGCCTCATTTGTCTGGGGGAAAAAAAACAAAAGTCAGGTCAAAACAAATATCACATGCTAGAAAAATCATCTCCTCCTTATATTATCGTCATACACCGCAAAATAAGACAGTACTGAATAGAGAAGAGAGAATTTAATTGCTGTTAACACAATTTTAAATAGTTATTTATCAATTGAAATTCAGGAGATGCCTCATTTCAGAAGATCCAGACATCTGTGTTTCAAAACATGGAACTGTAACAGGTAGGTTCCTAATTGCTGTAAGCTGGAACGTCTTTAGGAATATTTGGATAAAGCCAATTACTCTTCACCTTCCATTAATCACAAATTTGTGTGGCCCCATCCTGTTGCCAAAGGGAACTTTTGTCTAGAGCCCTTTTCTCTGCGCCGTGGTGCTCAGTGTTCCCGAGGCTTCTGCTTTTCTGCTGCTCGTCTCTGCTAAGACCAGGGCAGCTGAAGCTGCTTCGCTGAACGGTACAAGCGATGAACCAACTTAGCCAAGATATGAATATCGAACACACATGAAAAGAGAAGCTCACATGAAAGCAAAAACTTAACTGCAAAGCATTAGTGCTTACAGAAAAAAAAAAATAAAGAAAAGACCCCAGAGCACGCGGGGAAGCAGCACTCCCAGGCCTGTCAGCTCTCCTTCACTGTATCTGACATCCAGCCATCTGCCTTATTTACATACACACAAACCCTTCCAAGCAGGATTTTACAGAAGACGAACTTCAACGTTCTTGCACGTTCCAACTCCCTCAAATTTCCAAAGTCACAACAAGAGCATCCTAATGGGGAACCAAACTTAGCTGGTGTCTAAGACCAGATTTAGTTATCTCAGATTTCCAGCACATTAACTCCTCCTGACATTTGCAACTCCAGCTCATTTCTTCCACCTCAGTCTTCATCAACTGCAAGTGCCCTTTATCAGACCTTTTCTCATGCTACATGAAGCAGAAAAGCCTTGTGATTTTCCTAGAGTGATGGCAAATACTCCCTTTTCCAGCACTGAAAGATGGAAATGCCACAGCCATAGCTGAAAAACAAGGAACGTGCTGTTCTATGCTCAGTCCAAGGTAAATGTAGTGCAATGAGCACAGACATTCATTTGCCATTAGGCCCCTAAATATACTTTGGGAGTTGTCGGTTCCACCTTTCAACGGACTTTGACCAGCACACATTCTACCTCTCTCTGCCTCCTTTTTCAGTTAAGGGAAAAAGCAAAACTTACAATTTGTGACTAGCACCATGGTACAATTTCAACTCAAACAACTCCAGTGCAGCAGCTCAGTCCTGATTCAGGATAACTAAGCCCTGAGATCTCAGAAGTCCCCAATCCTTTTCTGTTTCTAGTCCTAACCCAGCGCTGTTGCTTGGCTGAGAACAGGCAGCACCTTTCCTTTCAAATTTCAAACTTCTGGTAAAGATGCCTGTCAATTCTGACTTCGATTGTATCACTCATGACTTTTTCCAGCAATTTCACAGTCCTGTCAACAGCAAGATTGCCAGGAGGGAGACACAGGCAGATGGAAACCTCTGAAGCAGAAAGGCACCACCGAGGAAATGAAAGCAGCGTTATGGAGCAATGACAGCTGGTGAAACACTCAGCGGTATGTAAGTGGTTTGCTTTATTCAAGTCCACTCCAGATGTAGCATAAGCCAAAAAAACAGATGCAAAAAAAAAAATCTTATTAATAGTGTAGGCTGTTTCAACAGTAATGGAAAAATAGTGTAAATTCCCTTTTTAAAAGTCTTGCAGCACATCACAGGTTGTCACTCACCTCTCTTCATGTTAGCAGTGACCAGTAACTGAGAGTTAATGCAAAAGGAGCTCTACCAGAGGTTTATCAACATCGTACAAGAGTTTAAAACAAAAAGTTAAACAGAAATGTCATTTATGAAATACTGAACAAAAGCTCCTCAGCGGTTTCACACAGGACAACTTTTGGTGTATGGTCAAAAGAAGTGCAAAATGAGTTCGCTTTCCGGCTTGTTGGTCTGATTTTGAGATAGGAAATTAAACTTTGAAAGGCAACTAGTGCCATAAATGCCGTAAGAAGATCAGTTGTGTGACAATAGCAAGGATCTGCATTTCCCAAATTGCATTCATCTGAAGAGGGAATACCGCTTTTGTTCTGCTGCCGTCCTCTCCACCTCCTCATTCCCTCACTCACTTTCAGCAGAAGCAACCAAAATTTTCCTCCCATCCCTCTCCCCAAATGATTGACCATTTTCTGCAGCCCTGCTGGAAGAAGTAAGCTGTTATTTCGATGTAAAAATCAAAATGAAAGTCAGCAGTACCACTGCAGAGGGGACCAAACCCCAAGTGAATACTTTAACAAAAACCAAACAGATGCTGATCTCAATTTCCTTCCTGTCCAGCATATGCAGAACGCTCAGAAACGTTTTAAAAAGGCATGAATTTACTTGCCTTTATACAAAACATTCCATATATGTCTCATATTTTCAGCTTTGTTTGTGCCAGTGAATTACAGACACTGGCACAAAAATCAATTATAAGCAGCTTGAACTGACAAATCACATTTAATTTGTGTTTGCAATTAGCTTCAACTA
This sequence comes from Streptopelia decaocto, assembly GCF_964273445.1. Taxonomy (NCBI): domain Eukaryota; kingdom Metazoa; phylum Chordata; class Aves; order Columbiformes; family Columbidae; genus Streptopelia; species Streptopelia decaocto. Next base: position 6,195,977 of record NC_138677.1, on the reverse strand, counting down.
GAGCAACACCTGCACACAGAAATGTTTCAATATGGTGAGGGCAGGTAGGAAATCATTTGACAAATAGATTCTATCACAAGCTGTGTTATTCTATGAGCATTGTTCATTATGACCCAGTGTGTTTATTCCAACAGAGTGCTATAACAGATTAGCATCTCTGCAGAATCAGATCTCAATAATCTCAAAAAAAGGAGACCCTTGATGCGTTGGGGGAAGGAGGGACGACGACACAAATACAAATCCCAGAGATGAAGGTGGAAGTTTTGACTTGTCACATATTGTTTGAAAACCACACACCAAAATCTCCACTCCAGGGTGAAACCTGTTTCCACACTTGTAGAGCTAAATATAGAGATGAAATATATAACTAAGAGGAAAAGAAAAATCAAACTTCCACACAGAATAATAATCTCCATGCAATGAACCACAGCACCACAGCCTGCAAAAGCCACTTACTTTTCTCCGAGTGTCACCCGGAGGCTGCTCTGGAGTAAAGAAATTAATTGTTCACCATGTTGTGTTCAACAGAGACCCATTAAAAATATAGTTGGAAAACTGAGTAAATAATCCTGCATTATATTTTTTGATCCCAAATATATACAATTTTTTTTAGACGTTTAATTTACACATAAGGTGACAGCACTAAAAACAAACTGTAGTACAAGTATGGGAATTAAAGAGATTCAAATAGTGCTACTGTTCATATATGTAACGTGCCCATTTTTTTCTTGTACCTCTAAACACATTTAAAAATGACACATCTACTTCACTTAAATACAGAAAAAATTATCTAAAGTTTATTTAAAGTAGTGAAAATTCCTCCAGTCCACCTGGAAGCTCCAGACCTGGACATCTTTCCCACGCTCTGGTCACCTTCTATGTCCCTGATCAGGAATTCTGCATCCTGGTGGGCAATTTTGCTTGTTACGCTAATGTAGAATATACAGAAATACAGAATGCAGGGTCTGGAAATATAATAGTACTGCCATCAACATGACACTGATTTCTAAACATCTTGCTAGATCTTGGACGCTTTCACATTAACTTTACACAGTCAGCCAGCTTGAATGACCAGATCTGGTGCTGCAACCAGATTTATTCATTTCTTTTACTGTTGAGATACATATTTACAATCAAATTAATAGACCTTGCAGCTAATACAAAACATTTCTGACAACATCATCTAGTGAGAGGAAAAACTTACCTCCAAACAGTTCGAACTCTCTTAAGCCCTCAACAATGAACTTTTCAGACACCCACCGCTGAAAGAAAATAAAAATCCCTCTGATAATTAGTTTTTTCATCTAGAGATAATGTTTTTTCCCCCTTTCCCCATGCAAAATCAGCACATAAATATTTTTAAAGCTGTTGTTCTCATACAGAATTCATGCTTAAAATTCAAAGCAAGCATTAGGTTGTGCAGAGAATTTTTCTACCATTCTACTCAAGAAAAAAAAAAATATATGAAGACATATAATAGAATACGCAATTTTAGGCTTGTAGAGAATTGATCATGAAGTTAGCATTAAACAATCACAAACACTCCATTATAATTTGTCTACTTGGTAAAATAACTGAAAAAACAGTTGATGTTTAGTGCAAGGGAAGCCAGTCCTAGAAAGCACCAAGGAGCCCTTAGGTGACGACAACTCAAAAATCACATGTAACGATATAACTTTATGGCATTAAGAGTGTTTTCTCACATGAAAACTTCCTTCCTTTAAAATGCAGCATTAAACAAAGCTGTTGTGTTTGGCTTTCCAAACTAAGTTTAAAAAAATAAAATAAACTGTTGATGTGACACAGATGAGTCGATAATTCTTAAAGGGACAAAAAAATGAGCATTACTGCACTTTTTCTTAATTGCAACACCCATTACAAACCTCTTGCACCACACACCAATGAGATATTGGTGTGCAAGCAGTAAATACCTCAGCCCAGCTGTTCTGGGTTTGTTTTAATTAGCTCCTAGTCTGCACATCGATGCCCTTCCCTATAATGAATGCGTTTTAATGTGATTTCAGGTGCTTTCCAGGAGCCGGCCCTGCACAAGCGCAAGGCAGGTTCTACCGACGGCTGAGGGAAGCTGGAAGGTGTTCAACACTCACCCTAATCCGCTCGGGTTTACTTACAAGAAAAGACATGGAATCCGCGTTTGTTTTTACCTCACGCAGCTCGGGAGGAAAAAACGGGCAACCTGCAGGTAAAGAGCGGGTCACCCCCAGCCCCGCAGCGCTCACCGCGCCGGCCCGCCAGGCAGCCCCGGGCCGGGTGGGCCCCACGGGGGCGCGGTGGGCGGGAAATACCGGCCCGGGCCCTCGGGGCCCCTCAGGGCAGCGACCTCCCACCCCCCCCGGGCCCCTCACCCGCCGCTCGGGCTGCGGCCGCCGCTTACCGCCGGCTGCGGACACCGCGTGTGACGTCAGCGCGCCGCCACGTGACGCGGGCGCTCGGCGTGTCGCGCTGTGACGCCGGCCGTGAGGCGGGAAGCGGCCGGCGCCATCTTGGGGCGCTGAGGAAGCGGCCGAGGCTGCGATCCCGCGGGCCGTCCTGCCGCTCATCGGGGACGGAGACGGGGCCTGCCCGCCCACGGTGCTGCTGTAGGGCCTGAACGGCCCCGTCCTTGAACGCAGGGGGGTAAATCGTCCATCTCCACCCACCCCAGCCTGCACAAGTGGAGAGACAGCTTCCTCAGCAACCACCACCCTCACAGGCAGCAGCGCCTGTGTGACAACAATGACAGAACGGTTTGTGTTGGAACCTTAAAGGTCACCTAGTTCCAAACCCTGCAATGGGCAGGGACATCTCTCAAAGCCAAATCCAGCCTGGCCTTGGAACAGTTCCAGGGGTGGGGCATCCACAGCTGCTCTGGGCAGCCTAGTCCAGGGTCTCACTGCCCTCCTGGGGAAGAATCGCTTCCACCATCACAGCAGAGAGAACACCAGCTGCTGCACATCAGAATACTTACACTGACAAAGCTCTGAGATTCTACGAGATGACAGGAACACGGAGTCCAGCCAAGTAAAGCAGGCAGGTGGAGTGTTTTTAATTATATTTTACTCTTCTTTAGATTGTTCATATTACAAAATTAGCTGCCATGGCCCACAAATGTATGGGACTTCAGGAAAGCTGTCCATTCACTCAAAAAGCACAAATTAATATTTCCTTTCAAAGACTTTTGTGAAACAATACCGTATTAATCTTTAAAGCTAAATAGTGCTGAAATTTCATAAAATCTGCATTAGTTTTGGTTTTAAATCATTTTACCAACCATTACAAAATTAATGTATTTGCATGTATCAGGTTACAGACATTTGCATTTAAATCAGTGTGAAGTACCCCATGCTGGAACAAGATGTTTAAGCAATTGCTGTTTCAACAGCAGCTCATTCTTATTGCCTCAGTACCAAGTTTGCACCAAGCATTGAACAAGAAAATGCAAGACATTGTTTCCCCACAAAACTGTTAAAAGTCTGTTACAAGCACCAATAAAATGCCTTCTAGACTGGAAGCATTTATAAAATGCAGAGCTCTCTGTTAACGAAGTGCTTGCACAGGCGCATTCACTTCATTCTCCCCATTTATATTCAAAAACCTGAAGTGATCATTTACCAGATGAAGAGGATATGTGTCCTCTGAAACATTTTTACTCGCTTGGGGAAACTGGCAATTGCAGATACCTCACTGAATCTCACTTCTGGCTGGAGTGAACTAGAAAGCAGCTGCTGAGATCAGGAGAAAAGTTTTTCAGGCAAACTTGTACAGTTAAAAATACTCAAGGAAAGCAGGTTGAAGCTGCTAAGTCACCATGCACTCACTCCTGAAGAAACACCATGCTGACATTACAGACCTCACATTGTATTAAGCTTGCAGCATTCAAAACCACAAGTGGGAAACTGTTCATGTGTTCCATTCCCTCATATCTAACCCATGTAATTTTATACACATGCCAATCATGCCCACAGGTGACCTAATACTGGTTCAGTCTGTCATTGGTAAAAAAAAAAAAAAACAAAATTAAAAAATAACTTCTATTCTACTGGACTTAAATCCCTGAAGAATCCATACTGTGTATGGAAGGCTCTAAGTTTTGTGCCTTTACAAGCTTAATGCAAATAAATGCACAGTAAATGTTTATTGTGCAGTTTTCCTCCCCTTAAGTTTCTCCCGTCCCTCCCAATAACTAAAACCAAAGTTTAAAACCAAAGCATGAATATGTTACCAGCACATGTGGACAGGCTTACAATCTTCTGTTTTTAAAGAACAAATGACAAAGAGCATTCAATAATATTGCAGTTTTTTTTTTTCTTAAACAGACAAGTAGCAAAAATTTATACCACCTGGAATAAAATTGCCGAGACAAAGCTCTCTACATACACCTGCATGTTGCTGTAATACTTAAATAAGTAACACCAATGCAAGGAACATTTCTCTTAATGGCTGTTAGTGTTCGAAGTGTAGGATTATGGAGTTCAGTAGGTCTTTGTACCCTGGGAATTAAAATTCTGCAGGTGGCACTAAGATGCCTCTCATGTGGAGTCACATAGCTTTCACTTTGATTTGCTTCATCTTCATCTGCTTCTTCTCAAGTTTCTTCTGCTCACGCCGCAAAGCTGCTTCCTGTAAGCAAGGACACAGAGACTGGAATGAACACGGGTGAGCTCTTCAAAGAGCAAGCTGATCATTTTGGAAGAACCAAACAACAAAAAAAACCCTCCAGTACTTGATTTCACATCTTGGACTGCATGAGCTGGCTCCTCACTGGATGCCTTCACATGTTTCATACCCTGACAGTTTGATTTCTTATGGGCTGGAGGGCAGACAAAAATTGGCTGTTGCTGGAATACCTACATGCAGCCCTGGAGATACCACAGGAGAAATTTCGCAGTAGCAAATCCATCTCACCTCCAGCCGACGCTGCTTTTCAGGATCCTCTTCATTCATGATTCGCTCCTTCTCTGCTCGTTTCTTCTCCTCTCGACGGGACTGGGCAGCCTCCTGCCTTTGTACGTGAGTCAGTTTAAGGAAGTTCTCTTCCACGCGAGCCCTGTTCTTATCAGCTTTTTGTTTACCCTTCGCACAGAGAAAAGCAAATGCAGTTAATACAGGTCCCCCATGAGAAGGATGCACTATCTCTGATAGTCTTACTAGAAACATATGGCTCCCAATCTTAAGGATCTAATATAATGGTTGCCATTCATACAATATTCAGAAGACAGAAAAATATACACTACTTACTTCTCTGTTCAGCCGGAACTTCTTTGCTTTGTCAATGCAGTAGATAACCATGCTCATCAGAGGCAGCAAAGACTCCATGTCCTTTGGGGAAGTGTTGCCTGAACCAGGCACTAAAATAAAAGAGCTTCTTGTTAATTCAGAGAGGTTGGCAGAATTTTTCTACTTCCCATAACACGCTTTCCTTATTGCTCACACCATTCATGAAAGAAGGATGTTCTTATCCTCCTCTTTAGGAAGGACATAACCAACTAAGAGAGGCATTTAGCTTTGGTGAGCACATTTAGAATCCTCACACAGTGACAGGCACAATTCCCCCACACAATCGTTCTTAGTTTTATTAGTACGGAATACAAATTAAGCTCTGAATTCAGGCTCTGACATTAGATTCACTTGGACTTTTATGAGGACATAAGGTGGATGGATGATGGCAGAGCAGTGGACGTGATCTCCCTGGGCTTGAGTGAGGCATTGACACCGTCTGCACAGCGTCCTCACAGCTGAACTGAGGGAGTGCGGCTGGATGAGCGGGGAGTGAGGTGACTGCGAACTGGCTGAAGGGAAGAAGCCAGAGAGTCGTGGTCAATGGGGTGGAGTCCAGTTGAGGCCTGGACCCAGTGCAGAGCCTCAGGGGCAGTGCTGGGGCCTATATTATTCAATATGGGAATAGAGTGACTGTCAGCAAGTTTGCTGATGACACCAAGCTGGGAGGAGTCGCTGACACGCCAGAGGCTGTGCTGCCATCCAGAGACCCAGACAGGCTGGAGAGTTGAGCAGGGAAAAATTTAATGAAATATAACAAGGGCAAGTGTAGAGTCTTGCATCTGAGATTGAATATCCTGTTATCATGACAATATGCCATCCAGTCCCCAGTGTTACTGGTGCCTTCTGTTTACTTGTTAATTAATCAATGATGCTTTTACAAGCACAGAAGGCACTCATCATATATTGTCTTCTACAGATAACAGAATGTGCAACTTGCACAAATAAAGCACAACATTCCTGAATATACATACATCCATTTACACCATTCTCTTACCATTAAATGTAAACAAAAGTGTCTTTTTAGTTTCGGGCAGTTTTGTAAGCTGACCCTCCCTGGTAGAAAAGAAAAAAAAAAGTGGCTGGAATGAGTGAAGAAAAATACAGGCACACGAAATACCTAACATTGTTAGGGAAAAGCTCGTCAAGAACCAAGAGACACTTGCAAACCACTCAAGTAAAATAACTGAGATTAAAAGCCTGGCTGTAACTCAAATTTAAGCTTCAAAAACTATTCAGATTCCTTAAGTATTTTGGTCAAAAGCATGCAGTGAAAAGGCATTCTTGGCCTTTAAACTCTAATGTGCCCCATACCTTTAGGGGAATTACTCATTTGTTTTCCATGCAGCTGTGTACACTGGAGCTGCCAGGTGTTATCTGAAATTTGTGGCTGCCCAAACTACAATGTAACCAGCCCACTAAAATAAATATTAAGGCAATACAGTACCTGGATCTTCTAAACTAATGCAGCGTTTGGAAGCATTGAGGGTGGATTTATTCACCTGTTTCACCTTTGCTCCCTATTTCTCTTTGTGTGCATTTCAGCAGGCTTCACACTGCAAACAAGTTTGTTCACCTCTGTTTTGCTTAGTGTTACAATAGCTACTGGGAGGAGAGATCTGGCTTTATACGTACTCTTGCATAAGTTTTGGACCGGAGAACTGGTCCGAGAATTGGACGGACTCAATCTTGTCAGCATAGTGCGTGAGGAAATGTATCATCTAAAAGAGAAACTGGGGTTAGTTTTTGCCAACACCCATCTGCAGCCTACCCGCTCCATGTGGGTTTGCCAAAGTGTCCATATATCACTCAGAAAATTGCTGTGCTCAGCTTGTCATAATGACAGGAAAATGTAAACTGTCAGGGTTTTTCAGCTTTTGCTAGAATGAGCCTCAATGCATGGAATTAACTTGAGCAACTTAGGTATCAGATACATAACTCTCATTACAGATTTTCCAATTCATTTGATAACACGTCAGCTCTGAGGACCTGCAGACACACCATCAACACCCTCCTTCAAACTGGCTGTTGGAAGTAACTGCCAGGCTTTGAAAGGCAGTTTTAAGTCTGCAGCTCACATTAGAATAGCAGTTGCTATGTAAAAGGAATAAAGGTGTGAGAATTACATCCTTCCTCCAGCCCTTAAGCTTCCTTAGGGTCTTGATTTCTCTAGATCTCACTAGGGCCACTTGGCTCTCCTGCTGTGATGTTTACAGGAGATAAAGATTAGAACTGTTTTGTACAGGCTGTAAGTGCGAGGGTTACCACAGAAGGTTTGTACTAATTAATTCAGGATTACCTTAGCGTCCATCATTCCCTCCGTGACTTCCCCCATCTCCGACAAGATAGCCAGCGAATCTGGAAGCCCATATTTTGCACCAGACTTAGGTTTATCACTGCAGAACTCACTCTGTTCCAAAGAGAACATGGGGAAAGAAAGAAAAACAAACAGAAGCTTGTATCTTATCAGACCAAACTCTTCCAGAACAGTGGGACCCCTAAAGTACCTGATAAAAAACAATACAAATCCACTAACTCAGTCACTCAGTCTGGCTGGGGACATGTCAAGCATAAATTAAAGCATGCAGTGTCAATAGTCATTAATATCTTCTCCCCACACACTGATTCCAACAGGCCAGTCACAAGGGTTCAGCTGTTCCCAAGAAAGTAAGCAATCTACAGATTAGAGGTTCTTATATCCTATTATATATCATGTTAGTAGTATTCCTGATGTGAACATACCAGGTCCTGCATCTCTTTCTGAAGCCGCACCAGCGCTTTTCTTGTTCCAACAGCAAACACATAGGTATCCATATCTTCATCATTCATTGTTACTTTTATTTGCTGTGGGACAGAACGTTATTAGCCCTGATCAGATTTATATGACATACTCTGCCTTTTGTGAAACCACCTTTTATCAAGATGAGGTCTTGATGCACAAGACTGTTCACAAAACCATTCAAACAATAAACCCCATAGATGAAACAATTCCCAGTCACCAGCAGCTTGCATTTCACAAGCAGAAAAGAAATATGAATTATTCTTTCTGAATCTTTTGACAGTTCCTGAACTGGAAAATATGAAATACTATAAAAAGACACCTAGCAGCTCACTTGTGTGTCATAAGAACAATCAAAAGCAGCAGAGCGGAACTGAAAGAACGCAACTGCTCATCTAGCGGGCTGAGTACTTACCACTTGGTCAGAAGCTGGCCTCATCATGCGCGCAAGAACATTCAGTAGGTCTTGCCTCTTGAGAAACTAAAAACACAAGTTCGTAAACACAGAAGATAGTTAAATATACCTCGAGTGCAGCACTTCATTGGCAGATAGTGGGGCTCAAGGAAAAAGAGGACAGTGGTAAGTAGATGTTTTTCAGAGAATAATTTAGCTTGAAGGGCCCTTTGGATGTCACCTGTACTGCTCAAAAGCAGGTCTGCTTTCTGCATTAAATGAGTTTCTCAGGGCCTTGTTCCCTCAAGTTAGGAGCTGAACTAGTGTTTCCTCCCAGGTGCAGTACTTTGTATTTGTCTGCTGTTTTTCATTGGAATTCCTGTTGGCCCATTCCTCCAACACACTAAAGTCCCTCTCTTCAGCACCCAGCTACTGCCGTTTACACTATACTTCTGGTTTCTACACTCCTTCTGTAAGCATCCACTCCTACCTAATTCAGTGGGCACAATACAGGCCTGTACAGATCTTTAGTCCAACCAGAATTCCCTTCATGGGTCCATATTCAGAACCCCATCTCTGAATGTGAGTGAAGGAGTTGAGCTGGGACTCTTGTTGCTCATGCTGGAATGGAAAACCTGAAAACTGGTGACAGGTACGAACTCCCTCATCGTTACCTTTAGCTGGATGAGCATTCCTTCACAGCACACCCTTCCAGAGCACCACAAGTTATAGATGTGTTCATTTTCTTGATTTAGTTTCCCAGTGCTTATAGCTTCTTTATTAGTGCCATCATCCCCTGAAGAAAACAACAGTGAAAGAGAACTGCGATCTAAAACCCACAAATTTAAACACCGACATTCATCAGTAGGCTTAGAGCTCAGTCGTTGCTGGATAACTTCACTATCACTGTGATGGTTCTCAATAATTTATACTACAACCCCATAACATAATTTCAGTACTGCTGTTTGACACAAAGCTGTCATTAGTGCGATCATGGATCTGCATAGAAAAAGTTACTCTTCTCCATAGCCTACATGCTGCTCTAAAACCAGCTTTATTCAAATAAACTGAAAACAGATCTTAGTCATTATGGGACTCACCAACAAGAGCAAAGTTACTTTCTAGCAGTTCTCTGTGAGTATTGAACCACGCATGAGCTAGACGGTTGTTTTTGTTCTTCCCAATGATGTAATTCATTATGTAAGCAAGAAGACCTGTTACCATCAGGATCTCCATGTAGTAACTCTCCCAGCTGTTCTGAAGGTGAGCAGGGACCTACAGGGAGCAAATGGAAACTCTTTTACACATTGAATGAGCAGATGCCATATACACAAACAATTTGAAAAAGGCTGGAGAAGCTTCGTCCCACCATGAATGACATTACTAGCATACCGCTTAAAAAACTGATGAAACGCCAAATAGAAAGCAAATCAACACTTATACCTACATTAACTATTGTTATGGGGTCTTTATTTTTGCTAGGAGAGGCATCTGGTTTCTCTTCATAGCCTTCAAATTCCTCATCATCATATGGTTCACTCTCAGTATCACCCTCCTAAAAGACAAAAGTCACAAACAGCATGAAAATCCAACGCCCAGTAAGCAAAATCCAAAACTATAAGGTGAGAAACACATAGAGGAAGCAGATGAGGCACTACCTGTGTATCTGCATCAAAGTCTTCCTGATTCTCATCCTGACCTTCAAGCTCTACAGTGGCTTCTTCTTCATCATCTTCTGTAGTGATGATCCTCTGAGGAGACTCAGTGACTGCATCTTCATTAACATCTTCAAATTCAGCAAAGTCATTATCATCATATTCCATAATGTCGTCTCCATCCTCAAATTCATCATACTTTGCCAAAGCAAAACTCCATGGGATGAGCAGGACAGCAATAAAAATATATAAATTCTTCATTTTCACTGAAAGAAATATCAAACGTTGCAAAAAATCAATAAGGATTTTGTTACATGACACCTCCAGTAAAAAAACAACACTGTCGGGGTCAGACCAGAGTGAAAAATAAACCCCTGCCTGATCTTGCCATCTTCTGTATAAAGTGAATATTCTTAGAAGAAAAAAATAACTTTGAAGTTGAGGTTCTGGACTCCCTTGCTTGTAGCAGGAGCAGCTGAGGCAGCAGCACGTTCACACCTGGCCAAGCGGTTCAGGTGAGGAAGTTCTGGAAGCAAAGATGTTCTGTTCTAAAACTGACTCTCCAACAGCATCGCTCAGTCAGTCAGCACTGCCAGCTCATTTCAAAGACCACACACTGTGCCTACAGTTGTTATTAATTAGCAATTAGACACAGTCAGATGAGTGAATGTGTAACAACAGTAGTAAATATTAAAATGCCCTTAGTTAATTTACTTTAAACAGCAACACTCCAATAGCCTCTGCTCTTTTAAAAGTGCTCATCTTTTGATTTTCTAGACTGCACGCTCAGAATCGGGTCTCATCACATCTCAGCACTATTTCTGGTTAGAGGTAGAGGTCTTTTGTTGTAAATGCCACACAAGTAAAAAGCAGGAAGAGGATGGATATTGCACCGGACTCCAAAACAACAGTAAACTGCAGCTCATGAGACTAAAGCTCCTTCCCCAGATCTCCCAGAAACCTGCAGACGGTTTAGCCATTCACCTTTTTTTTACCCTCAGCTTCCTGTGTCTTTTCTGCTAATCTCAAACCAGTCCTGTCTCCCCCTCAGACTGTCCATCACTGAGGATTATGTTACCAAGATCCAAACCGAGGGCCTGAAAAGGCAGAAATAACCCTCCTGCTGCATTTCAGACAGCTACGGAGGATCGGCTGCATCAGACTTGGCAGGAAGGCTCATTTTACTCCCTCCCGCAACCACATCTGAGTGGGAACTTGAATGTTAATGAGATTGTTCTCTTAAAAACTTGAAATAGAAACAATTTGTTCCTAAATTAGACCAGCACTCCTCTGAGTACCTCATACAGGGAACCCACTGCTGCGAATGACAAGGATGGCTAAAATAAATGCTTTGTCAAAGGGTTCTCATTCTAGCAAAACAACAAAACATGTTCCCAAGAACATTAAAGACAAGAATTACTTCAAGACAGAGCCTGTGCATTTAGCACATTGCTTGGGTATGCCGCAATTTCATGTTAATCTAAACAGAAAAAACAAAACACTCTTTACATATGACAGAATTTGCATTCAGAGGTTAAAAACACCCAGACAACAGAGCCACCTGCTCAACCAAACCCCAGCAGTTTCACAATACGAATTTCGAGACTCTTGGAGCATATCCACTTTCAGAAGACCCTCCAACTCCATAAAGCTTTATGCAAAATAAAACTCCGCAGCTGATTCCAAAAGACAGTTGAACTAGAGAGAGGTGAAAACTAGAACATGCTCCTAACTCGGCCACCTGTCACAGGCAGAACACATTCTACATACAAACAACCCCATGAAGCAGAACGTGCTTCAGCAGAAGCTCCACGATCTATAAACCACCGGCTTTCCCTTCACAGGGGAGAGGGAAGGGAGAGGGACTTGGCCCCTGCCCTGAACCGCTCAGTCAGGGGCACGCACCGCAGGAGCTGCTCGCCGTCCCGCAGATCCCCGGCTCCAGGCAGCCGCTCGCAGCCCCTTCCAGGGATACAAGTCAAGGTTAGTGAGGGGAAATCAGCCCCATGGGGCTCTCTTGCCCCACACGCCCGCTTCGCCTTCCCCCTGGCCCCCTCCTGGGGGTGCTGGGGCCACACAGAGGGTGCTGGGAACTCCAGGCCCCCCGGCCCCGCTGCCAGCGCCTCCTGCTCCCGCGGCTGACAGCCCAGGCCCCGCACGCCCTCAGGGCCAGGCCGCCTCTCAGGGGCACTACGGGGCCAAGGATGGCCAGTAACGGAGAGTGAGGAAGGGGCGGGGGCGAGGCTGGCCCGGCCGGGGCGGCGGGAGCGGGGTGTCCCGCCCGGCGGGCGCGGAGCTGCCGCCGCGGAGCCGCGTTACCTGAGTCACGCGGCGCCGCCACCGCTAAGGCCCGGCCCTCCAGGCTCCGCTGAGCGCCCGCAAGCGGCGCAGCCTACGTGCTTTCCGCAGCGCATGCGCACTTCGGGCTGCCCGCGCTGAAGTGCGCAGGTGTGCGGGTATACACGCGCGGGCAGCGGGAAAAGAACTCACAGCCCCACGGCTGAGGCAGCAGCCGGGCCCCGGTACCCACCGCACGGCCCCGGGGCTGCCGGTGAGAGCGGCCCGGTACGCTCACGTCTTGTCTGGTTCTACCGCCCTCCTCTTGTGGCTTCACCTGCCGCTAGCGCGCATGCTCCGCGGGACGTGCTGATGTCAGCGCGTCACGCACGCTCGCTGGTGCGTAGCTACGTCGCGTCTCCACCCCCCCCACCCCGGTAACCGGGGAAGCGGCGGCAGAGGCGGCTGTGGCGCCCGAGGGGTGAGTGAGGGGGCGCGGGGCCGGGCGGGCCGGGACGGCTCAGCGGCTCCTTCCCCGGCGGCCCCCGCAGGCGGGAGCTGGCGGGACCGCGGCCTAGTGCGGGCTCGGGGAGCCTGGGCCTGGCCCGAACAAAGGGCCCGCCCCCGTGCCGGGGCCCCGCGGGCGGGAAGGCCTGTGAGGGGCCCCGCTACCGGCCCCAAGCAGGGCCCGGTGTCCCGGGAGAGCTGCGGCCCCTTCCGCAGCACCTGTCCCGGCGCAGGGGGCTCCCGCGGCGCCGGACCTGCTGGCTTCTGCCCCGCTGTGCCCAGGGGAGGGCCGTCTCGGCGGGCGGGGGGGTCCCTTCTCTATTCAGCGACCGCCTGAAACCGGAGCAGCTGAGACATGTCCCCTCAGATCCAGGGAACCTGGAGATAGGGCCCGTACCTTCACGTTTTGTCCCTCGGAACGGCATTTGCAGGGCAGCAGAGCCTCGCCAGTCAGCCTGCGGTCTCTGCTGTTCTCTAGGAACCCCCTCCCTGTACACTCACCAGTGGGCTCCGTGGGCAAACAGACCAAATTTTGTACTTACGACAGGGTAAAATAATGATTTTATTTTCTGGGGTGGTGGGAGGGCGGGGAGGAAATCAGTAAGTTCAGTGAGGAAGAATCCTTAAAATCAGGTGCTATAACTTAAAAGATCGTTCACTGGGCTGTGAGCAGCAGAAGTGCAAAGTTCCACCTTTCATCCGTTTGTTGTACATTTTGATCTTCTATCTGCCAGGCATCTGCAGGTGTGAAAGCTGCACCCTGTGTCAGTGCAAGTGGGAGAACACGACACCAGAGTCAGCTGCTGCCGCGGAGAACTGCACAGCAGTTTTCCCCAAAGTCTCCTAAGGAGCTGTGGTCCAGACTTCAGATCTATTGAGCAAGTCCCAAGCTAGTAAATGTGCTGCACAGGGAGCAGTAGGAGTATTAACTGACGGATTATTTTGAAGTTGTTTCTCTTGACAGTGAATTCTGATCTAATTGGAGGATTCTCATTGAATATGAGGATTTGTTTAGTAAGATTTGTAGCCTTTGGGCCACTTAATTATAACACACTTGGAAACAATGGGTGTTGTACTGTCTTTTGCTGCCTTAAAGGTATGACTTACTTGACAACGCAGGTGAAATCATTAAATTCCTTGGAAGGGGAAATGTAAAATCTTAGTATATCAATTCAGTCTTCTCTTTAGATAACTCAGAAAACCAAGTTCTGAGCAGGTGTGTTATGTTTAAACATGGTTTGAAAAATGTAGGTTGGAGAGCATTTATATGGCTCAAGGTGCTTTTATAAGAAGAGGGGGTTGATTTTTTTGGCAGAAGTGTGTCTTGTCTCGTACCGGAGCCGTGTGCTGCTGCGGGCCTGCTTTTTGGAGGTGTCTGGATGGCAGTAGTGTGGTGTTTACAAAGCCCCGAAACGCTCGAAGATGGGACTGTACAGCCATGGAAAATACGCACAGAGTTGACTTTTCATCTCTTGCTCCTCCTGATGTTCAAAGTTCTGGCCTTGGGTCTGTTTGTCTTAGATTACAGAACAGACAGGACAGGCAGCATCTTAAATATGCTTAAGTAATCATCTGTTTGGAAAGACAACCTCCTTGTTTTGTTATTTTTCAAATTGTGGGTATGTTCATACTTACAAGAAAAGAACAAAGCCCAGATCCTGTTTGGGAAACAGATCAAACACTTGTCAGCCACATTTCCACAAATCTATCATGACCGAAGTTATCTGCTTACAGGAAAAATTGTGACAATTATATACAATAACTACCTAAAACAGAAAGGGGATTAATTTATCTATTCTGGTTTTAACAGATATACTGCGGACATCATGAATTGGAATAAAGGTGGACCTGGTACTAAGAGAGGCTTTGGTTTTGGTGGATTTGCCATAACACCTGGGAAGAAAGAGGAGCCCAAACTCTCTCAGCAGTCTCATAGTGCTTTTGGAACAGCCGGCTCTTCTGCTGCGTTTGCGAAATCGGGACCTCCTCAGCTGCCTTCTTTCTATAAAATTGGGTCAAAGCGAGCAAATTTTGATGAAGAGAATGCGTAAGTAGGGTTATTTCTTGTGTTTATCCAGCTCTAGATTTTAGTGTTTTAAAGTTTCCAAGGTCAGGGAAAGTATCTGTGACATTTATGAGGTTTAGTTATCTAGAGAAGTCTGCTTGAGGATAAATAACCCAGCGCTGCCTTACGGTGTAACAGAATCCCCGTAGCTTTATGGTGGTAGTATCAAGAAAAACTGAGTTAGTCACATGCAGGAACTCCCATCCCTGCTCTGCAGCAGATTTTGGTGTTGCCCAGGACCAGTTATTTTCCCTTCCTATGGGTGTCAGCCCATCACGATCAGTTCCATAACATCTGTTTGCCCTACCACCACTTTTAGCTTACAACATGAATAGTCATAAAGAAATAAATACATTTCAACATATTTTCCTATATAGATACTGACTTTCATTATCCATCTCAGTGCAGGAAGCTTGACTCAACTCAGAAACCACAAAGGGCAGCGTGGTGCTGTAGACTGTGTGCTGACCGAGCCGTTTTTTGTTTCTCTTCAGATACTTTGAGGATGAAGAGGAAGATTCCAGCAATGTGGAGTTGCCGTACATTCCCGCAGAGAATTCCCCCACTCGGCAGCAGTTCCATTCCAAATCGGCAGACTCTGACAGCGACGACGATCCTCTGGAGGCGTTCATGGCTGAAGTGGAGGCAAGACCCGACTTGTGAAATGTTGATGAATTTCTCTGGCTGTAGTTCTGTCCAGTCAGGAGCAGCAAATGTCACTCGTGGCTTTGGCAGCTGTATTCAGAATGTCACTTACCTTTTGTTTTTTATGCAAGATGCTGTGTTGATTAGAACTCAAAGATGGATTAGATAGGGAGAGGGTGGATATGATTTACAATAGCTTAACGATTTAACTGCTTTGAGCATGTCAAAACAATACAGCAAAGAGCTTTGTGTGTCTCAGAGTATGAAATTAAGGTTTTGTGCATTTTTCACTACCTGAATTGAAATGTTTTGTATTTATCATGAACTGTTTCTTAGCTACAGTTCTCTTATTAGCTGGATTCTATCACAGTGTTTGCAGGAGGAATGCAGAGAATGTATTTTTTCAACAACATTGCCACAAAGTTGCAGTATATACATTTCAAAGGAATTAGTAGGAGAATTTGTTAAGCATAATGGGGTATAGAGGAAGAGGAAGTTTAGTCCAAAAATGGTTGTCTCTGTAGCATGGTCGTCTAGTTTTGCAGGAACGTTTTTCCCTCCCGTATTTTACCATCTTGTTTTTTTTAACATGTCATAATTTTATGACCTGTTAGGATCAAGCTGCTCGAGACATGAAGAGACTTGAAGATAAAGACAAAGAAAAAAAGATTGTTAAGTAAGTTCTCTTTTATAATTCCCATGCCTGCCTGTGTCTTGTATGGTGCTGAGAGAATCCCAATGCATTTTGTTGATGATGGTTGTTCTGTAGACAATATAATATATACCTAGTAAACAGCATTAATCAGTGCATGATATCTCCCATGGGTGAAGTTCTGTGCAGTTAAAATGGAATGATAGGAGGGAAGGACCCGTGGTGGCATTGTACAGTAAAATGTGACAGCACTGAGAGTTACCTCACACGAGAAGCCTTTCTAGGCCACACAAACTGGGGCAGCACGTTGTTCTGCTACCACCTTCCAGATCAGCCTGAATAGTTTTTCTTCTTTCCTCATCCTTGCAGTGATCAGGATGCTTTGGTTTCAGATTAAGTTTATATGAGCAAGATAACTCAGTGCTGCTGTACCTGTAGGTAGCATGTGACAATTGAGATACTAAATTTGGAGTTCAAAAACAGTTCACATTTTTAAAAACAGTTTACATTTTTAGAGCTTATCTATCTGTTTTGACCAAGGAAGTAATGATGCTGTTAATTCTTGATATAAATGTCAGATACATTGGTAGAATTTGCATTGCAGAGGGTTGATCAGATTATACCTGGTCCTGAAACAGAACACCAGATCCAAATCACCACCTGGGGAAGTTCTGAACTGGATTTGCTCTTCCTGCCTCATATTCCTCTTCAGTTATGAGACTTCTGTAGCATCAAGAACTTAGACCAGGATGATCTTTGATGTGGCTTCTACTGGGAAGACGGAGTCCTAATCTTTCAGTCTCATTAATAGAAGTAAAAATAAGTCTTGCAGGGTTGCTGTGATGGTTGGCACCAAATATAAAAACTCCGTGGGCTGGGATTATGAATGTTACTGAGTTGTAGTGTTGTGTCTTCCACCAAATACGGAGCTCAGCGCTAATCAAATGCAAGTATGGAGCTGGGTTTGTGGAACACTTGCAGGGAAGTTTTTTTCTCCGCTTGTTTTTCCAGGGGTATTCGAGATGACATTGAAGAGGAAGATGACCAAGTGAGTTCCTATGCAGTCTTTCTATCTTCTTTTTTGTTTGTTTTGTTATTTTTTTTAATCTTCCTTCCCCAGATATATAACTAGGTACAAACTTGTACTAGGTACAAACAAAGCTCCAGTATCGCATGCAGTATCCAGACATTTCAGCAGGAAACTCTAGTTGTTACCCTGCTGTCTCTACCCTTGGGTGTTTCACCTAAAAAAAAAAAATCTATTAGGAGACAATTTTGTTCTTTTTCACTCAATTTGAGAAGATATTTTTTCAGTCAATTTGAATTTCAACTTCCCGTACAGGTTTTTCAGTATCTGAGAGTCTCATCAAATTTGAAATTCGCAGAATCAGCTAACATGGAGCACTAGGGAGAGGCTGTTAAGCGGTGGAGGCTACTTGCAGGGAAATCTCCTCTCCGTTAAGGGCAAGAATCAGGCTTTTTGCTCTTTATTTTAGGCATCGCTGTAACAGAAGCAGTCAGCAAAGAGGAAAAGCTTCATTTCAAAATGTACCTTGCTAGTAACTTGTAGTTAATAACTATTGCGTTACTCACAGTAGGGCAGAGCATAGCAGGGTTGTCTCGCCTCTAGGTCTTTGCTTCCAATTTGGTCAAGTGAGACTGGTGTTTCTTCCAGGAGAGTGTCTTGGTGTGCCAGAGGGATTCTGAGAGACATGTACTTGTTTGTAAGCTGGAAAGGTGACGTGTGACAGTGACTTCTAACCTGGTTTTGTGTTGAAGGGCTTTTCTGGAATAGTTTCTTTCCCATTTGCTGTTGAGTCTCTCAATGAAAAATAGAAATATTTTCATTTTTTAGAGTCTAGTTAGGGAAAGTGGAGAAACTCTTCGGCATAGTGTGTTTAAAAAAGTGTGAATGTCATATGCTTAGTAATATTGTGATCTCTTTAAAAACCTGCAGCATTTGTACTTTGCTCATGTGGAAATAAGAATAGCTTACTCTGTTTAAGCATAACAAGTCTTAGTAGGAGGAGTTAAGAAGATATGTAAGAGAAGTAGTTTGGGTTTTGAGAGCGTTTTGTGGTCTGACGCTTTGTTTTCTTCATTTGTACTTGTCCTTCTTTTGAACGTAACTTGGTATTTACTAGAAGAATCAGTTCTAGTGAATGCTTTTGTTGTTGGTTTGGTTTGTTTTTCCTCAATGGTGGGTGTGAAAGCAAACAGCCATCTAGCATATGCATCATTTCAACGAGTGTAGTATTTTTGCATTCTGTTGTATGTGATTTTACCGATATGTTTTGCTGCAGGAAGCTTATTTTCGCTACATGGCTGAAAACCCTACTGCTGGTGTGGTCCAAGAAGAGGAAGAGGATAACTTGGAGTATGATAGTGATGGGAATCCGATAGCTCCGTCCAAAAAAATCATCGATCCTCTTCCACCTATTGACCATTCAGAGGTAGGAGGAAGTTTATTCCTTTGTGTTTTGAGGCATTCTAGAAAGCAGGAGCTAAAGAGCAGATTGGAATATCACAGAATCCCAGAATGTCAGGGGTTGGAGGGCCCTGGAAAGCTCATCCAGTGCAATCCCCCCTGGAGCAGGAACACCCAGCTGAGGTTCCACAGGAAGGTGTCCAGGGGGTTGGAATGTCTGCACAGAAGGAGACTCCACAGCCCCCTGGGCAGCCTGGGCCAGGCTCTGCCACCCTCACCCCAAACAAGTTTCTTCTCAAATTTAAGTGGCACCTCTTGTGTTCCCGTTTGAACCCATGTTCTTGCCGACAATTAAGAACTTTTTCTCAAAAGGACCCTTCCCTTCCAAAACTAAGTGTACAGAGAGAATCTTGAGTCCTGGACTAACTCCTTTCCCTTGCAGATTGAATATCCACCATTTGAGAAAAATTTCTACGATGAGCATGAGGAGATCACCACTCTCACCCCGCAGCAAGTGGTGGAGTTACGTCACAAGCTGAATCTCCGGGTAAGCTGGTCATAAAAGCTTTTTTTTTGGACTGTCTTAACAGTTTTAGTGAGGACGTTCACAGGAAACTCCTGCTTTGGAATGCCAAGCCTCCTGGATACCCTCAGTAACTTTGATTTAAGGGAGCTTGGTTTTCCTCTGCAGTTCTTTAAAGTCTTCTCTGGACTTGTCAGAATGGGCACCCAAGGTTGTCAGTTGTGTGATTGCGCTTGGACTGAAGAACTAGGAATTGAAACTGGAAATACTATACACAAGCCTTAGTTCTTCACCATTTGTGACGTGTCAGTGCAGTGTGTTTCTGTGAAGGGAATTATCTGGGGAAGAAGACGACCAATTATACAAGGAGGTAGATAGGCTGTTTAGTAGCTTAAATTCATTGACAATTTCTCTAAATTTTTGTACTTGAAAGTCCTATTTACACAACACATCTGGAATTTGTGCCCAGTAAAACTTACGTCTATTCAAAAAATAAAAAGCCATTTACAGAGGTAGAGACACACATTTGTTTTCATTTTTGTACAGATTGCTCTTTGTTTTTCTTATACTGTTCTGAACAAGCATCTCTTTCTGTTTCGAAGGTCTCCGGTGCTGCTCCTCCAAGGCCTGCCAGTAGTTTTGCTCACTTTGGGTTTGATGAGCAACTTATGCATCAAATTAGGAAATCCGAGTACACGCAGCCCACTCCTATACAGTGTCAGGTGAGCGTTGTTGCGTCTCTAACACCTTAGCAGAGCAAATAGAACACAGGGAAAGGTCCCAGGCGCATGGGAGAATGTGTACAATTCTAGTTTCCTATGTAGAGCTGTCATGGAGAAGAATAATTTGTATTTTTAAACAGTTTCTGTTTGAAAGTCTTGTAACTATACAACAAGGCAATTTTAAAATTTCTTTTGGCAGTTAGAATACAAGCCCTGTGAGCTGGACCATTTAACTGGTCATGCCTTGAAGAGCCATGCAAGCAAAAGGGATTCTACTGCACATGTGGATTGATGGTGATCAATAATATGATTATAACCAAGGTCCTTATAGCGACAGTAGGGATGAACTGAGAACTTCAGGTTACAGAAAGAACAGGCTCAGAGAATTTGGTTTTAGTGTTCTTACAGCCAGACGAGTTGTATTTGTGGACATGTAAATATATGCTTGGGATGTCATACTGTGCCCAAACACTGATTTAGTGTAGGACACCGACAGTCATAACATGATAATTGCTTCCAGGCCTTAAAACAAACTACTTCAGATCTGAAATTGGCAATAAAACTGTGTAAGCATTGGTGTATGTTGCTGTGAGTCCTCTGTAATGTGCTTTTCTCGTGTTCTCTGAGTTTTCACATAAAATGTAGCACATGAAAATGCTAAGGTAGGCATAATATGGGTTTAGAATCTCCTTATTTTTAGGGTGTTCCGGTTGCCCTCAGTGGCAGAGACATGATTGGGATAGCGAAGACTGGAAGTGGGAAAACAGCAGCTTTCATCTGGCCGATGTTGATTCACATCATGGATCAAAAGGAGCTTCAGCCGGGGGATGGTCCCATTGCCGTGATCGTGTGTCCGACCAGAGAGCTTTGCCAACAGGTAGGTGTGTATAGAAGCGTATACATTCCATGCCGTTCTTATGGCCAATGACAAAATTCCTGGCGGAAGTTACCAGAGAACCTCAGTAAACTATCAGACAAAACTGTGCGTTAGGAGCATGACAATATTCCAGATGTGGTCTCCCCAGGGCAGAGCAGAGGGGCAGGAGAACCTCTCTGACCTACTGACCACCCCTTCTAACCCACCCCAGGTCCCATTGGCTTCCTGGCCACAAGGGCCCAGTGCTGGCTCATGGTCACCCTGCTGTCCCCAGAACCCCCAGGTCCCTTTCCCCTACGCTGCTCTCTAATAGGTCATTCCCCAACTTATACGTCAGTTTCCCAGGGATGGAGGTGAGTATTCCTAAGTATTAAGAATACTGTGGATGCATAGCCACAAATTCAGTGTGTGGAAAGATAGAGCCTGTGGGTTAAATTAGAACTAAATAGGTTTCCCAAATTATTTATTGGGAATTATCCACAAGTATTGAATTATTCAGCCCTGAGGCTTTCTGAATCGTTTCATTAAATTATTAGCTGAAAAGTGGCTTTCAGGAGCTGGAATATATTTCCAAGGTAGGGATATTTTTCCCAGATGTAACGTGAAGGGTGATGTGCTTTCTTTAAAATTCTCAGATCCATTCTGAATGTAAGCGCTTCGGTAAGGCGTATAATCTGCGCTCCGTAGCTGTGTACGGAGGAGGGAGCATGTGGGAGCAAGCCAAAGCCCTCCAGGAGGGAGCGGAGATCGTCGTCTGCACACCGGTAAGTACCTGTATGCGCCCAGTGCCATGTTTTTGTTGCTTAACTGAAGTTGAGACAGGTTTTTATTACTATTGGTGATGCAGGATTTGTTCTCTGATCACTGAAATCCAGGTTCTTTGCAGGTTGTCTGATGTTGAGGGCGAATATACTGGGTTTTTCTTCTCCTAAGAGAAACTGAGTGAAATATTAGGTATGATCTCCAGTAGAAGACAGAGTAGGAAGCAAGATCTGCTTGAATCAGTGTCAGTTGTGCGTGATACCAGCTTTTGATTGCTGAGCCTTAAGTTAATGAAGAAAATTCCCAGAATATCATGAACTTGAGTGCCATCCTCCTGAATCACTGAAGAGCTGAAATCCTGAATCGGAACGGGTGTTGATGCTGAACCAGCGATGTAAATGAGCACCATTGTCAACTGGCTTTGCTCATTGCAAAAGCTCGTTATGAACTTGGGCAAAACTGACCAACAAATGCTGGAGGAAGTTTTATTGTGGCTATTTATTGAAGTACTAGGGAAGAAACCAAAATATGAAACACCTCCTTGCCAGAAATTGTGGGATTAAGTAGCCAGTTCACATTTAAAATGGAATTGTAGTGAAGAATGAGGAATTTTATTATCTCAGCACTGTTAAGCTTAAAAAAAACAGTCCTAAAATTCAGCTTGTCAAGTGTAGTTGGGGAGGGTTTTAGGACTCTTTCTATGACTTGAATATCGACACTTCCAGACTGAAGTTTTGAGATGTTTTCTGTTCTAAGTCTCTTGCAAGTGAGGATAAGGAACAGTTAAGTGCTTAAAGGTTGCATATTTTAACATTTTTCTAAATATGCATTAAAAACTTGGCTTTCTTTTTCTTTAATAGGGTCGACTGATTGATCATGTGAAAAAGAAAGCTACCAACCTCCAAAGAGTCACTTACCTTGTGTTAGATGAAGCTGACAGGATGTTTGATATGGGGTTTGGTATGTAATGAACAAAGGTTGCTATTTTGGAAAACAATGCCTATCCAGTTCCCACCTTTGTAGGACTGTTTATAACCCCTGTAGCTTCATATACTTGAAAATACATTAAGCAAACCCCTTATAGACAAAAGTCATAGTTAATGGTCTGGTGTCTGTTACTATAAAGAGATGAGCGAAGCCCTGTTGATGCTGAAGTCCAGAAACCCTGACTTTTATCTTAAAGTTGCTGAATAAAGGGTGAGGGAGCTGGGGCTCTGGAGCTGGAGAAGAGGAGACTGAGGGGTGACTCCTTCATGTTCACAGATATCTAAAGGGGGAGTGTCGGGAGGGGGGATTGAACTGGGTGAGCTTTCCAGGTCCCTTCCAATCCCTGACATTCTGGGATTCTGTGTAAATATTGAGAGGCACTCGCTCACGCTGTGGTTATTTGTTAAATAAAGCAATGAAGTTGTATTTTGAGTTATTCTACTAAATAATGAGTGTACAATGCTAATTAGAACATTTTTTCCCTCTCCTTTGCAGAATATCAGGTCAGATCAATTGCAAGCCATGTACGTCCTGACAGACAGAGTAAGTATGAAAAGGAAGAAAGTTCGAAGAAAGCTCATTTTTCAAGGAGTTGAAATACTGTTTTTCTTTTAGCCCTCTTGTTCAGCGCCACTTTCCGGAAGAAGATTGAGAAATTGGCTCGAGATATCCTGATCGACCCAATTCGAGTTGTGCAGGGAGACATTGGAGAGGTAATTCCACCTTCTTTCTGAGCCAGCTGGAGAAATGAACCATCCTGTTTCTGCTGCCTGAAATTTCTGTTAAACTGCAGTGGTCATCATTTATATTTAAGAGCAAATTCTTTGTGCTTAACAAAAAATAGTAAGGTTTTTTTTGTTTATTTTTAAATTTTATTGACCTTGCTTTTTGCCAACAAATATTTTTATAGTGACAGGAAGTTTCATCAAGGAGTGAAGCATTAATGCAGTGATTTGTGGTTTTTTAATTAGGCTGAATCAATGGGTACATCCTTTTGTTTTCTCTCAAGATGTAAATTACAGCTTTTGCAGTAAAGGGTTTGAAACTGCGATGCCTCCTCTCTTCTTGACTCATGTCACAGCTCACGGGGTTTTCTCCTCCGATTGCCACGTGAATAACTCCTGCTGAGGAGCATCCCCTCCATCTCTTCTGCTCTCGCACGCCCTATTTTAGATGTTAACAGCATCTGTCGCAAGAGCATCTAAATTGCAATACCCATCTTTAGATCAACAGGGCGCTGAACTGCGTCACGGCAAAGGCTGCGCTTCGCTTCTCTCGGCTTTAGCAAAGAGTAGCTCATTTAACTTCTGTCTTCTCCGCTCTGTGGAAGTGATCAGCAGTTAGATGAGAGCTGAAACCTCTTTTAAAGGAGAATTTTGGTCACTTTTTGTTCTCGCACCTAAATCCCTCATTTTCTTCTGCCATCTGTATTTCTTTGCCACGCTGTCCTTTCTGTCCTGCTTTATGAATTATTTCTCCCTTTAGGCAAACGAAGACGTTACTCAAATTGTGGAGATTTTCCCCTCTGGCCCCAGCAAGTGGAACTGGCTGACTCGGCGCCTCGTGGAGTTCACGTCTTCTGGGAGCGTCCTCCTGTTTGTCACCAAGAAGGCGAATGCAGAAGAGTTGGCCAACAACCTCAAACAGGAAGATCATAGTCTGGGGCTGCTCCATGGTGACATGGATCAGAGCGAGAGGAATAAAGTCATTTCGGAATTTAAGAAAAAGGGCATCCCGATACTGGTAGCTACTGATGTGGCAGGTATGAAACGTTCTAAGAAACAGCAGCTTGTACAAGTTGTGGATATCAGCAGAAGGGCTAACAACACATTTCAGTGGAAGGCAACGAGGTTGGCTTCTGTGTTCCAGATGTTTTTTTTCGGACATACACGGTGTTAGCAAGTAGTTTTATTTTTTAAGTCTTCTAATGATGTTTAAGTTACAGTCTGGCAGATATTTTTTAATATACAGAAAGAAAATAAGCTGTTTCTTAAGGAAGTAGTTGGTATTCGTTAATCAGATGACACATTGCGCATGCTTAAACGAAGAAGAGATGGACACACTTGAAGCTGTCTCTGGAACAGCTTTTGTACCCAGACGTTTAGCTGAACAAAGAGTGAATTTCAGTGTCCTTTAGTAAAGTGTCCTTTCTTGGAAACACAGTCATTGAAAGAGATCTCTTCCATCTCCAAGCCGGTGAACTTCAAGATTGGTGTAACATGCTACTCTTGGAGAAGATGTTGCTACACTTTAAATAACCAAGAGTTTTAGCCTCTGAAGGGTGTCTTAACGGGGGTGTGTTCCTGTGGAAACTCCTTTCCTGCTGGAGCAGAATGGTGTGCTGGTCTGAATGGGATTGCTTTGGGCTAATTTGGGATAATCACACTTGCCGCTCTGTTGTTCTTTATTACAGCCCGTGGGTTAGATATTCCTTCCATTAAGACCGTCATCAATTACGACGTGGCTCGGGACATAGATACGCACACCCACAGGATCGGTCGTACTGGCAGAGCAGGCGAGAAGGGAGTCGCCTACACTCTGCTGACTCCCAAAGACAGTAACTTCGCTGGTGATCTGGTCAGGAACCTGGAAGGTGCTAATCAACACGTTTCCAAAGAGCTGTTGGATCTAGCAATGCAGGTACGAATGAGCAAAACTCCTTGAGTAGGGGAAGGTTCCTTCCATGATTGGCACAAAATCAGGAGCTTAGGGACTTGTTTCTGGCTCCATCATGTGTTAGCAGTGACCTCTTGACAATCTATAGTGTTTTTAACTAGTGTTTGTGATGGCCTTTGAAAGAATCCATGAACACATGTAGATTTTTGAACACAATATCCAATCTATTTTGGAGTCAGGCACTGCTTAGGAAATGAGGAGCTGTGATCTGGCTGATGGCAGCAGAACACTCCAGGTCCACCATCTGGATTTATTAGAATGCAAACCCTGAAAACTTTAAAATGGATGAAAGCTCAGGACAAAAAATTAGTTTTCATAAAAAGCGTTTATAACAAGAAGCTTCAGACCCACATGTCAGAACTGTCTGCAGCTTAGTTTGCAAGCGCTGTTGTCTGTCACATCCCATCCCATCCCATCCCCTCTCAACAGCCGTGTTGTTGGAAGGGAAACAGCGTATTTACATTTTTCTTTTGAAATGCTCATAATCCTCCTTTCCCAAGCCTCATTACGTGCGTTTATGGAGCTTCTTATTCCCTGTGTTGAGAGGCATTTGTCCTTCTGTTGTACAGAACCCGTGGTTCCGGAAATCACGTTTCAAAGGAGGAAAAGGCAAGAAGCTGAATATCGGTGGTGGTGGTTTAGGGTACCGTGAACGTCCTGGTCTGGGATCAGAAAATTCTGTAAGTAGAGATGCTGAGGAAGTTGT
Organism: Streptopelia decaocto; assembly: GCF_964273445.1. NCBI lineage: Eukaryota > Metazoa > Chordata > Aves > Columbiformes > Columbidae > Streptopelia > Streptopelia decaocto. Next base: position 6,170,045 of record NC_138677.1, on the reverse strand, counting down.
TTACAGGTTCTCAGAACTTTTAAACTTAGTATTGACAACTCTTTAATTTTAAAAAAATCTTAGTAGTGGAGTCCAGCATCTGCTTTCAGATGTTTTCATAGCTTGGGATCTTTCAGAGTTAGTATCAGAAATATCTGAAGTGAAACTGTCCCTGCTGTGATCTTCTTGTCTAGCGCTTCTTTAGGGCCACAGGGATCCAGGAGGTTTGGAGATCCTTTCCAAAACGAGGGAAGGTTTTCAGAGAGGTTCATCATCCTTAGTGGGTGTATTTCCTGAGCGCAGGGTCAAGGTAGATTCAGAGATCGGTTGAATCAGAAGTCTCTGTGTTGGATAAATCTCTCCAGTTGTCTTTTTTTTCTCAGGACCGTGGAAACAACAATAGCGTGATGAGTAACTACGAGGCGTACAAACCATCTACTGGGGCAATGGGAGACAGGCTTACGGCAATGAAAGCAGCTTTCCAGGTTGGTTTGATCACTCGTACTCCAAGGTCTGACTCCAGAGGAAAGGACATAACCTGGAAAAGTTAATTTGCCAAACTTGTTTTGTTTTCTGCTGCCCCTTTACTCACCCTCCCTTCTGGCTTCTGCTCCTAGGCTTGATCCTACTTAGGTTGCTCAGCAGCAATCGTGTAATTGCAATCAAAAGAAATGGGGAATGGAGAAATCCTTTCTCTTCAGTGTAAAAATCAACCTTATGGTATAAGAGCACCCTCCTTTCTGTGATCTGCTAGCAAATATCTGTTACTAATTCTGTGTTGGTAGGCACAGCAGGAATGTGATCACTCCAGGAGTGACTTTTTACAGGAACTCTTTATCCTAGGGGCTTCCCAGAATTTAAGGCGGGTTGTCTATGCACGATGATTGTGTGTCGCGTGGTGCAGCGTAGATGCAAACATGCTCTCTTTTCTTTGTCTCTTGCCGGCAGTCCCAGTATAAGAGCCACTTCGTTGCTGCAAGCTTAAATAACCAAAAGACTGGGAGCTCCGCTGCTGGTGCCAGCGGCTGGACCAGCGCTGGCAGCTTGAACTCGGTACCGACGAGTTCAGCACAGCAAAACGCTGCAAGTCCTGACAGCCCGATTGCAGCCACCGCTGCAGCAAAGGGTGTTCCGGGCTTCACCAGCACGGGGAATTTGAGCAGCGTTCCCTCCTTCCCGAGCGTCGGAGCGCAGGGCTTCAACAACGCCAACGCCAGCGCCAACAATCGAGAAGGCATCGGCTGCGGCGGCACCGGCGTGGCTGCTGCTGGTGGTGGTGGTGGCATTGTCAGAGAACGATACAACGACAACCGGAACAGTCGCCACAACGAAATCCCGCGCCGTGGAGAGGGAGGCGGTCGCGGAGAGGGAGGCGGTCGCGGAGAGGGAGGCGGTCGCTACAACGATGTGCAGCGCCACGATGTGCAGCGCCACGATGTGCAGCGCCACGGAGAAGGAGGTGGTCGCCACAGTGACGCTTATCGCCATGGAGAGGGCCGACACGGCGACAACCATCGCCACGCTGAAAGCCGGCACTTCGCTGATATGGGCGGTGGCAATCGCAATAACGGTGACAGCAGGAACAGCAATGAGGGCAGGAACAACGAGAACAGGAATGGGGAGAACAGGAAGGATGCCAACAGCCGAGACAACAAGACAGATGGTTTTGCTGTCCCAGAGCCCCCAAAACGTAAGAAGAGCCGGTGGGACAGTTAAAAGCTGGTGGTTCACAGCCTGGAATCTCTGCGGGTAGTGTTGTCTTTTGTTTCCGGAGGATTTCTTGGGGTTTTTGGTAACTGTTTGTTGAGCAGCTGGGGAGGAGAAGGAAACAGTGGAAACTCCCCGTGCGAGCGTGGGCCGGTACATCTGCGGACAGGTTCACTCTAATGACGTGTACGCACAGTGCTTAGTCCAAGAGAAATCACTCTGATAAAGCTCCCTGGGTTCTGCTTTTAAACATTCAGTGCTCAAGTGACTCTCTGCCAGATGTAAACAGATCTTCTTGACGAGGAAGAAGCTGTTTCATGTCCTTTGGAATGTTAAGCAACTGTTGTCCATAGAAGTATAAAGTAGTCTTTTCTTAACCAGCATTCACATTTAAAAAAAACAGCCCATCTAGAGATGCTCAGGACCCACCTGTTAAACATTAATCTTTCAGCAATTTGTTCGGTATGGTGAGTTCTTCCCCAATCTCTTCACGTATTCTCTTACCCCTAAATAATTTGGTCTCCAGGTTGCCCCCAACATCTCTCCCATCGAGTCAGAATGTATCAGTTTGTGTTGCTGAAGGTGGGATGAAGCAAGTTGATTTTTCTTTTATTTCCTTTTTAAAAATTCTTTCCTGGAGCTGTTGAAGGGATCCCTGTGCAGCCCAGCTGACCACAGATCCCCAGGGGGAGAGGGATGGGCTCCCTGCCTGGTCTGTGCTCAGTACAGCAATCCCAGCCCCATTGCCCAGGTATTGTTTTCTTTCAAAGAACCTCTTCTTTCCTAACAACCTGCATTTTGGTGGCAGCCTGCATAGCAAACTTCTCTCTGCTGTGCCTATGTGCCTTCTGTTACGAGAGGGCTGAGTGCTTGCTTCAAATTCAGAGCAAAAAAGGGAAAAAATGTAGATAGGCCAGAAAAGTCAAGAGGCTGGTGACCCCATGAAGCACAGCTAAGAGGCTTCGTTTAGAAATTCAGGGACCTGCTGCTCAGAAGCCTTTAGGGAGAACTTGAAAAGTGATTGATGAAGTGGAACAGCTCGAATATGGCCCCATATTGGACACATGTACTGAAAACTGCAAAATCTTGCTTGACCATTTTTAACTTGTGTGTATTATCCGTTTTTTAACTTGTTTCTTTTGCGCCACCAAGGAAAGGAAGAACTCTCTTGTTGAAACATGTCAGCACCCACCTCTGTCTTGTTTCTACTGAAAGAAGGATCAGAAACTGTCAGGTTTTTGTGAGATTGTGATGTTTTCTTTATCAGCTGTGCATTTACTTTCTGCTTGCTCTAGTAAATGTTTTATTACTGGGACAAAAATATTTAGCACGTGCTTTTTATTCTCCAGTTCTTCCTTGGGCTGTTGTTGCATTTGATGGAGATTTGGCTGCCTGGAGATTTCACTGTGTCTCTTTCTTTCACCAGAAGTTGTGGATTGTAGTGGTAGAAAACTTTCTGTGTTTTTCCGCAGTATCTTTCACCCCACGCTGCTTTGCAAACCTTGTTTGAGCTTCGATACCTCCTGGGGAATAGATTTTACAAGTGGGAGGGATACAGCCCAGGGCGTGTTGCTCATCCAGCCTTTCCTGGGGTCATTGGTAGAGCTGCAAAGGGAACTCGGCGGCAGGTTTGGGATCTGACCTGCACGTGGTGTGGGTGCAGTTAAGGCACCAACATTTGGGTCCCCTCACCAACTGGATCTAATAGGTTTTTTTAGATTAGCTTTCCCTTTAGTTATCTAACCATGGTCTGGGCAGGAACCTCATTGTGCTGATTGTGCTCTGCAGATCTACTACAAAGATTTTGCAGGGCCAATGCAGGGCAGAGGTTTAGGAGCAACTATTGGGTTCCCCTTTCGTTATTATGCTTCAGGTTGATCACTCAGCACAATTAAAGATCTGAGTTTCAAAACAAATGAAGAAACGGCTCCGCAGTCGAAGCTGTTGGTTCCCCCCTCCCTGGGGCTGCACTCGCTGCTGCTGGACCCGGCCCCGTGTGCGGAGCTGCGGGGTTTCTCCTCTTCACCGCGTCCCTCTGCTGCTCGGTGGGATGACTGAAATTCCTCACCCCTCTCTCAGCTGCCAGGAGCCTCCTGAGACCTGAGCGAGTAAATACCCATCCCTGGCAGAGCTAGAAATGCCGCTTCACAGGTCTGTGCTTTCTAATCCTTGTGACTCCCTTTGTATTTTAGCTTTTCACCGGAAGATCTGGGAATGCACAGAATTACTTACATGTTCGCTGACACTGTCTTGATCATAAAAATACTTCCTCAGAAATTACTGCCACAGTGCCGTGACTGCGCCTCATTAGAGCAGGTATGAAAAAACTTAATGCGACAACCAACAAGCTGTTTAATTTTAACTGGTGTATGTACCCGCTCTCCCAATCACGACGTGATTCTCCCTCCCCTGCGGTCTGGCTGGATTGTCTGGGCATTGCAGGAGTTTGAGGATGGAAACGGGCCGTACAGACCGTCTCTTTATTCACTTTTTAGCCTGCAAGATGATCACAGGGCCAAGGCTTTTGCATGCAGTGGTCTGTGTGTTTATGGACAACTGTGTTTCTGCGAGCTGCACGCGGATGGAAGCGAGGGCAGCGGGAGAGGCAGAACTGCTCTGCATCTTAGGATGGGAGGAAATGGCCTCAAGTTGCACCAGGGGAGGTTGAGGTTGGATTTAGGAACAATTTCTTCCCCAAAGGGCTGTGGGGCATTGAACAGGCTGCCCAGGGCAGTGCTGGAGTCACCAGCCCTGGAGGGCTGGACAGACGGACAGGAGGTTCTCAGGGACATGGGGCAGGGACAGGGCTGGGGAATGGTTGGACTTGATCTTAAAGGTCTTTTCCAATCAAAATGATTCTATATTCTTCACTCTGCCTGCCCCAGGCTGTACAACACAGGAACTGGTGCTAAATAGGGAAATCAGACATTAGGACTATGGGCTCAGTAAATCAGCTTTATACATCCTGGAGCTGAACTCACTTTCCAGACTGTTGAGGTGAGACTGAGCCTGGAGGATTGTTTTATGGTGATGATTCAAGACTTTGCATGCACAGACATCACATCAATCAGTTGCAGAAGGAAATGAGGTTTCGAAACGGCTGCTCGTTTTTAGGCCAGGAAGGTAGAAGGAGTGAGAACACGCGGTCCCTTTGCACACAGGTGTGAGGGAAAGGGAACTGTGTTGTTGCATCTGCTCCCTGCTACCAGCTCTCCATGCAAGAGAAAAAGGAGCCCAAAGCATGAGGATCAGCATCTTCCCGGGCACAGCTGGATGTCCAGATGGGCAACACACCCCTCACAGCATCGTCTCCAGCTCTTTGTTGAGGTTGGGGTGACGCTGAGTCAGGTCCGTTAAGTCCACTGTGTTTTCCCCACAGCCTTTCTGCCTCATCTCCTGGCCCGGACAGGGCACAACGTTCTCCACGGCGAAGGAGCCCGGCAGGCTGGCGCGGGCAGGGAGCAGCAGCCCCCGCTGCGGCGCGTTCGCCACCCCTCGCCCCGCCAGGCTCAGGCTGCAGCTCGTGGTGCCGTGGGACGCCAGCCCGCCGTAGCAGCAGCTCCCCGCCGCGCTGGTGGCGCGGGCCTTCTGCTTGAAGTCCAGCGCCAGGCTCCTCCGAAAACGGGCTTTCTTGATCTCCGCCTGCACCTGAGCGAGAGATCCGAGACGGCTGCTGGTGTCCAGAGCCAGCAGAACAGGCATCGCTCCCCATGCTTTCTGCTCTTAGTGCTTTTATTTCCCTTCTGAATCCTACTGAGAGGGATGGATCTGAATTTTCCCTCTGGCTATCCCAGCCTGAGGGCTCTTGAGTTAACTTTTCTCATATAATCATGGAATCACAGAATAGTTTGGGTTGAAGGACCTTCCCAGCCCCCCGGTGCCCCCCCCTGCCATGACAGGGACATCGTCACCAGCTCAGGGTGCTCAGAGCCCGTCCAGCCTGGCCTGGGATGTCTCCAGGGATGGTTCATCCACCACCTCTCTGGCCAACCTGGGCCAGGCTCTCACCACCCTCAGGGCAACAATTCCTTCCTCATGTCCAGCCTCAATCTCCCTCCTTTAGTTTAAAACCATTCCCTGACCCTAAAGGGGCTGGATCAGGGAGCTCAGCTGCTCATGCTTCTCACTTACCTCCCCATTGCAAAAGCAGTAGATAAAAGCCACAAAGAAACCCTGCCGAGAGAGAGAGCGGAGTTTGAGTCGTGAGCCGCGGTCCTGTCCGCGTGCTCGCTGTTTGGAACAGCAGCCCCGTGTCGACGCACCTGAGAGGAGTTAAAGAGCATCTCGTAGTGCATCTGGATCTGCCACAGGATCCCAGAGACCTCGGTGTAGGGCATGGCCATGAACACCACATAGTGGACTCCGAAAAGAGGCATCAGCACCAGCGTGGACTTCAGCAGCTTCCTGGGAGGAGAAACGCTCCGAGCCGTGAGCGGGGACCAGCCAGCCAGCCGGCAGCCCCCTTGCAGATGTGGGCAAGCATCCTAACAGAAAGGGCAACCGCTTCGGCTTGTTTGTGTGTAACTATCGCATCCCATCGAGCAGGAGAAGGGTTCAGAGCTTGAACTCCTGAACCTGCTGTTCTGCACAAACTGAGCTGCCAGAAGTGCTGGTTGCCATCATCTCACCACCTCCCCTCGCTCCTGCAGCCGTTCCTGTGCCTCTGCTCTTCATTCACAACCCTCTGGGGACCCAAATCAGCTCAACGGACAGAAAATGAGCCCGAGCAGAGCCGGGACACTCGCCTGTACTGCTGCCGGGGGTCGAGCTTCCCCGTGTGCGTCTCCCAGAGCTTGGAAGCCAACACCCGGACGATGTTGAGGAAGAGGAAGAAGTTCACCTGCCGACAGATGGTTTTGTTGCCCGCAGTAACTCTGGGTCTGCCCGAGCAGCCCCCGGGATGAGGACGGGCCGTTCTGGGTGAGCCCCACGCAGGGACACGCAGGCGATGCTGTGGTCCAGTGTCCTGGATCCCTCTGCATCACACGGGCCCTCCCCGGTGCTGGGGTGGCTGGGACACAGCCCCGGTGACCACAAGCGAACGCTCTGGGTCTCTCTCAATCCCCTTTCCCCAAAAAGGATTAGGAGGCTCAGCCATGGGATTCTTACCACGATGGCGGCCAAGATGGGGACCTGATAAATCCACTTCATGTTCCCTGCGCTGAGGTCCCAGCACCTGAAGAGATGAGCAAAGAAACACCTTGGAGAAACCTGAAATCCCCGGTAAGGAAAAGCACCGGCTGATGGCTCCCCGTGCCCCCAGCCACCGTCCCCGTCCGCCCACCCCTGCAGATCCTGACCCAACAGCAGCATTCATCACCACCATGGTGCTGCACACCAGTTCTAAATTGACATCAGCGTTCCTGAGGGTTCCTTGGCCAACTTATCTTAAACTCCTGCTGTATGTTTGGTGGCCTTTCTCCTTTTAAAACGCTGTAGAACATGCCCTGTAGTATTCACCTTTGCACTGTTGATTGACCAATTTATGGTGTAAACCTGCACCCAGCTTCCTCCCAAATGCAGAACAAAACCACTATTGGTCTGGATTACTGACAGTTTTATGAACCAGCTTTGCGTGTGTGTTCAGTCCTCTTGTTCTTCTAGGAGAACTTTCATTTTCCAAAGTTCTGGCGCCCACAGATGTTTCCCCCCCAAAGGACGGTTGGAGAAGTTGGACCCACGTACTGCGTATCTGCCAGGGAGGCCCTGACGCTGGCCCAGACCGACACAAACACCGCGGGGAGACCTGGAGGGGCAGGAGCCAGCGTGAGGAACGCGATGGAGCATCACGTGCGCAACCCCAACCGACCTGCATCCCCTGCCCTTATCTGGGCGCCCGGTGCTGCTCAGCCACAGTCTCGGTGGCCACGGCGCTGGGTTGGGGTCCCTGCTTACCCCAGCCGATGATGATGAGGACCCATAGGTAGTTTTCATTGGAGAGGAAGGCCATGAAGATCAGGCTGTGCAGGTAGAGACCTTCCACCAGGATCCAGTAGTGGTTGGTGGCCAGAAAATAGAGGAAGAGAGTCACCACAACCTTGCAGCCAACCTGTGGGCGCGGGGACAGAGAGGTGCCCATCTCAGGCTGCCCCTGCGGGCAAAACCTGGTGCCCAGGCTGCGCCCCGTGCGTGGTTCATGTCCCTCCTCTCGCAGGGAGCAGCTCCAGGCCACCAGAGCTCCACCAGCATCGGAGGTAGAGCAGATGCTCCAGGTCTTTCCCCAGGAGAGGTGTGTCCCTCATCAGCGCTCTGAGCTCAGACAGGCTGCCAGACCCGTGTCCTCTGTAGATCTCATCTCTATGGTGGCACCAGGATGGGGAGAAGCTGTAGGTTCATCCCTCCCCATCACCCCTGAGCAGCGCAGCCCCAATCTGGGAGGGTCCCAAGCGCATTCCCCATGCACCAGGGCTCCTAAATCCCTTTTTCCCCGTGATCCTGCCTCCGGTCTCAATGCACCACTTGCCAGGTGGCTCCGTTGTCCTGGCGAGGGACCCATTTCTGCCTTGAAATCGTCCTCCCGCATCTTGTCCGTCTCGCTGGCCAGCGTGCCCGAGTAGAGCACCACGTCCTTCACGAAGATGCTCACGGCCCGGCAGATGAAGGAGGCGAAGAGGTGGATGTGGATGTAGTTGCGTGTGCAGTGCAGGCGCCTATGGAGAAGGGTCGTGACACGAGCCCCGTCCCGGCTGCCCAACAAACTCCTCGCACGTGGGCTCGGGCAATGGGGGGTCCCAGAGAAGGTGAGCTCCGAGGTGTCAGCCCTCCCATGGCCACAGAAGCCAGATCTGGGGGCAAGTTGGGGCGTGAAGCCCCTCAAGAGCAGGATGGAGCAGATGAGGAGCTGGTCATATAAAGGAATCAAAGAAACGGGGGTGTCTGGGGGCTTTGGAAATGCTCTGATGTTTGTGCTGGGGTTTGGGGCCGGTTCCCGTTCCCTGAAGGGCTGTTTCCCCCTCGGGGTGTTGTGTGCGTGGGAATGGGGTGAGGACGGTTCTCCCCTCACGCGGGGATGGGGTTCGGCTCCTCCTTACTTGAAGTACGAGAGGATGCAGACGGCGACGATGAGGGAGGCCAGGGAGATGGAGTAGCCGATGGTGTACATGAGGTGCAGGCGGTCGAACACCTCCTGGCAGAGAAGGGCTGTGCTCAGCACCCCCCTGCAGCCCTGGGCTTTTCGGGAGCAGAGGGAAAGAGCCCCGCACTCCCAGCAATTCCCCCGGGCTGTCCCGAGTGCTTCCCCGGCCCCCGGCCCAACCCCTTTGCCCAGCGATGGCACCTTCTCGCGGCTCCGGCTCTCGGAGGAGAAGAGCAGAGCGCATTCGGTGTAATTAGCCCAGGTCTTGTTGATGCTGAGAGCCATGGCCCACGTCCCCGAGGCGCTGCAGTACCTGTAGGCGTGACCTGGGGACGGCAACGGGCGCAGTGACGGCAGCAGGAGCCGTGGGAAGCCCAGATACGTCCCCACTCAGTGGAGCATCGTCACCCAGCGCTCACCTCGATGGTTGAAGTCATAGATGTAGTCGGGGCAGGGGACAGACACCTCCTGGCTGGGGGAGCCCTTCGGCCAGCAGATAATCCCGTCCCACTCCGGAAGGCAGCTGGTGTCTGGCCAAAGAGCAGAGACACATCTTGCTTGGGCTCCAAACAGAGCCACGTTGTGACCTTCAGGTTCGCCAACTGGACCAGGGTGGGGAAAAATTGCTGCCACATGATCAGCCCTGATCGCAGAGCAGGGGGGCTGGGGAGGTGGACACGTCCCGTCCCATCCCATCCCATTATCCCACCTCCTCCTGAGGGGCCGAGGCCCCTGCACAGCTCTCATTGGCAATGGACAAACTGGAAACGGTGCAGCCAGCAGTGGCTAATCAGTGTGATGATTTAATCAGCACTAATTGTGCCCAGAGCAGCCACAGCACCAGCAGCTCCACAGACCCTGGGAGCCACGTGTCCCCATCCCGCTCCCATGGGAGGGGTGCAGGAACCTCATTGTGCTGATTGTGTTTCCCAGCCGCACCGGGACCCGCTGACCGTGCGCAGGGGAGGGACGCTACCTTTGATCTTCTCCAGCTGGGCTTTTATGTCTCTGTGACATTTCTCCTTGGCTTCCACCAGGAGATAGATCTGTTCTTCTTTTGTGAGGACGTCATCAGGGTCAACCTGCCAAGGCAAAGAAGAGACGGACAGGGGAGAGAGGAGACGAGTGGGACGTGGATGCGCTGGAGGAAAAGCTGCCGGAGCAGCCACAGCACGGCTGGACCCCCCAGCCCTCCCGGGCAGGTCAGGTTTGTGCAGCTTTGGGTAGATAATAGAATCATTTTGGTTGGAAAAACCCTTTAAGATCAAGTCCAACCATAACCCACCCCTGGCACTGCCCAATGTCCTGAGAACCTCATGTCCGTCTGTCCAACCTCCAGGGCTGGTGACTCCAGCACTGCCCTGGGCAGCCTGTTCAATGCCCCACAGCCCTTTGGGGAAGAAATTGTTCCCAAATCCAACCTCAACCTCCCCTGGCGCAACTTGAGGCCGTTTCCTCTGCTCCTGGCGCTTGTTCCTGGGGAGCAGAGCCCGACCCCCCTGGCTCCAAGCTCCTTTCAGGCAGTTCAGAGATCAGAAGGTCTCCCCTCAGCTCCTGTTCTCCAGCTGAACCCCCAGATCCCTCAGCTGCTCCCATCATGTGTCTGTGCTAAAACTCAGCCGCGTGTCGGGCTTCTGTGCCCCTGGCACCTCTGAGGCAGCGAACCGCGCACCGGGGGCACCCAAGGAATGCAAAACCCACCGCGGCGCAGTGTATCTGTGCTTTTAGCAGGAGCGAGATGCTCCCCGCTTCCACCCAGCTCCCGCCCGGCAGCTCTGCAGAGCACGGCGTGCGGCCGGGGGATGCAATTAACACTGTTTAAAGCCAGGAGAGGGACTGGAGGAGCCCATGGAGCCGCTCAGACTTACCAGAGCCCACGCGGAGCTCCAGAGGCAGCAGCAGAGCAGCACGGCCGCGACGGGTCCCCCCATGGTCCCGCGTGTCGCTGGGGTGGGGACCGCAGGGCCAGAGCTGGAGAAAGCGAATCCTTCACCTGGGGAGCCGCTCCAGGCCGGGTGGACAGAGCCGGTGCCTTGGGCAGCGCGGAGCATCCTCTGGGAGCCGCGTCCCGGTGCCCGTTGTGCGAGGTGGTGACAGGGACGCAGCGTGTCCCCTGGGCTGCCTGCCCCGGCCCGGCTCTGCTAGAGCGAGCTGCTCAATGGGAAAGGGGGGTTTGGGTTTCTCCCCCCACCATTCTTGCTGCTGGTCGGTCTCTGTGTCTCTCCTGCTTTAAGCAGCTCCCAGAGAATGCGCAAACAAGCCCCGTTCGGATGGGGACAGCCGAGGTTTATTGGCTCAGCCCTAGGTGCTAAAATCCTCTTCATTCAAAGCAGATTCCGCTTCTTTTTTCAGAAACTCCTCTCGCTGCCCGCTGGCTCATTTGTCGTTTGTCCCGGTGTCCCCCCCACCGCTCCAGGAGCCGAAGGACGATGGGGAACGAGGATGGAGCAAGGTGAGGGTGTTCAGCAGTGGGGCGGGTGCGTGTCGGGTGGATTCTGGCTGATGGGGAGGCAGCAACGCTAAGGGACAATTTCATTCCCACCGCAGGCGAAGTCTGACCCAGGCTCTGGGTTTGCAGTTAGCAAAACATTTTAGGTTTGGTTTTTTGTTTTTGACTAAATTACTTGGCATATTATAGAGAGATTACAAAGCAATAATTGCAAGCGACACCCACCCAGCCCCATCATCCACCCCCTCGCCTCCCCGAATCCACGCTAGGGATCGGGAGATGACGGCAAACAGCCAATTTCCCAGCGGTTTTTAGCCGCCGCCTCCTCCCGACAGACCCCGTAACCCGGCTGGAGCGGCATCGTGGGGGGGTCTGAGCACCGGGCTGAGCTGTGACACCCCCGTTCCCATCACTCCCGGCCCTGCAGCAGCTCCCCAACAGCAGGATTGGACCCACCCGGTCGTGCCAGGCCTGAGCCGCTGAGATAACACGTTGTAGCTCCCCAAACTCCTGGAAAATCGATTTTTCTCTGTTTTACAAGTGGGAGGGATACAGCCCAGGGCGTGTTGCTCATCCAGCCTTTCCTGGGGTCATTGGTAGAGCTGCAAAGGGAACTCGGCGGCAGGTTTGGGATCTGACCTGCACGTGGTGTGGGTGCAGTTAAGGCACCAACATTTGGGTCCCCTCACCAACTGGATCTAATAGGTTTTTTTAGATTAGCTTTCCCTTTAGTTATCTAACCATGGTCTGGGCAGGAACCTCATTGTGCTGATTGTGCTCTGCAGATCTACTACGAAGATTTTGCAGGGCAGATGCAGCAGGGGTTTAGGAGCAACTATTGGGTTCACCTTTCGTTATTATGCTTCAGGTTGATCACTCAGCACAATCTGAGTTTCAAAACAAATGAAGAAACGGCTCCGTAGTCGAAGCTGTTGGTTCCCCCATCCCTGGGGCTGCACTCGCTGCTGCTGGACCCGGCCCCGTGTGCGGAGCTGCGGGGTTTCTCCTCTTCACCGCGTCCCTCTGCTGCTCGGTGGGATGACTGAAATTCCTCACCCCTCTCTCAGCTGCCAGGAGCCTCCTGAGACCTGAGCGAGTAAATACCCATCCCTGGCAGAGCTTGAAATGCCGCTTCACAGGTCCGTGTCAGACGGAGAAGGCGGCTGGTTCGCTCTGTGCCAACGCGGCAGCAGGAGAGCGGCGTTCCAGCTGCCCTGGGGGGGAATCGAGGATCTCCCTCCTCGCTGTGCCGGGCTGGGCTGTTTGCTCCTACGGAGATGGGAGCAAAACCTGCAGCTGACAAATCAACTCCAGGGAGATCAGGAGAACAGAGAACCAGAGAGTGAGAGGGACGGGGAGCAGGAGAGAGGGATGGAGAGAGACAGGAGGGTGGAGTATGGAGGGTGCTGGTCTGTTCTCCCCAGGAACAAGCGCCAGGAGCAGAGGAAACGGCCTCAAGTTGCGCCAGGGGAGGTTGAGGTTGGATCTGGGAACAATTTCTTCCCCAAAGGGCTGTGGGGCATTGAACAGGCTGCCCAGGGCAGTGCTGGAGTCACCAGCCCTGGAGGGCTGGACAGACGGACATGAGGTTCTCAGGACAGGGGGTGGGGAATGGTTGGACTCGATGAGCTTGAGGGGCTTTTCCAACCAAAATGATTTGATAATTCTATGGAGGAAGAACGGAAAAAAGGATGGGAGGCAGAACAAAGGGAAAGAGCGACAAGGGCGGGAGCAGGGCAAAGGATGGGAGAGGAAAAATACAGTGATGGGAGGCAGGGCAGAGATGGAGGAATTGAAAAACAGATCCGGGAGGATGAGAGAGGGACAGAGAGAGGAAAAGGGACGGAGAGAAAAGGGACGGAGAGAAAAGGGTCGGGGCGCAGGAGCCGGCACGGGTTAAACGCGGCGGCCCCACTGCGCATACGCGAGCAGCGGCCCGCAGGACCCCGCCACGGCCGCCAGGGGGCGCGCGGGCGGCCCCGGGTCCCGCAGATGTGGAACAGCTGGAAAAGCGCCCGAGCATCGGAGCGCTCCGGTCGGAAAAGCCCTCGAGATCACCCAGTGCAGCTGTTCACCCCCGCACTGCCCCCTGTCCCGAGAACCTCATGTCCGTCTGTCCAGCCCTCCAGGGCTGGTGACTCCAGCACTGCCCTGGGCAGCCTGTTCAATGCCCCACAGCCCTTTGGGGAAGAAATTGTTCCTATGACCATCTCCCTGTAATCTCCCCTTGTTTTCCAGTGTGTGTTCATGGAGCAGCAGTAGATCTCCCGGTGCAACAAACGAACATTTATTTCTCCCTGGAGTTCTGGGCAGTTTATCTCGACAGCGCATCCGTAACCTCTCGTGTCCATCGCTCTGTATCGCGGTCCCGTCTTTCCCTCCAGCGCAGGAGGAAAACCCCTCTGTGTGTGACGTTTGTGGAACGGGACACTAAACAGAGCGCAGAGCGATCAAATGAGACTGGGCCAAGGGAACAGCTGGGAACAGCGCAGGGTCTGGCCAAACTACCCCCTGCACCTCCAAAATCAGGAGAGCGACGCCATGATACCCTGACGACCCATCCCCAACACTGCAGAGACCTCAGCAGTAATTGAGAACAAAATGCAGCCACAGGTGAGCTTAACAGCTGACTGACATGTATTTTAACATCTGTGTATAGAATATACGTGTGCACATTTACATTTTTTAACACATAGATGTCCGTATGTATGTGAGTGGTCTACAGGAAAGTCTCGGGAGGCCGTGAAATCTTCTCCGCAGCTACGGGAGCAGCACAGAGCCGGGAAAACTGACAACAGCTCAGGACCATCCTGCAGGATGCACAGCGCAGAATCCTCCTGCCTCACGTGTCTGCTTATCCTGATTGTGCTTGCTCAGCACCCTCTGGAAAAAGAATCAAACCAACCCCTTTGACAGACCGCGATGGACAGCGGAATAGCTGAAGAATAGAGCAATTATTCGGAAGTGTGGAACCCCAGGAAACCTGAGAAAATAGACGTCTAGTTCTTGCCATTCCTGGTGATCGGTAAAGCAAACAGTAGTTTCAGTTCTGCAAGATTCTCTTCAAGGGCAGTCGCTCAGAAATAACATGACACTTTAAAGAGATACTGAACACCAAAATACCAACACCTCTGTGTAAACCTGCCCTGACATCTTTTCTACAGATCGCCACATTCTGGGGAGGGTGTTTAAAATAACTAAGGACCTGGTCTTTGCTTCGTGAAAAAGCATCTGCAGCTATGGAAGACAACGTGGATTTGCAAGGAGCATGCTGATAAACGGAACTGGGGCACGGATTTCTTTGGCACGACAGTCTAACCTGACCGCCCCTCTAAGTCCTATTGTGCTACCTAAGCTGGAACAATGATACAAAAAGGATCGTTCTTCTTGAAAGTGGCCAAACTAAACAATGACTGTACTGTAAGTCAGCTCGTGCAGGTCAGTGGTCTTAAAGCAGTTTATCAGCAACAACTCCTGTTGTTTCTGCTCTTAAGAGAGGCGACCGGAGTCCATTTTTTGAAGTTTGGCAGGAAAATTACCTTCTAATTTCATGTCTGGAGCGCACACACCCGGAGGGCTCTTCTGCAAATCCAAATCGCTGGCAGACTGACTCAAAGCCCGGGCGCTGGCTTCTAAGGCTTCCAGCTGTATCCTGTCATCACCCCCAGAGCTGGGACGGACTTCTTGGATTTCCAGGAGATCTCCAGCACTGCGAGTCTTCTCTGTGCTGCCGCAGCTCATCCGCAGGGCTCGTCTTGGGAGCTCTTCCTTTCCTGAGCTGATCTTCTGAAGTTTAAAAGGGAGCTTGTTTTTGTCTCCTGTACCATCGATGCAGTCAAGCGAACAAACCTGTTCTCTTCTGGTCCTGTTGGTATCAACGGGGCTGCTCAAAGGAGACGCCAGGGACGGGTTTTCTTCTTGCTCTTTAACGCTGTAAGGAGGAGTTGGGACTTCAAACGTAGCATGGAACTGAGAATAATCGACGTGGAAAAAGCCATCCTCTAGGGACATCACCGGCAGGAATCGGTGGCCCCAAAGAACTTCATCTTCTGTATAGGAGGTCCTGGCTTGACACGTCATTCCTGCAGAACAGAAACAAGAGCGCGACATCATAATGTGAGCAAGAAAACAGGCACGTGGAGCAAAAACACAAGGTAAAGCTGCTGGATGAAAATCAATTGCAGCCTGTAAGATATCGAATGTATAGATTATAAAATGGAGGGATTTTTCCTACTCAATCTCGCAACAATTCATGGAGTGCCTCTAACTGACTGACTAGATTTTAATGCAAATATTGGAGTATATATTTCAGACTCACGCCGAGCAAAGAGCTTTTGACAAAAGCAAAACATAAAATGAAGACAGCATCGGCTCTCTAGCAACAATCCTATAGTCCGTATGTAAAGCTGGTTCTTGGAAGTCACCTTGGGAGCAAGAACCGTTGCTTGGCAGAGATGTACAGAATTCTCTGGCGAAGGTCGGGCATGGGGGAGCCAAAGAGAAACGAAACGTAATCTCCCTTTCCTTCTCGAGGACAGGCTACTTTTTCTCCAAACAGCACGTCAAGATAAGAGCCGTTAGAGACACGGCAGCTGTTTCCATGCTGACACAGGTACCGCTGGGGGGCTCGCAGGATTCGTTCCACTCAGTGCAAATGTGGAACGTTGGCAGTAATTCCATGCGTGAACTAGCAGCTCAAATGTGTTCTAACCAAGCCAACACATCTAGAACGGTCTTGACTTTAACCTTGCACATGGATCCTCAATGTATAGCTTCTTCAATAACCGCATTGTCAGAGGATCCACAAACACATTAAACCCTCAAAAGCCAAGGCTGCAAAGCCATGTGTCCCCTGGGCAATGCTGTATCCACATTTAAAACCAGCCAGCCAGGTGCTTGTGCCTGTGCGGTCTCTGTCCGCACTGCAAAGCTGGGTTTGTTGTTTTGCGTTCAGTTAAAAGCAGGACAGGCTGCCAGGGATTCTGCAGCCCCGCCGCTTCTGCAGCCCAGCGCTCTACACCGGGCTGAAAACAGACTACGAACCAGAGCACGCGTAGTGTTCTGAATCTTACCGGTGGTCTCAACAATTCCTTCAAGGATGACAACTATTTCGAATTGCTCGCTTCGCAGTGATCTCTGGGAGAGGCAGAACAGGGGGCTCTTGGAGTTAATTTCATGGCAGATGGTTAATGGGGACACCAAGAACAGCTGGTCCGCTCCGGTTCCAAACCCGACGTCCAGTTCACACTGGTCCAGCGGCAGAAACTCTCCCTCCGGCGTCTGGCGGGACTGAAGATGAAAAGATGATTTAGTGTGCGGGAAACCATGAACTCAATGCAATGAAGTTTAAACCTGCCGCTTTCGTGGCATTATTATCTATATTTTAGGTCTGGGGTCTTCACAATGGAGATGTAAGTGATAATAAATACCGTCAGGCTACTATATATGACCCATTTTCACTCTTCCTATTGTGCCACTACATCTCATCATCATCTACAAACTTTACCATGATATATATATATATATATATATATATTTATATATATATTTTGACTACTACACTACGAGCCATTCAGAGTTAGACTGGTGTATTTAATTTACAAAGGTAAATCCTCAGGGCCCCAGTGTTTCCATTGAAACGCTACATTCACTGCTAAATATGGGTCCTGTCACAAGTGCAAAATGTGATAAGACATATTTCTTCACATTCTTCCAGTGTGACACAAGTAAATGAAATGCCGGCTATCTAATCGGGCGCAGGAGTGCAGCGAGACCAGCTGTCAACAGCCCCTGTACAGCACAGCAGAAAGAGCACAAATCACACAGAAAAGGCAGAACGTGCTAAAGATAAATGTGAGTGAGCTCTGGCACAGCCACCGTAAGTTTACAGGACACATCACGCACCGATGTTAATTCACAGGCTGCCAGAACAGCCGCTCTAAGGGCTGGAACAGTCTGGTTCAAGAGGCACCTCAAGGAGCTGAGCAGGTTGGGCACGACGATAGTTTGAAATAAATCACGTATGAGTCACTGATTCATTGTCAGGTCTATGAAACAGCTATTCAGAAGATGAACAGGACAAGCAGGTGCATCAAATGTCCTTGTGTTTTCAGTCGCAATCGCCTGCACGCCAGCATGGAGCACCAACAGAATGATCAGCGGGAACAGCACCAGGGTGTGTGGGTGGTGTCTTATTGCAAAATAACTTTGCACCGAATTACTAGTGCTGTAGAAGCACGACTGTGGTACCGCTTTTATTCCACTTGGACTCGCATCTCATCTTGGATGATGGACAGAATTAGATAATTTAAAGGAGGACTTCTGCTAACTCTTAATAGAGAGCAACAAAAAACACGGTTTAGCTGGTTTTCTGATTCCTACATGAACTGCTCCATTTTCACTCCTGACAGCTTGTTCCCATATATATATATATATATATCCAACCTCTTTCTGAATCTTAGCAGATTCTCCATTTTAAATTATATTCTGTAGCGAGAAAAATGAACAGCTCAGTCAAGCGTTCTGCACAGAGCAGGAGGAAAACAGCATTTGGCATTTACCATCGTCCCATCACCTGCTCTGTTATACTTGTTTCTGCAGATTATTAAACTGCCCACAGACCTGCTCCAAAGAGAGGATTACCATAGAGAATAGAGAACATTTACAGCATTGAAATATGATATTTAGACACGACGTAGCTGCTGGGAGCTGCTATACTATGTTGCTTCATCTTCATGTGCACACATAGTGTTTTCCTTCCATTCTGCTCCTGCCCGACGCATCCTCAGGAATTCCACGTCTGCCGAGCTCGGCTGCATCCCGATGATTTATTTTTGTTATGATCGCCTTTGAATCCCAGTTTTCTTGCATTCTGAATTACACTGACCATTGTCAGTGATTAATAAATATAGTGGTGACAATCAAAGGGCCTTTCCACTGAAGCACCCACACAATCCCTCTGAAAGGCTTGGGAGACCACGGGGTAGGAAACTGCAAGTTAAACCTCCCCGGGTTTCCCCAAAGAGAAGAGGAGGCCAGGGTTGATTTTTGTCCTAGTTTAGCATCACCACAAAATGGGTACGACCAATTTTCTTATTCCCAGCTGTCACCTCGCACATAGTTGCCTGTGTCACCCACCGCAACGAACGCGTCCCATCCCACGCCAGACCTCACCTTGATCAGCTTGCAGCGGATCTGGGCAGACACCATGTGGCTGTTGCGGAGGTTGCCGACGCGGAACATGAGGCAGAGCTTGCCGTCCCGCTGCGAGACCACGGCGGCGCGGCTGAACATGAGCGTCTCGGCTCGCTTCTTGGGCTGCGACATCTTGATGAACATGCAGCCGATGAGGAACGCGTCGACGATGGAGCCCAGCAGCGACTGGAAGAGGAAGAGCACGATGCCCTCGGGGCAGCGCTCGGTGATGTAGCGGTGCCCGTAGCCGATGGTGGCTTCGGTCTCTATGAAGAAGAGGAAGGCGGAGGGGAAGTTGTAGACGTTGGCCACGCACGGGCTGTAGGCACCGTCGTGCGCCCGGTGCAGGTCCCCGCGCAGGTAGGCGATGCCCCACCACATGGAAGCCATGACCAGCCAGGCCACCGTGTAGGTCAGCAGGAAGATGAGCAGGTTCCAGCGCCACTTGAGATCCACCAGCGTGGTGAAGAGGTCGGACAGGTAGCGGCTGCTCTCGCCGCCCAGGTTCCCGTGTTGCACGTTGCAGCGCCCGTTCTTGTCCACGAAACGCTGCCGCTCCCTGCGGGCCGGGCCCACCGCCCGGTACTCGTCCCCGAAGCGCCGGTGCACGGCGGACATGCTGCCAGCGCGGCGGGGAGTCCCCCGGGGGCCGCCGTGGGGGGTGCGGGCGCCGGGACGACCGGGAGCGCAGCGCGGGGAGCGGAGCGGGGCGGGCGGGGCGGAGCTCGGCGGGGCGGGCGGGGCAGCGCCGGGGGATGCGGGGGGCGCCGCTGGATCGTTGCTCTAGATCTGCGCGCTCAGACACCTCGGGGTCCCTTCTGAGCGAGGACAAGTGATGGTTTTACCGCTGGCGTTTCACCGGATAGCGGAGTCCGGGCCGCCGGGGGGAGAACGACACCGGGAGCGGCGCCGGGAGGCTGCGCTGCGCGCCGGCTGCGGAGGGAATCGCCGAAATAGGTCAGCGCTTGTACAAGCGCAGCACTGCAGCTGGGAGCGCTGCTGGCTCCAGAACGAGGAAAATGTTCATTTTCCTTCACATTATTCTCTGAACCCGAGGAGAACGCGGGGAAGCGGTTGTACCGAGCGCCGTGCGCGGCCCCGGGCGGGAGGCGGGCGGGCGGGGGGCGGCGCGCAGCGCGGCGCTCAGGGCGCATGACCGAGGCTCGAGCGGGGTGCGGGTGCTGAGAACCGGGGAGCCGCTCCGGGCCCCGCCGGGACAGGCGGCAGCGCCGCGCGGGCCCGCGGCCGCAGGTAACGGGGCCCGCGGGGCGCGTGTCTGGGCCCGCAGCGGCGGGCGGGCGGCGCCATGTTGGGCGGGCGGGGCCGGGCTGTGACGCGGGGGTGGCGGCGAAGGGCCGGGGGTGGTGGGCGACAGGGACTAAAAAAGCCACGAGCATCCTGGCTTGTGCCAGCACTGGTGTGGCCAGCAGGAGCAGGGCAGTGACCGTCCCTGCGCTGGGCATGGGGAGCCCAGACCGCGAATCCTGGGGCAGTTCTGGGCCCCTCACGCCAAAAAAGCCCTTGAGGTGCTGGAGCGAGTGGAGAGAAGGGAACGGAGCTGGTGAGGGGCTGGAGCACAAGTGTGATGGAGACTGAGGGACCTGGGGGTTCAGCTGGAGAACAGGAGCTGAGGGGAGACCTTCTGATCTCTGAACTGCCTGAAAGGAGCTTGGAGCCAGGGGGGTCGGGCTCTGCTCCCCAGGAACAAGCGCCAGGAGCAGAGGAAACGGCCTCAAGTTGCGCCAGGGGAGGTTGAGGTTGGATCTGGGAACAATTTCTTCCCCAAAGGGCTGTGGGGCATTGAACAGGCTGCCCAGGGCAGTGCTGGAGTCACCAGCCCTGGAGGGCTGGACAGACGGACATGAGGTTCTCAGGACAGGGGGTGGGTGAACGGTTGGACTCGATGATCTTGAGGGGCTTTTCCAACCCCAATGATTCTGTGATTCGCTCAAGCCGTCAGAGCAGGTGCAGTACCCAGCAAAAGGCCAGTGCAGTACGATGTGGACACTTTTTGTGCACAGAATCACCGTGAGCAGAAATCCTGTGTCACAGCTGTCAGCTGGCGGCTCGTTAACATGCAGATGCATTTGCTGACCTGATCAAGGGGTGATCTGCTGCAGAGACCTTAAAATGGAACCGCTTTCCAAAATGAGGTCTACGATTCTGACCGCCGTATCTGGATTACAGAGCTTTGTGTTGTATCAGGCTGTGAACCACACCAGGTTTATTTTCCAAGGTTAATCCCCTTCTTTGACCCCACGAAGAACATCAGTTCACTTTATTTAATCCTTTCCAAATATGAATGGTCCTTTTCCTAATCGGGGAACGTGGCTCAAACATCCTGTCTTGGGCACAGCGGGGCAAGGATACGTGTGAAAAATGAATTATGGTTGAAGGTAGATGTTTTTAAAAAAGGAAAAGTGTATTTGAGCCTGTTCATGGTGAGAAGACAGATTCATGGGTTTGGGCCCCTCTTTCAAAATATCGCATGCTGGGGCTGCATTTAACACCCAGAAGGCAGCGCTGAGTATAGATGTGGAACATACTGGTGGCAAATTATTGGATACAGAATGGTTTTCATTCTTCCGACTGTTCATTCCAGTCGGTCCTGGCTACCAGGGATTTACAGAGACGGGAGACGCCTCCGTCTCGATTGCGGTGCCTGACTCGTCTAATCCTGCTGCTCCTGAGTTTGCTGCCGCGTTTTTGAGATGTTAAAACGTATTTGCCGGATTTCGGTGGGGGATGCTGTTTCACCAGGAGTTTGGAAAATAACTCCGGTTTCCTTGGGTTTTGGCGCTAAATAAGTTTGTCTGTGGGAAGCACACGTTGGTAAATGACAGAGCACGCCATCAAAGTTCCCTTGCTTGATAATCAGAGGCTTTAAATATGTGTCAAATGAAATACAATAATCAAGGAATCAGAGCAGCTGAATTAATTGTTTGTATATTTCTTTTGGCGTGAAGTGTGCGGGGGGTGTGTGAAACGCTTATTTCTTCAGAGCAATAGGTAACGATGATGCTTTTGAAAGTTAATTAAATAAATGCGTAGTATATGTAACACACTGGAGTACGATCCATGGATTAGAGTGGAATTTCAACAGTGTCAGTTCACTTATTTAGAGAACTGGGTTATGTTTTGATACCCAGGTGGGCTAATTAAGCACAGCAGGAGAAAATACCGGGTGCAAAACACAAGTGACTGTTGAGATTAATATTTCAGTGTGTTGTAGAGAAACTCGGGGATCTCGAACGCGCTGCGCTGGGGTGCGCTGGGTTGCCAGGCCGCACTATGGTATTGTCAGGCAGCTAATTAAAGGAAGTTGAATCAGAAAACCATCAAAATATCAGGGATTTATCTACAAGTAGAAACACCAGGAGCATCCTTTATTGCATTTAGCAAAGAGCTGGAATAGACCACATTTCTTTTGAATCGGTTTTATTTTGCGTGCTGTCCTGGTGGTTTATTTTTCCGCAAGCATTAGCCTGATGAATTTTATGAGGGCGAACGAGATTTTTCAATGCGCTGGAACACGCGAAGTGTTTCATCTTGGACAGGCAATGATGAGCATTGATTTTTCAGTGTGGAATGAAATTGCTCAGGGCTCATTTGCTCTCGGTGACAAGAAGAATCAGCAGTGAAAGCCTCTGATGGGATCTGTGAGCAGCGGCCGGAGCCGGAGTTGTTGTAGCATCCTTACAACTCATGACCTGATGGAGTGACGCTCCTACTACGAGTTGTACATGTTGTAGCGTGGTTTGCATCAGGATGCCCAGGGGATGGAAACTCCTTTGAGTTGCGCTTTTAGGAGTCCCCAGGATGTTGCGGCATCTTCCCGTGTGCTCGATGTCTGTGCGTATGGTGTTGATCGGTGCATTTAGACATCCCTTCTGCAGCACAATTTCATTTTCTATAGGCCTTCTAAAACTATCTGGAGAACAGGATAGGGAAGCATCTGCTCTCTTCAGCATCAGCTTTATCCAAGGTACCATATGTTTATTATATAACGTAATATTTTTCGTGTCACTACTTGCATAGCAGAATAACCGCAGGACTCTGCCCGATTCAGGTTCAACTGAACGCTTGAGAGAAAGATGTATTAGGAATTTATCGTTTTGTACATGATTGCTATTTTTCCTCTCGTGCTTGAGCTTTTATTATCCCTGCTCGTTTCAGGACTCCCTCTGAATCACAGGAGAAACAATCGTGTTGATTTAAGTTGAACATTTGTCTCGAGGATTAAGAAGGAAGCCATGCCAGTGCTTTCGGAAGACTCAGGTAACTAATCTACATGTTTTCAACAGACCAGTGACTGAAATCTTAGTGTTTCACAGAGGAAATGAATTCAACTTGGAGTTAAATAAAATAGAATTTAGGTAGTTCGATTAGGTTTCTTAGCAATTACCTAACGACCTGGGGATGTAGCTGGGCTTGCATCAGTGGGGCATCACTCTGGAGCTGATGAAGGCTGGGAGGCCTCCACAGCCCTGGGGTGAAATGGGTGTGCTCAGCTCGCTCTGAAATGCCTGCACACCGAAGTGTGGGGTCTTGGATCTGGGCAGGAACAGCCCCAGGTTCCAGTGTACGTTGGGGAATGACCTATGAGAGAGCAGCGTAGGGGAAAGGGACCTGGGGGTCCTGGGGACAGCAGGGTGACCATGAGCCAGCACTGGGCCCTTGTGGCCAGGAAGCCAATGGGACCTGGGGGGGGTTAGAAGGGGGTGGTCAGTGGGTCAGAGAGGTTCTCCTGCCCCTCTGCTCTGCCCTGGGGAGACCACACCTGGAATCTTGTGTCCAGTTGTGGCCCCTCAGTTCCAGCAGGACAGGGAACTGCTGGAGAGAGTCCAGCGCAGGGCAACAAAGATGCTGGAGGGAGTGGAGCATCTCAGTAAGGGTGGCAGAGCCTGGCCCAGGCTGCCCAGGGGGTTGTGGAGTCTCCTTCTCTGCAGACATTCCAACCCCCTGGACACCTTCCTGTGTAACCTCATCTGGGTGTTCCTGCTCCATGGGGGGATTGCACTGGATGAGCTTTCCAGGGCCCTTCAACCCCTGACACTCTGGGATTCTGTGAGAATACAAGGAAGGTGGAGTAGAAAAGGTGGAAATGAATAAGGTTGGTCAGATTTCAGGAAACACCTGCTTTCATAAGAAGCTTCGAGCCACTGAGTAAATGCTCCTGTGGACAAACTTGGACCTCTTGGTGGCTTCTACACACATTTATTAAAAATTAGCCCTTGTATCTGCTGCTTGCTGTGCCACTTCTTGAATATTTTCTCAATAGGTGTTCGTAGGCTTTGTTAATAGTCTTCCTTTTGACTTAAAGTGATTCCATTCAAGCACAGATAAGCACAAATCTTTCTGCAAAATTAATGGTCACCAAGGAGGTACCCAAGTAAATGTCGCTGATGCTCAGTCTGCAACAGAAGGTGCCGTGAGTCGTGCTGGCTACGAAGCTTTATCCTGGTTTGAATTTAAATTTAGGATTGCATGAAACTTTGGCCCTTTTGACATCTCAGCTGACACCTGATTCAAATCATAAAGAGGAGATGGGATTTCTTAGAGATGTCTTCAGTGAAAAGAGTCTCAGCTACTTGATGAAGGTAAAAGTTCATTTATGAACATACATTTTCCTTACCAGTTACTTATTCTCTGTTCCCTTGATTTACCAACTCTTTACTTTGCCAAAGCTTTTTTGTTTGGTTAGAATTCTGTGCTGAGCCGAGCATGGATTTATTTGTGCACAAACATGAAGAACATTCAAACATTTGTTGATATTTAACATATTTTGCTTAGAAAAAGCCCGTCTGCCAGCGTGCACGTACAATTCCCCAGAGCAGCATGAAATGATTTCATTTTTCCCTTAGGCCACTGAAGTCTGAGCAGATTTTCTGTCTGGCTGGGAAACCAGCGCAAGCAAAAAGAAACTAAAAGACTCCTGAACAAAACACAAGTAACCCCAAGAGGGGTTGTTTTTCTGACAGTTCTCTCTGAAAAATTGTGTTTGTTAAATATAAAGATATCCCCGTGTAGGTATGTTTAGGAGGTTCTGTATCTTGCTGTGGTAATATACCTGAATCATCTTTTCCAGATTCATGAAAAACTCCGTCATTATGAAAGACAGAGTCCGACTCCTGTTCTACATAGCGCAGCAGGATTAGTTGAAGATGTGAGTACAAATTCTTGTCTCGCTCTTGAAATGTATGTTTAGAGCCTAGGGTCCTGATTTCTGACTAGTTCTTCCTGTACTATGTAATAAAAATAAAACAGATGAAGCAGCTTTCGTGTGTTTTGGGATTCCCGCACTATGGACTGGGATTGGTTTTTATCTGTGCACGCTGCTTTGAAGGGTGACAGATGTTTGCAAACACGTGAAACGTTCACTTGCAAATATACACTCTTGCTCCTTTAATTTTGAGGTTGGTAATTGTTATTTTAAAGGTAATAGAAGAGTTGCAGACTGCACCAGTGAATAATGAAGAAAAAGAGCTACTTCAGCTGCTGTCAACACCACATCTCAGGGTAAAAAGCACTTAATGAATTTATTTCTTGCTTTCCGTAGTCCACCTCCATTCTGTAGCTTTATTTAGGCCAAGCTTTGTTATCACTTGGATTTACTTTAAATATCAATGTATACCAATATGTAGTTTATATGATGGGTAAGGTAATTGCTAAATCTTTTTTGGGGGAATTTATGGTGTGGGTGGGAAAGGGGAAGTTTAAGTTTATAATGTGGGAAGCGTGAGAACTGGAAACTGGATTATTAGCTCATGATGTTACGTTTTCTTATCTCCTTTGTGCAGGCAATGCTTGTAGTACATGACACCGTAGCGCAGAAGAACTTTGACCCGGTCCTTCCACCTCTGCCCGATAACTTTGCCGATGATTTTGATGAGGAATCAGTGAAAATTGTTCGGCTCGTGAAAAATAAGGAACCCTTGGTACGTGTAACACAACCCACCTCTAATCAGAAAAGTCAGTAGTGCAGAAGCGTTACTGTGAGTATGGACGAGATACCAGAAGGTCAGATAGTCTGCAAAAACCAGGAGTTTCTGAAGCTGGTAGAGTAATATAAAAATAAAACTTTGGTAAATAAGCCTCTACAGTTTTGCATGAGATGCTTTATAGGCATCAGTTTATAACGCCAGTTCACGCGGGGGACACGATCTCTGAGGAAATTGTATGTGTTGAAGCAATTGTGCTTATTATACGTATTAATTCTCTTCATTTTGTAGCTAACATTCAATGAATGTGCATTTGCATGAAAGTCAGTGACTAAGAGTATATGTGCAATACCCGTATGTAAAGATTTAATGACAAGGTACTAATTCTATACAGATGGAAATGGAAGAATTGATTTCCTAAGAAAAACCAGTTGCATTGGGGAAGAAATGTGCTTTTTGTATATGCCAGTAGGCAGCAGAGGAGAGCAGTGATTTACTTCCTGATTAAGCTTTGCGTCGCCAGCAGAGGTAGGAAAAGAGAAAGAAATCTAATGACTCGGCTTTCCCTGCTGTGAAGGTGCTGGCTGTATTGTACAAACATTCAGGAGACACACACACACGGTATCTCACCGCTGGCTGCATTTTAAGTGAATTTGGGGGGGGTTTGTTTGATTTCAGGGAGCTACCATCAGACGAGACGAGCACACGGGCGCGGTGATCGTAGCCAGGATCATGCGAGGGGGCGCAGCTGACCGCAGCGGTAAATTCCTGAAGAAAGGGGGTTTTATATTGCACTTGTAAACTTTTTTAAAATGTCCAAAATAACACAAGTACAACGTTTCGTACTGAAAGTGGATAAACCAACCTATAAGCTGTGGGAGGAGGCAGGTGCAGCCTCCTCAGGCTGGACAGCAGAGTGGTGCTTTCCAGTCTGTCCATTTATTTTCATTTCCTTCCCATCTTTTTCAGGTCTTGTCCACGTTGGAGATGAACTGAGAGAAGTGAACGGTGTCGCCGTGCTCCACAAGCGACCGGAAGAAATAAGTCAGATTTTGGTCTGCATTTTCATTGCGAGATCTTTTCTGTTCGGTCGCCTAGTAATGACAATAGATGATGGAAAGAGCTTCCCTTTCCTCCTGTTTATGTTGGGCAAATTGCAAATTAAAAGTGCATTTCCAGGAGATAAGCAGAGTATTTATAACATGGCGTGTCGGCTGTGAGGCCGGTAGAGCTGTCACTCTGTTCTTTATGAGCAGTTTCCTTGTGATATGAGCAAGATTTTTAGAGCGAAAGTAGATGTTAACGTTGTAGATTTGTACGTTTCACCCGCTATTTGGGAAAATACAGCGATATTTTTCCAAGGAGCACTTGAAAATGGTTCCTCTGCAAAAACTGCAGTTAATGTCGTACTAAAAGCCGCAGACACCCCATGAGCTGTAATCCGGAAATTAATGTGCTTGCTAAAAGCAAATGAAGGGATTTTAATGCAGGTCTTAATATTTTGTAGCCAAGTATTAATAGTTACTGCGGATGTCTCCAAAATGCCATTGCGGAGGATTCGTGGAACATCATGACAGTGTCTGTAAAGAAGTTAAATAGTGGATTAACTTGGCCTGTTAAAGTTCTGAGAAGAAGAGACAGACGTTTGCTCCTAAACTGGAACTTGAATGGTCTGTGTTGTGTCTTGTCCTCCTTTCAGAGTCAAAAGCCATTTCTCTCTTCCTCAGGCTCAGTCTCAGGGATCAATAACATTAAAAATAATTCCAGCCGTCAAAGAAGAAGATCGTCTGAAGGACAGCAAGGTACGCGGCTTCCTGAGGTACCCAAGTGTGCCTTTTCGTATTTTCACAATTCTGGCACCTCTCTAAGCGCGGGATTGCTGCTGTTCCAGCGTCACACACCCGTTAGTGAACTAAAGCAATGGTAGAGCAGTTTCTCATTGTAAAAAGCAGTGCCCTTTTATTCAGTAGAATGACTTAGGTGACTTCTCCTCCTCATCGTCTGGGCGCACGTTCTTTCGGAGCACTCCTGAAATCCAGCCACTCCTTCTTGTTCACGTAATTACAACGGGTGTTCCTGCCCATCTCCTCTTGCCGTCACAGCTGCTCCGTGTCCATTAGCACTGGGCATTTTGCCACTTGCTTGAGGCACAACGGACCTGTTTGCAAACAGAGCTGTGTTAATTATTTGAGTTCATCAGCCCACTGCAAAAATCTACACAGCGAGTGCTTCGTTTGCCCTCCTTGGTCAGCAGCTGGTCCCTTACAGGATTCCTCTGCCGGCCTCTATTTCCACTTCCCTCCTCTCAGTTGCCTCACTTAAAAGTAGTTCTGTAGTGATGTGTTAAATCGGAGTAAGATACAAATGCAAAGTTGAATAGATTTTGATGCATTAAAGGACCATTTAAAGGACGATCTTTATAACTGGGCAACGTTGGCATAAATCCCTTTTAATTGTTTTCTCCTTCAATTATTTTTTCTGTCCGTTTGTTCCATTTTTCACTTACATAGGCTGTGAACTGTATTTCTGGGGACTTTGAGTCCCGTGTTGCTCAATGCCAATATGTAATGACCGGGTATGTGCTTGAAGGTTATTTTTCTGCATAAGTAAGTCAAAATAGAGGTGCCGTTTTTGAAGTATGATACCGATTTCAGTATTTTTCAGTACCATAAAGCACAAGGGAGAGATGAAGAGTATCCACAGCCAGCAGCATAAGCATTGGGGCAGCTTTTTCAATGTCATTTGAAATTCCAAACGGGCCAAGAGGAAAGGATGTGTTACTTTCTTTTAAAGGTGTATATGAGGGCGCTTTTCTGCTATAATCCCAAGGAAGACAGAGCCATCCCCTGCCAGGAGGCTGGGCTGCCCTTCAAGAGACGGCACATCCTGGAGGTCGTGAGCCAGGACGATCCCACGTGGTGGCAAGCGAAGCGAGTTGGGGATACCAACCTCCGAGCGGGCCTGATCCCCTCCAAGCAGTTCCAAGAAAGGTTTGTCAGTGAAGAGGAGGGATTTTGTTCCGTTCAGATCATGTCACGCTGATTTTATGCTGCTTTTTCTCTCAGGAGGTGAAGAGCATGGCAGGGTGAATACCAGATCTCCATCTTCTCTAATTATCTAATTAACTTCCTAGCTTTCCTTGGCTAGTTTGCCATTGACTTAACGAGGACAGAAGCACCTGCTAAGCAAACATATAAAATGAAATACAGAATATCAGTCTCTTGACCCTCTTGGCGTATGGAGATACTGTATTTCACAGAATGACCGGTCTAGAGTTCCCCGGGTCCTCCTTCTTGCCCTTGGGTTTGCAGCAGGAATAGAAGATAACAGGTTGGGTGGAGAAAAAGAAACAGAAACAAAATAATTGATAGGAGTAATATGCTGTTGATTCTCTGATGTATGAAAGCCTGAAACATTTTAGTCTTCTCTCTCAGTAACTTACCAGGGCAGTCTGGGACTGTCATCGTTTTCAAGAAGTCTTTTGAAATGTTGAATCAGAGACGTTTTCTATTTTTCAAAGGAAAGCACTGTTTCATTCTTTATTTCCAGTGCTATAACATGCTATAAATTCTTTATAATTCTGAGCTTACGTGGCTAAAATAGAATTACTTTCTCTTTAGACGGTTGACCTACAGAAGAGCAATCGGTGCTCTGCAGAAGCCCAGGCCCGTGAGGAAGCCGCTGTGTAAGTGTGCTCTGTCTTTAATCAGTTGATAAGGGAACATTTCTGCATTATTTTTTTTAAGTTAGAAAAGCCTCTTAAGCAAATCAGACCAGAAGAACCTTCCTTTCCACTCCCTCTAATTTTACTCAAATAATTTGCCAGTCTTTTAATATCATACCACCTCTGCCTTTCATGCTAACTGCAGATGATCAGTCTTCTGATAAAGGTAGGTACTCTCCTAACTCATTTTGTGGCTGCATATAGTCAACCAAAGTCTTTGTCTTTCCATTCTGCATGCTGTCATTTTTGTTTCTGCATTATATGTGCTTCTTGTGAATAACATTCCAGGTATCAATATTCCAGCAGCTTTGGTGAGGGGGCTGGGGTGATCGTAGCTGGAGGAGGGGGTAGGCTGGATTTTTAACATAGATTTGCATAATATTTTGCATATTTGTGTATGACAAAAGCATCAAATCTTTACCTTTTTAATCAAGAATTAATAAGCAATGGTAATTTAACTTAGTCAAAAGAAGGTGTTTTGAGCCCAAAGGTGTTTAGAGTCTTCAAAAAGGGCAAGAAGGAGGAGCCGGGGAACTATAGACCGCTCAGCCTCACCTCCAGGGATCTTTCTAAACTACAAACCGCTAGCCAGGGCAAGTAGGGTTTTGTATCATTAGTGTTTGTGTTAGAAAAGTGTGTGCATAGAGTATAGGAGATAAAGCTACTTCTTCTGTAGCAGTGAGCCCAGCTCGGATCACAGGCACTATTTGATATCTCCTTCCTCCCCTCTCCTTTGCCCCTTTCCCCTCCCTCTCCTTTTCAATTTACAGAGGACTGTGACTGTGAAGGATATTTCAACGGGCAGTACATAGGTGAGAAACCACACTTTCCTCTTCCCTAACAACCCCCGGGAAAAAAGCAAAACCCAAGAAACACCCACCCCAAAAATCCACCCCGATATTAAAAAAGTGAAACTCGCTTATGTACGTTAATTTCCCATATATTCATAAGTG
This sequence comes from Streptopelia decaocto, assembly GCF_964273445.1. NCBI lineage: Eukaryota > Metazoa > Chordata > Aves > Columbiformes > Columbidae > Streptopelia > Streptopelia decaocto. The sequence continues at coordinate 6,140,023 of NC_138677.1, read as the reverse complement.
GGTTATGCGCAGGGGCGTAACTGGTCTTTGGTGTAGGCAGCACTTGGCAACTCGAGGTGCTGAGGGTTTTTTATAGGTGGGGTGCTTGGTTTTCTCCCCGATACGCACATTTTTCATCTCTAAGATTGGCGTGTGCACTGATTTGATTATATAACCGTAGTGATGGTAACTCGTATTCAAAGACAGAATATCTTAGAGCTGGACAAGCTTGAAAATTGAGCTAAATGAAGACATGGTTTAATAGCTGTGTTGTTTTCCCGGCCAGCTGGCTTACGCAGGAGCTTTCGATTGAGCCGTAAAGAGAAGGAGAACAGTGTGACTGAGGGAAAAGCAGCGGAGCAGGCAGACCCAGCCGAGTTCCTCACCTATGAAGAAGTGACAAAGTACCAGCAGCAGCCGGGTGACCAGCACAGGCTGGTAGTTCTGATTGGTAGGTCCACCATTGCTTCCAATCTTTTCACAAGTAACCACCAAAAAAACGCCCAACCAAACTCATCAAATCCGTTTCTCATTTTTCTATTTCCCTTTCCATTTGTTTTCACTTAAACACGCGCGTACTTATGCTGTCGAAACCACCCATGAAAAGGTATGGGGTGGAATTATCTAGCAACATTTTGCACGCAGTTTTAATTCCGTGTGCCTAACAGCCTCATGTTAAACCAGTTTCCCAGGGTGTCACAGAAATCTCATAAAACCAACTGCTAAGATGACGGATTTTGTGACAGTATTTGTCCTGCAGCTGTTCAAGGAATCGTTTTGATGTTCGTCAAATCAAAACGTGGCGGGTCACAAGGTCTCTCATGTACAGGTGTCTTCCGGCATATTCCTGCATCATGTTGTGTGAAATTGCTGTTATTCTCTTTGCAATATTTTATTCTACGCAGCTATCTCAGTCAGTTCTGTTCTCTCAGGTTCTTTGGGGGCCAGATTAAGTGAGCTCAAGCAGAAGGTGGTGGCCGAGAACCCGCAGGAATACGGAGTTGCAGTTCCACGTGAGTCACCTTCACTGACTTTGGTTTGTAGCCACTTTATTCCTTAATTGCTAATTATGTAGTGCTGGCTGCATTGATTGATTCAGCCAAAGCAGGTGTGTTTAAATCATCTTCAGAACATCATAGCAGCTTCTATCAGGTGTAAGAAATCTTCCTAATTTTTGTGCTAGTTCTAGCACTCTCGGGAGCAAAACCACTTTGGTTTTGGTCTTAGAATTTTTGATATTGAGTTTATTTGATTTGCATTTTCTGTTATTTGGAATTTGCCAGTGTGTAACCACCTTGTTTGAGGTAATGAAAACGTGACTGGAATTAATGAAACAGAAAACAGAGTTGGTTGCAAAGGTTGGTCTGTCCTGCCTTGCTTCCGGTCTCTTCTAGATACAACCAGGTCAAGGAAGAGTCATGAGAAAGAAGGAGTGGAATACAATTTTGTCTCCAAGCAATCATTTGAGACAGATGTGCAGCAAAACAAGTGAGTTAACTTAAAAACACTGCTACAGTTGACTGTATTTAAAAAATACCGCTAATTTAATTTTGCATCATATGAATACCAAAATGAGGTGTAAAGCTGGACTAGTTGTATGAGGAAGGTTCAGCTTTCCATGTAAAAAGCTCTTTATTCAGTCTGGGCTGTTAGCGTGAACTCAGAAATTTAGTAAGAAGGGATTTAGAGCCAACATTTGACTGCTGGGACTTCAGGAAACAGCTGGTGAATGTTATAAGTGAAATATTCTCTGTGGATCTTATTTAAAAACCTTGACTTTTCAGATTTGTGGAACATGGAGAATACAAAGAAAACCTGTACGGCACAAGTCTCGAGGCAATCCGGTCCGTGATGGCCAAGAAGAAGGTTTGTTTGGTGGACGTGGTACCTGAAGTAAGTTCCGCAGCTTATTTTAAAGAAAGCAACTATTTCATCTTAGGCTGCCAGTACGGTCTATAAAATACTCAGTTTTATTCACTTTCTACGCACTTTCCTATTGGTTCTGAAGTGTTACTGGCGGTGCAACCAGTGCCAGTATTACCTGCTCTTAATCCCTCCATGTTATGAGTTAACATTTGAAATTTGGATGCAGATTTCATAACTGGGCTATGACAAGACTTGTCATACGACCCCAGTTGAATTCCAGGTCTTAAATTTGCAGTGTTTGGCTTCTTAAGCGAAACAAAAGGTCAGTGTGAGCAGAGGGGACTTGCGGAAGGCATTTGACACATTGACACACCTCCCGCAGCATCGTGTGAGGTGCAGCACACAGGACCTCACACTGTGTCCTAGTGAAACGGTTGAACTCGGCCTGAGTAGAGCATTGATATAGAACAAAACCAAAAAAAAATTCAAGTATTGTAACCACAGCCATCTGTTTGCAGGCAGTGAAGCACTTGAGGACGCCCGAGTTTAAACCTTACGTTATCTTTGTGAAGCCTCTCGTTCCAGAAAAGAAAAAACCTGTCCTGAAATCTCCCACATCAGAAGAAATCTCATCCCCCCTTGTATGTATTTGAACTTCCAGCTCTTCTTTTTAGACATTAAATAAGTATTTGGGCTGGAATTTCTATGATACAGAAGAGTTCCTATTGCATTACAGCAAGAGTGGGGCACTAAGCAGGTCCTAATGAGAGCAGCTCATTTTATTGCCTTCAAAAGCAATGACTTATCGTGCTAATATACTTCAAAATGCTAGTAACGAATATATTTTAAAATGCTAGTAATTAAAAAGACACACTGTGGATCTCATGCCATCTTCTCGTGTTGATCAGCAGGATGAAGAACAGCAGGAAATTATTAATTCAGCAGCATTCATTGAAGAGCAGTATGGACACTTAATTGACGCGGTGCTGGTGAAAGAAGATCTGCAGAGCGCGTGTAACCAGCTGAAAACGGAGTTAGAGAAACTAAACAAGGATTCATTCTGGGTGCCCGTCAACTGGGTGAGGTCGTAGCTTCTTATGCGCTGTTTAAGTGAAAAGTTGTATAAAAACGTCTTGTAAATATATGGATTAGAAAAGGGAAATAATGTCCAATTCACTTCAGCACTGCTGGTCTGGCTCGAAGGCGATACATAAAGACTGTAGGAGAAAAACTAAACGAAGTCAGAAGCCAACACTGCCTTCCCGAATCAACATCTTTAATAGCAGCTGTCATGTAAAAGTCAATACTTAGACTAAACAGATCAGTAGAAGACTGGAGTGACTTTTCGACTGTAAATAGTGCATTTTGTACAGTAAAGTTTCACAGAGAGCCCCCGCTTTCCAAGATCCAACACTCAAAACTGCAATTTTCATCTGTTAGCCACAAATTTTGAATTAAAGCATCTGAGAAAGTTCTTTTCAGGAACCAACGTGCTGCAGAACAAGCTCCTTCAGCCAGGTAGGAAGATGTTGCAAATCCGTTCCCATTGGGCACTAAAACTAGGCCAGTTGTAAATATTTCAGTGGCTGATTCTTTATTTTATGTCCACCCCATGTTTCCAATGTGTCCGAGTTGTTTTGCACAGGTATTGCTCTGCTCACTTTCCCCATCTTCCTACTGCCCCAGGAAAACGTTAAGACACCCTGCAAACACACCAGCTCGTAAAACAGAGACTTTTGTTTAGTCTACATGGAAACAACTGCCTGTGATTTAAAAGAGACCTTTTTCAAAGCTCATTTTCTACAAGAGACATCTTTGCAAATCCCATGTGATGCGAGAGCACCCTGACGCCAACACAGCAGCTCCAAAACAGGTGCTGAAACTTCACCAAGTAGTTGAGCTACAGCTCCAAATCATTTATCACCACCTTTGTTTGAAATCAGTTAAGTGCTTCCAGAGCATCCAATTGCCTACAGGAAGAAATCTTAACGGGGTAGAGGATTTTGTATATATTTCTGGAGATTTGAATAGACAGGATTTTTTTTAGGCGGGTGTTAATAAGAAAACGCAGAGAGATGATTCTGGAAGCACTTATGCTTTACAATTATTTGAAAAAATATACGAGCATTGTACAGGTGCATGTTAACTGAAACTAGGTCCTGTTTTCCGCTCTCTGCTGAGGTCTCACCTTTCCTGTGTACTATTCAACAAGACCTTTTGGTCCTTGACTCTTAGTGTGATGTAATTCTTCTTCAGTGCATTGAACAGAACTACCTTGCATATTAAAAGCACATTTCCTATATACCAGTGTCGCTGAATCCACAGAGTCGGAAAGACTCCCGTGCCGATCCGCAGAAGAGCAGCTGAAAAGTAATATCACAAAATAGAGTACTAACCTTATTTTATGCTAAAAGGCAGGAATTTCAGAAAAAGCCCATGTTGAACGCCGTACAGCGAGAGCACGAGACGCCGTACAGCACGAGGATTTCATAGGGAAAACCTGACAGAACCAGAAAAATCTCTTGGTTGTGCGTAAGGGAAGGAGAAACCGGAGTTTGTTCCTCAGTTTGGTTTTTGGGTCTGTACAACTGCTGGTGGGTCAAACAAGGCACAGAGGAGGGCTGGGAATTCCCCCACCTCTTCGGTTTTGTTTCCATGAAGGTCCATTCGCACAGGAGCGGCACCCGCAGCTCTAAGCGAGCGGACAGAGCGCCCCGCAGAAGCTCTGCTCCCGCCGCTCCTGCAGCTGCACGCTCTCCTTCTCGGCGTTTTTCTTGCAAACACCTGGTGTCTCCAAGATCTTTGTGGCCAGTTCCTCGAAGGCGCATTGGACTCCATCCCGTGTCTTGGCGCTGGTCTCTGGGAAGGGGGAAAAAGGGAATGTTATTGTATTTGCAGGGACTATTCTCCTCTGTAAGCAGTTCTTTCGCAAGCAGAGAGAAAGTATCTTTATAAGAAATTAAACTTCTCCATGTTCCCCCTTAAAGGCATGCTAAGTTGAATATGATAACCAGAAATACATCCCCGTCTGAAGCACCTCATTTTCCCACCTGAAAAACATTCCACAGCTCCCCATTCTCTCCATAACAAGAAACAGAAATTGTTCTCGGTTTGTGACAGTAAATCTACAAGACTGCAAGTCCTGCTGGTTTGAGGAGAATATAAAAGTCATGCCTATACACTATATGAAGTAAATGTGTTTTGGAGATCAGCACCACCAGTTGCAGCCAATGCAGAGCATCTCTGAGAAAGTTAAACCCCACACCTATGCCTATGAACCAATGCGGCAAAAGGAGCCCTATTAATTAAGTACTCAAAACCAAAAGTAAATTAACCTGTCAATCTGAAATATAATTGTACGCTTCATTCACACTTAGGAATACCAAAATAAACATGAATATGCAAGTTTTTGGAGCATTTACATACCTATAAAAAGCAGCGAGTGTTTCCTGGCGAACTGGAGTCCTTCTTTCCTCTCTACTTCTCGATCAGGCTGCAGAGACAAAGGAACGGGACTAAAATAAGCAACAGTTGCCGCTGGGAGAAAGCCCCTGGAAAAGCGTCACTGCAGAAGTGACGTTGTGAAGCCCATAAAACCACGGAATAATCAGCGGCTGGATGTGCCCCCTCCACACACAGCCACCGTTGGGGGGTCACGACTGGGTAACGCGTGGAAGAGTGTAAAATGGTGCCTTTCCAAACTGACCTTATCGGTTTTATTGCCAACTAACATCTTCACGGTGTTGTTTTTGGCGATGTAGGTGTCCAGCTCGTTCAGCCAGCCCTCCAGCCCCGTGAAAGTCTCTTTTCGTGTAACGTCATACACTGGCAACAGAGGAAAATGAACAGCTCTAGACTCCTGCATAATATTTACTTCATTCTAGCAGAATTCAGGCCCAGCTGGCTAACTAGTGTCCCCCCTCAAAGAATAAGCCATATTAGGGAATTACAGAAAGATTTATCAACTGTATCGTCTTCCCCGAGCTGGAGCACGTTCGCTGTGCTCACCCAAAGTCACTGGGGGTTACAGAACACAAGCAGTATCTCTGCAATACATCTAGGACTGGAAATCAGACTTATAAGGTGAATTTTATACTTGTTATTAGCTCTGAATTGGGCCACGCAGAATATTTTAAAATAGGTATTTTGTCACCTCATTTATAACTAATTAAATTAACTAATAACTAACATCTATTATTTGTGCTACAAACCTCATGTCTTACAGTAACCACATCAATAGTTTCTGCGGAGAAAAGTAAAAACAAACGAACAAACTCCATTTGTCTTATTGCCAGAAACTCACCAAAGAACTGCAAAGCTAATAATTCATCTGCTGAAGAGCCTGCAGCGTGATACCTCTTTATTTTTAATTCAAACTGTTTTGAAGCAGCAGGATTTCCTGCCAGTGGTTCTGAACACTCTGTGTGAGAGCTCATGATGCAGTCACGTTGTAGGAAATGGAGCTGTGCCTGTGGTTCCCCTAGACAACCTCCTCTTCTAAAGACACGCACGTTTAGGTAGCAATACAGACCACACCCGCTGCAACGGTGTTTTTCTTCCATATACCTCCTACCTAAAACAACCCCTTGAGCTCCGCGGTAATAACTGGGAGTCAGTGTTCTAAAGCGCTCCTGTCCTGCTGTGTCCTGCAACGGAAAAACACAAAACACAAAAACCCCACCACACACACAAAAAAATCAAGTATATTTAGAATAAAAATAATATTTTAAACTACACAAAATTAATTTTTTTCCTGATCAGGAAGGACAGTGAAACGACGAGGCAGCAGAGGGTGGGGAGCACCCAGAAAACGTGAGCAGAAGCAACAGAAAATGGAAGAGGATGGGTAGAAAAGCACAGAGAGGACTTCATTGTTAAAGCAATAAACACAGACACCTGTAACGTGAGTGAGACAACAAGAAAAATCAATGGGACTCAAAGAGAGAACCACAAAAGGCTCTTGCTGCAAGCCAAGCCACCAGGCTTAATCAGTTAATGATAACGAGCAATAACTGGGTTTCCAGTGAAAGACACTGCAGGAAAGGAGACACAGTGGTTCCCAAACCCTCCCTCTGCTCCTCCGCTCCAGGAAAGGAGCATCCAGCTGAAGAGCCGCTCCAGGTTTGCTACGGCTCTAAAACCAACAGAAAGCACCTGGGCTGTTCTGGTGTCATACAGACACAGTCACTGCGCAGCCTTGACAGAAATTATTGACTCATGACCCAGAATATCACTTTTCTGCAGTTTTCTGCAGCTATCCTGGGAGATACAGACATGAACCCGCTGCCTCTATTGCACCACCGCATCTTCACAGAGGGTTTGAGAAACCCCGTTGTGTAAGTGCAGGAAAGAGCAGTCGAAATATTTAATGGAATTGAAAGAAATCCAAACCCCAGAGCAACAACATTTATCGGCGTTTTGAACAAACTTTGTGTGCAATACTGTTGTATGATCATGGCAGGCTGTGCGTTTGCATCAGGAGCACATGAACTCAACACGCAGGAGACTTCAGCAAGGATGGAGGGGAAGGAAAAGGGGAAAAAACCCACCAAAAAAGTGGGATCTTGAAGTTCTGACACATCTGTCAAGAACAAAACCTACCCATATTGCGAGCTGCACCGCGTGGCCGTCTACCACCATCTTCTTCACTTTAAAATCAATACCTGAGAAGGGAAGAGTTGTCAGGAGGAACCGATGAATCCGCCCCCACCTCTCGCCAACGGGACCCGAACGAGAAGCGAAAACCGCCCGCAGCTCGGGGCAGGAGGGTGCGAGACTCACCGATAGTGGGTTTCAGTTGGGGCTCGAACCCACCACCCGTGAACCTCAGTAGGAGGCTGTGGGAAGAGACACTGCGGGCTCAGCCCGGGGCTGCGGGCGCCCGGTCCGCACAGTCTGCGCCGCACAGCCCCGCATCATACAGCCCCACAGTCTGCACCGACCCACAGTCTGCACCGCACCGCCCCACATCCCGCACCGCCCCACATCCCGCATCATACAGCCCCGCATCCCGCACCGCCCCGCATCCCGCGCAAGCCCCGCATCCCGCAGCGCACCTGGACTTCCCCACCGCGCTGTCTCCGACCAGCAGCAGCTTCAGAGTGAGCGCCGCGGGGTCCATCCCGCCCGCAGCCGATCCGCCGCGCCGCCCGCTCCGCGCCGCCCGCTCCGCGCCGCCCGCTCCGCGCCGCCCGCTCCGCGCCGCCCGCTCCGCGCCGCCCGGGCCCGGCCCCCCGGCTGCGCCGCCGCCAGCTGACGCTGCTCGGCCTATGAGGGGCGGGCGGGGCGGGCCCGGCCGAGCTGCCGCGGTGCCAAGGGGCCGCTCCGGCTGCGGGGCCGCTGGGGCTCGGCCATGGCCGATTACGAGATCTCGGTGGGGGAGCTCAACGACCTCCTGGCGAACGGGAGCGGCTGCTACAGCCTCCCCAGCGCGCACAGCAACGAGGTGGCGCCGCGGATCCATGTGGGGAACGCGTGAGTGAGCGCGGCCGGGGGCGCCGGGGCGGGTGGTGCGGCCTGAACGGGGCTTGGAGCCGGAGGAAACAAACGGGGAGCCCGGGGAGGCCCCGCAGGGCCCGGGGAGGCCGGAGCTGACAGGAATTGTCGCTCTGGGGGTGCGAGGCCTGAGCGGCTCCCGGGGCCTGACATGGCAAATGTTACAGCGAACTGGCACCTGAAGTGTGAACCACATAGCGAGTGCCTGTCTTAGAGCTGTGTGTCACCTGTTCTATTACAAGCAAGGCCTTATTGAAGAAAGCAAACCGCAAAGATAAGTTTTGCAGCATCCTTGAGGGGGTAACAAAGGGAAAAGGTGTTTTAATAAACGAGGAAAAGCGAGAGTTCACTTTCACCGCAGTGATTTGTCACAGAAGGGGCAGGGAAAGCGAACAGGACCTATGTTTGGTGGCATTTTTAACACTCTTGAAAATACTCTGTAATATTGGGTGTAACTCAGCCTGAGAACTACCTCGTGCCGCGTTTACAAAGAAGTCTGCACCAGTGAGCTAGGAAGGATACGTATTACCTACCATATTAAAGCTATGAAGAAAAAGAGATCTATGCATGTTTTCTCCAAGCTTTCACATCCTCTTCTGATTCTCCTTCAACAAGTCTTTAACCTCATTGTGTCCTCAGTGTCATATATAAGGATCCTTCTGGAAAAACAAAAGGTTCTCAGCCCTCATGCAGCTCTGAGCTGGGCAGTGGGACTCTGGAGAGTCTCCAGCACAGGAGGAGACCATGGGGGTGATTTCCTGGAGTTCATTTTAATAAGAACCACCGTATACTCACCCCACTGAGCGCAGGAACTCACAGCTGAATTAACACTCTTTGTTTTGGCTTTGCACTGTAGGATTTACTTCTGTGTTGCAAGCAGAATTCTCCAGGCTCTGATACTTGTCCCCTGGCACAGATGATGTCCTGCCAGATGGAAAATCTGTCAACGGTTGTTTGGGTAATGAAGTCTTTACAAATATTTGGCTCATTGCCATAGGGGTTTTTTTTTGGCACAGAGGGCAGAAAATGTAGATGCTTCACTCATGCATAAGGATTCATCTGCTTACGCTACAATTTAAGGGGTGAACGGTCATTAGGAGAAAAGGAACGCTCTAGATGTTCGTATAGCCGTGAATTACAGGAAAATTGTGAGTGAATTCACTCAGAGGCTCATATAGATATAAGCTAACTCATTTGGGTATTTATTTTAACCTTTTTTGAATAGCTAAGAGTCCAGCCCAAACCCTTAGGTGCGTTGCCATCCCTTAGAAACTTGTCCAAAAAGATATTGCACCAATGCTTATCTGGAGCTCAGCTTAATGTTACGACTCCTTGTATTTGCAGTTTATGACTCGAGCCAGAGGGAGATTTTCTGGAAGATTTCTGTTTCCACACGGCGAAAGCTGCCTTTGAAACAGCACAAGGGTTACAGCTGCTTAGGCTGCCTCTGGTCACAAAGTGTGAGGAGGAGCTGTGTTAGCTTTCAGCTCAAGCCTTCTGTCACCTTCTGTCGCCTTCTGTCACCAGCGGGCTCAGGTTTTACTGGGAGACCCCATGGTATGATAAAATGTATGGGGTTTTTGATTCCCAGGAAAGTGAGGCAAATATTGGGACTGACATATGGAAATAATCGGACTCAGAATGACGACAGTGGTTTTACGACAAAAAGGAGTCAGTGGGTATCTCCTCTTACCATAGATTGCGTTCCAGTGCATAAGCAGTTGTGGTGCTCAGCAGATAGATTGCTTGCCCTTGTACAACCTGGAGCTTTTATCAGAGCTTATGGCACTATTAGTGGATCTAATTCAAGCCCGAAAGGGATGATTATTACGTATCATCCCGCTGAGTTGTTCACTCACAGGGCAGGGTGCTCTTGTAGCCACTTAGAGCTGGAAACAGGTGGTTTTGCTCCAATTACTGGGTAGAACTGAGGAGCTGGAGAGGGCTTAGCCGACCTAAAAGTACTGAATGCTTTCTTAGGCACTTAAGCATCTTAAACATCGCTCATCTGGATTCTTTTCCATTCAGATATTGATTTCAACTAAGACACTAAAGATTATGGTACTTGTGATGGAAACACTGAGCGGCAAAGACTGAAATGTATTGCTGCCCTTTGAGTAGCCTCGCCAGATCTTTCAGTGATTTAAAGATATTGAACGGCACAAGGACAGAAGATTACGCCTCATAGTCTTCAGATGCGACCTTAGAAGATGCAGGAACATTTACTCCCGGTTACTTTCTGTCTTCCTGTGGCCTGAGAAGGAGCCAGTGCTGTTTTACAGTGGTTTACATTGCCCCTAAAATGTCTGTTTGGACTGTCTGCTGGCATAGCAAGTGCTGCTTTCCTAGCCCTGCAAGACTGGTAGCTGACAGTAGAGCCTTTTTATGGCTGCTTTTTGAATTATCTTATGTAGATAACAGTTAATAAGTGACTATCCTGAGCTTTCTGTTATCTCCAGTATTTTCTTACTTTGGTCAGAATTTTGTGTTCAGAAAGAGTTAGAATTCTATGCCACGGTAGGGTCTAGCAGATTGAATTTCATACATGCTCTCCTTGCTTGTCAGCCAAGAAAGTAGCGATCTCTCACGCACGGGTAGTGACTGTGGCTCTAAATAGTTCCGTGAGTTTGTAATCTGTAGTTAATTCACCTCTGGACACAGTATATTTAGCCACTATTAACAGAAAAATCATAGAATCATAGGATGGTTTGGGTTGGAAGGGACCTTCCAGGCTCACTTAGGCCAACCCCCTGACTGCTGCGCCTTGTTAAATACCTGTTAAATACCTGTTAAATACCTGTTAAATACCTGTTAAATACCTGTTAAATACCTGTTAAATACCTGTTAAATACCGTGGGGAGCACCCACTTCCCTCAGGACTCTGGGTGCATCTCATCAAGATTTCTGTCTGTCCGGGTTCCTCAAGTGGTCCAAACCTGCTCTTCAGTTACAGTGCGAGGGCCTTTGCTCCCCCAGCCCCATCTTCCAGCTCATCCACTCGAGAGCTGCGGAAGGAGAACTTGCCAGTGAAGAACGAGGCAAAAAGCTGTTGAGCGCCTCACCTTTCTGCTCGTTGTTGTCACCATTTTGCCAGCCTTCCTCATCCATGGGGGGTACGCTCCTCTGACCTTCAGCTTCAGAGGTTTTGGTTAGCAGTGCTGTCTGGGGACATCATAAATATTGAGATGATTGACCAAGTTCTAATCGTTTTATCACACAGGTTCATAGCCAAGAACATAACGAGGCTGCAGCACCTGGGGATAACCCACGTTCTGAATGCAGCGGAGGGGAAGTCGTTCATGCACGTCAACACGAACGCAGAGTTCTATGAAGGCTCGGGCATCACGTACCATGGCATCAAAGCGAACGATACTCCAGAATTTAACCTCAGCCGCTATTTTGAGGAGGCAGCTGATTTTATTGAGAAAGCACTTTCCCAAAAGGATGGTAAGGCAAACAGTTATCTTTCTACCACGTTTTCTATGCAGGTGTTTCAGAGCAATTTATTTTACCGATTAAAATAGGGGTTTTTGCTCAGATTATCCGCTGAACAACCAAATCAGGAATTCAGATCAAGGGTCTGGATCATCGACACAATAAGACACTGGAATCTTCTGTCTAGACGTGTGGTTCTCCAGTATATGGCAGATAGGAATCTGTCACTGTAGGGGTGACTTTGCCAAGTGGAACAGCTGCCGCATCCTACACTAGTGCCTTTCTGGGAATTTGTGTTCTTAGAAGTGCTATGTCACCTAAAAAAAAAAAAAACAGCATCTAAAATTTGTTTTGTGACACTACTAATGAGAAACTAAAGGCAGAAGTGATACAAGTAGCGCATTGCTGAGGAGTACTGACACAACCTGCTATATGCTTGTTTTTTCAGAATGTTCAGGAAGGGTAGAGACTGTAGCCTTGCAGCTGTTAATATATTAACTCATCACATTATTTTCTGTGATTATTAGCTCTTCATTCCCTAGGACTGCAGGAAGGCTGGATATTTGTGGTGGTGTTGATTGCCACATTACTTTACAGCGTGTTTCCTCAGAGCAGGAATCCTGGGACATAGTGCAGTGGGCCAGATGGTGTTTGTTGTCTATTTCTACACACCAGTTATTTCTACATATGCTGCATTTCTGATTAGAGATTTGCCTTGAGCTAAGAAGCCTCTGCAGCTCCAGGCAAACGTGGCAACGGGCTTTTGTTGCTGTGGTTCAAACAAGTTGTGGTTATGATGAGAATACGTGTGTATGGTTCAGCTGTTCTCGTGGGTCAGAAAAGCATTGGCTCTGGAGAGCAGCCGGGGCCAGATCTCCCGCTGCATTTGGGAAGGGGAAAACTTCTGTGCCTGGAAAAGCAGGTCAAAGAGGAAGCAGCTGAGAAGCAATGAAATTGAGTTGGATTTCTCAAAGGGAGCAGTGGCCTGATTTGTTATTGTTGGATACCTCCCTACAGGATTTATCCATGCGATGGGTTGACCTTGGCTGGACACCATGTGCCCACCGAGCTGCTCTATCACTCCCTCAGCTGAACAGGGGGGGAAGAATATGACAAAAGGCTCCTGGGTTGAGTTAAGGACAGGGGGATCACTCAGTAATACTGTCACAGGCAAAACAGACTTGACTTGGGGAAATCAATTTAACATATTACCAATCAAATCAGAGTAGGATCATGAGAAGTGAAAGCAAATATTAAAACTCCTTCGCCCCTGCCCCTGGCGCCTTCTCGGGTTCAACTTCACTCTTGATTTTCTCCTCCTCCTGTCCCTTAGCAGCACAGGGGGACGTGGGTGAGGGCTGTGGTCAGTTCATCACGTTGTCTCTGCTGCTCCTCCCTCCTCCCTCCCTTCCTCTGCTCCAGCGTGACATCCCACCCTGCGCCAACTCCTCCAGCATGGCTCCTTCCCTTCACGAAGCCGCTGAAGGACTAATATCATTCCATTTTACATCCTCCCTATTTCGTGTTGCTTTCCAAACGTATATTCCAGTATAAGCCCAGTTGTGACCTGTCTCCCCTGCAGGCCAGGTGTTCGTGCACTGCCGCGAGGGCTACAGCCGCTCGCCCACGCTGGTCATCGCCTACCTCATGCTGCGCCACAACATGGACGTCAAGTCTGCGCTGAGCGCCGTCCGCCAGAAGCGGGAGATCGGCCCCAACGACGGCTTCCTGAGGCAGCTCTGCCAGCTCAACGAGCGGCTGGTGAAGGAGGGCAAACTGAAGGCCTAGAACAGAGGTTCTCAAACCATCGGAGGACGTTTGAGGTGCTTTAGGTTCCCAAAGCCCAACCACCGAGCTGAATCACATCGCCTGAGGGAGACGGAATTCCTGCTCTTGTCTGATGAAAGTGTTTCTCGAACTGTGGCTCTGTCTTTCAAGATGGCACAAAATCGTGGCGCCGTTCGGAGCTGTTGCAATGAAGAGGTGTTGTTAGAGGGGTGACTCCCGTGGTAACAGCTGTTCACATGTATTTCAGGGCCCCCTGCAGACTCTATAGCATATGTGGTTTGCATTGACGTTGAGTGTGATTTATTTAGGCCTAGTCTTGTATCTCACCGGAGCACCAGTTTCCGAGAGCCCCAACACGTCTTCACTCAGTCTTAATTCAAGTACTGTATTTTTTAAAGCTTCTTTTTCACGCACACAGGTGCCTAAAGCTCGAGTGTAGGAGCTTCCAGGAGTGGAGCAGCATATATACAAATGCACAGATGCACTTGCTTGTAAAATGAAGTGTACGTGTTGCTGTGTTCAGTGTGGATTTATGCAATACACAGTGTGTTAGTAAAGCCATTCAGAGCCCGATCTTGACGCACACTGTATTTCCAATAGTATTTATACCTCTTGCTGTTGTGAGTGACTTGAAATAGTCTGATACTAAATACCTTTTTATTTTTGTTTTGAAGTCATACTAGAAAAAATATCAGGAGCAAACGTTGAGGCGGAAACTTGAGCAAGGAAGAAATAACGTCTGTGTTTCGGAGCGCCTGTGCTGGGTGTGTGATAGAGTCCTACACATCAAACACAGCCCCGAGGCTTGGATCCAATTACCGTGTCTCTCCCTGCTTTCCTGTCACTACTTCAGTAGCACCACGACCTGTTTACCTCAGCATAACCGATTCAACAAACGTTTGTAACAGGAGGGTGGAGAGGAATAAATAAGACAAGGCTATAAATTGATGTTAAAAATCGAGCTCTAAGGCGGTGCCTCCTATTCTGAGTTACTGATGGGTGACTCAGTAATGAAACCATTTCTAGTTCTGCTTTTAGCGTAGGCTAAAAATAGGATGTCAGGTGGATCGTACCCGTCCTTTCAGCGTTATCTCGCTGGGTAGAACAGTAACGTTGCGCATTCCTCTGCCTATCTGAGCTGGCCAAGAAGAGCTCGGATGCCCCTACTCCGTAATGATATGCTGTATATGTCTGAATTTCGGATTGTGGAAGGAAAGGTTGCTATAGAAATGGGCATGAGAGCCTCCTTTGCGTGTAGTACGACATGGAGAAGGTATTGGAAGAAATGCACCTTTTTATTCTTCTGAAATGACGGCGCGCCTGCCCTGTGCGGTGAGCTGTTCGTGCCAGCACGCTGATGGGGGAAGGCGCTTTTTAAACCAACGATGTGTTGCAAATAGCAACACTACGTTTTTGGAATTGACACCTCTTGGCTATAACTAAAATTGTGTCATCTGGATTTACGTTAATATATGTGGTACCTTTTGTGTAGACAGCACTCTAGAGAAGTGGTGTGATCTCTAAAACATGCATATATCATACAGCGAACACATCTGCCCTGTCAAATCCAGCACAATGAAAGAAAAAGTCAGTAGCTTGGGGTTTTGATACTTGGGAGTTAGTGAAGCTGGAGGAGGAAGAGTGGAGGCAAGAAGCTATCAGCGTTTTATAGCAAGGAACAAAGGGGTATCTCCTGAGGATTTGTTTGTAAGAATTCGTGTCCTACTCGTTGCTGCTATTCTGCAAATAAATCCCAGAAACCAGTTGAGTTGTGGTTTTTTGGTTTGTTTCGCTGTCTCTTTTTTATGAGATGTAATTCCAGCAGCCGAGGTGGCTGCAGGATCACTCACCAGATGGAGCTGTTGGCTCGTTGTTCCTCAGCGGACAGTCCTCGTCCACCCCTGATAAACGCTGTTGCGTGGATCCGCGTCCTGGCCCTGCCGGACGCCTTCCCAGGAGTGTGCGGGTCGCCGCTGGGAGCAGAGCCTGTGGATTCCTGGCTGTGAAGAGATCACAGCACAGCACTCAGACCGATGGACTCACAAGGCGCTGGGGCTGGAGATCGGGAGGCTGAGGGTCCATTCTGAAAGTACCCTCCATACATCCTGGTTTCCCCTGTGCTTCATTAACAGTACAAAGTCAATTATTTGGGGGGGGCTGCAGCCCTGGCCCCCTCTGCTTTGTTGCAGAAAGTCTTATGAGCAGGGAAGTAGCTACAGGACACGGAGGGGTGTTTTCGTAGTTAAGGATTCCGGATGTCTGTGGGATTTGGATCCTTTTCTTGCCTCTCTGAGGCTTGTGGACAAGGGGTTTTAAGCTGGAGGCTAAATACAGCTTCTGATCCTTACTGCATAGATTTTTTCCTACTATTTCTCCCAGTGTGTAATGCAGACACATGTTAAGACAGTTAATAGAGGGAATTAAGTACTTAGAGAAGCTGCATCAAGGAGAATTTTATGTTTTATGTGACCATTAGTGCTGCCGCCGCTGTTCTCTGCAGTTGGCCTGGGCTGACACTGAGAGCTTGTGGAAAGCTCTCTAGGCAGATATTACATGAAAAGATATTAACAGAAACTGAGCTTTGATAGATGGACACGTGTAACTCTGAAGGCATTGGAGCAGGGGAGTGCACAGGGGGCAACGGGTCAGGGATTTCCAGGACTCCGTTTTCTTCCTCCCCTGTTCTGCTGTTCAGCTGGACATGGTCAGGTCACTGCTGGTGGATTCCAGCACAAGGTGCTGTTGCTGTCTAATACCAAGTTAAACAACAAATCCACAACAGAAACCCAACAAAACCTAAACAAATCCCCCCAAACCCACATGATTTTATTCATTTAAGGGCCATTAGGAGACCACATGTCAGCACTTGCAGAGAAAATAAGAATATTGCAAGGCCTGGAAGCAAAGCCCGAGATCATTGTGTAACTCAGTCCTGGTCGCCTCGCCTGTTCTGTGACCGAAAAACCAAATAACCCCCAAACCAACCAACATCTGTCGACCATCGCCACTACCACCTTATCTTTGCAAGGAAGAATTATACCAGAGAGAAGGTTTTACAACACGACACGTGAACACATCTTGGGCATAGACGCCCGAGACATAAGGTCCTCAATTCCATTGGCGTTGGTCACATCATGAGTGGAAATCGGGCTGCTCCTATTCCTGTTTAAAATGAGCCAATGTCCTATGTTCAACCCCTGTGCAGAATGGCAGCGGGAGCAGGAGCACGCGATTCATTTAAAGCAAATGCAGCTGCCTTTTTTCTTCTTTTCAATGATAAAAATGTGAGAAAGAGCCCATCAAAAAGCATGACCTACACCACCCTGCTGTTCGCCCTCACCAACATAGCCCAAGTAGCTTGTTTTTTAAGGAAAACTAAACAAAACTTATTTTGCAAAGCTGCTCTTTCCTGTTTCTCCCAGAAACAAGATTTAAAGCTTCTTGTTTTGTAAAGGAGAAAAAAAAAGCTCTTTTCCCTCAATCATTCACCTGCAGAGGCTGAGAAGCCGCAGCTCCTGAGCTGCAGTTTCGAGATGTGGTTCCTTTGCACCGGGGGGAGCCAAAGAACAGCAGTGAGAATAAAACCCCTGACAAGCGTTTGCAAAACACAATAGGCAAAGATTCAAATACGGAGGCAGAAGCGCGTTTTAATTATACTGTTGTCAGAAAAAACTACCAAAAAGCAGCCTTGTCAGGCTGCGATTCCGGCGGGCTGGTCGCTCGCCCGCGTTGCCGGGCGCGGAAACGGAGCCGTGTATGAGGAGCTTTACACAGAAGTTGTAGAATATTGTCACCAACCCACGCCCACACACCCACTTTATTTCACGCTGACAAAAGCTGAGATGAATGAGTTGCTGTCTGGCCCTTCCCACTTTGTGTGGCCATTGGCTGGCCGGGTTCTAAAAAGGATTTAAAAAAGGGGAATAATGTGCGTTTGCCGGGATGTGAGGCTGGCAGGAGCTGCGGCGCCGCCGGAGCTGCCACCATGCAGGTCTCCTGGGCTCTGTGCTCCCTCTGTGTCGTCCTACAACTCGCGTTTCGGTCCGTGGAGGGCTGGCAGGTGTTTAAAAACGACGCGACAGAAATCATCCCCGAGGCTGCCGAGAACACGGAGCCGCCCGCCGAGCAGATCCCCAGCGACAACAACACAATGAACCGGGCCAAGCACGGAGGGCGACACGTGCAGCCGGCGCCAGACCTCAACGGTAAGAAAACCAGCAGCGTCAGCGCTGGCTCGGGCGGATTGGAAGAGAATACTGGCTGTTGTGTGTGTTTGTTAAAACCTCTAGGTGTTGACTTAGTGCTGTGAGTGATACTGTGAGCTACTGGTGAAGAGCTATCAATGAAAATGTCAGAAGGGACATAGCGGAGTTTACTGCTGAAAAATGTGGTCTATCTGTTGAACAACCCTTAGCTACTACAATGCGCACATTATCCCCACTGTCAACCTGTTGTCCCATCCCACCGGCAAAGAGAGAAGGGTGACTTGGGATCTTTCCTCTCGGTGCTTGCAAGCACAAAACACAGAGAAATTTGAGTTATATAGAACACAGAGAAATGTCAGTAATATCTCTTACAGGGGGCTTTATTTGCAATCTGGGAGTCAACTTGGCTACTTCAGCAGCACTGACACACCTCGTAATATCTTGTCACTGCGTTTGGCCAGATGTCCAACATTAATGAAATATATTAATGACATATAACAAGGGCAAGTGTAGAGTCTTGAATCTGGGCAGGAACAGCCCCAGGTTCCCGTGTAAGTTGGGGAATGACCTATTAGAGAGCAGCGTAGGGGAAAGGGCCTGGGGGTCCTGGGGACAGCAGGGTGACCATGAGCCAGCACTGGGCCCTTGTGCCCAGGAAGCCAATGGGACCTGGGGTGGGTTAGAAGGGGGTGGTCAGTAGGTCAGAGAGGTTCTCCTGCCCCTCTGCTCTGCCCTGGGGAGACCACACCTGGAATCTTGTGTCCAGTTGTGGCCCCTCAGTTCCAGCAGGACAGGGAACTGCTGCAGAGAGTCCAGCGCAGCCACCAAGATGCTGGAGGGAGTGGAGCATCTCCCGTGTGAGGAAAGGCTGAGGGAGCTGGGGCTCTGGAGCTGGACAAGAGGACACTGAGGGGGGACTCATTCATGTTCACAGGTATCTAAAGGGGGAGTGTCAGGAGGAGGCTCTTCTTGGTGACAACCAGTGACAGGACAAAAAATTAAAATGTCTGTGCAAATGCTGTTCCAGCGCTAACGACTCAGGGCCAGAGCTCTCTTTGATGTACTAAGGGGGGAAGCACCTTGCACACAGCGAGGAGAATTTCCCCAGCAGACACAACCTGAGCTG
The DNA here is from genome assembly GCF_964273445.1 of Streptopelia decaocto. Classification (NCBI taxonomy): domain Eukaryota; kingdom Metazoa; phylum Chordata; class Aves; order Columbiformes; family Columbidae; genus Streptopelia; species Streptopelia decaocto. The sequence goes on along the minus strand of NC_138677.1, from coordinate 6,121,129 downwards.
GGAGGATTTCCACCGCAGGTAGAATTGTAAAGTCACAGGATGGTTTGGGCTGGAGGGACCTTCAAGTGTCACCTTATCCAGCCCCGCCATGACAGGGACATCGTCACCAGCTCAGGGTGCTCAGAGCCCCGTCCAGCCTGGCCTGGGGTGTCTCAGGGATGGTTCATCCACCACCTCTCTGGGAACCTGGGCCAGGCTCTCACCACCCTCAGGGCAACAATTCCTGCCTCATGTCCCTCCTTTAGTTTCAAACCATCACCCCTTATCTATCACAACAGGCCCTGCTCAAGAGATGTCCAGCTTGGTCCTTGCTCAGAGCTTGATACCGGCTCCAGAAACAACAAAGTGCTTTCTCAAGGCTGGGGAAGAAAGTCGTAATTAAATTAATGTGTCTCTTGTTTGCAGACGCTTCCGACTTCAGCTGCAGAGAGATGCGAACCACGCGCTACCTGAGCGAGGGCTCGTGCCGCAGCGCCAAGCCCGTCAAGGAGCTGGTTTGCTCGGGGCAGTGCGTCCCCGCGCACCTGCTGCCCAACTCCATCGGCCGCGGGAAGTGGTGGCGGCAGAACGCGCTGGATTTCCGCTGCGTCCCCGCGCACAGCCGCACGCAGCGCGTCCCCATGGCCTGTCCCGACGGGGAGACTCGGACTTACAAACTCCGAGCCGTCACGGCCTGCAAGTGCAAGCGCTACACCCGCTACCACAACCAGTCCGAGCTGAAGGACTTCGGCAAAGACAGCGTCAGGCCGCAGAAGAACAAGAAGCCCCGTCTCTCCAGGGCCCGGAGCAGCAAATCGAACCAGCACGAGTTAGAAAATGCTTATTAGGAGGTTGCTCTGAGCGACACGGCCCAGCAGCTCTGGATATTTTACAAAACATCGGGCGGTACGCACTGGTGACATTGTGACTGCAGTAGGTTCCAACTCCTTCTGCTGAGCTGGGTCACAAGGCTCACGTAGTCAAAAAAGTTATCAGATTACAGCAGATACGGTCTGATAAGAGAATGAGATAAACCCAGCTGGAGGCAGCAACACCTCAGTTGGGTCTGAGAGGAGCTCGGATGTTCTTGGGCGGTCGTGTGGCTTGCAGGGCAGAGGGAAGCGAAGCTGTTGTGGTGGCAGTCGCGCTTGGTTAGAAGTCGTTCTGCTCACTTTATGTGAAAAGAACCTCGAGATCCCTTTCCCACTTTCCTAAGTGCCAGGACAAGCAAGCGATGGGCACCACGAGAGCTACTGCTCCGCGCTGTAGAAGTTAGTGGTAGGAAGGACTTCAACAGTTCTGGTGACTGGAGTCAAATTGCTGGGAAACGATACCCTGTGGGGTGTCCTGAACCCGGCTGTTCCCACCAAACACAAAATACCAGAGCAGGACACTCGTGTTCTCAAAACAAAAGTGGGGCAAATCTAGTTCATAGTTTTAATTAAAAGACTGTAGGGTCAACAGACTCAAACCTGAGATTCGACAACTAAAAGCGTATTTGGTTTAGGGACAAGTAAACACATTCTACTAAGTGGAGCAGATTCATGAATCGGATGATTCAAACCAGATAACCTACTGATGTTTGTCCTGCAAGCAGCTAATAATGTGCATAATTTAACATAAAGCATACAGATTATTCCTTGTTTCCTGGAACACAACAGACTTAGATGTTTCAATCTACACGTTCTGTTCTGTAGAGTCTGGATTACGCGGCCACACACACTCTGCAGCGCTGGGACCGTGCGAGCCAAGCGCTGGAGCCGGGTGCCGGCTCCGCGCTCAGTGAACCTCTGCTCATGGCCCAGTGGGGTCCCCTAGAAAAGCCTTTGCTATGTGCAGCTTTCCTTAGCTTCTCAACATTCACACTAACGTTTGTCTTTTTACATTAAAGAATATTCTTAGAAGGTGGATCGTCACACGCTGTATGTATCCCGTAGAATCGCTAAGCCTGGTGTCAGATAAACGCAGTTTGGGATGGAGACAGTTCCTCACTGCTGTGATATTTTATGTAGCGTTCATGCTGAAATCATATAAACGATGGGATTTGTGATGGTGATAGATTTTTGCGGTTATTTCATGTGGGACCAGAGCCTCGAGGGAAAAGGTGAGATGCCCAGAGAGTCAACCACGTATTTATTTTTCCTCAGAAACTATTTATGCAGTGGTTTTCCTTGTAGAGAAAGAGCCCTAATACTGCTTTGAAAATATTAGTCTGTTATTTTTAATTTTAAACACATTGTTAATAAAGCAGAATCAATGATTAATTATAGGAGGACTCATTGATACTTATTGCACTTTATCTGAGGCTTCGTGCTGCATTCCAGGCAGCTCAGAAGCATCGGGACCAATGTGGGTGAACCGGTGATATCCATCTCCCAAATGTTTCACCTCAAAAACTGCCTTTTCCAAAAAAATAACCCAACAAACCACCAAAAAAACCACAAAACACAACCACAAAAAAACCCCAAACCCCACCAAAACACAGTCCTTCCACACACTTGTACCAAAAGCTTCCTGCTCTTCAGCTGCCCTTCAGAATCCTGCAGTTTTCTGACTTAAAACGCGGCGGTTGGTCCTTCGCGGGTTCCAGAGCCCGTCCCGGAGCCCGGATGACGGGAGCGCAGCGGCACCGGCTCCGCGGTGCTGCCTCCGGCGCCCGTGCTGTCGCACCGCTCCCTCTGCTTCCTTACCGCGGGTGAAAGGGGATTAGCTGAGCGGATCTGCTCATCCTTCTGCACTTTTACTCCCAAAACCTTCCCTTCCACCACCTCTTCTGCAATATAAGTTATCGGGAGGGGAACCAGAAATGGCAGCGTCTGCAAACTGCCGGGAAAATCAGACCGTGGGCTCTGGTACGAGACAGCAATGTAGAGTGTGGCTTATGGGTCTGATAACCCACGTCAGTTATTTACGACTGAAGGGCCGTGCTTTACAGAGCTGCCACGTCTACCTGGGGCTGAGAATGGGGGGTGCAGGAAATGTCAGTTTGTTTTTCACACCAAATCTCTACATTTCCACCTTTTTTTCCGAAGGAAAATCTTGGTTCTGCGCACAGAGGAAACAACTGAAACCAAAGCTGCTTTACAGCTGAAACCGTTCTGCACACGACATACACCGGACAGGCCCTTTCAAATTAAATACTTCGCAATGGGCAGAAACCTGCTGTATATTCCTTTTATCGAAGCATTGAATAGTTTTGCCTGAACTCTTCAGGCAAAAGCGAATTTCTTTATTGCAGTTTTTGCAATAAAACGGCCCAATGGTGCAGTAATTCAGGCGCTCCTGACCTATAGATAGTGGCAGATCCTGAATTCAGCCTCGGTGGCTGGAGACGCTGCCCGGGGCAGCGGAGCAGCCGTAATGAGCAGGTCACAGCAAAACAGCCAAGCTGGGACTCATGATTTCTGCAAATCAGCTCCGAACATTCGTGGAATGTTTTTAGCCATATGACATCAACTCATAACGAGCTTGTTTCACTCAAATTAGTGCAGTATATGGGTGCACAGAACAACTTTTCTATAGTCAACAGGCTCAAAGGCTTAAATTAACACAGAACATATTTATATGTAGCTTGAGTGTGGATTGAACACCCTGTGCGGCTGTAACCTGAAATGTGAATAAACTGAAGTTCTCCTTGATGGGCAAGGAATGCAAATTCACCTTTAAATTAACCCAGAGTTATTCAGTTATACGAGACACTGCTCCCCTCTGGTCTCAGAGCCATCAAGGACAATCCCACACCAAGGTTTTCCCAGTTACATAGAAAGGGATGGACATTTCTCTGCCCAGAACTGTGGAAACAGTTTTCACACTGAATGTTGCAGAGTTATAACACCCAACGTGAATCACAGATGGTTTGGGTTGAAGGACCTCAAAGCTCCCCCAGCGCCCCCCCTGCCATGACAGGGACATCGTCACCAGCTCAGGGTGCTCAGAGCCCGTCCAGCCTGGCCTGGGGTGTCTCAGGGATGGTTCATCCACCCCTCTCTGGGCAGGTGCAGGACTTTGGGCTTGGCCTTGTTGAACCTCATGACGTTCACACGGTTGTACCCTCCGGCCTGTCCAGGTCCCTCTGGGTGACGTCCCGTCCCTCCTGACTACCCACCGGGTCACTCCATTTGGTGTCGTTTTGAACGCCTCGGTACCTCAGCTTGTAATCCAGCCCAGCTCTGCCTCTCCTGGTACCACCTGGGGACACCTGGTTCACGCTGGTGTCATGAACACCCATTTTCTCCATCCCAGGTGAGGGGATATGTAACTTGGATCACTTTTTTGCCACATATTGACTACTCAAATTCGCACTGATCGAGGTGTGTGTGGCACCACACGTCACCACCAGCACTTCACGGTGAAATCATCCCTTCCTTGTGAATTCGCACAGCACCCAGGATGTGGAAACTTTGCCCTGTGCTTGGTGTCCATGAGGGTAACACCATTGTTTTCATCTCAAAGGGAAGAAGCCCCAACAACTTGCCTGAGTTACAAGTGCAAAGTCAAGCATCTCCCTACTGAAAACTCCCACATCGGGCTGATTCTGGTACTAAACCTTCAGGCTCAAGCTTTCTTCCTCGTGGCTTTCCAGGCAATTTAAATACACTCTCAAACCGAGGCACAGAAGTGTCTTTATTCCGTGGTTATCAAGCCCCTAAACTGAACAGACATCTTGATCGTTTCGCCAACAATTTAATGCTTGTGGCATGAGGTTATTTCCATGCCTTAAGAAAACAGCTCGGCTAAATAAGTGAGTGATGTCATTCCTCATTCAGGCTCCCAGATTCGTGGTGTCAAACGTCCCTCAGGAGAGGCCCCGGGACACAGTGGCTCCTCGGGGACTATTTCCATCCCTCAGATTCTCTAATCTCTTCTTCCTTCCTTCCTCCTTTCTATTTCCTTCCCTTTCACTACAAACGGCCAGTATTTCACTCCAGTGCTCCCAGCCTGCACAACGTGCTTTTAGAATTGGGTGGTTGTTGTGGGTTTTATCTTTTTATTTTCTCACAACCAGAAATAAAGCCTAATTGAAGGTAATTACTCTCCCATTTGGAGGGGTTGGCTATTTGCAGGGCCTCATTTTTTATTTTTTCTAGTCAAATTAGCAGAAGTTAGTTTTAAAAGTGATGGTTTTCTCCTAAAATTGTTCTTCAGATGGAGGGTGGTGCTCAGAACCAGAAACTTTGCACTCGTGCTGAATTCTGCATGTCTGGAAACCAAAGCAGCACTATCAGGAAATCATTGAGGTGAGGGGACAGACGGTGGATTCGACTCCTAATGAATCGGGAAAATGCACATGCTCATTAATTAATATGAGCCTCTGAATAAATTAATCTTTCAATAGAGTCATCCGGGGTCCTCCTAAGAGCCCAAAACGAGGAACAAACTCAGTCCACGTCCAATTGACTTTTAAGCTACACAGCTCTCAAATATATACTTGTCTTGGCCAGCGGTACCATCACCCTGTATTTACTGAACTACTCCACTGTTATTTTGAAGTACATGTTGCACAGAGGCACTATACCCAGTGACTTAGAGTTCCCTTGCATTTCTCTGCAAACAGTGAAAATATAACTTTTAATATATATAGAATGCTCTGCTGTTTAGAAAGCAAATGGAAGGTGCAAGAGTGGTGGAAATAACACGTGTTGCCCTGTGCTGGACTCTGTGCCTTGCACAAATGCATCCAATAAATATATTTATAATACTAAAAGATTACAGCAGTAAGGGATTTACCCTTCGACTAAAACACAAGACGCATACATAGGTTGCTATGTGTTATTTTTCATACTGTCACACACATCAATATGTTGCCACTGCTAAAAGTCAAATTTCGTTCGAGTCAGGTCTAAATCCAGCTGGAACATTTTAAATAGTTCTAGTCATGGAGGTCAGAGCACTTATCTGTTACAAATAACAGGTATTTAAAGCATATTATACTAAACAGATACTATACTAAATGCAAAACATGCTAAAATATGGTCAGCAGGTACATTGTGAAAATGTTCAGGCTCCATGTATGGGACTAAAATAATCCCAGCCCAGAGAAGACAGGTAGGGCTGTATGGTATAAATATAAAATAATAACAGAATGAAATAACCAGAGAAAAGAGGTTGAACATCCTGGTGCTTCCAAGAGAACCCAGAGCCTGACTCGGTGCCCCGGAGAAGGAGTTTTGTGCTGCCAGCAGCCCCACCAGCTGTGACTGTGGAGGAGCTGGGCCCCGCAAGGACACGCGATGCACTCGGCATCTCCTATTTCTTTTTTCTGAGAACGCACATTTCTTTTGCTTGCTCTTTAATGACATCAGGGAGGGTTTGCTTTCTTAATAGCGCTTTTCTTTGTTTCCTTTGTACTTTTATTTTCACAGTATCACAGTACGTTAGGGATTGGAAGGGCCCTGGAAAGCTCATCCAGTGCAATCCCCCCATGGAGCAGGAACACCCAGATGAGGTTACACAGGAAGGTGTCCAGGCGGGTTGGAATGTCTGCAGAGAAGGAGACTCCACAACCCCCTGGGCAGCCTGGGCCAGGCTCTGCCACCCTCACCGGGAACAAGTTTCTTCTCAAATTTAAGTGGAACCTCTTGTGTTCCAGCTTGATCCCATTACCCCTTGTCCTATCATTGTTTGCCACCCAGAAGAGCCTGGCTCCATCCTCATGGCACTCACCCTTTAGATATTTATAAACATTAATAAGGTCGCCCCTCAGTCTCCGCTTCTCCAAGCTAAAGAGCCCCAGCTCCCTCAGCCTTTCCTCACATGGGAGATGCTCCACTCCCTCCAGCATCTTTGTTGCTCTATGCTGGACCCTCTCCAGCAGTTCCGTGTCCTTCTGGAACCGAGGGGTCCAGAACTGGACACAATTTCTGTACACTGGAAAGTGCACTGCCACTTTCTCCTCTTTTCCCTATATCACGATACCATTTTTTCGCATTGTCTGCTGCCGATCTCATTTCATTTTGCACACAGCCACTGACCCCAAGCCCCCTTCCCCAGCCATTGTATTTTTCCTGTTGGAAACGCGGGTCTTGCGGTGATTTCTCATCGCCGCTTTTGGGAAGCACTCGGACACAAACCTCATGTGGAACACGAGCGAGTCAAACCTGCAAAGCTGAAACGGGCAGTGAGTTGTTCTGCCCTGAGTCCATTCGGTTCGACCAAAGCCTGGAGTCCTGTTTGCATCCAAACTACAATATCTGACAAGGAAAAAAAGAAACGCCTTTGATCCTCAGGTAAAACAGACCGAGAAAATCCCTTTATAATTGCTAATAGTTCATGGGGCTAAAATTGTTGTTGTAGCACAATCTGTGGGAACAACACAGGAGAACCCTTTCCTGCCGAAAGAATGCTGAAGTTTAATTACCGCACATGGCATGAGGGAGGATTTCAGTCTGCAGGGCCGTGTGTTCAGGCAGTTACTAGGTAGCTGGAATATTGATGCGTCAGTCTAATCTCTGCTGTGCCAGAGAACAGCAGCGGGGTCTCATTCTCATGACGGGGTAGAGGGAACGCCGCACGTTTCTTAGCCCTTATCATCGCCCCCATTGCTATGCCAGGCAGCTTAATTAATAACTGTCGACGTCTTGTCATTTATCATTACTCGAAGGGGAGGTGAGGACCCTCCCGTGTGCACGCTGTACACGTAAATTAAAGCTGTCTCGAGCCATCTCACGGGTTTGCTGCCGTCAGCCGCTCGCTCCGTCCTTCCTGCGGCTCGAGGACTCGCATCTGTTTACATAATGTAAAATAAAAATACACGCACACGCAGGCCTGGTGGAGAATGAACCTGGGCTCATGCTGTTGTAGAGAGTCCAACTGCTGAGCTCACAACAGGACGCTTACTGCGAGATTCTGAGTGTACGTCGGGGAAGAACACACAGGAGCAAGGAAAGGGGTCCTTGAGACAGTGGGAAAGCACCGCAGTCAGGCAACGACAGCAATAGGAGCTCTTTCACTGACTTCAAATGCCATTAGAGCAACATCTTATTTTCATATCACACAACTAAATACTAAGCGGTTCGGGATATGTAAATTGTTCATATTGCTTTGAAATCAGATTACTGCCTTGGGAACACCCAGACTGGCTCTGGGCACGAGACAAGATTCCATTTCTAACAGTCAAGCAGAAATGATCCCTCCCCGTGAACACGTAGATTCCTGGCGGCATTTTACAGCAAAGATCAATTCCGACTGACGTGAGAAGGTGGACACAACACCCTTCCAAACCAAATAACCGGTTTATCAGCGGTGCTGCTCTGCCTGGGGGAGCACAGTGTGCCGGGGGCCACGCGCAGGGAAACAGGAGCCTCACCGATCTTATTATTGAAGCTAAAAACCAATAAAATGAACCTTGTTTGCTCTGTACAATAAACTGAACAGTGAGAAATGTTCAGGGTGATCTGCGGATGCAGACAGAGCTTCCCGTGCCCGCCGAAGACGGACGATGGAACCACCGGGGGTTTGGTTGTGCAGGTACGTTTGACTCTGAATTTGGGTGTTGAAGGCCAGTAGAATGTGCTGCCTTTAAAGAACCGTGTTAAGCCAAGACTCACTAAAGTACTTGTTAAAGCCACTTGTATGATTCAGGTCACATTTCTCAGGAAAAGAAGTTAAATTGTGGGAAACGGCAGTTTGGCCAAGCCGGGTGTCCTCATGCTGCCTTCACACGGGGGCTGAGCCTACACACAGGAGAGTTTGCGTAGCACAGAATAAAACCTCTTTCTTTCAGACAAACTATACATCCTGCTAAGATTTCCTAAAGAACATGATCAAACAGCCCCCAGCACATGGACAAGTGCCCCCGAGCTTGTGAACTACCCACACTGAAGATGGCACGGGGAGAAGCAGCGAGAGGCTTAAGACAGGCCTAGTACCCGGGGGTCGAACGGCTGAACTGACTCGGAGAGCGTTTCAGCAACGCGATCCGGTGGTAATTCTGGCCGCAGCAAATTGGCCTGTTTGGCCGGGCTGAAATAGCACGTTGTGCATGCGTCAGGAAATGAGCTCATCACACGCGGAGCCTCCGCCTGCAGGTGATAAGTAAGGGCCCGACAAATTAATCTCATCAGCCGCGCTCATCTCGGGCGCCGCTCCGCGCCAGGCCGCAGTGTGTGGGCTGCAAGCTATTTATTTCATTTGCCTAACTAAACAGGTAGTTGGAATGACCAGGATACAAATGTTCTGTCTGCAGCCTGGATTGTTCTTGCTGAAATGGGGAAGAAGTATCGTGTCACATTGTACAGACAGGGAAACAAATTATCCTGGGGACAGCTTGGCTCTGCTGCTGTGTTTTGAATTGTGCATTCTATAAATCTAATGAAGTGAATTTGTTGTTTTCCTTAGGCTTTTCCTCTTCACTGACAAGCATCTTTATTAGTAATTGTGATTATTTATAACAGGCTGCAACTATAGGGACTAGAATTAGGATGAGAAGACTGTTTTTAATTCTCTGGGCAAGGAAATACAATTCAGGTTTAGTTTCTGCTCATTAGCCTTTTGTTTTCGCTTTCGTGAAATACATCAACCTGAGATTCCTCTGTCATCTGCCTGGTACCCACCGGCTCACTCAGGAGACACCGTAACTGCTGAATTCACAGTCTGCTCCTTGCTGTGGGGTGACACTGGTTGTACACTCGATGATCTGCACTATTGCTCCTCTGCGGGGGGACAGGAGACCCGGATCCGCTCCCCACGGGGTGTTTGCTGGGGACACTCTCGCATGACAACTCGGCCAATTTGGCTTCAGCAAAACCTCCTGTCCTCCAGCCCTAATTACGGTGCTGGCACGGCACCCTGCGAGTGGGTTTCTAATTGTTTGTATTTATTCGCAGAGTCTCTGCTGCCCAGGGTCCTGTGATAAATATAATCCCACTCCTGGCTAATTCGAGGGTTTTTTTGGGGGGGAGGGAAGAAGGGAGGGTAATTTCATGGTAAACCATAATTACTAGTACAAGTAGTACCTTAATTGCCAATCCAATCTGAGGGGGTAGCTGAGGCTCGAATCAGCCTAATTAGAATTCTACTTGTTTATAATAAATAGGTGGTAATTGCTAATTGGATGGAGCCTACATTATGTTCAAATGGGAAGCATTTGAAAGTGTGAATTTCATGTCGGTTTGTGTTTAATTTTGGCCATTTCCTACTTGCATTAGGCTGACAGTCCAGCACAAAACCAAACAGACATTTAAATCCTCCAAGCCTTATACTGCTATTAAATTCTAGTGGCATAGACCCCTGGCAAAAGAGAAGACTTGATAAAGCAACCTATAGCTGTTTGTATGTGGAATGCTGAGCTCTTTAAAAATCTGCTTCCAGCTACAGGTGGAACATGTAGAAGATTTGAATGAATGAATTGAACAATCCCGGCCCCAGCACTGCCCCTGAGGCTCTGCACTGGGTCCAGGCCTCAACTGACTCTGCCCATTGACCACGACTCTCTGGTTCTTCCCTTCAGCCAGTTCGCAGTCACCTCACTCCCCGCTCATCCAGCCGCACTCCCTCAGTTCAGCTGTGAGGACGCTGTGCAGACGGTGTCAATGCCTCACTCAAGCCCAGGGAGATCACGTCCACCGCTCTGCCATCATCCATCCACCTTGCTATGTCCTCATAACAGTCACTGAGGTTGGTCAAGCATGACTGCCCCTTGGTGAAGCCATGCTGACTGCCCCTAATGACCCTCTTCTCCCTGATACGCCTTGAGATGGCACCAAGGAGAAGTCGTTCCATCAGTTTCCCAGGGATGGAGGTGAGGCTGACCGGTCTAGAGTTCCCCGGGTCCTCCTTCCTGCCCTTTTTGAAGCCTGCAGTGCCATTTGCTGTCCTCCAGTCCTCGGGCACCGCTCCCGTTTCCCAAGACTCGGCAAAGATGATGGAGAGCGGTCCAGCAGTGACCTCAGCCAGCTCCCTCAGCACCCGCGGGCGCATCCCATCCGAACCCATGGATTTATGGTGTCCAGGTTGCAGATACAGCAAAACACAAGTGTCAAGGTGTTCAAACCTGCCCATAGTGATCTATACTCCTACCTGCATAGTCACAATGGGATGTGTACTTGGAACGGATGGATCAGTAGCTCCTCTTTGCCCTATTTTTAGATTTTATTCTATTTTTCTTTTTAATTTGGAATCCTTCAGGGACAAATCTTGAGTTTCTTAGATAAGCTTCAGTTCTCACAGCTTCTAGGCTAATACCTCCTTATTTGCAAGAGGGCTTAGGGCCCTGGAAACCCAGCAAGGGGCAAGTGGAGGAGCTGCTCGCACTCTTTCCAACCTAACTAAAATCAGTTTTTCCTATCAATCAAACCCTACATGAGGCCTCCTCCAACTCGCAGGCTCCTCACCTTTGTGTTACGATCCCGCTGCACTCACTGCCATGGCAACGGCAGAGGCCATTCCGGCAGGAGAAGCTGCCTTAGCTACTGTGCGCTGGGAATCCCTGCGCTGGGAATCCCGGCACTGGGGCGCAATGGAACCTGGAGCGAGGAGGGCTGGGAAACGGGGGGGGCAAAGGAGGAGGGAGGGGGGGCAAAGGGGGGTGGCAAAGGGGGGGTGGCAAAGGGGGGGGGAGGGGGGCAAAGGGGGGGCAAAGGAGGAGAGAAGGGGGGGCAAAGGGGGGGCAAAGGAGGAAAGAGGGGGCAAAGGAAAGGAAAAAAATAAAAAGAAAATAAAAAGAAAAAAATAAAAAGGAAAAAATCAAAGAAAAAAGCGCAAAAAACGAAAAAGTAAAAAGCAAAAAATAAAAAAGAGAAAAGGGGAAAAATAAAAAGCAAAAAAAATAATAAGAAGAAAATGGAAAGGCTGGTGGTTTCCCCCCAGATGAGTGTGGGTGCTGAGAGCTCTTCTGTCTGCAACGAAGGGAACGACTCGAACCACCCCTGCCCGTCCTGCTCGTCACACCAGCCTCTCTGCTCCTTCCGCTGATGTTCCCACGTATCACTCGCAGAACCCTCAACACCATTCGGGCGTTCGCCCCGTTCCTCCGGCTGCCTGTGCGGGTGCGTGCGGCTCCAGGAACACCCGGCGACCCCGGACACTCACACTCCCAGACACCCGCTGGAAAACACACTCGGAACTTTGCTCAAGGGCCCTGGAGTGTCCGCGTTATAAAGTCAAAGCAAACGAGGATCCAGCCGCAAGGCAAAGGCTGCGGGCAGGAGAGCCTGCGGTGTCTCCGGGTGGCCCAGAAGGCCAGTTTTACAGCTAAAAATCGGGTCATTTTAGCAATAATTGCAGGTAGATGTCTCCACCCCGTGGTGTGAAGTGGAAGCATCTTCAGAAAACTCCTGATGTGCTATTCTATGCAAAGGCAACATGTTAAATTCATCGTATAACAAACACACTGTACTCAGCCTTTCTGCACAGAATGATCCACATCCTGCACAGCATTAACAGTTTTCGGCCCAAACCCTCTACTTTGCCTCAAGTCACTTGGGTGACTTAAGCATTTAGGCTTTTTAGAAGTATTTATAAGTTTAGCCTAATTAACTCTGTGCAATTTTGGAATGTACATGATTTTTCATAACCACATTCTGGACAGCTCGAAATCACCTTACAATCAACTCATATACCCAGGTCCTGTCCCCCGGCTCCCGTTCCATTTACCGGTTCCAGCTGGTAAGCTCCCGGTTTACAATATAAATGCCCATTTGGCAAACCCGTTTGCCTGATCTATACGTTATTATCTGATTTTTGTAACCGTAATTCTCATTACAAAGTAATAATTCATCAAAAGAGTGTCAATGACTCATGTCCCACTGGTCAAATACATAATAAAGCACTAATTGATATATAGCGTGTAAACACACACACACAAAAAAGGAGACAAGAAGGTACAGAAAATAGAAGCACTACACGAACTGAAGCGCTAATTGGTGTAAATTCGCATTGCATGGACTATGGAACTTCCAATGTCTCAAAACCAATGAACCTGGTGCACAGTTAAATGGAAGTTACGTTGCATTTACAACGTCTGCCAGCAGAGTGGGATCCTCCACCACCGACCAGCAACTCCCCGGCAAAAACCACAGCGAGGAAAGAGCTTAAATGGAATAGAAATAGGTTCTCATTGCCCTGAGACATAAGGCGATGCGATAGTTGTAATGTGTTCTATGGCCTCGGCAGAATTCCCTAATGAAACCACAGACTGAACTTTAATTACTATCTAGAACTCCATAGGACACCTTTAACACCGTAATTTGTGCCGACCTCTTCAAAACCGTAAATATCCTGTGACTATGTTGCAAATAAGAAGAATTTAAAGGATTTTATTTAATTTAGGCAATTATAAGTATCATTGCCCATAAGTTGTTCAGCGTAGGAATGAACTCTGGCTCTTCCAAAGTTTTTTTGCAGAATGTTCATTTAATTGTTTTGTTTCGCCAGCTCAGTAGCAGCTCACACAGCTCAATAAAAGCAGCACCCAGTGATGGTCTCGAGAAAAATAGCCCGGATGTCTTAGCACTGAAGGAATTTAAAGGCTCATCACTTGGCGGATAACCCTAAACACTTATTTCTTAGCATCTCCAGAAATATATGGGATTCTTATTACAATAAAACCTGAAAATATTGCAGCCTCTCCCACCTCACATGCACAGACCATGCGCTAAAGTGTAGATTTGCTCATCTATACCCACAAAAATGCTTTGAAAGGGGTGAACATTCTGCTCCTGTTCCTCGGGGATGCTCCGGTTCCTGGTTCTTCCGTGTGGTCTGATGGAAACAACAGACGAGATGTGCAACCTGCCAAAAGCTGAGCTCATTGGGGATTGTTCAGAATATTTGCCCGTCAAGCTCTTTAACGGCTCCTGAGCTGATCCTAAAGAGCAGGCTGGGTTTAATGGAAAGCGGCTGCTGCCCTGGCCGCGGCTCAGCACGCTCAGCGCCCCGTGGAAGAGCCACGGGAGCAAACGCAGTGGAGAGACGGGGCTCGTTGTGTTAGAAATGGTGATTTATCGAAGTGTTCTGGCAAGCGGGTTTCGCTGCCTCCAGGACGAACGTTGGAGCAGAGACGCCGCTTCTTTGTGACCTTCCAGGGAAGGGACGTTGCCCTCGCCCTCACACGGCAGCGGGCGGCAAAGCCAGGGGAGGAAAGGGAAAAGGAACGGGAAAAGGGGGAATGTCAGCTTGGTGCTGGTGAACACTCATTCCCAGCACCGCGACTTGGGAAGAACTCAAACACCAGAACATGATTGAGAGTCTATAGCGATTGACTTGGAAGCTGAATGTCTGAAATGCATCTGGCTTCTGTTTCGGGCCATTCATCACAGATAGCGCAACACTTTATAACTCACTTGGATAATTGATCCCCACCTGTGCAGTACCAACAGGTTGGTACTCAGAGTAATGAGATGGAGTCAGCGTGAGCGAGAACTGAGTCTGTGCACCAGGAAGAGTGGAGAAGCGTCCTCCTCCGAGGGAAAGTGGAACAAACCCATAGAAAGCTCAAAGATAAAGCCCCATTTTCCAGCCTTCAGCTCATTAGGGGAGCGTTCGTTACAAAAACTGACCATCATCCATGCCGCTTTATTTTCTCTACCCAACACAGTGCTTGACCGAAGAGATGTTGACTTTGCGAAGGTTAAAGGTGGCCGCCCCAGCCAACAAATGGGGTTTCTCAGGAGGGGAGGGTTGTTGTTCTTTCTCCCGCAGGAATGAAGTGTCGGGAGGATGCCGAGGTCACCGCAGCCCCCGCTGAGCCGCCGAGTGACAGCGGCAGCTGCAGGAGGTGCCGGAGCAGCGCGACGCGCTGGTCCCACGCTGGGGAGGGGTCGCCACCTCCTCTTCCCACAGCTCAACCCAGAGGAGCGGCAGCGAGGGCTCCGGGGGAAACAGGGGCCCAGCAGCTCCACCGGGAGCACAAAGCGACGCGCGGGAATCGAGTGGCGCCCGTGGACGGACCCTCGCTCGGACCTCACGGGGATCCCCCAACGGGAGCCTAAAGCTGCTCCTGGCTAAAGTCAACACTGCAATAACACTCAGTCCTCATTTCCCTTCTATTGCCCAAGTGTACGTGCAAGGACAGAAATGTGGTTTTGCATCATTAGCCAGATAGTTGTTTATTCTCTAATACGACACAGCAACAACTTCAAATCATTACAAGAGTTCTACCTAAAGAATTAATTAGGTATCAGATATTTAGTGTTTTGCAAGAAAATCAAGATCCACTTGCCAGAACAGTGATTGTTGTTCTTGTTCAGAAATATTTGGACTAAGCACACTTGGAGAAGGTGAAGCTCTAAGAACCAGCAGATAGGACAGGAAAACCTTTTTCCTTTTTGTCTTTTTTACTGATTCCTTGAAATGTCACAATTCTGAATTACACAGAAGTCAAATAAAAGCGTCGCTTAAGCCCCTGTGAAAAACGAAAGCTCCGTGTCCATCTGCTCAATCTCTGTGCCAGAGAGAACACAAAACCAGCACCAACGGTGCAAGGGGGAAGAGACGCACACACCTAAATATTGGAGATGGTTGCAAGCGGATAATGGGAACGTGGAACACACGCACATGAATTGCCACTGAAAACATGGAAAACCACCTTGAGAGAAGGGCAGTGACCCCGGAGAGTGGGCTGGGGCATTCCCAGCTGCCGCGCTTCTGCGGAAAGGGGGTTGAGAACAGATTCCCCATTAATGCCTTTTCAACGGGCTCCGGGGTCGAAGAATCTGCTTTCTGTTAGGAAAACACTATAAAACTTTCAACAAAAGCGATGAAAGACGTGTCTCCCGTTGGCACAAAGCAGGAGATCTCCCTGCAAGGAGCAGCACGTCGAGAACTCCCTGGAAAGCGGAATACGGACAGAACAACCACCACTGGCGGCAAATACACGTGGTACAAAGCTAACGAAACAAACTAAATCACTCAAACCCCGCATGTGTGCACAAGCAAGGTTTAATACTTTAAAAAAATTAGGATTTGGCCTTAAATAATATATAATCAGTGAAGTCCTTTCTTACTTTTATTTCCCAGCTCAGCTCTTGAAATTTGGCATCTGTCGAATTCTGTCTCAGGGCCTTTCCCAAACCCAAGACGTGGGGAATTTTGTTAACAGTGCAATAAAAATAACTTCATAGTGTTACAAGGAAACATTAAAGCCTTTTTCTGTGTGTGCTGCTCCTTCCCTTTAAAAAAAAAAAATACAGACATTGTTTCTTTAAAAGGCTCCATCTGCAAATCCCATTAGATGTGCATATAAGGTTTCGGATGATTAATAGTCGCCTGCTCTGCTTTGGTTGGCGGGACCGAGCGTGTGTACGTTAACCCCTCCTTCCCCTCTCACATTTCACTTTGCAAACTTGTCACTCTCTCCCAGCACAGTATTTAAAAAGTGTTTCCCGCATGTCCAGCGCTTCACAAGGACACAAACTTCAAGCCTCGGGGAGCGATCCGGGGCATCGAGCTGGTCACTGGTTTCCAGCTGCGACGATGAAGATGTTGAGAAGAGTTCGCCGGGTGCCACATCTGCGGCAGCGTGAAACCCACGGGCAAACTGTTGTTTGAGGGGAGAAATCTATTCTGTACAATTTGGGAGGATTTTTCCCCTTCTTTTTGGAAGCCTGAGCCAGAACCGGCGCCCAAGGTGGGAACCCAAGGACTGGAAGCCAATGGATCCCACCAGCAGCAGCTGCATGCGCGGCCCACAACCTTCTGCCCCAATCTGGGGGAGCCTGCGGGGCACCCCGGATGTCACCGCAGCCTCCGGGCTCCACCACTACCCACCGGCACCGTTCTCCTGCCACCCAAAAGCAGATTTCACCCCTTACGCCGATTTCTCCAGCGCCTGCCTGGTGGCTGCTCCCCACAGCTTCCCGCAGGAGGAGCGCGCCCTGGGGGAGCAGCACCCCCCTTGCCACCCCTCCCAATGGCACTTTGCGGCCACGGAGGCCACAAGGCGGCTGAACCCAGGGCTGGCTCTGGGCGCGGGGGAGCCGGGGGGCAGCAGCCCCCGGCCCGTGAGCGCGGCCACGGGGATGAACGAGGAGGAGGAGGCGCCAGCGAACACGACCAACGGGACGGAGAAAAGGGCGTCCAAAAGGAAAAAGGAAAGCTCAGGTAGGTGAGATGAAATAAGGGTTGTGGGACGGTACGGCTTATAGAGCATCTGTAAGATCAGGAATTACAAAGTATTTCCCTCATCTGCTTTATTTCTTAAGAGAAAGGCAAAGAGCAAAGAGCCCACATGTTGAGCTGCCTGTTGGAAATGTTATGTTAGGATTTTGACATCTCGGCTTCTGCTAAGAAGCACAAGACGCAAAGTCTCCCTTTAGACATAAGTTCTGTTTGGCCTCACTAAATATTCAACGTTTTCACCCCAAAAAGGAGGTACTGCCCAGCAGTACAGTGTCCAAAATGCAGAAAATGGAGATAGTTTCATTGTGTCATCCTAGCTAGTGAAACATCCTTCCTACAGTGCATTAATACTTATGTAACCTCCCATTTGCTGCTCTCTCAAACCCAGACACATGAAACCCGCATAGCGTTTCTTCTCCTCAGAAAGCTGTAAAAAATTAAGATGCTTATCTGCATTCATTTGCTATAGTATTTGTTTATAAGCCACAATGTGCTTTTCCCACCCAGCGGTGCTATTTAACAGCGAATATTTTCCAGTATCCCCATTTTACAGGTAGAGGGCACAGCGATAAAATATTAATCTCTAGTTTTTACAGGTTGGTGACAGGTGAGCCACCTCTAATCCAGCATCCACGGCTCCGTGTCGCAGTTTAAACGACAAGCTTGTGTTCACGCTCTATCACCCAATCTTTATTCTCTTCCAATACAAACAGAGTGTCATGCAACAACTGAATCAACTAATATTCCCAACCTCTTTATCCCCAGAATCCAGTTTACTCCCATCAGTTATCTGTAGTTTCTAAAGAAAACGTTTTCTTTCCATACTTGCTGCTGTCCCATATACTTTTCCTTGCAGAACAAAGGACACATCCCAAAGGGAGGGCTTTTCATTTCACTCCCTTCTTGGCTTTCCAGACAGCAGCTCCAATTATTTGATATCCTCCTGGAAGCTTTTCCTTCCTTCTGCCCCAGACAAAATAAAACAAATGAAGGGAATGTCTGAGCAGTTGTATTGTGATTTCACTGTGCTGTGCTTCCTAAGTGACTTCACCTTACACCCTGCACCAAAGATCGTCACCACGCGCTTATAACACAACACACATCATATACCTAAAGGACACCTACAGGAAAGCTGGAGAGGGACTTTCTACAAGGGTGTAAAGTGACAGGATAAGGGGTGACAACTTTAAACTGAAACAGGGGATGTTTATATGGGATATAAGGAAGAAATTCACCCCCATGAGGGCGGTGAGGCCCTGGAACGGGGCGCCCAGAGGAGCTGTGGGTGTCCCGTCCCTCGTAGTGCTCAAGGCCAGGTTGGACGGGGCTTTAAGCAACCAAGTCTGGTGGAAGATGTCCCATGGGTGGAACTAGTTGGTCTTTACGGTCCCTCTAAGGTCCCTTCCAACCCAAATCTCACTATAATACACACAAAGTGCTAACTCGGCTGCCCGTTGCTTGGTAGGTCAGTGCAGGGTTATAATAGGTGTATAAGGAATGAAAGTAAAGATCAATCAAATCGTAGAATCATTCTGGTTGGAAAAGACCTTGCACCCAAGGCTGACACCACTGACCGATCACGCTGAGCTCGAGGGGTCACGACACAAACTCCTTAAAACTTCCGCTGAGCATTTCAATTAATTAATTAGCACCAGGCCTCCGCGATACACGTGTTCACACAGATCAGCACGACCACGAATGACACAACGCGTGTGCTTGTCCGCTAGAAACCCCGGTCGCGGGCAGCGGGGCGGCGAGCCGGGCGCGGAAGGAGAGGACGGCCTTCACCAAGGAGCAGCTGCGCGAGCTGGAGGCCGAGTTCGCCCACCACAACTACCTGACGAGGCTCCGGAGATACGAGATCGCCGTGAACCTGGATCTCACCGAGAGACAAGTACTGCCCAAACCCTGCCTCCCCGACTCCTCCTTCCTCCCCCACGGCTTCTCCCTAAAGCTGAAACCCAGATACGTTACTCAAGGAGTATTGTAATATTGTATTGTAATTTGTATTGTAATACAAAGCCTTCACATTCTTTTAAAACGCATTTGTTACAAATTTCTGTAAGTAGGATGATATATGTCCCATACACGCGTTCTTCCTGGGTCAGGTAGTACCTTGAGGTGATAAGGAAAGACAAAAATGAAGAGTTCTCTGGAGACAGATATTTCCGTCCTCTCATTGTGATCTCAGTCAGGGTTTCCTTATCAAAGCTTAGTGGAATTCTTCAATTAAGTGAAGCAAATTACAGCTCCTGAAGCATTAAATGGGATGGATGTATATTCTAGGCAAAGTACTTGTAAGACTTTTGCAGTTCTCAGATAAACTTCTGCCTGGAACAGTTTAGGAAGAATTGTTCCTGCCTTTGTCAGGGATGGATTACTTAAACCGACGAGATTCCTTTCACCTTTTCTTCTAGAGTTCCACTAAACATCTGTCTATTGGCACATATATACACATAGGTCTGCCCATACAGCACGGATCAAGGCAATAAGCACCTATTTGCTTTCCATCCCCCAGGTCAAAGTGTGGTTCCAAAACAGAAGGATGAAGTGGAAGCGCGTTAAAGGCGGCCAACCGGCATCCCCGCACCAACACGATGCAGAGGACGCGGACTCCGCCGCCTCCCCCAGCTCTGAATAGTCCGCACAGCACCGGGGGGAGCCACAGACCAGCAGGTGGATGTAAACCCCCTGCAGGGCAGCTGCACCGTGAGACAACCCTGCTTGCAACACCTATAGCCGTGAGTCTTCCGAGGTGTGTGACGCTGGAGGTCACAGCGGCGGTTAAAGAAACTCAGGACAAAACCACAGGAGGGTGTGATTTGGATTTTTGACTGAATGACTTTGCCCCTCTTTGGATTGTCCTCCTACCACACATGTGCCTTCGGAATAACAGCTAAAACCCACTGAACGTAAAGCAGGAGTCCGGGCTCTCAAACACTCAGGTTGTCAGTCAGCAACACATAATTCAGCTGTATTCTCACCCAGCCTTGCCCTGGTCACATCTATTGATTTGGTATTTGGACTTGCCGAGGCACATTTTCCTTGTGTTTTACTTTAGGAGACATAAATACAGAATCACAGAATGTCAGGGATTGGAAGGGACCTTGAAAGCCATCCATGCCCACATTGCAGTCATGGGTGCTGTCCCACCATGTCTCCGTCATTGCCACCAGGTCATCATCTCCTGCCCTAACACAGGTTTCTAACTCCTGGTTCCCCACGCTGTACACATTGGTGTGCAGGCATTTCAGAGCGAGCTGAGCACTCCCATTTCACCCAGGGGGATGAGAGGCCTCCCGGCCTTCATCAGCTCCAGAGTGCTGCCCCACTGATGCAAGCCCAGCTACATCCCCATCCCCCTTCGAGTCGAGTTTAAAGCTCTCCAAACGAGCCCTGCTCATTCCTGTCCCAGCACCTTCTGCCCCACCAGATAAACCTTTCCCACGTATCACTGTTTGGACCGGGGTCTTGTAAAACCAGCCGTTATCAGAGAACCCAAAGCGCTGCCTGTAGCACCAGTCCTGCAGCCAATTGCGTACAGACTGAATTTTTCTATTCCCTCCCATATTATCACCCAAAACCGGGAGGAGGGAAGAGAAAATCACTTGAGCCCCAGACCCTTTTACCATCCGACCCAAGGCCTTGAAGTCTCTTTTCATTCCCTCAGCCTGCGGGATGAGCTTCCTCCCATCCGTCTGGAAGTTCAGGGTGGGTGGGAGTGCGCTGGGTGCCCCAGGCTGGGGCGTCCTGGTGATGTCCCTGACCCAGCTCCAGGCAGATCACACCCTTCCCTGCCATGAGGGTCAGCTCTGCAGACGGGGCCCTCCGTCCCGCTCACAAGGGAATTGCCTACTACAATTACCTCTTTCTTTCTTATCTGGGGCGGTTTGAGGCGTGGGGTCAACTGCCTCTTTCTCTGTGCCCTCGCACCACATCCTCACCTGCTTCCTCCTCAAGCCCCAGGGTCCCGAACCTATGACGGAGGGGCAGCCGGGGAAGCAAACAGGTGGGGAGGGGGGTTGCCCACAGTCACCCATTTTTCTTGCAATGAAAATCGAGCATCTGTACAACCAGGCGGTAAGATTGCAAAATACGTATTTGAGACCAAAACTATATACTCAGCATTCTGCTCACCGCTTTCAGAACGTTCTGCTCACCGCTTTCAGAAGAGACAGCTTCACAGTGACGGTCCAAGGGTCCCTTGGTGATGGCAGCAATTGGCAGAGGGAGGTTTCTTCCAAACTTATTGTAAAACCTGAAATTAAATTGCTAGATGTCAATTTCAAATATTTTTTCAAAGCGGTTATTGCCAACGTCACAGCGGGTACAGCAGATTAAACACTCGACAACAGCCAGTACTATCTTGTTTTCGACATTCATATCTATTTAACTCAACTACTCTGTGGTCCTGCATTCCTTTTGGATTTATGGAATCTCACTGGAAACCCAGAGTTTTCTTTGTGATGTCAGGAGAAGTGGAAAACAACGTCTGGAGTCGTTTAACTGAGTTCACTGGCTGCATTTTCCATTGGAGACAAAACTTTCCTCTGAATAAACGTGCACATGTGTATGTTTGAATGACATATAAACCCATCTGTTAATCCAGGCATTGTGTGCAGTTACGCTCATTACTCACCGCCTTCTAAATCAATATCTGGATTTAGGAATTTCACATTTAAGTAACTAACTGAGCCCTTTTTGCAAAGTTGACAGGTGAAAGGCTATAGAAGGTATTTTCAATTTCAACCCAAACCCAGTAGGTGGAGAAAGGAGAATCTCTCTTTGCAAGCACCATTATATCTATTAAGCATTTGAGAAGCTGCAGTGTGTGCAGAGGGGTGTTTGCCGTTGCTTCTCAGAGCAGCTGGACAGATGTTCAGCAAACACCATCACCCTGGGAGAGCCTGCCCATCCCTCCAAAAAATACATGTGCGGTTTGTCACCGTAAGCTTAAATGAATGCTGCATTTAATGCAAATTAATAACCAAAAATTAGTTCAGGTGATTAGGAGTGTGCGCAGCCTGTCTGAGACGGATCTACCGTGTCTCTTCAGCTCTTTATGGCACAGAAACACGAGCCCCGGTTTCCTCCCAGGACACCCGTGTGCGAACGGCCCGGACGGCGCTGGGCGGCGGAGCAGACGGGAAGCTCCGGTCGGATCCCAGTTAATCCAGCAGCAATGAGCTGAGGTGTCCTGTGACACAGCACTTATTTGGGTTACAAACCTGCCATTAATAACACGCTAATAACCTCAGTATTCACGTTACATCAAACTAGTTGACTACAAAATAAAAACGCATATGTACAGCTGAGAACAAGCTGCAGTTTTACTGTAGCTTTGAGACCAGAGAATGGTTTTGCTTAAACCTCAGTGGCTTCTGATCAAGCTTTGAACAGCACTCGCTAGTTTAGCTCTTGGCAAACGCTGGAAAAGAAGCTGGTTTGGGGAAGAGCTCTGGTGCTAACTCAGCCACCCCACCCTTGTCCCCAGAACATGAACCACCATGGGCAGGAGCTCTTTGGGTCTCGTCCCCCTGGAAGCTCTCGAGCCCGTTACACCCCGTACATCCCCAGAACACAAACCCCCAGGGGCAGGAGCTCTTTGGGTCTCGTCCCCCTGGAAGCTCTCGAGCCCGTTACACCCTGTGCATCCCCTCGCTGCCTCCTCCCCGTCCTGCTCAGAGTGTGCAAGCTGCAGGAGCTCCTTTTGTCATGAAAACTTCTGGCTCTTGGCTTCCAGCATCAAGCAAAGCTCAGCTCCTCACCCAGAAAGAAGGCTGGTAAATCTTCCCTTCCAAGGAAGCTGTCAACAGCAGTGTATTGCATCCTAATTCACTTTAAAATAGTCAATGGGAGCTCAGTCTGTGCCTGTAATTACAGCTCCTAAAGAGTCCTGGCTCTGGGTTTTGTGAAACAAGGCACGAGTCACCTGTGAGATCATTTTATGATTTTCCTGCACAAAACCATCTGCTTATTCTAAGACTTCAGTGTCTTGCAAGGGAACATTTCTCTCCCGTCATCAAAGCATTTGACCCCTGAACCGCTGGTGCCAAAAACCTTTCAGGCAAAACCTGTTGTCTGGGACTGAAAATCTCCGACCTGCAATCACTATATTTTTTACAGAAATACCCATCAAGCTCCATTCTGCTCCCAGAAGGAAGCGAACTACCCGGGGATGCTTTGTGATGCTCCCCATGCCCGATCCTCCATAAATAACGCGAGCGCACAGTCACGGCGGCCCGGCCGCAGGGTCTGCCGGGGCTTCCGCAGGAAGCAGAGATTTTCTCCCCATATAAGGCCAGAGCAAATTGCCCACAGGGAATGGGGGTATCCACATAAACACAAAAATATGTGCCGTGGCCCTTCCTATCTGTGCTGCCTCTTATAAATACAGGAAGAGAAGTATTTGCTGTAGAGTCAGGTTTTCTGGACATTTTCTCTACCCAGCCAGATGCCAGCGGAGCATGAACCCTGATTTGTTTTGTATGGTCGCTGTGTCCCACAGCTCCACCATCGCCAGCAGGGATGGGAAGCAGGGTGGATGGCCTGTTGGAGTGTATTTTCAAATGGTTTGATGATGGCAAATTCACAGCCAGAGACACCTCCAATCAGACCGGGCTGCTCGAAGTCCATCAACCTCACCCTGAACACATCCAGGAATGGGGCACCCACGTCACCCCCGGACAACTCGTTCCAGTGTCTCGCCACCCTTGTAGCAAACCATTCCTTCTTTAAATCTAATATAAATCTCCCCTCTTTTAGTTTAAAACTGTTGCTGCTTGTCCTGTCGCAACAGGACGAAGCGACCGCGCTGCTGCAGCCCTCGGGGTCTCCGAGAAGGAGCCCTTCTCATGGATTACAAGCTGCCGAAAAGCCTGAGGAACCAATACTTGCTCACAACTGCACTTTTCACCCAGGCTGGTAATAAAAAGTGTCCAATAAAAACACGACATTTCCTTTTCCATAAGCTATTACTTAAGTGGATGTGACTGTATTTCATTATGGGGACAGCAAAGTGAAAAATTAGAAGCAGCAGCTCTGTTTCCCTTCAAACAGCTTTCCAAGCTGCAGCACATCCTTGCTAACGTTTTGTTCAACACCTGCTCGCGCTGAGAACCTGCGTGTGTAGGACACAGCGCAAAGCCCTCAGTTAAAGTCCCTATATGTACAGTCCTCCTGACTGGGGGTACGGTGTGACTAACAAACCAAATCCTCCCATTGACACCGTCTGGAAAGCAGGAGACCCCTTCGAGGAAACACCTCCCAGCCGGAGGCTTTGGCTGGGTTGTATTCCACAGGAGCAAAGCGTAGGAAATTCTCCTGCAAGCAGGATTTCCTACGCACATATATACACACACACACAAATACATATACACACACACATATATGCCCTGGCTCAGGGCAGCGTGCAGAACAGACACCATTTCTCAGTCACCCCACTTTCTTCCCCCACCTCCAGCAACGCTCGTACTGAGTTTCACCAGCCGCTGTCTCACAGTTGGGGTCATTTCCCTTGAGGAAAGCGCGCAGCCCTGTCAAGAAACACCGTATGTCTGCGTTAGCGACTGGGCTGGGTCCCTGCAGCACCTCTAGATGGACAGGAAACCCGTTTTCTTGCAGCGATTACAGCAGCAGCGCTTCTGTCTGACCGGGACTCACCTGGGCCGGCTGTACAACAATCTCACAGCATCGAGCTATCGCTTTCAGGCCATATTTGTGAATTATAAGGTGGTTTGCACTGCAGGACCGGGTATGGGCAGGTGTCCGCAGAGCCCTACGGCTTCTTGATTTTATGCAAGATATGTAAGCATTGCAATCAAAGATTGCTGCAAATTTACATACAATTTAAAGATAGTTTTCCTGTATCCTTATGGAAATCCTTTACCTATGCTGCCAAGTATCCCATGGCTCCTATTTAGCAAACAGCAAGAAAATGCGATTGGTTCCATCTCTTTCGCTGCTCCTGCAAGACCTGGATCCCAGAGCCCCCGTGACGCTCCCGCTGGTGTCTGCTCCGTGTCCCACCGACACACACTGACCTCATTTGTTTTGGCTGGTTAGAACCCAGAGAAATGAAATCCAGAGTCTATAGCTAATTGGGGTCAGGTTGAGATGATTTATGATCCGAGGAATGCGCCCGCTCTCGACACTATCACACCAACAACAGTATCAACCGCGTATCGGCAAACTCCGGAATCAAGTTAAAATGGGGGATTTTGCAGAAAATGAGAAGCGGCACAGGAGAGGCTGAGGGAGGCGGCGAAGCGCTGGGCAGATGGGGAGGGATTTGATCTGTTAGGCTGAGCACCTTCTCTTTCCACACTGTCAATCAGTTCACCCTCACGTCCTGATTTCTTGTGACTCAGAGGAGAGATGCTGCCAGGAACGGGGCTGCGCCAAGAAAATGTCATCGGTCTGGAATCCGGCAGGGAAAGGGGGAAAAGAAGTGAGGAAGTTTGGGAGGAAGGTGGATTTGGCCTGGTCACGGTGCTCCTGCGTTCACTCAACCAGCTCGTGTTCGGCTTCCTGACAAACAGTGAAATTTTGCCATCACTCAAGAACCTGAAGCTCGATCCTGAGTCCATGGGCTGTGCGGCACGACCACAACCTGCCCGCGGGAGCGCCCCCACGCTTCCCCGCGTCCTCTGCTGTGCCCCTTAAATCAACAGCGCTCCTTTCTCTGGGGGCTTTGGGAAAGGATTACAAGGGAGCTTCTCCACACTATTCCACGGGATATGAGCCCCCAAAATGTAAAGCTTCTTAGGAAAATGAACTATCACCACGGAGGGATGCAAAAAGCAGCCTACAATGAATCATCTGTGCTACATCTCAGAGACATCATATGCTGAAAAAGCAGAAGAACACGAGACTGAGTCACCCCCAGCAGAAGCCAGGACCCTCCAGTTCCAGCACAAAAAGAGCTCCGATCATAATTTTGTCCCTATAAATCTTTCCGACTTGCTCTGATCCGTGAGACCGGCGCAGAGCGTGGCCATAACTACATTTGGCAGCGCTTTTTGCTACCTGCAGTTTCACTCCCAAACAAGCAGAGTGCGATAACACGGGGTGTTTATTCAGCTGTGCCTCTCGGGGAGCCTGGGGAGAAACAGAGATGTTCTGGCCTCATTAATCACTTCATTCTTTGCTGGAGTAAACAGGAGGAGCCCCAGGGGGTGTCTTTGCTCGGGAGGTTCCGCAACGCCGCGTTTGCTCAAAGAGCCGCTGAAAACACTAAACAAGCACCAAGATCCTTCGGTGGAAGGAGAAGATGAGCTGGAGCAGCTACGGGTGGTAAAAGGACTGAGCAACGGCCCAAGAAATCCTCTGTCCCTCCGTCAAATCAAGCGGCATCTTGACTGCACCCAAGGTGAACAATTGTGAGCAATCCCCATAATGTTCTCACACTGAAAGTTATTATAAGGAAAAATAAAGGTTTCTTTCCAAAACTTGGGTTATTGCTTTTAATTTTGGGCTAGGAAGAAAGAAGTCCTTTCAATTTGGCACGTGGGGGTTAAGAAGGGGATTTTCCTGGCTTCCCCATATAAATATATCCAGTGAGAAAAAATACATTATTCACTCCCTTCAGGACCAGGAGTGGACTGTCCTGTGAGGCACATCTATGGCTTTTAAATAGCAAATTTAATTTCATATAAAATAGATATCGTATTTGTAAATCCTTGGGTTGTCAGCGGGCCGTGTGCAGCACAAAGCTCACCCAGAGGGCTCCATTCAGAGGTGCAGTGACCGGTCCCTCGCTCCTTCCCTCGCCGAGCGCCGCGTCCGCCCTGCCTGGCCCAGCACCAGCACCCAGCAGCTCGCAGAGAAAACAAGGGAGAAGCCTGGTAAAGCAGGATCCTTCTTGAGCTATAACGTAATGCTTAAGGACGAAAAAAATCTCAGCTCCTGGGTTATTTTGTATTTTTATGCCAGAAAACCATTTCCTCCATAGTTCACTCTTCAGTCCACCAGATTAACCCTCTGTACTGTCCCAGGCTCAAGATGTCACAGCGATTACTCGGCTGAGCTCTCCAGTACAAAAAGGCCGAGTGATAATTCTAAATATACTGTGAATTAACTGTTTGGCAGGGGGGGAATCAGCTCAAAGTGCTGCAGGATGGGGGGTCACTGGAGCAGCGGTGGCCGTTGTCACCACCCGCACCCCCGGGGGTCCCGTTGTGTCTGACACCGCCCGGGTCGCGCTGCTGCTCCTCCTCCGTTTCCTTCACCCGATGGGGTTTTCTCGCCAACGTGCGGGTTGTGATCGGGGGGGCCGGGCTGCCTGCAGCGCCCCCTCCCGGACAGAGCAGGACAGGTGGCTCTTTCCCGGCCTGACAGCATTTGGAGGGTTAAAAGTCCGCCGCGAGTTTTGTGGCTTCTTTCCAAAAGGTTTCAAGTTAACACCAGAGGTCTCCTTATAGCTCACTCGCTTTAATAGATTTTTTCCCATTGACTTCTTGCTTTATAGACGATCATTTCCTCTTCTGCAGGGGAGCTATTTTCTGGGTCACTGATCCAACCAACTTAAAAGGGATTTCATTGATCAGGTTTTATTGGTGGTTCCTGCAGCCATACTGGGATAAGTTGCTGGTACCTGCTAACAGCTGCGTGTCTCACTTTGGTACCCGGCTCTGGACATCGCCAAGTGAAGTCTGGGTTCCTCTCTCCTGCCTTAATTAAGTGCTTGGTAATTAGCACCTTCTTTACCGCCTCACTACCTCCCTTGCTTTGTGCTCTTTCATTTCTGTGCAGCACAGCGGCTGCGTGGCCAAGCGGTGCTGACAAAATCACCCACTTGTCGCATGCGGCTCCTTGTTCCCAGAGCATCTCGGTGTCTCTGCTCACACAAACACCCCCGGCTGAAGAGCCGCGGACCCGCCAGCATCACAACCACAGGGGAAGCCGGATCGCGACTCCCAAAACAAAACTGAACGGAGTGTTTTAGGCCAGAATTATTATTATTAAACAGTGGAAACTCAAGGGTAGAGCAGAGAGCAGGAAAGAGAGTGGGGAATGGGGACAGAATTTTCAGCAGGGCCTGTTGCGATAGGACAAGGGGTGATGGTTTAAACTAAAGGAGGGAGATCCAGGCTGGACATGAGGAAGGAATTGTTGTCCTGAGGGTGGTGAGAGCCTGGCCCGGGTTCCCAGAGAGGTGGTGGATGAACCATCCCTGAGACACCCCAGGCCAGGCTGGACGGGCTCTGAGCACCCTGAGCTGGTGACGATGTCCCTGTCATGGCAGGGGGGGCACTGGGACGGTCCCTCCAACCCACACTGTTCTATGAGGAGAACTCAATGCAATCCCACATCATCAGGCCTTGGAAGCTGAAGAGAATGAGGGAATTTCTCTGCACTTCACGTCTCTTTCCAGGATACATGGAAAAGGAATCGAGGGCAGCAAACCGCTGCTCAGCCCCATTTCCCTGGAGGACACGTCCCTCGCTGGCACCTCATCCCCTGCTTCCTGAGCACAGATTCCTCTATTTGCTCTCACAAGTGCCCGGGTACATTATGGCCATATGACAATCAATTAACTGCTCACTCTATCACAATAAAGAAGCCACCCAACCTTATATAACTCTTCTAAATTGTTTTCCTACATTATCACATTTTGCTAAACTTATTCTGCCATAACTTACATCATTTAATTTCTCAAAGTGCTAATAATTTAATTGCTTCCTTCCTGCAGACAAAGTGCCTGAACCGTCTTCTCTCATTCAGAACACTATAAAAAGTAGCTGGCGTGAATACCTAAAAGGGGCGATTTTACCCACAAACCCATCTAGAAGCTGCTTTTCCCAGAGTCTCTGCCGTGTCTCTTGCTTTTTGTTTCTCCACAGCGTAAAAATATCAGCTTGATGTTTGCTGCTCGACGCCAGCAGCAGGAACGGTGACCAAAACAAGAGGATTAGGACAACTTGGGGAGCACGGTCCTGCTCCCCAGCTCCCTCTGTGCACCCCGGCGTTCCTGGGGCTGAGCTGGGGCTGCACACGCTATTTGCCATTTCCAGTGTGAGGATTTCTGTGTGTCCTCAGGTACCGTGTCACCCCATAGCCAAAGATAATTGATACCAACAGGCGACAACAAGACCCAGCACCTTATTCTCAGTAAGTAACAACAGGGTATTGAAGAGCAGCTGGGCTGATTTCATACCTGACATTAGGAAACCTGAGCTCCTCAGCCAGCTGCTTCTTTATTATTATTGTTTTATGAAGCTGCAGCTCTGCTCCTGATCCCTTTCAGAGCACGCAGAGAGGGTTTTTCCAGCTTTCAGTGTGTCGCTTTCTAAGCCATTTGCCATTTGTTCCCATGGCTGGGAGGTTCCGCTGCGCTGACCACGGCGGGAACCCAGCCCGGCCCTTCTCAAACCACCACGGTGGACGGAACCGGCCAAACCACGGGGGGACGCGGGAGGGGGATCAGACACAGAACTCAATGGCAAAGCAACAAAAATAAGCTGTAAAACCAGGGAAGAAACATCTCGGGCAGCGTGAACCATAATGCTGGAATAAATCTACTGCTAACACTCTGTAAGCGTGAATCAGTTCATCTCTGGTTTGTGTATCACTGCTGAACTTCCCACACTCCGCACTTAGAGAAAAACAGTGTTCAAAGGTAATTAATCACCCTGAATGTTAATTGCTGAGCTGCAAGTAGAAACTCCAGAATCACATCCCCATATCTGATGAGCTCGGCTTTACAAACAAACGTGACACAGTTGTACAACAAGCACACGAGGAACAGAGCAGAAATTATCAAACGAGGGAGCGACGCAGGTAGTTAATTGTAACTTCACTGACCTTCTGCTCCCCTGGAACGTTTCCTGACACAGAGCGGCAGCTTTTCCAGGAATCCTCACTCTGCTCAGGCTGTTTCTGCATCCGCCAGGTTGTCAACCAACAACATCTTTACGATGTCAATGTTATAAAAACAGGATTCATATAGATCCCTAAGAGACCACAGGACACAAAAAGAAGCAGAAAGAGAGAAACAAACAGCTTTAAAGCACAATTCACCCTCTAAGACCGTTGTTGTCATCCAGGGATAGATCAGCGACTGGCCTTGCTCCTCATCAGCAGCACCAGTTTCACCTGTGATAATTAACTCACCATCCAGATCAGCTGTGCCATGATAACAACAGCCCCATCTTATTAGTGCTTAATTACCACTTTCCTTTTAAGGTGACATACTGTCTGCTTTTTGTTTCCAGCCCAAGAGATCCCAATAGAAGTGAAATGCATCAAATAATTGGACCAAGTTGCCCAGACCGGTGAAAGAAAAATATTTCTCAGTTTTTGTGAATTTTGTGCTGCTTCTCTCCTCTTTGTTCATTAAAGTCCATTAAATGTCCATTACCTCTTAACCAGGGAATGTAGCACTAATAACCGAGTCAAAGTGCCCTTTTGCTGTGATATGTATAGAAAAAGGTGCAAAGCAGGAGTGTCCGTTGACACTAAAACTTTGTAAGGTATTTATACATTTCCTAACAATCTAACTGAGATTCTGGCCCTACAGTAAAACTGGATTGAAGTTAACAGTCTGGATAGGTCTGTACAAAATACAGGAAGCAGAAACAAATCCAGTAAAGCTGGAAATTCAGATTAACTCTCACGCTTCAGTGACCTTGTTAAACCAAAGGAAGTTGAAGCTCCGATGTGGACGGACCGGGGTGGCTGCGCTGATTGGGGCTGTGCCCTGCTGGAGAAAGGTCAATATCTATATTGACTAAATGCTTAAAACCTGTTACTCTGCAGAACAGACGCCCCTTTTATAGCGACTGTATCAGCGCGTCACGTTGGTGGTGTTAGTGATGGAGAAAACGTGGAAAATGGAGTTTCCATGTAGCCTTAGGGACAACTTTCCCCTTCTTTTCTGCTTCTTTTCCATGACTGATTATCTGGTTATTGTCAGGTCCCAACTGTTACTGCTGTTTTTGGTAGGATGAATGGGATCAATAAATATTAATTATGATCATGGAACCTTAAATCTGAAAAAATAACAGGATGCACACACCTGGCACAGAAAACGGCTCTTGACGTGCACAAAAGCGCCACAAACCCACTTTTCTTTTTGGGGGGCAGATCGCAGGACTAGGTTTTTGTTGTATTTTCTTGCCCCTTAACATTTGTGAGTAAAACCGATTTAGACAGCCAGGGCTCTCACCATTTTCGCTCCAGATGCATGAGGGAGATTTTTTTCCTAAATGTTGTTGAAACTTAAACTTTCCCCACAAGAACCGAAGGTGGAGAACGTTTGAAAACGCGCCTGTGCGGCCTCTCGTGAATGAACTTCGGGAGGGTTTTTTTATGAATGGGAGCTCCGTCCTCGAATGAATCCCAGAGCACTGCGATCTGATTGGCCCGGAAAGCTAAAGCCACGCCCACTTTTCCATTGGGCGAATGCCAAGGAGCGCTGGGATTGGCGGGCGTGTCCCAACCCCGGAGCTTCATTCAGAAAAAAAACTGTCAATGAAACAAAGGGCTCTGAAGGCGGCGATGAGCCAATGGGCGGCCGCCCCCGGGCCCACGGCGGCCTGAGCGCCCGCGCGGGGCGGGGCCGCTCGGGGCTCCGCGTGGGCCGCGAACCGGCACCGGCTGCGGGGCGGGAGCGCGGGGAGCGGCGGGACGGGGCCGCTGTCCCGGGGTTACGGGGGGAAACCGGTCCCGGTGGGAGCCGGCGGGCTCGGTCCCGCCTCGGATCGCAAGTTTCGCGATCGCCGCGAGCACCGGGGAGCCCGGGGGGACCGCGGCAGGTGGCGGCCACCCCGGTGGCTTCCGCTGGTGGCCGCCGCGGTAGCGCACGGGCGGGAGGATGAAGGGGTACCTGGACCAGCAGGTGCCGTTCACGTTCCCGCAGGTGAGCGGCGGCTCCGGGCTGGGGGGCTCCGGGCTTGGGTCGCGGTGGGGGGTCCGGTCAGGGACCCCGCGGTCACCGGCTCCTTCCGCAGCAGCCTCCGGGCCAGGCGGTTCCGTGTGGCGGAGCTTTGCTGGGCGTTAGGAAGAGACCCGGAGAGCCGGGCTGGCCACCGGTGCAGGACTCGGAAGGTACCGGGGGTCGGGGAATGCGGGGAGGGATGGGGATGGTGGGGGGACAGATGAGGACGGTGCGGGGTGGGATGTGGACAGTGGAAGGAGAGGGATGGGGACGGTGCGGGGTGGAATGAGGACGGTGCAGGACTCGGAAGGTACCGGGGTGCCGTGGGTCGGGGGTGCAGGGAGGGATGGGGAAGGTGTGGGCAGGGATGGGGATGATTGAGGGAGGGACAGGGTTGATAGAGGGATGGGGATGGTGCGGGGTGGGATGAGGACAGTGCAGGTCTTGGAAGGTACCGGGGTGCTGTGGGTTGGGGGTGCAGGAAGAGATGGGGATGACTGAGGGAGGGATGGGGACGGGGACGGGGACGGGGATGGGGATAGGGATGGGGAGGCTTTCTGGGCAGGGACCGGGTTCCTCCCCCTGCGCCCCCACCCGCAGCTCCCCGTTCACCCACCGGCTCACCCGCCGTTCCTCCCAGCGCTCTGCTCAGGCCGCATTTATAAGTGTTTCTCCCTCTCCCTTTTCCCGCAGAGCTCTTCCAGGACTTGAGCCAGCTCCAGGAGACTTGGCTGACAGAAGGTGGGCTCCTTCCCCTCGCTCGCCTTTTGCTTCGCCTCGTCTTTCCGTGTTTGGCTCTTGCTGTTTGGGCTGCTCCTTCGCTTTGTTTGCTCAGCTCCAAACACGAAGGATTTATTTGTTTTCAGACTTGCCAACCTCTGCCTTGGGTGAAGGAGGAGCGTGAATCACACTATTGTGCTGGGTATTTGCTTGGGAATGGAACTTGGCGTTCGGCCCAACTTGCCTGGTTACGATTTTCATTTCAGGCCGCTTGTAACTCATTGGATTTGATGCCAATTTTTCACTTATTTCTGTTGGTTGTCAGAACGCTGATGTTTTCTTAAACAAGCAATCAACTATTCTATAATTTGAGGGACAAAGTGCTTCTCTCAGCATTTTATTTTTAAGATAACTCTTCGAAGGCACCTTCCTGGGATTCACACGCGGCTCAGTTTGGTGTCTCAATCGTTTCACCTTTTGGCTTCAAGGGAGAGAAACCTTCAAATCCCAGGGAATCCCGTTAATTCCAAGTGAAACTGGTTTCAAACAGGACGGTGAATTTGCTCTAATTCCACTGTTAGAAATGATCAGCTTTCCAGAAAATGTAAAACATAATCCTCAAGTACAGACTCTTGATAAATATAAAAGTACTTACAGTGATATAGGTACTTAACAAGAATAATATACAAATAGGCATTTTGAGCAGGGTTTTTCCCCTGATTTTGCCACAGCTGAAGGCTGGGAGCAGAGTGTTGGTCGAATTAACTCACAGGTTCCCTGGGGAGAAGGGCAGGTCACACACGCTCTCATAGCTCCGGATGGAAAGGGATCATCTGCTATTATACATGATTAATAAGTGATAAAGCAAACCCCCTTCCATGGTTTTAGAATATAGGCAGATGAGTTTTTTTCTTTGAAATAGCTCATCGCATTTACTCCAAGTTCAAGGGAAATTTAGGAAATTCAGCGCATGTTTAATGTTCCAGTTATGATTTCAGAGGGGTGCGTGGGGAGCTGCTTTCAGCCATAGGGACTCCATTTCCAGACTTTTAAACAAGAAAAATTGCCGTCTGGAGCAAACTATGGTTTGTTTTTCTATATTCATCAGTATGTGAAAGGATTTCCTGAATGGTGAAAACAGCTTTTTCATTCATGCCTTAGAGCTGCACTAACGGTGCCGCTCACAGGGCGGATGCCCAGAAATCAGCTCGGATCCCTGGGGAAACTCAACCCCACGTGCCGGGCGCTATTGACCATTTCCCTCTCCTGCCACCAGATCATTATTCATTGAATTCAATTATTAATCTGCTACTTCTGGAGCGGCTGCACGGGTTGGACCCAGAGCCGCAGATGTCTCCTGTTCTGCCCATCGCTTGGGCACAACCTTTCCAAATTTTGCAGGGGGTAGTTGTATTCCCTATGATAAATGCTTAAAAATCCCTGTGTTGTATGTTTCTAAGGAACCCTGAGCTAATAAACTTGCTGTTGTCCTTATTTCCAAGGTAAGGGAGAACGAGACTGCCAGGCTCTTAAGGGGGAAATCTGGATCCACTAATCCCAGAGGGAAATTCTCGTCAGTCGCTAAAGTGCATCCAGCAGAAGGCACAGACGTGCTCCTGCCCGGCTCTTAATGACCCTGCACAAAGCGCCCGGTCTAATTCTCTCTCTCTTCACTCCCTCGGCAGCTCAGGTTCCAGACAGCGATGAGCAGTTTGTGCCCGACTTTCATTCAGAAACACGTAAGTATCGCACGTCTCGGGGAGAAGGGCAGGGGACAGACCCCACAGAGACATACATGCAACACATAGATATCGAGGCTAAAGCACTAATGTTATTTCTATGTCATGACGGTGACCAAAAAAACCCCAAATAAAGCCCCAAAGCAGGCAAAGTGTCCACATGTGGACAACGCAACAGCACCTTTTTTGTGGTGGAAACGGCTCCCGTCCCAGCAGCAAAGGCAGAAGATGCTTCATGTCCCCAGGAGAACATTCCTGAGGAACCAGTGAAGTTTGGCTGCCTGCTGGATTTAATTAAGCATAAGAAACAACAATCCCCACCTCCCGGTGCTGTGAACTGCAGCTCACGTTCGTTATTCATGGGATTCTAACCAGCCCAGAAATACGGCTCCTCATCCGCCTCAGCCCAGTGCTGTGAAATGGAAAGGAACCTTCTTTTTCCCCCTTTTTCCTGGTGTTTGGGATGTTTGGTGACGAGATTCCCCCAGCGCATGTTCGGGGATGTTGTAGCACCAAAGAGGTTCAACCAAGAGAAATCTGCATTTGGAAACCACGCGGGAGCTGCTGTGCCAGGAATCAGTGTCCTCTTGAAGGGCCTTTTCCTGGGTGCCGAAGTATAAACCTGATACTTTTAATGAAATTAAATAGTCCGACGGGAGGTTGAAAGGACCGCAAGCTGCTTTTTGCACTTGGAGGTGTATTTAGTGCAAGCAAAGGTTATTAGAGTGCAATGCAGTGCCTCTCACAGGATGTGCCTCCCGGGTATCAAACGAGAGCGTTTTGCACGATGCGAATCAAAACTTCACTTTTATGCATTGAAAACCAGAATTACGTGCATGCGAAGGTCTGTCCCAGCCCTGAACAGCTTAGGAAACGTCCACTCTTAATCCTTTTCAACGTGCTCTGGATTAACACAGAGCATGTTAACGCTACCTTCAATTTGCTCTTTTAAGGCTGGTGTATCATCCAAGCCTAACTAAATCAAGGGCAGAGCTCAGCAAAGTCCAGCGAGCAGTTGTGCATATTGACGTTTTGTTTTCCTCGGCTGAACGAGGACAAGGTGGTGGCACCTCAACCCGACGTTTTACCGGCCGATAATAAAATCTCTCTGCAAACAAGAAAAACACCAACTTAATCTTTCGTTTCTCTCCCACAGTAGCTTTTCACAGTCCCGCAAAGATCAAGAAGGAGCCGCAGAGCCCCACGTCGGAGCCCCCGCTGTCCTGCAGCCACACACAGCCGCTCCGGTACCACCATGGCGAGCGGTGCCTCTACACCAGGTGACAGCTCCTGGGGACGGGAACCCAACAACCAGCAGGGGCTGTGGGGCATTGAACAGGCTGCCCAGGGCAGCGCTGGAGTCACCGTCCTGGAGGGTCGGACAGACGGACGTGAGGTTCTCAGGACGCGGGGCAGTGCCGGGGTGGGGGAACAGTTGGGCTCAATCATAGAACATGGAACCACTTTGGTTGGGAGAGACCCTCAGGATCATGGAGTCCAACCACGAGCTAACTCCAGCACCGAACCACGTCCCTGCGTGCTTTGGGGCTTTAACCAGGGCAGTCAGTTGTTTACACCTTTAACCCGGCCCCAACGCTTCCCTAAGAAGCGGGTCAGGCCTCCTGTTCCCTTTGGAAAGGAGTCTCCTGCCATCACAACCCACCTTTTTTAGTATATTTATATATATATAGTATAACTATAGTGTAATTTCTTCAGCACAGACACCTCCAGCTTGGAGGTTTATCACTATTGTGCATGGGGACAAACAATAATTAGAAAGGAAGGAGTTTATGGTGGGAGTTTCCTGGCCCAGGTGGCTGCGCAGGGGCCGGCGTGTGGCCGGTGCCGCGTCTCCCCGGTGCCGCCACGAGCCCTTCTCGGAGAACCGTAACGTTCCGACACCTGTTTGACTGTCCCAGCGCCTATGATCAAGCCAGACAAGTGGGAATCAAGTCCCCCAGTCCCGGAACCCCGATACAGTCACCGCTCCAACAGTTCCCGAGACAGGACAGGAGCTTCCTGACCCCGGCGGGGCCACCCCAGCCCACACCCAGCTGTGGGTACCTCCCCAAAAACAGGTGA
Source organism: Streptopelia decaocto (assembly GCF_964273445.1). Classification (NCBI taxonomy): domain Eukaryota; kingdom Metazoa; phylum Chordata; class Aves; order Columbiformes; family Columbidae; genus Streptopelia; species Streptopelia decaocto. The sequence continues at coordinate 6,084,676 of NC_138677.1, read as the reverse complement.
GTATTGCCAGGGGGAAACGAGGAGGTTGGTGCTTTTTGGTGGTTTGGGAGGGGTTGCGGTGTCCAGATTCAAGTGCTCAGTTTCCAGCAATCCCAGGATCTTCCCATCCAAAGTACCTGGACCCAGCACTGCCGCCTGCGCTTTGAAGAAATTGTCCCCAACCTTAAGCCTGTCAGATTGGGTGGACGATGGGCTGTGCGGCTGACACTGGAAACATGTTTAGTTGGGGTCCCTTCCTTGCCCCAGCTCCGCGTGCAGCTTCCACAGCCCTAGGAACAGCCTGAGCTTCTGTCCCCGGGGATCAGGGGCCGAGAACGCAGCCGTCCCGCGTCCTCTCTTCCAGCTCCGCGTTCCAGCCGCCCCTGGAGATGCGCCGCTCCTTCCCCTCCCGCCAGGGCCTGGCCCAGGAGGGCTCCAGCGCCTACCAGCGCAGCCAGTACCCTCCGCAGGGCTTCAAGCAGGAGTTCCACGACCCGCAGTACGAGCGAGCGGGCGGCAGCTGCCGCTACCCAGCGGCTGTGGCGGTGAAGCAGGAGCAGACGGACTATGTGTATGACTCAGGTAGGCAGGAGTAGCTCTGATGGCATCAACCGGGCACCGGTGGGGGTGAGCAACCATCACTGGTGGGCTTTGGGCTTTGGAACAGTTCTACTTCATCTTCAGGAGCGTTTAGGGTGAGGGGCAACGGGCACAGACAAACACAGGAGGCTCCATCTGCACACGAGGAGAAGCTTCTTCCCTTTGCGGTGCCAGAGCCTGGCCCAGGCTGCCCAGAGCGGGTGTGGAGTCTCCTTCTCTGGGACATTCAAACCCCTGGGATCCTGTGTGATCTGCTCTGTGACCCTGCGTGAGCAGGTGGGGCTGGGGATCTACAGGGGTCCCTGCAACCCAAACCACCCTGTGATTCTGTGTGGTCTGGGAAACCGACTGCATAGCAGGGAACGCAAAGTGTTACGTCTGTTTCCTGCATCCCAAAGAAGGCTGGGACGTTTTCTGTACCATGTTAAATGTTCCGTAGATGTTCCTGGCTGCCCTTCCATGTATGTAAATGCTGAGAGTTATCCAAGCCATCCAAACACAGAAGATGCATTAGGTAAGAGACTGGGTGGCTCTTTTCCCTGCATTGCCCTCTGGCACACGCTGTCTGTGTCCATCCCTGCCCGTGTTTCTCTTCCAGGCTGCAGCTACGACAAGCCCATGAGACCCTTTGCTGATGATGTCTGTGTCGTTCCAGAAAAATTTGAAGGTCAGAGGAAGGATGGCTTGTGGTTTGGGTGTAAGATGGGGCATCCAGCGCCTTCGTCAGCCACACGGGCACTGCCTGCACAGTCTGTTACACTGGGCTCTTGCAAGCATGTTGGCTGTGCTTCACACCTGGCTTTTGGCAGCCCATTTCTTGAGCTTTTTCAGGAGCAAACAGCCCTTCTAGCATCAGCAGCTGGACCGTGAGGTTCATCAGAGCTCCTCTTGGGAGAGCTGCTGGTGAACTGCCTGTTTTTTTGTGAAATGTGGGGGTTTTTGCAACTTTTTTGCACTGTTACCTTTAGAAACGCCTCGTCTGTTGTTCTCCACAGGAGACATGAAGCAGGAAGGCGGAGGGTACCGGGACGGCCCTCCGTACCAGAGACGGGGGTCTCTCCAGCTCTGGCAGTTTCTTGTGGCTTTACTGGATGATCCCACCAATTCCCACTTCATCGCCTGGACTGGCAGAGGGATGGAGTTCAAGCTTATTGAGCCAGAGGAGGTGAACCCCATTAGCGTCCTCAGGCTTTCAGAGCTTTAAGTGGTTTTATGTTTCGTGGTACCGCTCCTCAGAAGAGAATCAGCTGGACGATGTTCTTTTGCCCCTGGGTTGGGTTCACAGACATTCATGCTCTTTAACGCTTTATTCTGCAGGTGGCCAGGCTGTGGGGGATCCAGAAGAACCGTCCGGCCATGAACTACGACAAGCTGAGCCGATCCCTTCGCTACTATTACGAGAAGGGCATCATGCAGAAGGTCAGTTTGCAAAGCAGATGGAGTTTTTATGCCTTTTGTGATGCTTCTCTTGTTTGAGCCAGGATGTGTTTGACATACAGAACGTCCCTGAGCCAGCCAGGCACCCTGAGCTTGCCTTCCCCATCACTTCTCTTTGCAGCAGCTCCATGAGGGAAGGATACAGGAGCTGAATCTAGGCAACGTATGGGAAATAAAACAAAGGGGAATTATGCTTGCTCGCTTTTCCTGGACGTTTGCAGTCAGGAGAGTTCCCAGGAGCTGTTCCAGGGGACACCAGAGAAGCAGCACAAGGAGCAGTTTCCAACCCTGACGTGTCTCAGGGCACTGGGCTAGAGCAGGCGGGTGGTTGCTCAAGCCTTCTCCACCGCCTGGTGCTGCCTTCGTGCCTACAGCCTTCATCTCATCATCACCTCAGAAAGGGCTGTGGGGCATTGGAACAGGCTGCCCAGGGCAGTGCTGGAGTCACCATCCCTGGAGGGCTGGACAGACGGACATGAGGTTCTCAGGACATGGGGCAGTGCCAGGGGCGGGGGAATGGTTGGAGTCAATGAGCTTGAGGGGCTTTTCCAACCAAAACGATGATTCCATGACTCCATCTCCTCTCCTCCCCGCAGGTGGCCGGCGAGCGCTACGTGTACAAGTTTGTGTGTGAACCCGAAGCCTTGTTCTCTCTGGCCTTCCCCGAGAACCAGCGGCCGCCGCTGAAGGGAGAGCTCGACCGGCAGGTCAGCGAGGAGGACACGGTGCCTCTTTTCCACCTGGATGACAACGCCGCTTACCTGCCGGACCTTGGCAGCCTCCCCCCACAGCTTTACAGCAAAGGCTACACGTACTAGAAGAGCCTGTGCCACCCTCGGTTGTGTCTAAGGAGACGTCTGGTTAGTATTCAAGCAGTACAAGCATTTTCCAGGCTGGCCTAGGGTGGCACTAAACTCCTTTGGTCAGGAACAGCATTCAGGTGCGCACGTGGATAATCACCTCCCCGGCTCTTGTGACAAGACACCCATAATGGCAGGATGGGATTTATTGTCAGTGATGTGGACTTATCCTGAGCAGAACTGCTGTTTCAGCAACATATGGGGCAATTGGCGCCTCCAGCGGGAACAACGGAGCCGGTCACAGTCCCTCTCTTTGGTGATGGAGGAGATGCCGTCCTATTGGGCTTTTTTTTCAGCTATGAGGATGTCACAACGCTCTCGCTGCCCCATTCCCCCAGCACACGCACTGAGCCCCTGCAGAACCCGGCCTGAGCTTGGGGGGCTCTGACCCCGCTCTGCAAGGCCAGGCTTTGCTTCTGCCCAGGCTGGCTCACAGATCACACACCTTCCCTCTCAACTGCTCTGTGCGAACAGGCAAGACCTGTATCTCCTGTGCGTGTGCCTGTCTCGTCACCTCCTTGCTGGGTGTCGGGGCAGCTGGAGGCACTGGCCGGGACTCGAGCTGTCCTGGAGCACATGGGACTGCGTACAATTGAGGGGACGTGCCTGCTGGGACACAGGTCAAGGCCAATGTCACCTCCAGGCAGAGCGACTGCAGGAGGCAGCGAGGCCTGAGCCACCCGTTCGTTGTGTTGTAGCTTTTCCAAACCGAACAACTTCAACAACCATCCTCAGGGTCTTTGGAGACCTGACGGGCTCTTGAGTTGTGCCCGTCCTGGGCTGGGCTAGAAAACCACCCGAGGCAAGAAAAACACCTGGGGAACGTCTCTTAAAATGCTTTACCGGGTAACCCAAAGCAGATATAGTATTTAATATCTGAATTTAGACTTAAGCTCCACAGGCATTTGCATGTTTGAGGAAATCCCGGCATGTTGGAAGGGCCGCTCTCCCTGCAGCACACGCAACTTAACTGGGCCTCCACTGGTTTTCCACAATAATGAACATTCATAACGGGCACCACATCCTTACCGAGAGGTGCCTTGTTTTTTAATCAGCAGTGTACCCGTACAGAAAAAGCCATTTTTCTACTGCTTCAGCCTGCCGCTCCAGCTGCTGAATCCAGAGCGCTGCCTGGACAGGAAAATTCTGTGTAGTGATTGCAAACCTGATTTTCCCCCGGTGCCTCTTCCCTGCATGGCTCATGCCAACCCCCCCGGCCCCGGCTCCGAGGCTGGAAACGCAGCTCCTGCTGTCCCAGAAGCCAGAGGCCCAGAACTGGGGGGTCCTGGCAGCCCCGGGTCCCCCCGCCTTGTCCCGCTCCCTCCCCATCCTCCGCTGTCCCCGAGGGAGGGTGAAGGGGAACCCTTCCGTTGGTAGAAGCTGCCTTTACTATTTATGAGTGTAAAAATACTATAATTAATAAATTGGTCTATGCCTTTCACCAGTGCACCTTCCTTCAGCCCCTGCTTTGCCCATCTCCGGGCAGCTGATCCTGAGAGTTCAGGGCTGCGTGTTTTACTTCTGAATCTCGGTGCAGCTCAAGGAGCGAACGCTTCACTCCCTTGACATCCTCACAGCCACTCAGACAACCAGGATGGGAAGATCGCGATGAAATCTGTAACCTCTGGCTGCAGAGGTTTCTTTGGGCTTCCTTCCCGGCCAACCTTCCCTCCAGACAGGGAATTCAGGGAGCGAGTTCACGTTTGGATTGAATTCCAGCTCGGTGTGTCGCTCAGGTCATGGAGTCAGCGCGACAATCGATGGCAGCGCAGTGCTGGGAAGGGGCAGGATCAGGTTCTCAGCAGCGAGGGCAGCGACCTCCAAAGGGCAGAGATTTATAATCAATAAATAGCCCCCGTGTTTCCAGGTCAGCAAGACAGGGGCAGCTGATGAGGAATTTCAGTCAGCATCCCCCCACTGTACAAATTGGCAGCTGAACTTTACATTAGGCAGGTAAGACAGACATCGTTCTCCTTCATGGAAAACCCTCTGGAGACAGAGCTCTGCTCACGCCGCACCGACAGCTGGATGCAAACACACCTAATATTTTCACACTTTTTACTATTGTTTACTCCTTATATTCCATATTTATTCTAGCAGCTTATTCCTCAGGATGTGACGATGCTTTGGGACCAGCCACAAACAAATCCTCAGCGGTCATTTCTTCCTAACGCAGTGTTTTCCAGAGTTATTGTTTCTCCACGCGGTTGCTATTGTTGCCGCAGCTTTGCCATTACTCCCGCTGTATCAACAGTACAAAACCCAGCAGGAAGCACCATAAAATTATTACCCAGAACACGACACAAAGCTGCTTTCTGGTCAGAGTAAATAATTAACACGAAACGTTACGGCACGTCCCAGATGTGCCCTTAGAGCGCACCGTCGAGGGCCACCGAATTACCTCCTGTGCTAACGGGTTGCTAACGGAGCTGAACTATCCGATGCGATTTGCTGAGGCCAACCCAAGAAATATTTCTATCACCAGATTCCGTGCCCTGAAATACAGATAAATAGTGATAATGAAGAACAAGGACAGCAGTAAATCTCACTTTATGGGTTGAGCGTTGGACAGGAAGGCAAGAGAGCGATGAGAAAGCGCATTCATCTTTCCAGGCCGCACATAAGGCAGACGGCTGATGTCATCGAGCGAGATGAAGCCTCCGCAATGTGCCTGTGAGAATTCCTAAGGCGCTGCCCCAATCTCTGATAAGATTTTCTATTTCCTAACAGCGGATTTCCAGCCCTGGGCTTTCCAGACACCGGCACTGGGACTGACATAAAGGTAGAAGCTTAAATTCACATTGCAAAAGAGCCACGACGTGCCGCTATGACCCAGCTCGCTTCCACCCCATCACCTTTTTCCTAGTAGAAGTGAATTAATATTGACGTCCAAGAGGCGAATTTCCTACACCCAACAAAAAGCACAACTCTGAGCTGGGTTTGGACTGTCAGCTCCAAGAACAAGCTCATTTTTGAACCCAATAAACACATCCGATCAGCACAGCCTACAACCCACCCCCTGCGTACAGCCAGAGCGGCCAGAGGATTTATGGAGGCTGCAGAACATCCACATCCAAACCACATGTGCTAAGATCAGACACTCGCTCGCTGTATTCCCAGCTGGCCTGGAAGAACAATGCGCTCATAAAGGAGCAATCCCAGCAAGGGCTAACGGGTCAGTACCGCAGCCTCCTGCCATTGGCACAGGAACCTCACGAAAACAATGCCTGAACACACAAAACCCCATTGTGCAGGCAGCACGGTGCTGCCACAGCGGCTCCGGTAACGAGCCCATTAATGAGGTTAAGGTAGTTACTCTACCAGATGGAGCACGTGTGCGGGTGGCTGTAAAAATCATATTTATCTTTCTAGCATTAAGGGCAGAAGGCTGGTTGCGATGTGCGTATGTATGTACACACCAACGTGTGAGTTCTTCTCTTGTTGTGAATCTTTTGCTTGTAAATTATTTGATTTCGGAGCAATTTCTTCCCAGAAAGGGCTGTCACAATTTGTAGCATTTACAATAGCGCAGCTCATGTAGACTGAGGCAGGTTGGCAAGTGCTTCCACAAGAGCTCAAGAACCTTCCCCAGCAAGGGCTAAAATACCAATTCAGTTATGGATTAAGTTTGCGGTTTTATCATAGCACCAGGCAGCTTATTTTGAGGTTTTTAGACAATATAAACCAGCTACAAATGATATAAACAGCAAAGGATGTTACGATGTTCCACTCAGAAACATCAGAGCAGTAACAGGTTGATAAAACTTGCTTTAAAACAACACATGGAAGTGGTTCAGGTTTGAAAGGCAGCATTTGTTTCGCAGGCGAGTTCTGGATGGGGGGTATTCCCAAAGGCCAACATGGAAAACTTTCTGTAAATGAATTAAAGGATATTACACCAAGGAAAGAAATAACAGACACAAACCAGATGAGAATTGTTCACTCACAAAGGAAAAAAGAAAACCCTCTCTGCTGACGCGTTTTCCCCTCCCATTAGTCAGAACGTTGTGGCACTGAAGAAGCAAATTCAAAATGAGTTTGGGACAGAAACAGCTGGGAGTGCGTGGGACACTGGGAACACTTTCCAAAGGCAAATGAAAGATGTAAAGAGAAAGTCAAGCACAGATTTTCATAGAAAACAGGAACAGATGAGGCTGCAGAATTCGTGGAAGGAAAATACGCTTGGAAGAGCATTCGATAGAAAAACCTTCTCTGCCCAACGCCAGGAAGAAAAAAGCCTCCGAACAAATGAACTTTCTAATTCTATTTAACTTTATGAGGAGGTGACACCACAGGGGAACTCCGAGTATTTACACAACATAATAAAACAGTATATACAACATCCCTGCCCGCTCTGTACATAGATACAGATTGCCAAGAGCCACTTCTCGCTGTGGAAGGTTCAGATTCACTGAGGATAAAACGACGAGCCAACCGCATCCTGCTAATTTCAACAATCGTTTTAGAAAATGTCCCAGCTTTGGAAAAAACACTTTAAAAATGGGGATCTGTGGCTATCGAGTCAAATAAGTTTCATCTGTTTGCAACAGAAAGAATAATTTCCAGATAACTTCAGCGTGACACAACCACGCTGAGCAGCCCATCTCTTTTTAAACAAGGGTCTGGTGCACAACGGTTTACAGACATCTTAGCTGGGAGAGCATTTTCTATTAAAACCCAGCAGTTGTGATGTCACCAAACAGCGCAAGTGAAAATAAAACACATGACGCATTGTACGGAAAGTCTGAACATCTGTAAGCACTTATGTTCACAGACAGAGCCGTGCTCCAGGGTGGATGTGGTTAATTACCCTTTGATATACGAGCCTTCAGCACGCAGGAGAGGGTGATGAAGGATCAGACTCGCAGTCTGACCTGTGCAGTTGTCCAAGTACAACTGACATTCGAGCTGGGTTTCCAGGGATCTCTCCTGCTGGATCCCAAAGCCACAGATAGGAAATACCTCGCCACAGCTGGCTTGCATAAAGGACAAGCTACGCTGAAAAGGAAAACGCGTAAAATAGGAAAAATGGAAAAAAAGCAGCTCTCGAAGAAACAAACCACTGTCCAAGAGCGTAAGTAGAAATAAACCCCTTTTAGCGCTGTAAAGAAACCAACTATTCCAGCCTCTATTTGTCTGGTCATTCAGAACCCAGTTAGGTTAGTGAACAACTATTTCTTAATCATTATCTTGTTGTTGTTGTTCAGCTCGGTGCCTGGATTTCTGAGCCTTAAGTTTAGTCTCTTACAAGGGGAATGACAAGGAAGCGCTTCCAGAACCATTTCTGAAGCGACGCACCAGCCTGAGGAGCCCGAGGACATGAGCACACATCACCCCCTTGTGCTTGCGCTCTGAAAACACTCATTTGCTGTTCCTTGTGTAGAGAAGCTTCAACTGAATGTCCTAATGTCCTTTCTTTTGGGGCACTTGCAACAGTGCAAAACCCACAGTCCCGCCAATATAAGCGCAGGAAGGGTCCCCGAGGGAAGCAGGCTCAGCGCCGTCGGAAGGCGCGCGATATCCGCCACGCGTTGGGCTCCTCGTAGCGGTTGTACAGGGGCTCCAGCCGCTGCTGCTTCTTCTGCTTGCTCAGCTTGGTCGGATCCGAAACCTTGAAGAAAGCCGGTGCAAACTCCACCAGCCAGCGAGGATCAATGGTCGTCACTTCCCGCATGTATTCCTTGGTGGTCAGCACCAGCTCGTGATACACCACCCTGGGAAAGGGACAGCACGTGGGACATTCATTTTTACAAACAAGAAGAGGCAAGACAAGGGCTGGAGTATCTAACTTTGCCTCTCTATCTCTGCTTCACCCTCCTTCAGCATAAGGTTCCTTATAAGCTTCAAAAGCACCATGCAGAAGAGCTCTCTTCTTTTTCCTCTCCTATTTCACAACTACTTTTCAGCACAGAATTACTTATTTTAATTTAAAACAATTCTCTCTCTACCCCCATTCAACACTCAGTGTTTTAAACTCACTTCCACAACACAGAAACACAGAACTGCAGGCTCCAGGCCTGGCCCTGGCTCAAAATGTTAAGTCTCATCTCTGCACAGGCACTGATTTGAGCAGCAAAAGGAGCCAAAGCAGACTTGAAACCTTTTTCACCCTCCACAATGCTGAGAAATCAGCAGCTTAGACTTTGATCTGTGCTCCACAGAGGGAACACCACAACATCTCCGCTTATGAAGTCTGAACTGAAATAGAAAATAACGAGATCGCCTTCCTTACCATTCCGGCTGCCTGTTGAACAGAGCGCTGGATGGGTGGATATAGACTACTTGTTGATCAATGAGCGTCCGATAACCTTCCTGGGGATCCTTCTTGGCCGCATTTCGGAAGAAGCCACTGCAGATGGCCTTCTGGACTCGAACTGTTGCCTTCCCGCAGGACACCACATCCAGCTTGTGCCTGCCAGGCAAGAGCGAGAGAGAAAAAAGGGTTCTCCAGATGTGGGTGCAGCTACCAACAGCAGATTAGCACATTTTCTTTAGCTACCAGTGTAAAAACAGTAAGAAAACGAAGTTGCTACTTGTCCTCGTCATGCTCACCTGTCCATAATGCCCAGCATCTGCTTGCGGATGTCCTGCGCTCTGCGTAAGGATCGGGCCTGGATAAAATTTTCATAGCACCAGGGATTTGAAAACTTATTGTTCTTCCAGGAATTGTAGACGGCCAGCAGAGTGAGGTGGTCGCCTTCCGTCTGATGGAACTTGGCTTTCTTTTGATCCGCCAGCGCTTGTTTATCCTAACGGGTAAAATACACATCAATACACATCACAGAGACAATCCTTGTGCAACACGGAGGAGGACACGGGCTCCTTGTCCCTCCTACCAAGACTTTTTAAGTCCACCAAGAAACAGATGATGTAAGACCAAGAAGACAACACAGAATTTTGAGTGGCGAGGGGCTAAGGACAAAGTGATGAGAATCTGGAGGTCACTGGGACTGCTCTCACCAAGCCTGTATGACAGAAAAGCCTGGAACAGCTCTTGCCAGAGAGCTCATGTGGACTCCTACAGACTCTCCCATGGGTGACAAGGACCTGACCAGAAACGATGAAGAACCCTCTGGTTTTTTTCTGATACTTTTAATTCCATTTCAGTCCCTATTTTGTAAAGGACACCGCAAAGTAAATGGTTTTAAAGGAAGTAGCTTTGACCCTACTGACCTTCCCACCCCTCCGATCTGCAGATAAAACATTGATCAAACGCTCTGGCTACATACATGAAAATAGAAGTTAACAGAGTAAACTGCAGGAGGCCAACATGACAAAGAAGTGACAGGTTCAAGAGAAATCTGCTGTTTAGTGGGAAAAACAAAAGAGAATGTGAGACTTGGAACTTCCACCTGCAAAGAAACCACCGACATTCAAAGCCACAGGGCATTTAACCAAAAGGTACATTAGAAGTGTGCCATATGAGCACGATCTAACCAGGCTACAGGTTTATTTTGGCAAATACGCTCAGTAAACCTGAGGCAGGCACAGAAAAAGCAGCCAAACTGTACGACTGCTGCTGCTGGGCTGCGTTTCTCACCTTTGGCCTGTAGAACACGTTCTGCACAGACAGCATGGAGACGATCGTCAGCATTTCCTCGCTGCATCCCAGATGTACGGACATGATCAACATCTTACACAACATGGGCTCCAAGGGGAATTCTGCCATCTGCAAGAAACCCGTCTCAGGATATCCTGCAACATCTTGGGAAAACCTTCATTTCTCAGTGCAAAAGAAAGCAAGGCCCTTTCGCCTCTATTTCCTTTCTAAAGCAGTGCGCTTTACCCAGGATAACTTAACACGAAGCAAATTATCTGTCTCTATTCACTAACACTAGAACATCTCAATACTTACAGGAAATTTTTAGACATTATTGCAAGTAACCTCAAGAATAAGGAGAAATAATGGCTGCTCCTTCAAAATCAGAAGATACGTAAGTATGGTAAGTGGAAACTACCAATAAAACACACGAGAGCAATGGGAAAAGGAAACCAGCAGTGCTTGGCAACTGCTCTCCTGTCACCCCCTAAATATTTGCGCCCCCGGCAGTGCTAAGAAGCGCTGTTTTCTCTTCTGCCTACCCTGCGCCCAAGCCGCGTGAGCAGCCCCTCGTCGTCCAGAGCTCCCAGGGTGTAGAGCTGTTCCATGGCAGTTATGAGAGTTTCCATCGGGGGGGCGTCCATAAAGTCAAAGGAGAGCAAATCATTGATGCCCATTGCCTGAACAGAGGGAGCAGAGAACACCCAAGTTAAAACACGCAGAAGGAACACACCAAACTCCAGCCAGACATATAGAACCACCAAACAACGAGGCACCACGGAACTTCGAGCAATCCCACCCTTGTGTCCTTATCCTGACTGTAACCACGGTCACAAATCCATGACCGTATTTCTACATTTGAGATAACCCGCACTAGCCTGTGGCTTTCACCTGCCATTCAGTTTTCCAGTCTGTTCCACACATCTCTCAGGCAAGATGATTCGACTGAGGAGACACATCAGCTAAATCCTGGTTTTGAGGACTTCCTGGCTTGTAAACCAGAGTGGCTCAACAGCTCCAATGGATGTTAAATATTTCTCCACCCTTCCCCTTGTTCCCAAAAAGGGGGAAAGGCAGCAACAGCCCCAGCTGACACATACTGGGTTAGATCCAGTTTGCAGACACCCAGAGGGATGGAATACAGGAGATCCATGTGTTTGGAGATCAAAACCCACTCTAAACCAGCGTGTCTTATCCGTTAACAACATATATGTGCCTTACACAGGAAATGTGTACTGCCCATAAGATTCCTGCTTCTCAAACCTCCTGCAGCTGACTGTTCCGCACAGCTGACACTCGTCATTTAGGTGGATATTCAACATTATAACCCTCAATAGAAAAAGGGAGGAGCAAGCTCAGTGCCTGAAAATTGCATTTGATGGAGCCTCCCTTCCAAAATACCTCTGTTCACTAGAAGGACCTGAAATTACAGAAGTATTTAACGAGGCTCATAAAGGCAGAGACTCATTTATTGAAATGCTTATGATCATGTTGGCTCGCTACAGGTTGGTGAAATACCCACCTTCAGGGAAAGTACCGTACTGGCCAAATTAGTCCTCTGGATTTCGGGCACGTTGGTGGTGAGCATTTCATCTCGATAAGCGCGTTCTGTATATAATCTGTAGCATTTCCCAGGTCCGGTTCTCCCGGCCCTTCCTGCTCGCTGCTTTGCTTGAGCCTAAAGGTAACGAGGCATCTCAATGAACATGTGCAAACAAGTAAAATTAAATTAGTAATAGTTCACAATTCTACTTGTGTTAATAGAGATTCCCAATACAACCCAGGAAAGTATTATTCCTTAGGCACAGCCTCAGGGAATTATCAAAAATGGGATTTTATCGTTGCTTCACTTTGCTTGGACGCCACATCATCAAGATACACATTATCAGCAAGAAAAAACCAAACCAAACCAAACCTGAAACACAGAATTCCCACCTGTGAAATGGGTGTAACAACCAGCTGGTCAATCCCGGTCTTGGAGTTATAAACTTTCTGCTTCACAAAGCCAGGGTCGACTACGTAATATATTCCATCGATAGTCAAAGACGTCTCAGCAATGTTAGTGGCGATGACGACCTGCAAACACCACACGGACTCAGTACCAGTTCTGTCCCTGGTTCCAAGCCAACCGTGCTGCTTAATTAAACAATCCACTCTGCACGATACAAGCAGTTTGTTATAAATGTCACTGCTATCATGTAATAACAAAGCAAAAATTATTCACAGAAGAACAAAAACATGCTCTAAGCTATATAAGCCACCTTTTCTTTAAACTACATTTTTTCTGAAGTTAGAACTAACAGAATTAGAAGTGATAAATACAATACATATGATTAGCAGTGTAATACACCCCACGACTGAAATGGATCGACAGAAAACGAAGCCATACTGAGCTGAAATTACCTTTCTGCTTCCCGGTGGGGCTGGGTCAAAGATCCTGGTTTGCATTTCACTGGGTAAAGCCGAATAGACCGGTAGGATAATTAACTCGGGCACATCAGGTCCTAGAGATTTCATCCTCTCATAGAGGATTTCACAGGCAGTGTCGATCTCTTCCTGACCAGTCAGAAACACCAAAATGTCACCTACACAGGAAGGAAAGTAAAACAGCCACTGAATCATTTCTGTTCAGCACAACTCTTGCAGTTCGACATTTCCCTCTCTGTCTCCATTTAAAGCAGATGATCCCAAACTTTTGCTTGCCCCTACTCTTAGCCTGGAGTAACACGCTTCACTGTTTCACCCCACTTTTTCATTTTATTTACTGTATTTGCAAACATAGTGCTGAGAGCATTTTGCTCACGTTACTAATATGTGACCCATGACTTTACAGAAAGACCTTGCTCATAATTAGAGTATTTGAGTCACTAATCACCCTGGACCACTCTCCACTCACCCGGCGGCTCCGTTAAGTGGATCTGCATTACTGTGATCAGACTGGCATCCAAATAATCTGTCTCCGGCTCTTTTGTGTACAGAATTTCTACCGGATACGTTCTGCCGGGAATGGTGAAGATCGGCGCTTCGTAGAAGTACTGAGAGAACTTCACAGCATCCAGCGTTGCCGACGTCACTATCAACTTCATGTCCTGCCGTTTCTGCACTGTCTATATAGGAAAGAAAGTCCTCAAGTCATTTATTGCCTTTGGGACTATTAAAATATGGCATTTGACTTCAGTCAGAGAAATATGGGCAGTAATATCAAGCGTTTTGATGTCTGCGTAGAGGGGCAGCTCATTCCAGTATTAACAATTTCAAACAATCGACCACCAAGGTCACATCTCAAACCTTTCCTGGCAGCAGCTGTCACAAGCAGCTGAGCGGAGGCAGCTCGGCGGGTCCCGACTGAGCGAGAGCAGCCGCACAGTCACAGGCTCTGGTTGTGGTGGGGATTTTAACTTCCCTGATGGTTGTTGGCAGGACTGCTTGGCCGGCAGCCACAGGCCAGGAGGCTCCTCCAGTGCCTCAACGAGAACTTCCTGATGCAAAGGGTGGAGGAGCCGACTAGGAGAGGTGCACTGCTGGACCTCATCCTCACCAACAAGGAGGGTCTGGTTGAAGGGGTAAAGGTTGAGGGCTGCCTTGGTTGCAGCGACCATGAGATGGTGGAGTTCAGGATCTCCCGTGGCAGGAGCAGGATAGCAAGCAGAATTGCAACTCTGGATTTCAGCAGGGCAAACTCTGGCCTTTTCAGGCCATTGCTGGGGGAAATCCCATGGGCAAGGCTGCTTGAAGGTAAAGAGGCCCAAAATAGTTGGTCAGTGTTCAGGGACCTCAATGTTTACAGATATATAAAGGGTGAGTGTCACGAGGATGGGGCGAGGCTCTTCTCAGAGCACTGGCCCAGGCTGCCCAGGGGGTTGTGGAGTCTCCTTCTGTGCAGACATTCCAACCCGCCTGGACACCTTCCTGTGTAACCTCAGCTGGGTGTTCCTGCTCCACGGGGGGATTGCACTGGATGAGCTTTCCAGGTCCCTTCCCTAACATCCTGTGATTCTGTGAAAAAGCCTTTGCCAGAGAAGGAAGAGCAAAGCAAGAATGCTCCTCTGCTCACCCATCCTGGACTGTAAATTGACATTGTTTCTGCTGAATTTTGCTTGCTTTATCTTCACACAGAGGCTCATCTTCTGCAAATTGGGACAACAAACCCTTCGGAGCATTTGCTTTGCTTCAGAAGAGACTCTCAGAGCACAGGAATGAACTCGACTCGTGCGACCTTACCTTTCCCTGCGCACTCCCACGCAGACGTAGCACAGAGGACGCTGAAGCAATAGAAATCAAATGCTACGTTACCTTCTTCAGGAGGCCAAAAAGCACGTCGGTGTGTATGGTCCTCTCATGGGCTTCATCCAGCATGATGATGGCGTACTGAGTCAAATCAGGGTCTATCAAGCACTCCCGCAGCAACATCCCGTCTGTCATGTACTTAATCACGGTTTCAGGGCTCGTACAGTCTTCAAATCGAATGGTGTAGCCAACCTAGAAAAAAAGAGTTGCTATAGAATTAAGTTATAAGCACCATTAATTCCCAGTTTGATTATTCTGCAATCTCATTTTACAGCTTACAAGGGAACAGACACACGGACACAAGCAAACTAGCTCCAGTACTACTTCTTCCTACTTTTCCTCATGCTTAATTTGCCATGATCTTCATGAAAATTCACCTCTTGTCCCAAGCAGCAGCCAAATTCCTCTGACACCCTCTTCGCAACAGACATGGCAGCCACTCTGCGAGGCTGAGTGCACCCGATCTTCCCTCTCGACGTGTACCCCGCCTCAGCCAGGTACTGTGTAATCTGCGTTGTTTTCCCAGATCCTGTCTCTCCAATAACAATCAGAATCTGGTTGTCATGCACAGCCTAGAAAAGGTCAGAACAGATACACTTGTCAAAATTATAAAACAAAATACAAACAAAAAATCAACACTATATCCAGGACCAGACTGAGCACCTACCGCTCTTGCTCCGGCTGCCCCAGACCAAAATTCACACGAATGTTCTTACAGATGAAGTCAGCAAACTGTTTAACTGTTTATCTGATTCATCCTTTGCCAGTATGATCCTAGTTTCAATTTTTATTTACATCAATAAATATCTGAAGCTTTATTAAAATATACAGATACATATAATCCTTTAAAATAACCACTGTGAACTACAGTTCTGCACTTTAACTTGTGAACTGGCTATTTACCTGTCAACAAGCCAAACCAAGAATATTTGTTTTAAATTACTGTTTGCTCAAACAAGAACATGATTTCAAGAGTCTCACCTGTATCAACTGCTCCTTCAGTCTGAAGATGGGAAGACTCTCTCTCTGCTCAATGATGGAAAGCTGCGTCTTCTTACCGTAAGAAGCTTTGTTGCCACCAAACGCATGTTTCTTCCACTCTGGGATATCGTTGGGCATCATCCCAATACCTCGCATGTTTGCAGCAATTTGTCTTCCATCCACTACAGACAAAACAATTCCATCATTACATTCGGGTTCCCACAGCACAGACCGCAATGATCCTGCTCCTACTGTTCCATCATCCACACCTTCTGCACTTGTGTGTTTAAATATTTAAGTTCCTACATGTATAACCCCACAATTACATTAATTTCCATGTAAAAAACTGCTTCAGCATCCATCGCACCTTTTAGTAACGCACTCTTGCGGGACAGCACGATATACTTGCACATTCCCCTTGACATCCCTATTTCTACTTCAGTGGAAACGTGTTTCTTCTGTGCCTCGATTCTGAAGTGAGGCAGACAAACACAACATCAAGACGTTTCTCCTGTGTTGCTCAACTATCCCACCAAAGGCACAGCGCACGCTCTGGTGTGTTCAGACGTACCGTCAGGGAGAGGATCCACCCAGTGCGTGTTGAGTCCCATGGGGATAGAATCCATCTCGGCTTCCCTCTGGGCTTGTTTGAGTTCTCGTCTTTCTTTAGCTAAAGCGCTCTGCATCATAGCGGCCTGGGACAAGGAACCGTCGGGATTCTGGAAAGGAAGACAAAAGTGAAGATTTCAAGCACTTCAATTATCTCTGTTGCCACTGTCCTTTGCAGGATCTTCAGAAGAGGCTTCTAAAAGACGTGCACTTTTTATCTGAGTTCCAGGATATTTCCGTCAGCCCAACTAATATCCCTACACTGTCCAGTCAGAAGGATTATGGGCACAACCAATGAAAAATCAGTATTTCCCTACCTCCTCCTACTTCCAAAAGGTAAGAAAAAGGAGAGCAGAACAAGCATGTTCTAACACACTTATGTGTAATGGCTGCTGCTGCAGGTTAATGCACATTTCAGATCTGTTATTCGCCAGTTAAGTAAAACAGCTTCATAAGTAAAGAAGGGATCTTCATTTCAGTGGTAATGTCCAGGTGGAGAATTCATCATTAAACTCCCAAATATTTATTAATTAAATCAGGTCTATTTGTTTTGGTCCTGGAAATCACTTACCTTTACTATTTTGATGGGACTCATATCCATGCTCTGTTTCGTGTGACCTCGAAGGAACGGCGGCTCTTCTTCAACTAACTCAATCTCCAGGTCCTCATCTAAAATGCATGAGTAGATGATTTTTATCAAAAATGAAACACCTTTTAGGTACACAAAAGTACCTCTTCAACAGTCCTTCCTGTGTATTCTTGATTATGGCATAATTAGATAGTTTTACAAGTGAAAATACTACAAATAAAAAGAACATGCAGACAGAGCACATCCAAGTGTCACTAATGATAAGGCTCGAACAGCCCTGGTTTCAAACGTTTAAGATGGCAGCAAACTGTGAGATGCTTCACATCCACTTATATCATCATCTTTTTGAATCAAAACACATCCAGAAACACAAGGAATTTACAAGAACAATAAGACTACTGGGAAATACTACCTTCTTCATCATCAACTTTAGGTAGAATCCCAGTCTCCTCATCAAAGTCGGGAAACTCTTCCTTGGAAAGCACATTGGCTGCGATCATCTGGGAACACAACAAACACGACAGGAATTTGTCAAACACCAATCACGCCAATGAGGTCTCAGTTCTAACGCTCTTGCCAGACTCGTAAAACAGGAACAGAGGAACGTTGTGATTTCAGAAGAAAGGAATGGGCGCACATTCTGACACTCGTTTCCCCAAGTCATCCAGTCTCTGCGCAAATCGGCCTTTTGTTATTTGAAATCCCTTCAATACCAGACAGCGGCTTACGCATGGTAGGACTGTGCCGACAATCAAAAACCACCCGACTGCCGCTGGATAACCGTGATCCCCCAGGTCAGAGTGATCTCTAGAGGTCACCTCGCCCGAACTCTGCTCAAGGCCGGGCCAGCCTCACAGCTAGAACTAAGCTAGAGATCCCAAATCACACCAAGGCAGCAATTTAGAGGCAAGGAATAAGTTACACAAGCAATCCATCAAGGAGCTGTATTCTAGTTCATTAAACTCCCCACCGATTTTCCTGACACTCTGTTTCCCTGAGTACAACGCACCTGTTTGATTTCCCACTTCTCCGGGTCGGAAATGCGGGTGAGGCGCTTCCGTTCCAGGCTGTCGTCCTCCACCTCCGGGGCGCTCACCAGCGACAGGTGACTGGGCCTGTCGGGGTTTCGCATCGACGTTTCTTCATTGGTTTCTCCAACCAGGTTTCTCCTCCGGTTTGGGTTCAAATCTTCCCCAGTGTCTTGATCAACATCCTACATTAGATTGATTAATCAATCAGCTCTACCTATACTGCATTTCTCCCAATCTATTAACGCTGGCGCTTCATTTAACACAAGAGAAAAAGCAGAGTATATTTCTCAGAGAGACTGAAAATCCTATTTTGCTTTTTTATGTCAGCTGGTATTGTGAGGTAAGTGCACCCCAAGGCCTGGAACATTCTACACTGCCTTGGCAATGGCAGCGATGTCATTTGAAATGAAAAAGACTGAAAAAAGGAAAAGAACATAGCGGCAACTTGAGGTTTGTCGTGTCACTGAGCTCACGCATCACCACAAAATTGTTAGGAATGTTTCATCAAAACCAAGAACCTACAGAAAACGACTAAAAAGTAATAAGCCAATTAAATGTAGAACACTAATTCATTTTTTTATCACTCACTTGAAGGGTTATGTATTATTTTTCACCCAAAGAGCAAAAAATAGCAAAAAGAGATGCAATCTTCAACAACTTTGGTGCCACAAACTCTCTTACAAGCCCTACAGAACGTCTTCCATACCTTCATGCTCAGGCTGGTTTTGGATCCAGTAAAGGACAAGACTTTGACTTTTACTCTTTGTCCTTTGCTCACAACATCAGCAACGTTGGCGACTCGTCCCTCTCTCCGAAGCTCCGAGATGTGGACCAAGCCCTCCCAGCGCTTCCTGGAGGAGAAACAAACGACGGGCATGAGATCTTGGACATCACTACTCCAACAGCCCTTCAGACCACTCCATCTGGATTAAAATACCCTGTTCCCAATGGATTGTTTGTGTTCTTTTATAAAGAACATTCTTTGCTTTCAAATTTTTACTGGAACAGACCTTCATTTTGGCATCAAACCCCAGAATAACTTCTTGTAACCTCATGAGATACCAGCAAAAAGAGAACTCGGATGGAAAAGCACCAGATTTATCGTGAACGTCAGAATGTACCTTAGTCCTTCCAGCTGCACAAAGCATCCAAACTGCATGATACTCGTGACTTTGCCGTTGTAAATGTCTCCGATGGAAGGTTCCTCGGGCGGGGGACGGTCTATGTGCTTGTCTCTCCATCTCTCGTTGCTCTTCTCGCTGTATCTCTCTCGTTCCTTCCAGTCCCTGCTGGGACTCCGGCTCCTGCTCCTCGAGCGGTACCTGGATTTTCCCCTGTTCCTATCCCGAGTCCTAGAACGAGACCTCGAGCGAGATCTGTGCCGTCGCCTCCTGTCCCTGCTACGGCTTCGGCTCCTCCTCCTTTTCTTTACCCTAAAAAAACCAAACATTACATATTTACAGTGGCATTCGAAATCCAGGGCAGCGGTGGAGTCGGGCAAGAAAATAAAAATCTAGTCCTGGCATCTGCACACCAAAAAAAAAGTGGGTTTGGGGGGCTTTTGTGCATGTCAAGAGACGTGTTCTGTGCCGTGTGTGTGCATCCTGTTATTTTTTCAGATTTAAGGTTCCATGATCATAATTAATATTAATTGATTCCATTCATCCTACCAAAAATAGCAGTAACAGTTGGGCAGTTGGGCCCTGGCAATAATTAGATAATCATTCCTGGAAAGTCATGGAAAAGAAGTAGAAAAGAAAAAAAAGAAGGAAAGGGGAAAGCTGTCCCTAAGGCTACATGGAAACTGTGCGTTTTCCACATTTTCTCTGTTGCTAACACCACCAATATGACGCACTGATAGAGTCGCTATAAAAGGGGCGTCTGTTCTGCAGAATAACAGGTTTTAAGTGTTTAGCCAACATATATTTTGCCCTTTCTGCCAGCAGGGTACAGCTCCAGCAAACCCGACACAACCACAGTCCTGACCTGTCTGTGGAGCAGAACAACAACACCGCAACGGTCAGGAAGTTTGTACCCCAAGGCTGCTCCCAAACGTCACAGACATTCCCGGTAAGAACAGGGGGATCAGGCAACGCCAACTGCCGCCATCCACCCAACAGCACCCCAGGAACCCACCGGTGGTCGCTGCTCCTTTGCTGGCCGTGCCGCTCCGCATGGGGCATCAGAGCTTCGAGTTCTTTAAGGGCATCGGCGGCCACTTTCACGTCATCTTCATCCAGCATATTCTGCAAGAACCCAGAACTAAGCTGTGAGAAGGCTCAGGAAAATATCTGGTGCAGAGAAGTAATCTACACGAATGATAATGATTACTTAGAAGAAACATAAGATAGAAAAAGATTAGTCAGGATGCATGATATCGGAAAATAGGTAATAAAGCTATTTTGCCCCAATATTGACGCAATTCTGCTTTTACATCGTTTTATCACCTCCAATTATTACAGAAATACAAAATGCAAATCCCTTACAGCCTATGGATGTCCAATATTCGTATCTAGTTTGTAATCTTTTAAAACATTACATAAGGCTACAATTTCATGTCGCAAAAGCCTCGTCTTCCAGGTATTCTGCAAAATATCAACGTGGCAATTGCAGTAACAGCTCTTCTTGATAACTCTACACAATAATAACTCCTGTCTCTCAGTATTTCCTTTCTTGTAGCCCACTTTTATTCATGCATCAGCAGGAGACGCTCACATTAACATGAAAAATGGTAAGAGAAACAGCAAAAGAAATTATGTTTTCACATAGTCACAAAAGAAAATGGAAACAATGACCTTACCCTGATGTTGGGATTGTCCGGCCTGCAAAGGGCTGGAAACAACTCCTTCAGCTTCTCCTTCTCCGATTTGGGTTTGACAACCGTCTCTGATTTTGAGATTTAAAAACAAACAAAAGAAAACCCTCAAAACTTAGAAAAGCTAACACGATTCACTCTTTATTTTTCTGTAATTGAATATGAAGTTCAATTTTCATCTGAACACACAGGTTGAGGCAGGTTTACAGAGCCTCAATTCAAAGATTACAGCGTTACCTCCCTACAAACAACATTCTGATTATTCGTGAATCTGTGAAATGCATAAACACTTTAAATAGTGCTCTCGGTATGTTTTAAATGCCCAAACAGCTTTGCTAATGTACCACAAACAACAGAGAGACTCTCAGTGCAACAATAAGATCCAAAATCTCATCTTACAACAGTAGAACAAACATCAAACGTGGCTTAAAAGTCCCAAAAAAGAGCTCTGTTTTCACTGAGCTGATTAGAGGGACAAGATCGCACGTACCTTTGCTCGTGGTTGGTTTTGGTGGAGGCCGCATCGTCTGTATGAGACGTAGCAAATTACTAATAAGGGAGTCCTGCAAAATTTAATGAAATACTTTAAGAAATGCCAGCTCCGTGGTTTTGCGTTATTACAAGGCACATGTGAGGGTTCAGCAGCAGAACAAAAAAAGGACACCTCTCTTTAAAATGAAAGGCTCTATAAAATACACCAGGACAAAAAGAACATGTAAATAAGGTTAAGATCTCACTTACAGTGAACTCAGCCCCATTCTTCAAAAGAACTGCTTTAAATGTGTCAAATGTAGTATTTTTCTCAGCGAGACTTATCACAAACTCGGCTGTGAGGAAAAAGCAGGAAGTAAATGAAAAGAAATCATTAAAAAACAGTAGAAATACCCCATATTTGGATAAGAGCTGCTCTCCTGGCAACGCAGGGACCAGATAGGTCTGTCTACCGGCGGAAAACCCTCCTGTGTTCCAGTCTGTGCCCGCTGCCCCTCACCCTGGCGCTGGGCACCACTGAGCAGAGTCTGGTCCATCCTCTGACCCCACCCTCAGATACTGATCCCATTGATCACATCCTCTCAGCTTCTCTTCCCCAGCTGAGCAGCCCCAGCTCTCTCAGTGTCTCCTCAGCACAAAGATGCTCCAGACCCCTCAGCATCTCCGTGTCCCTCCCTGGGCCCTCCCCAGTAACTCCTTGTCCTTCTCACACCGGGGAGCCCAGCACCGGACCCAGTTCTGCAGATGTGGCCTCACCAGGGAAAGTCCTATTACAGCAGCCTAGATCGAGGCACTTTCTCGCGCTCACCGCGAGGTTTTTGAAGAAAAATCATGAGGTTTTTCAGAATCCGAAAAGCCCCTTCGCCAACCGCGCCCTGACCGCCACAAACGGCCACAACAGCCCTTCCCGGAGCTGCCGCCGGGCCCGGAACGCGACGGACACCAGGAGAGCCCCCAAAGGCCGCGGGGCTGGGGCCCGGCACTCACCCAGGTCCTTGTCGTTGATGCCCAGGTGGTTGTCGAGCTCGGTGCAGACCTTGGAGACCAGCGACAAGTACTCGAGCTTGGCGAGCTCCTCCAGGGCCACCAGGTCCGCCATCATCCCGCTCCCCCTGCGCATGCGCGCACCCGCCGCCACTTCCGCATCCGGGGACGCGCTGGAGGCGGGGCGGTGACACCGACCATAGAGAGGGCGGAGGGTGCTAGAACGGCTCGTGCCTAGGGCCGCTCTACGAGGCGAGCTCGGTGGTTAGTGGCGGACAAGGTGGCGTTTCCACCTTGTACAAAGGGGCTACAGCAGCAGGGAAGGGGGTTTTGGTCTCTGAGGGTGGTGAGAGCCTGGCCCAGGTTGGCCAGAGAGGTGGTGGATGAACCATCCCTGGAGACCTCCCAGGCCAGGCTGGACGGGGCTCTGAGCAACCTGAGCTGGTGAAGATGTCCCTGCTCATGGCAGGGGGGGCACTGGATGCGCTTTGGAGATCTCTTCCCACCCAAAGTATTCTGTGATTCCTTGAAGACCCACTTTGCAGAGACAATAATCCAGCTCTGGTTGCATAAAGTCCCTTTATTTGTGAACAAGTGGATAATGGCAGTAAAGAAGCACAGCTGGAAACTCACCAGCTGGGGAGCGCAGAGCAGAATCACCAAAGTGGCAAATACAAAAACCCTCACAGAGATGAGGTTCTGAGGGACACGGGTTAGTGCCAGCATCGTGTTAATGGTTGCTCTTGATGATCCTGAGGCTCTTTTCCAACCAAATTGAGTATGTGAAAACAGCTGCAACCCGAGGGCAACAGAGCCCAAGTTTTGCATGACAGATGTAAAGTCTTACCACGGAAACTGCCTATTGAAGGCAGATTGGGAACAAGCCCCAGAAGGTTGTCCCCCGTGCCTGTCTTTGTGCGGCTCTGCCCCCGGTCCCTTCACGGCGGCGCGGGGGGCAGCGTGGCGTTCCCCCGGCAGTCCACGTACTGGTAATCTTCAAACAGCACCTGCTCCGAGCGACACAGGTACGTGCACGTCAGGGTACCCCTGCACGGCAAAAGCAGACCAGGAACGATTAATTAACACTTCTCCTAATGGCCCATGGGGAGCTCCCGCTGCCCTGCTGCTTTGTCCCTTGGCAGCTGTCACTCAGGAGTTAAGAAACAACGGTGACACAGATTTTAGCTATAGCTCTGAACCAGGCAGCACTTACTGTATATGCAGCAGAACATTGTGAACTTTGACTTTTGCCCAGGTGCAAATGTTACTGCAAGAGAAAAGAGAGTTAATTACGTGGGAGACGCCTACATGCCTCCTGCCCTCCATTATTCCATCACTTCTCCAAACAAGTCTGTCTCTGCGATACTCTGACAACAGCTACGCAGGTCAAGCTCTTCAAGAACAGCAGTATCTACAGCAGGAAAACGTGGTTTTGCTGGTTTAACTAATTCTGGATTCAGTAAGATGGGCCTCGTAAATATGCAACGCACCCCCCTGTCTGCACAGAGGTTTTGGTTGCTATGAACTTCAGTTTGCAGGTGACGTGCAGAGAAATGCAGCGTGTACAAGGCGCCTTTAGCTGCTCGCAAATGGAGCATTTCAAGTTGATAATATAGGAATCGAATTGACATCATCACTTGTTCATCAAAATGTATGGAAAATGACATTGTTGAGCCAACACTAAGCAGAGAACATCAATAAATAGGGAAGGAAATGAGTTTAAAATGGATGTGTGAGACTTGTATCCAAATAATCTCCATACAATAAACTGAAAAAGATAAACTCAGCTTTGCTCTACAGACAGGACCACCACAAGAAATCTAGTCAGGAAAAGCCTAAAACATTAATGTTACTTATGAACTAAGAGAAGAAATCTTTAAGAATTACTTACTAGGTGTTGTTGTCCAATATCGTACTGGCCACTGTATAATAGATCTGCAAATGTGAAGAGAAGAGAGAGCAGGATGCACGCAGGAACTCGGGTATATTTGTGTGCAATGCAGAGAGCCGCAGGAGGGAGAACTGCACTCTCATTAGGTGCCTCATTGTATTTCAAGATAATAACCATCACCTCCCTGTCCAGGACACCCGGATTTAGGAGAAAATACAAGCAACAGCCGAGCTCACCTGTCCGCTCTGCAAAGGGCTCATTTTCAGCAGGGCGTTCATGGTGCTCTTCCCTATTACCAGGGACTGGTGCAAAACCTCCACGTCCAGCTGCACAACCGTGACCCAGTAGAAGTTGTTATTAGTTATGTTCAGCACGTTCTAGGGAGAGAAATAATAATTAAAGAACCACCTAAACCACACATCGCCTTGCAGCAGGGCCACACAGAATCATAGAATCATTTGGTTGGAAAAGCCCAACAAAATCATTGAGTCCAACTGTTCCCCCACCCCTGTCCCTGCCCCATGTCCTGAGAACCTCATGTCCGTCTGTCCAGCCCTCCAGGGCTGGTGACTCCAGCACTGCCCTGGGCAGCCTGTTCCAATGCTCAACGACCCCTCCAGATGTGCCCTTTGACGGTGAGCAGAGCACTTGCCGTCAGGTTGAGGAACACGCTGGTGGTGGTGGCGTTAAAACCAACGGAGGAGGCGTTCAGCCCCGCGGGCAGCACGGGGATGGAGCGGGGGAACAGGAAGAAGATACTGAGGGCCGCTGTCAGCAGGCAGATCGACACAGCAAGACACACGTAGAGTTTCCTGCAAACCAGCACAGTTTGTCAGCACCTGCAGCTCAGCGGGGAAGGCAATAAACCTTGGGTGCCAGAAAACCAGGATGGGTTTGTGCAGGACTCTTTGCCAGCTACCAAACGGCAGCAGGGTACAGTCCTGCACGCTGACGTGGTGCCTTGCAGTACAAATTGCTAGAGATCCCCCAACAGCTGCACACGGTTAACGCCAACCTTACTGCAGCACAGAGCACAAAGCGCAAACCACCCGAAGGACTGAGGCTTTCCTGCATCTGGCGCAGAAATATTCACAAGATAAGAAAAGGGGAAAATGTAACAGGACTTACGTTCGTCTGGGCTTCAGCCTCTGGTCACCGTATGGAATCAGAGCCACCAGCTGCCTCTCTTGCTCTGAAAGAGGTGGCAGCAGCTCAGAGACCACACGAAGGACGTAAGTAAATAACGCAAATTGCGCTGCAGAACGTGGCACAGCAGCGGTGGCTCCAAAAGCACTGACACAGCACACAGAAGAATCACCTACCCCTGGGGACCCTCCCTGTCCCCTGACACGTGGGGCAGTTGACGCAGCGCCGACGTGCAGCATCCGCACAGGGCACACGGGGCGTCGCGGCGTCACCGATGCTGGCGTAACCCGCGATTTCACCTTCAGCATCCAGCTGCCTGGGTAAGATCCGTTTGCCTTCCCTCTCCTTTTGCTCAGGTGTTTTCCAGAACTCGGAGACTCTTCCACCCATGGCAGAAGGAAAATTCTCACTAGGTGTCCAACACAAAAATGCATTAAGAAAATGGTCTCTGTGAGCCAATCTCCAAGAGCAGCACCATCAGCATTTGTAGTAATCACAAGTATCCTAATATTTATAGGAAAGTTCTAAAGTTGCTTTAAAAACTGAGTTAGTGCAAGTTACTCTTTTAAACATACACTGATTAAAGGAAAAGCATGTGAGAGCACCACCCTGCAGAACAGTGTACCAGATTCCTCTTTATCTCACAGCTCCGGAAGGTTCTGAGATGACAACGCAGCCCAGAAGTGGAAGTGCCACGTTCTTGGCTGGTCATTATTCACCTGCATCCAACAGGGAGCTCAGCTGAACACCAAGGCCTTGGCATTTCCAATCCAGCAGAGTGTGACTAACAGTAACCTGACTAAAATCAAATAGTGCACAATCTAAAAGAATATAATCTATTTTAAAAAGTTTAAAATACAGTTGAACTCATTTTCCCAGGCTTCTGGCAATCAAAAACCTTCACATCAGCTCCCAATAATCATCATGAAAGCATTAACGATACCAAACTGTGTATTTTCACCATAAAGACAGCAGTTAACGCAGTTTCCTACCTGTGCCAGCGTTCCCCTCTCTGCAGTCTCGTTCCAACCACTCACATACAGGCTGCTCAGCTTGGTAAACAGCAGCTTCTCTATTTGCCCAGGCGATCAGGAGGTTTTGCGTGAGTAACCGCTCAGGGGGTTCATGCTGGGGGTGAAAACGGACGCCTGGCGGCACAGAACCACCGGGACAGCGCTGCGGGGCGCAGGTTCACCCCACAGCCCGCAAGCCTGGGCCGCAACAGCAGGACGGGCCGATTCCAGCAGCAGCTGCTGGTTTCCTTGCTGGTAAAGGAAGAACCAGGATCTCACCGAACCGGCGGCAAAGAGACCCGGCTGCGCAGCCTGGGGGGCACAGAGGGACCCTTCAGCACCCCAGACGGTGAAATCCAGCAAGATGCTCCCCGGACCCCCAAGGTAATCCAGCGTTCCCGGTCCTCTGGCAGCAGGCAGAGGGGATGGGAAGGATGAGGACACCTGAATGATCCAGGCTTTTCTTTTTTCCCCTTTTTCTGAGGGAAGGGCCTCTTGAAGTACAAGTTCCCACCTCTGCAGTCTCGAGGGCTCCAGACAGCAAATCTGTGGCTCTACCCACACTCCCAGTTAATGTTTATCAGCTTTTCAGACAAGTGGTGAGGAGGAGCAGCCTGTTCGTAGAGCTGCGACAACACAAAAGCTGGAGAAATCATGAGTGGGTAACAGAGAGACCAAGCTAGAGGTGCAGAGACTGGAATCACAGAATCATTCTGGTTGGAAAAGACCTTTAAGATCAGAGTCCAACCATTATCCCACCCTGGCACTGAATCTTGTCACCGAGACCCTCATGTCCGTCTGTCCAGCCCTCCAGGGATGGTGGCTCCAGCACTGCCCTGGGCAGCCTGTTCAATGCCCCACAGCCCTTTGGGGAAGAAATTGTTCCCAGATCCAACCTCAACCTCCCCTGGTGCAACTTGAGGCTGTTTTGTCGTATCACTCGTTACCCCCAAGGTCCCTCAGCCGCTCCCATCACACTTGTGCTCCAGCCCCTTCCCCTTCTCTCAACTCGCTCCAGCCCCTCAAGGGCTTTCTTGTCATGAGGGGCCCAAAACTGACCCCTGCGATTGAGGTTCGGCCTCCCCAGTGCCCAGCACAGGGAGGTCACTGCCCTGGGCCTGCTGCCCACGCTACTGAACCCCATGTCCTGCCTCTCCGGTTCCCCATAACCCCCCCCGCCTCTCCCCCATGCACCGGCCCAGCTGGGACAGTCCCCAGCTCCACGAGGGCAAGCGAACGCAAAGCCGGGAACTACTGCGACCTTCAAGGTTGGCCGGTGCCCCGTTAAGGGACCAAGGTACAAGGGGCACTGCTGACCCCCCCCAGGCCCAGAGTCACAGGGCCCATCCGGCCACCCCCCCGCTTACCGGTTTCCGTGGACAGCGGCCAAGCCTTGCAAAGCGGAACCGAAAGCGCCGGGGGGTGGCACCGCTGGGTGGGGCGGAGCCGCTGCCACCAGGCGCGACAAGAGCCCGAGGGACAACCCGAGGGACAACCAGGGGATGAAGAGCTTTATTGTGACAAGGGAGCATAAGGTGCCTCCTCATACCAGGTGCCGTTAAAGTGCTCGCCCTAAATCAGATACAGAGTCACAGCTGTGCTCTAATATATTATAAATTATACCATGCGGTCAATTAACAAAATATACAAAGCCAACGGAAACAGATCGGAAGCCTGAGCGTGTGTTATCTAAACCCTAGTAAAAAGTAACCTATAGAAAAAAGAAAATGCATCGCACACTTCACATCTCAATCTGCGATGAAGTGTTCAACCTCCAACGGTTTAGTGTTTTGTTAACTGATAGAACACGTCAATGTTCTAAGTACAAACGTACACACAGAAAGAACATGTGTCCTGCTGGGCGTTCCAGAGCAAAGCAGATACCACCCCTTCATCCACGTGCTTTCCTCCTCCTACAGCAGGCAGGAGCCAAAAGGTCCTCAAAACAGGAAGAAAAAAGAAACCAAGTAGATTCAAGTTACAGAAAGATCTTGAGCTGGTCCACAGCACAGTTGTACTGGCGTACAGAGAGATGGGAAACACCGCAAAATAGCTCTACTGTATTTCAAAATAAACATTTAAGAGTATATCTTCCACAATCTATAAAAATAGGTTTAGAACCAAACTGCTATGATACATTTTTTTTCTCTTATTTTAATGGTATCTTATCTCTAAGGGTATTTATGTAGTTCTTTAAAAAATTACTACTCCTGGTCACCTGCTCAGTCACAATCCTGCTGCTGCTCAGCTACGCAGCGACGGAGCAGGAACACCCTGCTTTGAAGCAGCAGTAATAAAATACTTTAGGATCAATGGTCTTTTGGTGCAGCAAGGAAGAAAGCTTGCTTGAAAGTAAGAAAGTGGCCAAGGCTGCTGTCACCTCCCGAGGGACCCATGGAGTCACCACTGCACAGCAGCATTCGGTGTGATTCTCCAGAATCAGATCTCTCTTGGCGCATTTCAGAAGAGAATTCTTAGATTCCCAAATTCAATATGGAATTGTGTGAGAAAAATTAATCCTACGGATGTGTCAATGGAAACACGGGAGCAGCCAGAAGCATCACAGGAGATTCTACGCTTAAAGCTGCATGAGTTAATGCGTTTCTCCACCTGTGAGGTCACACAATCTCTACCTCAACCGCTCTTCCTGTTCATAAACGGTACCAGAATTTTACTCCAGTTCAGGTCTGTTTGTACACACGCTTCAATTCTCTGTGGTATCACCAGAACAAGAGGTTTGCACTACACTGAGAAAACGACAGTCGAACGTAACATTTTCACAAAGAGTCTGTAAAGACTCTTAGAAAGGCTTCTCCTACCCCTACGCTCCATTTTTAACAACATATTTTATGTAGGCTATATTTTCCTGTTAAAGATGTTTTGCACTGATATTACTAGAAATGGTTCAACTGCTGCTGGTAAACGCACTTCCCACCTTCATTCTGCTACAAGAAACCACAACTTTCCTGCTATTCATCAGCTGAACAGCAGTTTCACGTCCAGACTTTCCAAAAACTGTTTGGTGGTTCACAATGGCTTTTGTGTCTGAGCAACTTTGTTCTTCTAAGAATCATTTGTAAGGTTTCAGTTTGTTACATGACTACCATGCACTGGACAAACCAATTACTAAGTCTTGTCGGAAGAAAAGTTGTGAGTTGTGGGCATTTCTTGTAAATTAGGCAAGACTACGTTTTACAGCAGCATTTTGCATTGGTTCCTATTCCAAAGCTTGTTAAAAGTCAACAAAACAGGTTTCCAGCTGCCTAAAAAAGAGAAAGAAAAAACAAACACACAACAGAAGGAGAAGTTCCCATCCTGGTGGAAGTTTGAAGCATCTCTATAGGTTTCCCTGATAAAAGGACTCAGTATGAAGTCAGAGACCTAAAGGCTACTTGTTTAACTATGAGGTCCAAATAACAGCTGAAATTCTGGTCTCCAGTTCATCAGATGCTGTGACGAGCACTGTGTGACATTTCCATGAGAAGAAGACAAGTCAAAAGCTCAAAGAAAAGCCAGAAGTTTTAGTCACACCTCCAAACAGAAAGCAGCCGAGGAGCAGCCTGCTACTGTTGTAGTTTTTAATGAGAGTTTACTCCGCGCAGAGGATTCCTCCTCCACCAGGGAGGTTCAGTATCGGCTGTACTGGTCGCCGTTACTGACCTGAAGCAACTCGGTTACCACTTGCACCATGTTATTGTTGTGTTTCTTGAGCAGCCGCAGGTTCAGGTGCCTGTCGCAGAAGCCCATCTCGGCCAGGCTGGACAGCAGGGCGGCAGTGTGCTCCTCGGGAGCCGCCGGCTGCTGCAAATCAAACATCATTAAGATAAGCTAAAAGACCATAATTTGTTTTTGCCATTTGAAGCAGCAACCTGCATTACACTGGGATGTAATTAAGGCACAGAGGCCCTTTTTGTTCACAATTAAGTTGTTGATATTCACCTCCACTGTTCACTTACACAGGGGAATTACTACTCTCACGTGACACTATAGGAGATGTAACTCCATCCCCATGGTATGGATTTCCCCATCCGCTGGGACAGCAGCATATTTCAAAGGGATGCTATCAAATTAACACTTTACTGTCGCATGAATTCCTACACAGAATATCGATAACATTTATTAAAAAATAAATCTATAATTTTAAGGCTGGCCTTCTACGAAACTCCCAGAGCGTTCAGGAGCGACATTTACCTGTTCTAGAATGGGTGGTCCAGCAAATAATGCTTTGTAGGCAGAAGCAGCAACAGACAAAGCTCCTTTAACTATTTCTCCTGCGATGCTGCTTCCCTGGGGGTACCTGCAAAGAAGTCACTAATTACTTCAGGGTCAGCAAAGCCAAGTCTTTGTTTCCCTAGAAAGGGAATCTGTCTGTGTTGATGTGTCAACTGAGACTTAGTTCTTGTTGGAGAGAACAACCTCCGATCCAAAGGAATCCCTGCTCTTCAGGAACTGAGCTATCCATTCCTTCCTTCTTGATATATTAAAATGTGGTTTTACGCTAAATTACATGAGATTGTTTTCCATAACATGGCCATTTTTGTAAAGAATTAAGTATTCACACTCAGAAGAACAAATCTCTATATGAAAGTGGTGCACTGTGACACATCCATTCAGGCCAGAGTAACTTCCATTTGTTTTCCACCAGTTCTTAAGTCACTTAATATTCTGCTCAATCTTTTATCATTCCTCCAGTTTTCAGTATCTTAAGATGCCTAACTTTGTAGCTAACTTACAAATCCCTATTCTAAGAGTCCTGAGATTTTAGAGGAAAAAAAAAAACATGTTTCCTTTAATAAGGGAGGCCTTTCTCCCAAGCTACTGACCACATGGAATCTAAGCCAGTGTTGTTTCCTAGGTGCCTAATTTAACAGTTCTTAGTTTAAAATAGAAGTCCCAGCTTCATTACCTCGGGTATTCTGGGCAGTTCTGTTTACTAGCTGTGAATCCAGAAGCTCCTGGCCCATGACCGTCTTCACCACTGGGTTCTGGAACAGGAAGAAAAAAAAATCATATCAGAATGTCCAGTTAATGAGAAGCTGAGGAGATGCAACATGTACACAAATGGAACGGAGAGGCATTCAGTCCAAAACTAATAATTTCAAGCCTCGTTATCCAGACACAAAGTGGGTAGACAGGGTTCTGACTGCAGTCAGAACAATCCAAAGAATTTCAGGAGAAAAAAAATCATTACTTGGTAGATTTCTGCTCTACTCAAGAATAACAAGACATCAAATCCAATACTAGGCATAAGGAATAGGTGATGTGGACCTGCCCTTTGTTAGGTACTGTCAATACCTTCTCTTATTTGATTCTGAGGAGTGGAAGAGATGTTCTCTGACAGCGGCACGTTTGGTTCTTGGAAGAGATCGCTCTGCAGAGATGCAAGATTCCTGAGAACATAAGGCAAAAAAATGACTTTTACTACATTTATTCTACATGTACATGTGTAGGGAAGTCAAGGTTGGACAGACAAAAGAAGCAGCTTCACATGCTGCTGCCTTTACCTCTTTCACACTCAACAAGTACAGGCTTTATAAAAAGCTGCAGGATTTAGAACGCTCACACCAGTCAGTGATAAAACATTCGCTGCAACAATTTCTGTTCAGACACTGAACTTAAGCACAAGACCCTGCAGACTCTACAGCAACACGTCACCGTTCTGTTCTTGTGCAAGAGGCGTTACCTTTGTGTCTGGGGTGAGGTGTCCACAACCTCTGGGGTCAGGGGCACCACAGCCAGCGTCTGGGAAGTTGTCAGAATCTCACTGACACTGCAGATCTGCGGCTGGCTCGCTCCTTCCGGATCCTCTGCTCCTGTTTCAGGTTCTCCAGTCTTTTCCAAACTGGGCTGAGAAAGAGCTGAACTATACAAAGACTCCCCCAAAGGGCGACTGGTGTCGAAGCACTCAGGGAGAATAATGATATAATCCTCTGAGGAAGCAGAAGAGCCTTGACTTTGAACATCATCGTTATCATCATCTTCCTCTTCATCAGAATTGCCAGTATCGCCAGAGGGGTTTGCTCTCCCATCAGACAGGGGAAGGTTCCCTAACAGGATAAAATAAAAGTGAAGTATTAACAATTGTCCATTTTCTATGGATAACAGGAAAGACAGGATCATACCAAACATGAAAGGCAAGAACTCCAAAACAACATAAACCTTTGCTGCTGCTATTAATGGTACCACTTTGTCTGTTGAGGGTAGAGGTATAGTGCAAAAGAAAAACAGATCTCACTGTTAAGCCCATGCAAATATGTTGTTGATATTAATATTTAAAGCAGGAATAAGAGATCATGGAGAACTTCAACAGTAGTTTTCAGCTCCCAACTACATGCATCAGGAAGTTCAAAGCACTGACTTGAAGCTGCGTCAAGTTTTACACAATTTTTTGGTAGCCCTTTTTATAGCTTTATCTTAAATTCAAACCTATTTTCCTCACCACAGTCATCTTCTGGCATTGCCTCTGACTCATGAATCTCTGCTTCCTTTTTAGAAGCGGAATCAGTTTTGATCCGAGGAGGCGCTTCATTTAGCATGTTGCAACTGAAGGTGTCTTGCAGTGTTTGCAGAGAGTCTAATAAAACAATCAGGAAAAACCAATTAAAGTGGTGTCACCACCTACAGCGCAGGGTAATTTGTGGCCAATGTCTGGCTGTAAAAGAGTAAAACCACAGCCAGCAGCCACAGCCAGTACTTACTCTGGAGGATTTTCTTTTTTGGGGGGGGCTTATGGTCGGGTGCAGCATCCAGGGTTAGAGAGCGAATGACGGTTTCACAGACAAACTGAGTCCCACTCATGTCTTCTTCGCCTTCCTCCTGGGTTAACAGATGTTCAGCTTTCCCTTTGACCGCGGGAGGATCTGCAGGAAAGCAGGTTTCCGTCATTCCTTTGAAAGGGAAGCATACCAGATTACTTGAACGCTACCACGAGGAAATATAAGAAGAATTTTTTAGGTTAGCTAAGGCTAACAATGACTGTGTTAATTCTTTTTAAAAATTTAAAGACTTTGGAATTCAGTTCTAGTTGAATGTGAAAGTGATTGAGAAGCATGGGGGCCACACCTGGAGTGTCTGAGTATAGTCCAGTCTATAAAGAGCAAATTGTTATTTCTCCCAACAATTCCAGTAGTCAGACAAATCAAGAAACACTTGTATTTCTGAATTCTACATATATTAAGCTCCAACTTCCACAATCAAAAAGCAGCATCAGAGCAAAACAATTGTTTGTTTTTCCACCGAAGGGAAAGAGCAGAGTTAGAACTGCTTTTAGACATCGAGACTGATGACTGCACAGAAGCAACAACATTCTCCTCCTCCCACCCCACGCTCCCCGTGAATAGGGCTTACCAGGGACGGGTTTAAAACCACTCCCCTCGTTCTCCTCCTGTATCTGACCTAAGCCAGGCTTCTCCAGCCAGGGGCCATCGTGTGGCAGAGGGGACATGCACGGAGTCATGTCTGAAAAACAAAGGAGCAAAGATACGACACTAAAGGAACAGGAAGCTTCCTTCCTCCAGAAGACAACCTTCTCAGCAGCTCTGTGTCAAATGCCTCACTCAAGCCAAGGTAGATCACGTCCACCGCTCTGCCATCATCCATCCATCTTGTTATGTCCTCATAACAGTCAATGAGGTTTGTCAAGCACGACTGCCCCTTGGTGAAGCCATGTTGACTGCCCCTAATGACCCTCTTCTCCCTGATACGCCTTGAGATGGCACCAAGGAAAAGACGTTCCATCGGTTTCCCAGGGGTAGAGGTGAGGCTGACCAGTCTAGAGTTACCCAGGTCCTCCTTCCTGCCCTTTTTGAAGCCTGGAGTGCCATTTGCTTTCCTCCAGTTCTCAGGCACCTCTCCTGTTTCCCAAGACGTGGGAAACTCTGCCTTCTCTGGATCTTCTGTCACCAGGGCACCCACCTCATTCATCAGTGGCCTACATTGCCTCTGCTGTTAGTTTGATCTGCCACGCATTGGAAAAAGCTCTTCCTGTTGTCCTTGACCCCTCTCACCAGGTTCAATTCTAAGGAGGCCTGAGCTTTCCTAGCTGCCTCCTACACCCTCTGACAACAGGCTGATATTCTCCCAAGTGGCCAGCCCCTCCTTCCAGGATCTAGAAACTCTCCTCTTCCACTTGAGCATCCCCAGCAGCTCCTGTTTAACCAGCAGCTCTCCTGGCTCCCTTCCTTGACACTCTACCCTGAAGAGCAAATAAGCTTTTTGCACAAATAAGTTCAGCTTTTCTTTGGATAAACTGTTAGCTTGGAATGCCCATGACAGCACACAGAACATAAGAACCTTACCAACAGGTGTATTGTGTGGCACCCGCTCCAATTCCTGCACAATATTGATGTCCAGCAGCTCAAAGGACAGCAAATCCTACAGAAAGAAACACGACAGTTTACATCAGCAAACCCCCAAACGGAGTATTTATGCTGTACTTCCCAGCATCAGATCCTATTAACTTCCAAATAAGTCTATTCCTCTTTGTTAGTTACTCGGAGGCTGGTTTTCCCATAACGTATATCCATGTCACAGATTATGGTACACAAATTAGGGCAGCAAGAGGCAAAGCTAAGTACTCCCTTTTTAGGGGCCAGAGAATAACCCAACCCTGTGACTCTTCATTGAGAATCTTAGTCTGTCCTGCACATATAGTGACATATATAGTTTCTGCTATATAAAACTCAATATACTCTTCCTGAAAATATAGTGGCTATTTTAGAGCTTCTTATTCTTACGGATATCTAGATACACAAAAGCAGTTCATCTCCACCTGAATTTTAGCACCTTACCTGCGCTGTGAGGAGATCGACAGACGGGATATAAAATTCTCTCTCGCTTGGCAGGTTTTTGATCTTTAAAGGAATAGTTGGCAGAGGTATTTCAGCCTGCTCCATGATTTCACCCATCAACTGAGCACCTGCTTCTGTCTTTAAGGAAGCATCCTGCAAAAGCAAAAAACCAACGTCCCAGAAGGCACTTAGACAGGCAGCAAATAAAACACTTAACCTGAAATGTAAAGCTTGAAGGTTTTTTATAAACCAGAAGGACAAGATCTAACAATTCAGAACTGCCTCAAATACCACACTAGTTACTTGCCTCTTTGGTGCTGGAAGCTTTATCCTTCTGACAGGAGTCAGAATCCTTCCAATTGCTTTCAAAAGAGTCAGGAGCTGGGGAGGGATCCACAACAATACTGCACCAGATCCTGGGCCCAAACTGCTCCCCTCGGTGCGACAGTCTCCAGTGAGATGTGTAAGTTCCTTCTATATTAGGAGCTACAAACTCCACTGAAACAGTTCCTACTTGTCCTGCTGGAAGGGATGGCACTAACACATCTTTTTTTTCAGAAGATGCCAAGGTCAGATTGCCCCACATGAGTTTCAGCTGAAATACAAGGCAAAAAACAAAAGTTAACTTCACAAGCTTCTCTGCCAACTGTGGGTGGTAAAACCTTCATAAATTCTCTGTCGATTCCTAATACATGCAAATATCTTCCAGGACAATTTTAGTGTGTAGAAGTAACAGCAAAGGGAAGATACCTTTGTGTCTGAGCTCCATTCCACATTGCCAGTATTTTTCATTCGCCAGTGTTTGATAAACTTGGTCCCTGGTTGCAAGTGAGTCCCATCCGGCAAATTCTCATCCACAAACACCGCGCTGAGTGTTGGGACAATTGCTTGGAAGGGTTGAGTAGGAGTCCTGGGATTCAGGGGAAGGAAACAAACAAAAATACATGAAAAACACCCACCAAAACTGAGGAAATAACTCAGCTGCTATTTCACTGGCTAGAAATACAGCAGTCCATTTAGTTTGTTTTATTCTTTTCTCTCTAGATGTGTTTCAAAATTCTAACATTTTAGTTACTGTTTTAACCTTGAGTCTAAAGACCACATAACAGTTTGCTTTCTTTTCTTTAGGAAAATGAAAACACATCAAAACAAGATTGGCTTGTTTGGAAGAATTTTATAATAATTACAGAACTAAGGTTTTCACTTGATTTATCTATTTATCAGTTACCAACATTTCTTACAGGAAGGTATTTGGTTGGAGACTCTCAGATTTCAGGGTAGGTGAGCCACTAGTTTCCAATACATGGACAGAGTTCCAGAGATGAATTTTCCTGTGCAATTTGAGCTGCTTTTTGAGCTCTCGGACCTCTGCCTTCCGCTGTTTCTTCTCCGCTCGTAATCTTTGCTTTTCTGCCTTCAGCAACCTTTTGTCCATCTGTTTCTGGAGCCTGCAGAGAGAATAAGCCACCTAGTTTCCACTTTGCTATCAGAATAATCTTGTACTGCCAGGTGTCGCCATTTACCTAACTTGCTCCAGAGTAGCAGGGAGGCGAGGTGAAAACTCTGCAAGGCTGTCATTTTCAGCAACACATGGTACAGGTCTTCGCAGCTTCAATAAAACATGATTAGGATCATGTGCATATGTTCCTGCTTCACACTGTTCACAGATATTGTAGGCTGGACAAAGGCTGCAAAGTAGAGAACCAGGACAGTTAGCAAGAGGCTGTTTAACCACGTTCAGTTTCCCTCTCTCCCATCTCTCTTCATGTTCTACCTGCACTGGTAGCGAACTCCAACAATTCGGGCCTGGCAGTTGCAGCAGGAGATCAGCCAGTCGCACTGGCTGCCGGTCCCTGACTGGCTCTCTGAAGTGGGAGGTCCTGCTGTAATTGAGCTCTCAGAAAAATCCGGAGGCTGATTGGGCTGAACAAGCTTCTCATACAGCTTCTGTTCCAGTTTCTCAACAGTTTCTTTAACGACTTGTTCCCTGAACTGGAAAATAAAATGGAAGTAGTCATGGTGAGATCCACCTGTGCAGGTTCAGAAGTTGAATTACTGTCCTGAGTCTCCTAATCCATAAGCCACAAAGCAGCTCAGAATCCGCTTCCCATCCCCCCCAGCACATGCCAGATAAAATTAAACAAGTATCATATTCCTCAAAGAGGATTTGTATTTCAGAAAATACCAGCCCATAGGTTTTAACACGGCAAATTAAAAAACATATACGCACATTTACAATATTAAAGTTCTTTCACACCCTTGCACATAGGGAAGGAAACTCATCTCTGAGACAATTATCACAACTCCCAAAAAAGTCCCTCTGGAGTCTCTATCATTAAGTCCTGATTTTGTCCCCCAGGGATGCTTGGAATACAACCATTAAGTTCCCCTATCTTTAGTTTGTATAAAGAGGGGGCAAAGCAAGAGAGATGCTAGAAATAAAAAGCTTAAAGATAAATGTCTATACTGGTGCACCACTGTATCTTTTCAAGAACTCACTATCTCATTAATTCTTAGCATCCCATTCATGTTTATTTGCTGTTCAAAACAAGTCAACGCCCACATCTTATTAATCTCTAGGTTATACTCACTGGCATCCTGAAAGTATTTTCTTAAACTGAACAATCAAGAAAAGCAAGGTCATCAAATGCCATGCTTCAAATGTCAGGAAACGCTAAGTATTACCCTGCTGGAACTGGTCAAGCAAGAGTCTCAACAGCAACACCATATTTCACATCCTCTCTCATTATTAGTGCCCAGAAGCTTCTATGAGCTTCAGAAGAAAACAGACTTACTGTTTCCAAGTAGCTAATAAACCATTCTGGAGGATTTTCACTTGTTCTTCCTGTTCTAGTGGGATTTAACTTTTGCTGGGGAAACACACAAACAAACACACACATCACAAAAATAAGTCACAAATGTAAAGTATGCAAAGCTGCAAAAATAAAAACCCCTCAATACAAATGAACCGCTTTCCAAGAGCTCCCCCCTCAAGTGTCCTTAAAAAACAAAATCAAGTTCTTCAGAAAACAGTGGAAAAGCAACACAAGAACGCCACTGACATTTCCCTGAAATATTTCTCCCTTATTTGCATTTGAGAGTAATTACACCCAAAGCCAAAGAAATCAAGTCAACCAGAAATTACAACTAGATGGCAATCGGGGCTTCAGGAAACCAACTGCTCTGTTTATCAAAATACTTAAAAATGGTCAACATGAAAGAACCTGGATTTCTAAACGCAGCATCAAAACATCCTCTTGAAAACATTCAAACAATTTTGCAAGTTTCAATAGGTGCTGGTAGCTGAATATGAAGAGCAGCTTCTGAGCTTAGAGTTTTTATGTGCGGGTAAAGATGATGATCAGTCTATAAAGCGTTTTGTTCTAATGCATATACAACCTACTTCTGCATCTTACCTGAATTGTCATCTCCTCCTTTTTTAAGTCTTCCTCTAACTCCCGGGCTAGCGTGGAATAGTGCAAAAGGGGTTTCTTCTCGTCTTTAAGTGTCAACTTTTCTGCCACAGTTTTTTCACGTAGTTGCGAAGAACAAGAAGCTCCTTTCAGAGAAGAGTTTTCTTCATACACATTCATCTGGAGACGATTTCCTTGTTTAACTGCAATCTAAATAAACAGTACATAAATACACCATGTTTACTCCACCTAGAACCAACACACAAAATCCTGTAAAAAGACAGGAGAGGTTGGAGAATTAATATATAGAAAAAAGTCCAAGAGAACATTTACCTTCAGAGCTTCTTCATATTCCTCTAAAGAAAAAGGGAAAGAAATGTGAATTTTCCATCTCAAACACAGATATAAGTTTAGCACACAGCATTCAGGGACCCTCCCATCAAGGAGTGTCTCCCACCCCTGCTGCAAATTCTTTTAAAATAGTGCTACCGAAGGAAGAAGTTGTATATACGGCAACAAGCAAACATGTCTTCATAGCCTAGGTACTAAACATCCCATTAATTTAGTCATTCCCAATCAGACCAAAAACTCCTTCCTTTGAGAAGAATTTGATGCCCACCCATACATAAAAATCAAAAGGCAAGTATTCTCAATTGCTTGTCCAAAAAGATGAACAGCAGTTGGGGTGTCTTCACCGATTTCACTTCAATAAAGTAGCAGCTCACCTTTGCTATTCACAGAGACCTGCAAAGAGAAATATCCATGAGTAACAGCCACCGACACA
The DNA here is from genome assembly GCF_964273445.1 of Streptopelia decaocto. Classification (NCBI taxonomy): domain Eukaryota; kingdom Metazoa; phylum Chordata; class Aves; order Columbiformes; family Columbidae; genus Streptopelia; species Streptopelia decaocto. The sequence continues at coordinate 6,045,436 of NC_138677.1, read as the reverse complement.
TTGTTGTGATTCTCTTAAAGTTAACACGCTTTCAGAATAAATGTACTTTTAAACAAGAGCTCCTAAAATACCACTCCTTCACCTGAATTGGTTGTTGCTGCCACATTTAATCATTAACCACCGCTGGCATGTTCTGGCGCGGACCATGGTCTTTATTAGATCTGCACAATTAGCAAAGTCTCTGGCAGCTATGAGCACCCAGAACAAGCGTGGTCTCATCTACTGGAAATAAGCTGGTGCTGGTACTACTGGGTTTGCAACACAAGTACACAGAGGTTGCAAGCAGCTGCTGTTAATGCTCCACATGAAACACTTAACTGTTCTCTCTTTAATTTATTTGAGAGCTCCATTCTACTCCAAATCTCTAAAGAATACGAGTGCGTGAGGTTATGCCAAGCAGGAAGTTACTCAACAAGGACAACTAGAAGTAATCAATGTGTTTTCGGAGACAGTAATCTGCTTGGAGATTACAGCATTTGCATAAAACAAGCAGAGGATTTGAGAGCACCAGATCACAGAAGCAAACATATGCTAATGGCAGGGGACCTACATTTTTCAGAGGAAGGAGCGTAGATTGAAGCGACATGGCTTTACCATGGCCGCAAACACAGAGTCACAGCGACCTTATTCTGATAAAATGTAAAATAAGTCCCTCAACAGAAAGATCCCTCCCTCAGAGCACACAGAACCACCGGCTGTTTTAGCAGGGTTGGATAACACAAGACCAATAGATATATTCCTATCAGAGGGGCAAAACCATCCTCTCTGATCTACATAACAGACATTCCTGAAGGACCCGCTACAAATTATCAGGAGGCAGAAAGTTTCACACCACTCATATATTGGTAGACCTGTTGCAATTGGGGTGGTATTTTACCTCATCATTATCCTCATCAATGTATTTGATCTGAATGTTGTCCAGGTCAAATGAAACCTTAACCTGTAAGGGAAAAAGAACACAAAACCACAATGAGACAGCACTACAGGTGTTTTCCGTTAATCATGATTATTAATAGGGAAAAATATTAACCCTTCTGCCCCTCCCTTCAGTCTCTCAGTTGAAATAAACACTGTTTTATAACATCCATTCTTCTGGAGTTAAAACAACTTGCCTCCCACCTTCACTAACTTGCTGTAATTAACAGAAAAAAATAAAATTATTGTAATGTTTCACCTTCCCCAGTTAATGTTTACTCCAAAATAAATAATAATTGCCTTTCCATTACAAAAGGACTAGCTCAGGGTTAACGAACCCAGTCACAGTAAACACTACAAAGGCTAAAGCCAACAATCCCTGAATGCCGACTTTTACATGAAAAAGCAGCTCACACAGGTGAGCAGCCTTTTTTCCCATAAACTTGTTTGTGTTTTGGAAAACAAGGATTAATTCCAGTGTTAAAAAGAGCAAAGTAACTCATTCTGCTACTTGCTGGGTGACGCGCTGTACATCTGAACATATAAATCCACTCCAGACATTAGAATCAGGAGAATAAAGCCAAGTGGCTACTTTGTAGTTTGCATTAACATGGCAGAACAAACAGCATCAAATGAACCATAAACAAAGGTGGTTGTTTCCCTGTGCTGAATAACAGCCTTTGAGGCTCATACGCATTTTTGTATCGTTTACCTACACAAGCTGTATTTTTCTTGATGGAAACTCTCTCTGAAAAACTGTAACCAGAACACATTCTGCTAGGCCGGACTCAACAGAACAGCGGCCTTAGACGACAGCAGATGGCTGGGACTTAACACTGCAAGAGCACAGTGACGTAGCTACACACATCCCACAACAGATGTACTACCGGCAGGTTCTTCAGTGACATAGTCCAAATTAATTTTGGGAGTGCAGCACAAGAACCAACTTAACTTATCAAGGAGGAACTGGGGTCTGTATCTACACGGTCTAGTACCACAGATTCCTCCCCTAAAACTCAAGATAGAACCAGACAGCGGGTAATCCCTTATGAACACCAGACATGTTTAATAATACACCAAAACACAAGGAAGAAGCAGTTTAACTGATACTACCTTGAAACAGTAATTCACACAACACAGTGCAGAGACACCCAGTGGTACTTACCTTACTCAGGGAAACACTATTTTAGTAGAACACCACACCTTGAGCAAACACACCCTCAGACTACTTAAGATGAAGGGCAACACCACTGCTTACAGAGCAACCTGCTTCAGCTTTGATGCAGGTAGGACTCTGACCACTTCAGACATTCCTGCTGGGTCTACTTGCCACTGAGTATTTTAAGCCTGAACTAGCTAAAGAAGGAAGTGGAAGAGAGAAAGTAAAATACTGGCAGGACTTCTTAAGGTGCAATTTGAGAGTAAGCTAAAAAAAGAAAAAAACAAAACAAAACAAAAGTTGCTATAGAAAAAAAAATATATTTACATATATATAGATATGTCACCACACCTTCATCATAACCAAGGAAATCCTTACTACACAATTTCAACTTCAGCCAATACAGGATTTTTCACTAGATAGTACTGGAAATAAGCAACCAAACCAAAAAAATAGAACCTCTTCAACATACCAATTGCACGACATACAAACCTCCATAAGTAACTATGTTTGCATGGCCCACTAACAAAACCAACTGTATCCAAACTAACACAAGGCACCAGGAAGCAAGAAATCAGAAATGTATGTTAGTGACTCAGTACTCCAGAGAGCAAAGATAAATGTTCGGGAAAACACCCTATAAGCAACTACAGGGTGTTACTTCACCATATCCACTTGAATGAGTAAAATAATGGGAAATAAGAGGTACAGACTGTATTTTATAGGGGTACAGTGTCAAAAACAAGTATCCATAACTCAGGAAAAGAGCAAATACACAGTTAAGGTTACCTGCTCACACACTAAAACAAGAGACCTGCAAGGAGCTTTACCCAAAACAGACTTTTCACATCACTCCAAGTATACAACAGAGTTAAAGTTACTGTCAACACTAAAAGGGAAACTGAGAAAAAATAAGACACTTCTAACAGGCCGGGAAATGGGTGACACTTCTTAGGAAGGCGAAAAAGAAGCTGCTGGGCCCTCTCAGAGGCGCTTCAGGTCCCGGCGCCTCACGGAGACGGTTCCTCAGGGAGCCGGTTCCCCGCGGGGCCTCCCGAGCCCCCCCCCGCGCTCACCATGGCCTCCACATCCGCCCACGTCGTGTGCGCCGAGTCCGACACCAGGAAGCTCTGCGTGTCCCCCCGGCAGGTGACACGGAGGTTCACCTGCGGCTCCATCCCGCGCTCCCCGGGAGCCCCGGGCAGCCCTGTCAGACGGCTCGACGAACACAACATGGCGGAGCGACCGCGGCCAGCCCCGTGCCCTCCGCGCGGTGTTACTGGCCGCCGCGCCTGCCACTCATCCTCCTTACGGCTCTGATTGGCCGAAGGGCGGAGACAGGACTCGCGGAGCCACAACAATAAACAGAGCCGGGGAGGGGTACGGCGCCAGCTGACGCCGGAGCTCCCACAATGCACCGCGCCAACTGCTGTTCTCTCTGACGCACTACGGCACAGCCAATCAGCTGTGCTCTTCCCCGCCCGCCCCTCTGTGGGGGTATCACGTGAAGGGGAAAAGCCAATTAGAGGGCGTGTCTCGGCCCACGTGCTGTGGTTGAGGAAAAGGATTGGCTGGTTGGTGCGGTGTGTATCGGCGTGACCGAAAGGCGCGAAATGCGATGGGCGCACCAGGACGGCTCTGAGGGCGGGTGAGCGGCCCCGGGGTCCCGGGTGAGCGGCCCCGGGCCGGGCGGGCTCACGGGGCTCGGCCTCGGCAGCGTCCCGGTGCCTGCGCCACCGGTTCTCCCTGTGGCGGTGGGGTGGTCGGGGTGGGGCGGCTGGAGTCGGGGGGTGGGCCGCTTCGCGTCGGTCTGCTGCCAGGCCCCGCTGCAGGGCCCGTCCTGCTCCCCGGCTGCTGCCGCGAAAAGTTGCGCCAGGGGAGGTTGAGGTTGGATCTGGGAACAATTTCTTCCCCAAAGTGCTCTGGGGCATTGAACAGGCTGCCCAGGGCAGTGCTGGAGTCACCAGCCCTGGAGGGCTGGACAGACGGACATGAGGTTCTCAGGACATGGGGCAGGGACAGGGTTGGGGAACGGTTGGACTCCATGATCCAACCAAAATTATTCTATGATTCTAACTTGTTTCTCTTCATGTTGAGGATTTGCGATACCTGCTGTGGGGCTGTGCTGGCTGGTGTAAGTGCTTCCCAGGGTCCTCTGTGTCCTCCGCAGCCTTTTCCACCTACGTGCCCCTTTTATTCACTCTCATGCTTGTGTGAGCCCTTGCTGCGTTTCTGCCGATGGCTGTTTCTCTACTACTTTGTCCCCTTGACTAAACAGATTTGACAGAGTAAGAACCCCCGCAGTGCTGTAAAGCCTCACTCAGTAAATAGCAGCCAAGTATTTGATACAGTTCAGGATGTTATAGAAAAGCCACACAGTCAAAAACATGTGTAAGGGATGAAACAGATCAGAAACAAAGCTGATTGCTTTTCTTTTTCCTGTAGAGTATTTTTGGATACGAAGGATGGACTTGTCCGTGATTGGTATTGGAGATGTACAAAATGTGCTTTTGGCGATGCAGAAGAACTTGGAGTGCCCAATATGGTATGTTGGGAGAATAATGTGAGCTCTCTCTTAATATAGTTAATGAGTCATTTGTTTTTGTCTCTTTTTCTTTCTTTTCAAATGTTTTTCAGTTCTGTGGATTATCAGAAAGCAAAAAGAATTGTCTTTTAAGGCTGAGCATATTGATATTTTGTAGGGCTCAAGCGAGAAAGTGCAAAACAACCTGTATTTTGCTCTTGTGTTCTAGTAAATTTTGCTTATCTATTTCAAGCTAAATGCATCAGTCCTCTACCCAGTTAGGAAAAGAAATGTAACTGACTGGATTTTCTTGTTTTCCTTTGTTTTTGTAGCTTGGATGTGATAAAAGAGCCGGTTTCAACAAAATGCGATCACATATTCTGCAGGTAGGTTTGCAATCTTTTTAATTATAATGCTTAGTCAATCTATTCTTATTCTCACAGAATCCCAGAATGTCAGGGGTCTGCACTTCGGTGTGCAGGCGCTTCAGAGAGCGAGCGGAGCACACCGGTTTCACCCCAGGGCTATGGGGGCCTCCCAGCCTTCATCAACTCCAGAGCGATGCCCTTCTAATGCAAGCCCAGCTACATCCCCATCCCCCTTCGAGTCGAGTTTAAAGCTCTCCAAACGAGCCCTGCTCATTCCTGTCCCAGCACCTTTTGCCCCTGCAACATAAACCTTTCCCACGTATCACTGTTTGGACTGGTGTCTTGTAAAACCAGCCGTTATCAGAGAACCCAAAGCCCTGCTTGTAGCACCAGTTGTCCGTGTGTGCTGCTTCAGTGCTAACGATGTATACTGCGTTGTGATAACTTAATGGGTAACTATGTGAGTGGGGGAAATTAATTCTAACTAAGAAATAACTGCAGTTGTAGGATGTGTCAAAGGGGATTGATTCATTCAGAGTAACACCAGATCAAAAATACAGACATTCAACTGAATATTGAAGGATTTCTACTAAGTGGTGCATGCCTAGGCTCAGTTTTAAAGAAATTATAAGCCTCTCTTTTGTTACCACTGTGATTATTCTTTTTTCCGAGGTTCTGCATGTTCCAGCTCCTCAGCAAAAAGAAGAAAGGTGTGATACAGTGTCCGCTGTGCAAGACTGAGGTCACCAAGAGGTAATGCAGCTTTGCAGGTGGGCTTGGGGATGAGAAGTTTGAACTTGAAGGAAAAGTTAATCATTGTCTTAATATAAAAAAGAAAAGGTGGTTATTAAGTAAACTCGTTTTCTAGAGGAGCAAGTCTGCAGTGCCTTATCTCAGTAGAAACTTTTTCCAAGTGGTCGCAGGTGAAGACACCACCCTTAGCAACTGTTTGTGCGGACGAGTATAGACTGTGTTATTGTTCAGTCGTTACAATTTATTTCTCCGTGCTAAACCTATGTGGGGAAAACCACAAAATCTTCACTTTGTGATGGTTTTAATTCCTGTAGAAATTGTTCTTTTGGGGGATTGTGTTGTTATCCCTTGGCAATAACATCTTATTGTGTCCAGCTGTGGCCCCTCAGTTCCAGCAGGACAGGGAACTGCTGGAGAGAGTCCAGCGCAGCCACCAAGATGCTGAAGGGAGTGGAGCCTCTCCCGGGTGAGGAAAGGCTGAGGGAGCTGGCTGTCTCATCTCCCACTTGGAGTTTTACTGCTTTTTTTTGTGCAGCCTAAATTCTAGGAGGACTATTCATAGTCGACCTGTACATTTGTCTTAAAACAACTCATGTGGTGATGTTGTTTCAGAAGTCTGAAAGACAATTCCAGATTTAAGCAACTAATTGAAGGATTGCTGGAAACTATCCATGCGTTCGAGCTTGACACTGGAGTAAAGTGTAAGTGGTCTGAATGTATATCCCCCCCCTTTTTTTGTAAAATAAGATTTTGGCATTTGTATTGTAATTAGTTACAGGGTATTTACTTACTGTGCAGTACTTTAGCTGTATATATGCTGGTTATGTAGGGTCTGTTTTATTAATATTTCATACCTGTTGTCTTGCTCAGTGTAAGAAAATATTTTTGCTTTTCTTTCCTGTTGACATTTTCCAGTTTTAAACAGTCGTCACGTTCCTAAAACATCCACAGAAGCCACCGCTGCTGAGCTCCTGTGTAAGGAAAGGTCTGTCATCCAAAGCAAGGGCTTCAGAAACAGGAAAAAAAGTGCTACAGGAAATGGACAAGAAAACTGCACCTTGGTATTTTTTCCCCTAATTTATTTTTATGGATTGTGTAGTGGGTTTTTTTGGAATGTGCATAAATAAATGGAATAAGAGACTCTGGGTTGCTCTCAGGTCACTGTTTGACTTGAATATGATTGCAGACAAGGACATCTAAATGGTTTTTGTCCCTTCCAACCCCTGACATCCTGGGATTCTGTGAATATTAAATAGGATAAAACTGTGAATGATTTTAGCTGTTAAATGCATGGTAATTGTTTCTGTTCAATCACTGATATCAGTATGATAAGTTACATGTGTTAGGTTCTTGATTTAAATTCATAGTTCATCTGTATCAGCCCCCCCTTCTGCAGTTTAAATAATTACTACTTATTGTTTTGAAGTAACGTGCTGTTACAAATAACCTTGTATTCTCCTGTTGGCAGGAAGCTCATGAGGATGCTCCGCTTACAGATACTGGGGGCAAAAGGTGTTCCCTAAGAAACAAAAAGCAGAAATGCGATTCTCAGAAAGGGATTTATATAGAGCTCGGTAAGATCTGCTGTTGAGTTGTATCTAATGCTTGCAAAGTAGGGAAAGGTGATGACGTTCAAAGTCTTTATAAACGGTAATGTCTCCTTAAATGAGATCAAAGGGACAAATGATGGACAGTTCAAAGCTGGTAAATCAAAGGGGTTTTTACATAGTTTATTATGTTGTGGGAAATAACGCTACTGTAGTAAACCTCTACTGCTCAGCGTATGAGATACAAAGAAGATCCTTATGGATGTGAATGAAGATGTTGTTACAACTAATGATAACTACTATTTTCTAAACAATATTAAGCTTTGTCATCAGTGTTTGAGGCTCTAGTTGATAACCAGAGATAAGAATGGAATCAAATTGAAGAAAGAATATTCTGTCTCTCCTCGCTTTTCAGAGCTTCCTTTTTATCTGGTGCTGTCTGCTGCTAGAAACAAGACAGATGCCGTGTGTCGTCTGTTTTCTCCCCCTTCCTTCTAGGAAGGAATTACTCCTTTTAATAGATAGTGTTCATTGCCTCTTTTTTATTCCTTATGGCTTCCATGAGCCAGCACTGGGCCCTTGTGGCCAGGAAGCCAGCGGTACCTGGGGTGGGTTAGAAGGGGTGGTCAGTAGGTCAGAGAGGTTCTCCTGCCCCTCTGCTCTGCCCTGGGGAGACCACACCTGGAATGTTGGACATTCTGGGATTCTACCAAGATCAGTCAAAGGATCTGAGACAGATGTTTGAATATATTGCTCTGACTTCCAGTTCAAAACTCTAAATACTAGCAGCTGTTTTTCTCTGTATCCATTCAACCAGAGTAACAGCTCATTTGTTTTTAGGCTCTGATTCATCTGAAGAGCTTTTTAAACAGGCAAACAATGCTGGGTAAGTAAAGGTGATTAAGGAATTAATCTTTTCTAAAGACAGTAGTTCCGTTTGTTGTACAATATTCTTTAAAGCTGTTTTCTGAATGTTTTGTAGATCTTCAATAGAAAAGCATGTACTATGCTTTTGAAAGTAAATGTTCAATTCAGGAATGTGGGAGGGGATTAAAAAAAATGGCCTGAAATTCTGAAGGGATCTGGTTGCAGTGAACGTCAGTTGTGCAGCCTGACTTCTCCAAAAACTGCTTTGCAAAGCGAAACGGGAAAAATAAGCATCATCTTCTGTTTGTTGTGATTTTTCTCTGTGATGAAAGTAGATTTCCCTTCTCAGCAGGTTACAAGACAAAGAAGCGCTTCTGATTTCATCTCAAGAAAGCGCAGAAGAGCTCAAGAGTGCTGAGAAGGGGAATGAATATCCTTGCACTACACAGCCCGACAAGCTGGGTGCTGAAGAAGTAATTCTACCCAATGTCATAGGTGTGTTTATTATTTTGGTGACAAAAATGGTTAAGCTTGAACGAAAGACCACAAGTTAATGTTTAGATTTCATATGATTAAATACACACTTGCAGTCTTGTGCATTGTAGTTTTGTTGATGCCTCCAGCTAGTGACACTATAATGCAAGACTATACCCATAGACTAGATACTTAAAGTGTGGATATTCTGTGCACAGGAAAAGGAAGGGGAAGAAAAGGTAACTTGATCAAGGTGCAAAACTTATTCTATTCTACGTAAGCTGTATTATTCCTTATAATACAAGTTGAGAGCACTGTCTGGTAATTCATGTAAGAAGCTGCATGTAACATGTCATATGTAATTTTATCCTTCTCCCTTTAGAGGGAGATTTGTGCAGTGTAAGGTTCTGGTTTGGGGTGAGATAAGAATGGTTCTTTTATAACAAAGTAGCTATTAAGCTTGTCATTGTTCTTGTGTGTCTAAAATAGAGCTTAATAATTTATGATCCCTATAAATCTTCAGGTGCAAGGGATCTCTCGAAGGAAGGCTCGCGCAAGGAAAGCACTCGGAGCATCGCTGAATGTGCCAAACCTGCCCAAGGGAATGTGACTGAATACCAGAGTTCCCCTTTAAGTGTTCTCCCTGCAGAGCTCACAGAGCAGCGTGACAGTCCCGTAAGGAATGGGGATACATCTTTCTTTAAGAACACAGAAGAAATGGATGTGGAGCAAACTCTATGCGATAGTAATAGCGAAGAGTTCGACTTCAAAGAGAGCAGGGAGAGCAGATTGGATAAAAGCAAGGAAATAGATATTGCACAAAGCACGGAAGCTGCAGGAATAGATGAACCTGAGAATGATTCTCTCAATGACAAAGAACTTCCTCTGGAGAAGCTGCTTCAGCCAGAGGCGCTTGACTGTGCTGCCCTGAATCAAGTCTCTAGGAAGAGGCTGAAGCGAAGCATTCAGAAAGTCAATGAATGGTTTTCAAAAAGCGAGGAGATTCCGTCTCACGATGATTCTGCTGGAGCAACTGACATTTCGTGTGAAGGAGACACATCTTTATCAGACAAAGAATCCTGTGTTTCACAAAAGACTGACCCTATGGTCGATTCCAAGGAAACTGCGGTGGCTGAAGGAAATAAGAGATGGTCAAAAGAAACAGCAGATAGTATCAAAGACAAAATATTTGGGAAAACATACAAGAGAGAGAGGAAGTCAAATCCCCCTTTTGTCTTTAGAGATGTTTTACCTACCAAAAAAAAGGAAGATGCAGCTGCTGATAAGTCCTGGAATAACTCCAGCAAAGACAGAGTAAAACGGAGAAGGAAGACTGTCAGTGTCCTGCGACCCGAGGATTTCATCAAGAGAAAAGATGTAGGGGAGGCAGATGGGTGCCCTGAAGGTGTTGATTTGTGCCTTGGAGATGCTGAAAAGAAAAGATGTGAGGAAAGCTCTGCTGTTGATGAGAGTCGCCTCTCTGAGAACAAAGAGGGTAATACAGTGGCAGAAGTTGAGGAAGGAGGAGGATCCAGGTGGAAAAAAGCTGCTGAAAAGGTGACTGGCAAGCACTGTGACGCGGAGCCGGATTTGAATAACTCCAATCAGAAAAACACTAAAAAAAATGGTTCCGCAGCAAAAAGAAGCAGGCGTTCTACCAGAACCATGTGCGCCCTGCAGTTAGTAGTGGACAGAAACTCCCTGTCCCCTGATGCAGCTGAGCCCCAGATCGATAGTTATCCAAGCAGTGAAGAACCAAGGAAGGCCGATTCGGAGCAAAGACAAGTCAGGCGCAGCAGGCGCCTTCAGTTACTTTCTGAAGAAATGACGAAAGAAATGGGAAAAGGAGTGATTAAGGGAGCGAAAAAGCATGAGAGCGACCCCGAAGGGTCTTTCTCTGGAGTCCAGAGGAACGTGTTGGTTCACGCTTGTGAGTGCAAAGAGCAGCGTGAGCCCCGCAATGCGGTGAGTGACCAGCCACTCGCTGATCTGAAGGGTGGGGATCTGGAAGCAAATGAAATGCAGATCAGTCTAAAGAATTCATTGGATGCTGCAGGAGCTGGAAAAATTCTCCTCAATCCTACATCTTGTCGTCAGCACTCAAATTGTGGTTCCTTGGCACCTGATACGGCTTCTCAAGAAAGTGAAATACGAGGAAGCCCTTTGCTCCTAGAGCCGCCCTCAATGGCTTCCCCCCTGCCTGAAGAGGCGTCTGAATCTCCTGCTGCTCTTGCCCAGGGTAGCAGACACGATACGCTAGAAGTTCCAGGTGACTTAAGAACTGAGAAGTTGCCAGTGGCTAAAAATGGTTTGGAAGTGACCGAGGAAGTTGAAGACGGTGAGTTAGACATGCAGTATCTGCGGAATATATTTAGGCATTCAAAACGCCTGTCGTTTAGCCTTTATCCTGCTCCTGTGAAGGCGCGTGCAGTAGGAGATGCTGCTTCCGAAACTCTAAAGAGATCGTGTGCTGATCAGGGAGAAGATAAGCGTAACAAATATTTAAAAACAGAAAGCTTGCAAGAGAGAACGGAGAGCTTGAGTAGGGCTTGCGGGAAAGAGCCACCTAAAGCCAAGGAATCTTGTGTTAGTCCTGTGACTTGCTTTGTTGGTGACACTGAATGTGCGCAGGCAGAGGATCATCAAGATGTTTCACAGGTTGCAAATCAAGGGAATCTGACACCGATGGGAATGGGTACCGTTGGGACTGAAGGCAAAGACAGATTGCAGAAAGGAGAGCAGGAAAGTGAAAAGGCAGTGTCAACTGACCTACGGATAGGAAGTGAGTTGAGACAGAATCCAGTCAAGAGTAAGAGAAGCCGAAGTGATCAGGATGATACAGAAGAGCAAGTTTGCAAAAGAGCTGATTTAAACACAGTCGATGAAACGTGCAGCAGTTCAGAAAGCGATCAAGCAAGAAGGGCTGAGGGTGTTAATGGCAAAGCACCGCTGCCACGTTTTCAGTACGAATCAATGATTTGTCCTGTAACGTGTCAGCAACGACCCGCTGAGCTCAGCTTTGAAGGCACTGGGAAAAAACGTAGCAAAAGAGAAAGAGAACAAGTAAAGGGGAATGAAGAAGCAGCAACTCAAACTGCTGGCACAGGGATGCTCGAGGGTTTAGTTTCACAGGCTCTGGAAGAGCCTGTTAAAGGGAATAGTGATTTTACAGGTTCGTCTGAGACCCCTGATGGCTTATTGTGCTCTGAGGATGATATTGAGGAGAACCCCAGCTTTTCTGAAACTGACAGGAGAGAGAGATCTGCTGTGTTCGTGAAAAGTAACAACGCCCTGGTAAAAGAACTACACAATCGAAATGTGAGCTCTAAGCCCACATCTCGAGGTATTCCCAGATCTCGAAGAAGAGCGCAGAAACTGCAATCTTCAGATGAAGAATCTAGCGAGGATGAAGAGTTACCGTGTTTTCAGTCACTAATAAATGGCAAATCAGCAAGCACACCTTTGCAGACCAGTAAACAAGTGCCATCTGTGGTAGAGTCTTCAGTAAGTCCCATCGCGTTGCCTCCTTGTGGAAGTAGCGGTGACAATAATGCTCAGAAAACGCCCGGAGCTGCCCCAAGCAGCAGATGTGTTTCGCCAAGCCAGGAATCCGAATGCTCCGTCAACTTATTTTCCTCCCAGTCCAACATGTCTGAAGAATCAGTTGATGGAGCACAAGAGCTGAAGAAACTGTCAGTACAAGTTCATCCATCCAAACAAGTGGATGAGGGTAAAGAAACTTCTCCAAGTTGTAATTGGGGGCTGAAGAGCAGCAAACCAAACTCCAGAGATGGACGCCAAGAAGAGCAAAACATGGGAGCAAACCCAGGTACAAACTCAGATTTATTTTTAATCTCTGCGACTGTGTTTGTCGTGTCATCACACTGAGGTTTTTTGGAGTTTGCATGTGTGACACGATATTCTTCAAAATGTTCACTTAAACGACATCTGTGCTTCTAATTGAAGTGTTTTCAAAACCTGCCCCTTTATAGTTAACAGTTGGCTGAAAGGTCCATGTGGTAAGAAGTTATGGAAGAAGTTTGGGTTTTTTTCTTTAACCAATTCAGATTTTCGTCTTCCTTCCTCGAGGTGAAGCGTCTGGATCTGACAGCGAGACAAGTTACATAGAGGATTCATGTGGCCCGTTCTCTCAGGGTGAGATCCTTACTACACAGGTGAGTTTAGGCACTAAATTCCAGTTTGTATTCTGGGATATAAACAAGTACCTGAAAGCTGTGAAGTCGGTGTTGTGGCAAACCGCTTGCTTCATGTTTGTTGTGTCGCTGGATCATTTCTAAGAGCATAATTAATCAAGACCTGTAGAAGTACTGTTGTTGCTGTTTCTAATTTTCAAGTATTATTCAAATAAATTAACCTTGCTGTTTAAAGCTGAGCTTGCTAATGTTGGCACAATTATGTGTCCCCTGCAGCAGAAGAATATTATGCAAAATAACCTAAAAAAACTTCAGCAAGAAATGGCAGCACTCGAAGCAGTGCTGGAGCAGCACGGAAGTCAGGACTGTCAGCTTTTACCTGTCCATAGGAACCTGCCGCATTCCAAGAGCGAAGGAACGCTTGGAATGGAACAAATGAGACGAGAGAGAGGTAAATAGCAATGAAAACCTTGCCCAGCTTTTAAAAAAGCAGTTGTGTGGCTATTGCTAGTTCTTTTTTCCCCTCTACCACAGATCAGTGTTAATTTAAAGTTGAGACGTTAGCAGAATTTTACCTAAATTCAGCTCTTCAGTGAGACGCTCATGTTTTATTCCTAACTTGATATATATATATATGTGACTAAAAGTTTCACAGGTGTTCTAGTGGCTCCGCTATGGATCAGAAAAGAGTAACAATAGAGGCAAAGGTAAGGTAATAAATAAGGAGAGGAAATGACTGCAGTATTTAAACTTAACAGGTACAGCATCAGCGCTCTACCGTGACTACAAAAAGGATGACATTGATTCAAGGAGTAATTTCTTTTCTTTCAGGAAACGCAGATGAGCAGAATTCTGGGACCAGGCTCAACAGTGCATCTGTCTTACCAAATGTCTCTGGAGATGTGACCAGGAGTCCAAGTAAATCCTGCTCCTCTGTAAGGCTTCTTAACCCTCCAAGTGCAGAAGTGACCACTCGTTCTGTGGCAGCTCCAAGTGCTGATAACAGCTGCACTCAGGAGTGTAAATCGACGAGAAGTTCGTGTTTTCCGACATCTGTTCTGCACAATGCAGCTGGGAAAGAAAGTGCAGCGAGTCCCGTTGTGACCAACAGGAAAGAAATGTCAATAGTGGCATCGGGTCTGACTCAAAGCGAGCATGTAAGTATAGTTCAGAAGTTTTAAAGATCATTCGTTAATTGTTCCTGATTACCATCATAATCATCAACACAGAGAGAACTAATATAGTGGAAACTAATCTGACAGGAATCGCAGATCTGTAATACAGCAACGTCGGTCAAACTCACTCCCGAAAACATGAAGAATCGCTGCCTGTAAATGGCATTATTAAGCTTTTGGTGAAGTTGGAACTTTTAAAATGACTGTTTACTGTCTAATGGAAAATGACATTATTCCAAAGCAAGAGGGTTCCATTTCTGGAAAGCCTTGGAGCTGGAAGGGGAAGGGGCTGCTCGGTTGGTTCCCTTCATGTTCTCATATGCTGCTTCTTTACCCAAATTCTGATCAACAGTGAAGATTTCTGTAATTAATCAGTTCGGAATTGCTGATAAACCTGTTCCTACAATGCATTTCCAGGAGGATATTACTTTTGGTTTATAAACTGCTGTCTTTACTTTAGCCTGTTGAATGGTACTGAAATTATTGACTTTTAAGGAAATGCATATGCTGTGTGCCAAGAAAAATCATTACTTTTAAGTAACTATGTTACTGCGTTGTACTCCTATGAACTGAAGTTGTTGGTTGTTATTTTTAACCTGGTTTTCTAGCTATTCATTTTCTTAACTGCTTTTCAGATGGTGGTCCAGAAGTTTGCGAGAAAAACTCAGAGCACTTTATCTAATCGCATTACGGAAGGAACAACCCATGTCATAATGAAAACAGGTTTGTTGGGAGCCATATGAACAAATCCTATATTTACACACCATATGGAATTTTAACTCTAGGCAAACAAACAGGCAGACAGTTCAGCAGTAAATTTGAATAAGTATTATTTTCTTCTTTCTTTTTTTTTTTTTTAAACTTGGGCATCTTTCTTATTCTATTTCATAGAATCACACAAAAATCACAGAATGTCAGGGGTTGGAAGGGCCCTTTCAGTGAGAGGATGTTTTGTTTCCTTGTGTGATTTGAAGTTAATGTTACTTCTTATTTTCTTTGGATTTAATGGACGGGACATTCAAAACTCAAAGATCTCGTTCTCGTTTGCTCTGCAGACAAGGAGCTGGTGTGTGAACGGACACTCAAGTACTTTCTGGGTATCGCAGGGAGGAAATGGGTCGTTAGTTATCAGTGTAAGTATAACTTGTTTTGCAGCTAAATAGTCTCTGCCCTTCTACCACCAATGTACTCTTCACTTGTTACAGTAAAAGCAGCTGCTTTCTCTTCCGAATACTTGTCCTGGTTTGCTGCCCAGTGACAAGTGCCTTTCAGCGCTCTTCATTTAAATCTTAATTTAAATCTTCGAGATGTATGGCATCAGTTAGTGCAAAATTAGTCTTATTTATGAGAGGTAAAAAAAAATCATTACGTTCTCTCAGGCATCATAATGTATTCAGTTTCCCTTAGTACAAGTACTTTTAGTTTAATATAGCAATGAAGTCAGCCTGTTGGCAGTGGAAGAGCAATTTTGCTGGATGAAATGACTTGTCCTGTTCTGATCTTTTTATTTAGGGGTCGTTCAGTCTTTCAAAGAAGGAAGGATACTGGATGAGGTAGGTCTCTTAAGAGTGAAATGTCAAATGTGTAATCAACGCTGTTACATTAATAGATCCATCAGGAGCCTCAGATATTGTCTAAACATTTAATATATATAATGGCTTATTTGATACGTGGGACAGCTGTTAATGTTGTCATACGCTCTCATGTTGCTTTAAGCAAAGAGCCTCCAATTATAATGAAAACCAACTGTTTTTTTCCAAGTAAACTGAAGATATGCAGCTGGTTTTCATACTTTTGTAGCAGGTGAAACTGCATTGGAAGCTTCGGAGAGGTTGCAAGAAGTCGTGGAGAAATGGGAGTTTGAGTCAGATGTAGGCCTGAAATGATCAAATGCAGCACTGTATTTGTTATTAAACTAGACACTAAATGAATGCCTTGAAATAAAGTAGATGTTGAAGATCTAGAGGTTATGTACTGATAATTAATTTATATCAAATGAGACTGTACTGATAAGTTAATCATAGTCTTGGAGTGTGCCCCTTCTTTTATACAGTTTGCTAAACTATGTTTTGACTCTAATTAGTTTCTTTAAAAACTGTCTGTTGCTGCAGGGGTTTCATTGCTGCTCTCAGCCACTTTTTTTTTAAAAGCCTTTTAATTAACTTTCTGTACACACTTAATTGTAAGCTTTCCAGTTCTGAATTCCAGCAACTTCTTCCTGTTCAGATGCAGAGCTCCGACCAGGAAAACCTCCTCGGTCTCTAAGCTCTGCCTGCCTGTTTGTGGTGTGTTCCAGGAGAGCTTTGAAGTTCGAGGAGACGTAATCAACGGGAGGAACCACCAGGGTCCAAGGAGGGCTCGACAGGCTCTGACCGCCAAGGTACGAGCACATTGGGGTGAAATCCTGTCCTGCCGCGACTGTTTCACATGTGCCTGTGCTGGCTGAATATCTGCAAGTTCTTCCGATTTCTCTGCTGTTGTCTATACACAGAGTTGTACAAATTCAGCCTTTTTATACATGAAAGGTGAGAGCAGATATGCCCAAGTGACTCACTATCCATGCTATGACTGTCACATACAACAGCTTTATAATATACATGTAAATTATTTTTTATACTGACTTGACTTACTGGAACTCACACAATAATTGGTACGGGGCACTCTGACATTTAGAAGCGGTTTGTTTACTTCAATACATAATGAACAGACATTTAAAACCAAAGACAGAACCCAAGTACGGACATAAAGCATAGCTGTGGAATATTAAAATACAGCTAGATACATAATTTGGAATATCTTTTTTACTCGGTTCATATAATTAAAATCTATATAGCCTGCATAATTAAAAAGTAATTTATTGACGCTGATTTTAACAGGGTCAAATAAACACAAAGCAAGTGAATGCTGTCACTTTATACCATTGGTATAGGATAGCATGGGGTTGGGTTTTTTTGCTGCTATTCTTTTGTTTTGTAGGTTACAAAGAGCATCAGAAATACTTTGTGAAACAGCGATAGCTTGATAACCAGTCCTAGAATTGCAATCAAACCAGCATATTAAATCTTGTCCTTTAAAGATGCCGTCTGGACTCTGTTAACACGCTCCTTGTTTTTCAGATCTTTAAAGACTTTGAGATCTGTTGCTACGGACCTTTCACTGATATGACTACAGGTGTGTCTGGAGACCCTGAAGGCTGGGAGGCCTCCCATTCCTCTGGGGTGAAATCGGAGTGCTTGGCTCACTCTGAAATGCCTGCACACCAATGCGTGCAGCACGGGGAATAAGCAGGAGGAGTTAGAAACCTGTGTTAGGGCAGGAGATGATGACCTGGTGGCAATGACGGAGACATGGTGGGACAGCACACGTGACTGGAATGTGCTCATGGATGGCTGTGTCCTTTTCAGAAAGACAGGCCAGCCAGGCGAGGTGGTGGAGTTGTTCTTTGTGTGAGAGAGCAACTACAATGTATTGAGTATTGTCCAGGCACGGATGAGGAGCGAGTTGAGAGTCTATGGGTGAAAGTTAAGGGGCAGCCTGGCAAGGGTGATACTATTGTGGGTGTCCATTACAGGCCACCAGATCAGGGTGAGGAAGCTGATGAGGCCTCTCCAGACAGCTGAGAGCAGCCGCACAGTCACAGGCCCTGGTTGTGGTGGGGATTTTAACTTCCCTGATGGTTGTTGGCAGGACTGCTCGGCCAGCAGCCACAGGCCAGGGGGCTCCTCCAGTGCCTTGACAAGAACTTTGTGATGCAAAGGGTGGAGGAGCCAACTGGAAGAGGTGCACTGCTGGACCTCATCCTCACCAACAAGGAGGGTCTGGTTGAAGGGGTAAAGGTTGAGGGCTGCCTTGGTTGCAGTGACCATGAGATGGTGGAGTTCAGGATCTCCTGTGGCAGGAGCAGGATAGCAAGCACAATTGCAAGCCTGGATCTCAGCAGGGCAAACTTTGGCCCTCTCCATCATCTTTGCCAAGTGTTGGGAAACGGGAGAGGTGCCTGAGGACTGGAGGAAAGCAAATGTCACTCCAGTCTTCACAAAGGGCAGGAAGGAGAACCCGGGTAACTCTAGACCGGTCAGCCTCACCTCTTATTCTCTACTAAGGTTTACATTTCTTTGAAACTATGCTAGTTTATATCATAGAATGAACACGAGGCCTTAGGAAATAGCCTCGGTGATACAAAACATCTGTTTCTCTGATTTCTTCAGAACACCTGGAATGGATGGTGGAACTTTGTGGTGCCTCCGTGGTGAAGCAGCCTCATCTGTTCACACACACCAGGGTAAGACGAATGAACGTTACACTTCACATAGTGGAGGGGCTATAGTTACAAAAGCCACGTGGTGGGAGATGACGTGCAAGAAGCCTTTAGTTTAGTCACAGCAACCCTGGAAAGAAATCACAGAAAAACCTCAGGAATTAACGTCTTTCTCTCTCTACAACCACTTTTTACAGTCCTGTCTGAGGCAATGCGCTGGAGCAGAGTTAGCCCGGTTATCGCTCTCTGCAGATGGGTGCGAGAGGGATTTATTTAATGACAGATAACTAGCAGTTTTATGTTCTTATCTTGATATCCTAGAATTCTACTCCTGTCGTGGTTGTGCAGCCAGATGCTTGGATGGAAGACGTGGATTATGGAGGTAAAATGACTGTCATGGAGTGTCTTTATCACATCAGGCCTTTCAATAGTTAAATATCAGAGAGGTGTGTGGAGGAATTGAAATAAAATCCTGCTGCATCTGGAGATGGAGGTTTGTCTTGGAAGAAAGCTCTGTATTATCTCCGGAATCAGCAACGGAGTCTGGCAGGCAAACCCTGTTCTGGGCTCAGCTGTCCTGGATTCCACCAGAAACTTCTCTGACTGGAGAAAATTTCTAAAAAGTGAGGAATTGTGCCCTCGGAGGACGAGTGAGATCCAGGAGAAAGCCTTAGGGGGGACGAGATTGGTCTAGAAAGAATATCTAGTGACAAAGCATTAATCGATCTACAGCTTTGCATTTTATTTCTTTAATCAAAATGCTCCAGAAAAAACACGACACTTTGCAAGTGTTCCGGACTAACTTACTTTGGAATGAGATAGTGGGAGTTATGGAATGAATGGGAGCTAGTTAGGCTACAGTGGAGTTCAACACAGAAGCGGAGCAGGAAGATGATGTAAAAACAACCACCATTTCCATGGCGCTAGGAAAACGAGAACATACAAAGATCCTGAAACGGTGCAGAACAGTCTGGGAGCACTTCAGTAATTTTCTGTTGCTTCTCTCTTAACGAGACTCATTGCTTGTCATGGGCCCGGTGTGCCTGAGCAGGTGGAAACTGAGGCTCTGCCACCGAGGTCCTAAATTAAACGTAACAAGGACTGTGCTCTTTGCTTTGCGTGTTTATTTGACGGTGTTCACAACTCACCGCCAAACAGCTCTTCTTTTAGCAGCAGCAATATTACCCGCGTTGCTAAAAAGAGTGGTGGTGCCACTTCGCTGGTTTTAGACTCTTGTTTTTTATCAAGGCCTTTAAAATGTCAAAGAAAAAGCAAATAGCTTCATCAGAAGGATATCAGCAAGCTCACCTTAAGCTTGGTTTAACTCATGGATAACAGTTTGATGGGTTGTGTCTTTGTCTTACAGCGATCCAGCAAAAAGCCAACGTTGCCATGGTGACTCGAGAGTGGGTATTAGACAGCGTCGCATGCTACAAGTGCCAGGAGCTGGATACTTACCTGGTGTCGTAAGGGCGACACGCGGTTCTCTTCTCGTCGCTCACGAGTTCTCATCAGTGCTGATAGTCTGGTAACTATTTTAAGGACCGAGAATTTTTAAGTCACGCAGAGATTATGTGCATGTTCTTGTTCAGAGTGAAATAACTACATTTTATTAGCAATAAACTTACTTAGCATTACCATATAAAGACGGTATTACCTACTGTTCTTTAAAGACTGACACTTCTCATTTCAAAATAGTCCTTTAAATTAATGTAAAACAAATTTTTAAAGTTAGAAAATGTAGAATGTGGCTTCCGCAGAGAAATGGTGATGCGCTATTTACCCCTGCAGCCCGTTCCGGTTTATATATTTCAGGACATTTTGGAGACAGTAATTTAAAAGGGTAATATTGGGCTCAGGGCTTGTATTTAAAACACACTTGCACTCCTGAGTAACCTCCATATTTTCATGTTGCATAAATACATACCCTGAATAAGGGTGTATACCAACACAATGCGATATTATTTCGTGATTATCAGCCTGGTTAATTTAGGCCATGGATTATATAAACTGCTCTCCTCTTGTATATAAAAACACCAACTTGCCTTAACCAGGAAAAACAGCCCCTAAGAGCCAACACTTGATTCTCAACACAAACCAATCCTTAAAACCACGAGCTGGTACCAGGGCTGTGTCAGTCGTATCTCTGACAAGTGCATGTGGCACTATGAAGAGACAATAAACAGATGCACTTTAGTGTCCCAGTGACCTATAAAAAGCCCTATAGGATTCTGCTGTGATAGTCCGTGCCTGCAAAATGAGACTGCAAAGAAATTGCTTTTTATGGAAGAAAATATGTTCTCTGTTTCTGTTGCCAAGCAATTCAGCTTCATAAATAATTTTGTACTTTCAGAGCAGAAAAAGAACCTGTTTTCATGAAGTTGTTGTTTGAAAAAATCAGTTCAGTGCTCAGATGCTGCTGGGTTATCTTGGAAAGTTATGGAAAGTATGTTTATAAATATTGGAATGCTCAAAGGAAATAAAATAATTTTGGGAAGTATTTGACTTGCTTGTTCAGCTCTTTGTACGTGCATCAGTCCCTCGGCATCTGCACTGAGCCTGGATGAAAAACACCCCCAGTGCAGCCTCCCGCACGGGGAGAGACTTCCCGAGGAGGCCAGGAATGTGCATTGCCATTTCAGAGCCGCAGTCAGAACTGTCATTTCTATCAAGCTGAGAAGCAACTGTGTTATCAAGCATCGTGCCCCTCACTGGGCGTTGCTGCTGGAAGCATTTGCTGGGTGGACACACATTCCTGTTCTCCTCTGTGTGACGATATTTCGTAACTCTCGAGGCTGTTTGACCCAGCCTCACCGTCAGACTGAGCTCCTCTTATCTCCAGAGCCCACACTGGTTGGTTTGTGTTTGTGTTTTGGGTTTTTTTTTCCATAATCTCCATTTCAAAAGGCAGCTGTGGAGGATGACTAAATGCTGCCTGTTAGATGTGAGAAGGCCAAGCAAGACTGGTTTGCATCTGCCACTGTGAAATTGTCCCTCAGATCTTGACACAAAGGTTTGTTCTTTCTAGCAGGTAAGGTTCTGGCTCCAGGTAGATAATTGTCTGGAGGAATAACACTTGTGACTTGTCCTTTTTTCACTTGGAGGTGATTAGATTAGATCTGGAAACTCCGTTTCTAGTACAGTAAGTATCATCTGTGAACTTTTGTAGTAGCCTGGATCTCGTTTAAGACTGGAATGAAGCGAAATGGTTTGAATAAGTATGTAGCTCGATAAAGGAAGGATGTGCTTCCAGAGAAGCAGACAGTTTAAGGGGAATAGATGTGGAATTCATATTAATTTCTCTAGTCTGACTTCCAGCTTCAGTACTAAAGCCGCAGCACTTGGAGCTCCACATCTGCTGTGCAGGTTGGAAATGCCACTTTATCCAGGAGGATCAAGCTGCATTTCCTCCCTGTTCACTCCTGTGCAAGAGCAGCTTTCTTTTTGAACTTTGCAGGGTAGGAAGCCTCTGAGGTGAATGCATTTCTGAGACGTGGCTAAGCCAGGCGGTGCCTTTTACAGTAATTACCTGCGGATAACGAGTAGCAGAATCGAACACTGTTCAAGAACTAGACACCCAGCTGAAGGGCTGCATACAACCTGTCCTAATAAGCAGCGTGTGCCTTTTACCCTATTCACTAAGGTGAGGGAAGAAACAGAGGGAAGGCTGGTGCTTGCTGGAGGTTTGCCTGAGGCTTTGCCATCAGGTGAGTCCTATATTTGTAATTAAAACTGCTCTGCTTTTGTCACCCAACAGGAGCTTTTCTCCATGCAGCTGCATCAGGGTCAACTTCCAAGAAACCCGAGCTCTGCTGTAGGTGTCCCTGCCCCGTCCCTGCTCCCAGCTGCACAGGAATCTGTTGGATGCAGCTTTGAGCTGGTATTTTGGTCAGGACTCTGACACCGCGCTCAGGCCGTGCTTTCTCCGGATTGGTAGGAGCAATACTTTACAGTATGGAAGTTCTCAAACCTATGCGAGGGGTTGCAGCAATTGAATTATTTCCTTCCCTGTTTCTCTAGGCTATTAAATGCTAAGTAATTCCTAATGCAAAGGAGAGGAATTTAGTATTTTGGGGGCACAAAGTACAATCTGTGCTAACAAGAGCAAACCTTGCACCAGGGCGCTCACAGGCTGGTTTGTCTCGCAGCCGCTGCACCAGCATCGCTGCAGCCCGTCCCTTTCTCCCTGTAAGATGTTGAGCATCCTTAGCATCTGATTCCAGCTCATACATTCTGCCTGTTGCCTGGCTGTGCCGTGCACGGTTTGTTCTTTACCTCACTGAGCCGTGCAGAGCAGGAATCGCAGCACCAGGTTCATCAGAAACACTGAACCCAGCTCTTGTCTGCTGTAGCGTCTGAAATGGGGCACAGCCCGAAGCCTCAGGCCCTGTGCCGATGTCCTGGGGCTGCTCCTGCCTTTCTCTCCAGCACAAATGACTTGAAGTTTGTCTGTGAAGCTGCTTTATCTCACCAGAGAAACTTAACAAGCCATGGGGGGGCAGAAGCTGTCCAGGGCTTCTAACATATGGGAACAGATTCCTGGTTAAATTAATGTATGTTAATTAGGCATAGCTTTGTCTTGCATCCTTATCAGCCGTGCTGATGTGGAGGCCAGCAGAGAATAAGCAGCCTGTTCCCAGCTCAGCCTGCCCTTTACGTTTTGCTGCTATGGAGTTCTGCATTGACAGAGCCCACTCGGGTTGCGCTGGTGGTGGTGGAATAAATGCGTAATTGCTGTTTGCTTCACAGCGATTGTGGAGCTTGCAGACTGAAGCAACGGGGAGAGGTTTGTGGACTGTAGGGGGTAATTAAGCATCAAAGTAAAAATATTACTCAATAGTTAAAAGCCCTTTGTGACTGGCAATGTTGAATTTTGACGTAGGATTCTGCTGCTTCTCAAAGGGAGTTTTTGGTCTTTAAGAGAACTAAACAGCAGCCGTTCTCCTGGAACATGGTGCAGCACATCTGTATCTAAAACGTTTGCGGTGCCTCTGATGTTTTCCTCCTCTCTATACCAGACCTTTCCTGCATAAGGGGGCGCGACTGAGCCATATTGTCACTCCTCTTTTCCTTTTTGTCCCCGTTCCTTGTTCAGAACTCTTTAACATGCAAAAGTCTGAGTCCGCCACAGCTGCTGATATTGGAGACACCTGCGTGGCGTGGGCGCCAGGACGGGCAGGCTGGAGGAGTCCAGTGCGGGAGATCCCAGCTGGGCTCGTTTAGCCTGGAGAGGCTAAAGCAGGAGCGGGTCGGGGTATAATTAAGAACCCCCGTTAACACAGCTGCAAAATGAGGGCAGTTTTTACTCCAACCTGAACACACAGGATGGTGCCAGCACGTGTTTTTTTCCACATCCCGAGATGTGGGCTCCTCAGGAGACGAGGTGACTTTTCTGTGGGTGCCTTAAATGTGGAATGGTGTTCTTTGGGATTCTGTGGAATTGTATTTTGATACTTGACCTTCTAATAGAGCCGATGAGCGGCAATGACTACATGCGTAGCTTTTTGCTGAAGTAGTTTACTCTTCAAAATCCTCCCTCTGTGTTTGGATCCATACACAAAGAGTTATTTCCTTGCAGATCTGAAGCTGTTTGTAAGAGAGCAGCTTATTCATGGATGCAATTAGACCACTTGTCTGCCTTATTACTAGAGTTAATGGTAAATCAAAGAAAGATTCAGTATGTTCCTATAATTATTCTTGGTCATTTGCTGGATTGTTTTCATCGTGGGTCTGGTGTCGCTTTGATTTTGCTGATATCATGGATAAAAACCTTGTGCATGATCTAGAATGATCCATCTTGGTAGAAAATGCCCATGAATTCACCTGGTTCACAGGACAGATGATGCGAGCTGAGGCGGAGCAGTGAAGGCAAGAGCTTTGTCCTCCTCTCCTTGTGTTGTTCTGGCTCTTCTATAGACGTATATTCTGCTGTGCTGATCAGCAATAATAAATATTCACCTCTGCATTGATTGTGTGTTTTGAGAAGCGCACCTTGCAATGCAGCAAAGGTAGTGAGATATATTGATTTGTATTATGGCTCATAGAATAGTTCGGGGTGAAGGACCTTCCCAGCTCCCCAGTGCCCCCCCTGCCACGAGCAGGGACATCTGCACCAGCTCAGGGTGCTCAGAGACGGTGAGAAATGCCAATGAAATATAAACCGGGAGATTGACAGGGAGGAAATGTCACGTCCGGACTGTGTGATGGACACCAAATGCGCCCGGTGCCACGGTTTGCATGGGTGCCACCCTGTGGAATATGATTTGTCTGTTTGTCTTTGGATGGAGAGGAAAACCCCACGAGAGAGGATGTGGGGGTTGTGCGCTGCTGGGCACACACGCCGTTAACGTCCTGTTGGGTCTGATCCAAAAATTCTGGACAAAAAGAAGTATTTTTAGTGTGGGAACAACATTCCTACCTGTAAATGTGGGAAACGGGGGCTCTGGGGTTTCCCTGCCACCCCCGGTCTGTGCTGGGAGCACTTTCAGCTTTGCCGTCAGCACCAAGTCCCAACACAGATTGATCGTCTTGGAAAAGACTCTTGTTAAATGTGTTCAAAGCAAATATTTACTAAACAGAATAGATCATGCAAAGTCACCTCAAAATACCATCTTTTTTTCCAAAAGATATTAAATAAGCATCACTAGCAGCCACCGGATCCAGGAGGAAACGGAAACTCCCCTGTATTAATTGCTTGGTTCCGTTCCAAAGGCAGCTCATGGAAATATACAGACTGTTTCCATATATGTATCTTATCTAGCGCTCCTTTCTCCTCTCTGCAGTGCAACAGATTGCACGTTCATGCGCTGAGTTCTGGTGCAGGCGCAGCACTAAATAATCAGATTGATCCGCAGCTGAAACGCTTCCAAAACTGCTGGCGCAACCATCTGATTTCTTCATCGGAGCCTCGTCACAACAAAACGGGTGAAAGAAGGGACTTTGCTCTTTGTCATTTTGTGCCTGGGGCTGGTATGTTGAGTTTTTTTTTCCCAAATTCGCATGATTTGACCATCGCTTCCTCCGCTGTCTCAGCCCATAAGACAAATGGGTTTTTGCCGGAAATCGGAGCGTGTGTGACTCCCAAGGGCTCCTCCTTGCAAATGCTTTTATTTCAAGGCAAACAGGCCCATCTCTCATTGAGTGTCCAGTTAACTGCAGGAGTATCTACATCTTTGGAGGAGTTTACCCCGTTCCGGCAGATTAGAGTGAGAAAAGAGGGAGAGAAATGGGTAAAGTCTGAGAAAATCAACCCCGTGAAGGTGGGAAGGGAGAGAAGCTCATGGAGAAAAGGGGGGCAGAGGAATTAAAGTTGCGGTGACGTTTTTCGCCTTTGCATGATTTTAGGGTTTGTTTTGGGGCAGCTCCTGTGTCCTGCCCTGAGTTTGCTGTGAGAAATGTCACATCTGCCCATGGGAAATGCTGGTCCTGGAGCTGCTGTCTGCAGGGCCTGGGGATGGAGGGGGGAGAACGGAGCAAAACTGGACAAATGCACCATGTATAGGGGCTCCCGGTATCAAATCCCACCTATGGAGACCATCCTGCCCCTGAGGGACCTGTAACTGCCCCCATGTCATACCCGGCTGGATTTTAACACAGCTAAGCCAGACTATTCTAATGGTGATGGAGTTGCAAGGCTGAGCTTGAGAGAGCAGGAATCAACCTGTCTGTGCAAGAAAGGAGCAGAAAAGCAGGTTTGGGAATGGCTCAATAGGTAACTTGCCTGGGGACAACGCAGAAGGAGGAATTTTGACTTGGTAGGAGGTATCCCTAAGAGAAAGAAGCAGAATGATGTCATGTTTCTGCTCCGTACCTGGTGGCATCTCTGCAGAACAGATTTGTCACGTTTAAATGGCACCAAGCCTGAGCTGCTCGGTCGCTGGACACTCTCTCCTTGGAGAGATATTCCCCATAGTATCTATTGCTAAGAACAACGGGCTGCCAGGCTGATTAATTAGTGCAATGCATCACTCTCTATCCAGAAGCGTATGGACAGCTGCTCCTGCTGCTAAAAATACATTATTAAACAAGAGAGATTGGAGGTTGCCGGGTCAATCAGAGCAGAAGGTGCGAGGCCGATGGCTCTGGAGCAAGCGCTCTCGTTCGTTCCTGGAAGGGCGGAGGTCTGAGCAGCCTGGGAGCGGATGTGAACGTTCCAAAATACCCCCGAGGCACCTGCAGTTTGCACTGAGAATGAACACTTCGCATCCTTTGCATTTATTTCTCTTTGAGCGTCCATTCTACTTCCTTTTCCCTTCAGCCCGCTGATTATTAATCTTACAGGTCATGGAACTTTATTAAAATAATACACCAGGAAGGATGCCATTAGGGATTAATAAAGCCTTTATATATTTTTTTTTCAATAACTTAAGTTCGTATGGTCAATACTATTACCCTAAATACCAGATTAATTAGTAAAGATGGGACTGCTGACAGGAAACTGCCAGTGGAACATTATCCTGCCTTGGATGGTGCCCATTACTTAACATTTAAAACACAACAAATTCTTGCACCCAGGTCAGTTTGCACCCAAGTTTGCACCCAAAGGACATCACACGTAGGGCAGGGTGACAGTCACGCTGTGGCCGAGCCGAGGGGGTCTCAGCACCCCCAGACAGGGACTGGATCGGAGCGTGTGTGGCAGCTCAATGGCAGCGCTGACGTTTCCGTTGGCATCCCAGGCACGAGCCGTGGGAACGCTGCCCCACCAGAACTTATCGGGCAGCTGGGGCCCTGCAGATAAAGCCCATCGCTACCACCGAATGCGATTGTTCATTAACTGCACTTAACCTCCACGTCAAAGAACCTGCTGTATCTATAATTTCTTTCAGCAAGCGTCCAGAAGCGTTAACAACAGGTTACCCTGCTGGAAGTGGGAGAGGCATGGAATTCCTAAGGAAAAAGGTAGACGCGCTTTCCTTGTGACCTTGCCGGCTTCTGAGTGCCGTGGGAAGCCTGACAGGTGATGGGATGCTTTAGCAACTCTTTGGGGTTTTCTGCATCCCCAGCAGTGGCTAAATAAGCAAAACATAATTAGGATAAAAGAGAATAATGTAGGGTAACAGCGTCTCAACAGTAGCGGAGAGACAAAGGGAAATTAAGCGCTAGAGGTTCCCTGTTTGCATTTCTTGCCGCAGTTTGTGTTCAGGGTCAAGTGCGGCTCTGCCGCTTTGTCACCCCCTGTCACCGGGGCACCAGCAGCTTGTCCCCACCATCTCATGTTAGGGCTCTCAGACTTTCAAAAACTAACTATTTCTATAACTACCAGTCTTATACCATTGAGATGAGAGACTCACATATATACAAATATAAATCAAATCCCTCAAGCTGGCCCTTCCCTACAGAAAATGAGCAAATTCCCAGAACCAGCAGCTTTCCAGCAAGGTCCCGTCCATTCGATACAACCCCAACCACCGGCTGCTCTCCGGGCGCCGCGGCGTCGGGCGCTGGATCCACCTGGGAGACCCAGCCCGGACACGAGAACAGAATTTACACGGTGAGGGTGGGGAGACCCTGGCGCAGGTTGCCCAGAGAAGTGGTTGGAGAAGATCATGGAGTCCAAGTGTCACCGCACCCCATGTCCCTGAGAACCTCATCTCCAGGGACGGTGACTCCACCACTGCCCTGGGCAGCCTGTTAGTGCCCGTTTATGGAGCAAATATGCCCCAGCTCCAGAGCCGGGCTGGCTCGCCCCGAGTGCGGAGGGACCAGCAGCACCCTTGGCTGTGTGAGCTGCGATGGCCCCGTCGCCACCCAGCCCCGAGTCTTTCCTGCCTCGTGCTTTTGATCTATAAAGCTCCACTTGTCAGCAGCGACCCGGCCACGTCTCCGTGCATTTCAGTATGCGCGGGGAGCCCTTCAGGAATGTCAGTTTGCATTTGGGCCTGAGCCTTGTTAACCTTGACCCCCCCGGCCTGAGCTCAGACGGTTGGATCAGGCGCAGACAGCCTGCGAGTGCTCCGCGCTCATTCGGGATGGCTCGGGAGGTTATTCAGGGCAGGTGCTTCAGCTCCAAAATGAATACATGCAGCTAAGCCCTCCGCTTTTTTCTCTCAAGTGTGTGCGTGAGTGTATTTCAAGAGCTAGAGAGACACATTAGGACACACACAGGAGTCAGGCAGCAATACATTTGGAGAGGATGCCTGCTCTGGCTATTAAAAACGAACAGACTCCAGCACTGTGCATTTTCCAATTACGTTTATTTGTTTTCCGTAGCCCACTGACACAGCTGGATCTGGCAATGGAGCAGATTCATTTTTTCCCCTTAAAGTGTCTATGTGACATCAAGTCAAGGATAACACTGTAGTCAAAGGCATTCAGAGAGGGCAGCAGCAGCAGAAGCGATGGGGGGTGCTGGGAGGAGGCTGCAGAGCGGGCAGGGAGCACCTTCCCTCCCGAGACGGGGCGCAGACACGCATGTCACCTTTTTGGTTCTCTGTACCGGACAAACACAGCACCATGCAACACGATCCGCAGCTGGACGAGGGTGGAGAGCAGGGTGCGCAGTGACCGCAGCCTGCGTGCTTGGAGCGACGTTCCCGGAGCGCAGCTGCCGCGGCGGGGCGGCCGCGCGGTGCACCGGGCTGAGCAGGGGACACCGGCTCCCGGGTGGCGTTTGCTTGCTGGAGGGGACCACAGTTCTCAGGATGCGTCTATGGAACAGACCTCTCCCTCGGAGCCAGATCCACTCTGCTGCGTTTCAAATGGAGTCCGAGGATCTAAAACACGGCATAAAGAGCCACCTCTAGCTGTTTTCTTTGCAGATGGACTGCCGTGGTGTCTCGAGATGTTAAGGTTCCTTCCCTCGCAGCGACTTGCTGTCCAGCCAAGCTGAAGGCAGCGCCACCTCACACATCGTTTCTCTTCTAAAGGAAGATGAGAAGAACACCTTCTCCTGATCGTGCTCCGCCGACAGCAATTCCACCCCCCATCCAAGCCACGGGGACAGGAGGGTGACACACACCAGTCACAGACCTCGCGGCACCTGAACGCTCCTCCGCCCAGCGGTTCCCTCACCCCAAGCAATCCGCACAGCAGCAACCAAGCCAGAAGTCTCCACGGTGCGGGGACGACTCGTGCACCCCGGTTTGCAGCCGGGACCTTTGCTCAGCCCTAGAGGCCGAGGGAAGGGCTTTGGCAAGGCGGGCTGGCTCCTGCAGCCACGCCGTGCCCTCGTCTCCGCCAGTTACTGTACAAAATGGACAACACGCACACGTTATTTACAGCCCATTCTTCTTTCACATGATGGAGCAGCTCTTGGCTCGGTCTTTCCTGATCTCTGTGTCGTTCAGCAAGTCCGTCCTGCCGGGCATCTGTGACGCCCGCTTCAGTCCCCGCTTGGAGTTGCTGCGCTTCAAGTTCTTGTGCACCCTGTTGACCGAGGCGAGCGTGGTCACGTGGAACACGTCCCGCACGCTGTTCTCCGAGACCTTGGAGGAGCACTCTGCGTACGCCACCGCGCCGATCTGCCGCGCCAGCGCGCTGCCCTGCGGCCACAGAGTCACAGAGTGTCAGGGGTGGAAGGGACCTCAAAGCTCATCCAGTGCAATCCCCCCATGGAGCAGGAACACCCAGCTGAGGTTACACAGGAAGGTGTCCAGGCGGGTTGGAATGTCTGCACAGAAGGAGACTCCACAACCTCCCTGGGCAGCCTGGGCCAGGCTCTGCCACCCTCACCAGGAACAAGTTTCTTCTCACATTTAAGTGGAACCTCCTGTGTTCCAGTTTGCACCCATTACCCCTTGTCCTGTCACTGGTTGTCACTGAGAAGAGCCTGGCTCCATCCTCCTGACACTCCCCCTTTCCATATTGATCCCCATGAATGAGTCCCCCCTCAGTGTCCTCTTGTCCAGCTCCAGAGCCCCAGCTCCCTCAGCCTTTCCTCACACGGGAGATGCTCCACTCCCTCCAGCATCTTGGTGGCTGCGCTGGACTCTCTGCAGCAGTTCCCTGTCCTGCTGGAACTGAGGGGCCACAACTGGACACAAGATTCCAGGTGTGGTCTCCCCAGGGCAGAGCAGAGGGGCAGGAGAACCTCTCTGACCTACTGACCACCCCTTCTAACCCACCCCAGGTCCCATTGGCTTCCTGGCCACAAGGGCCCAGTGCTGGCTCATGGTCACCCTGCTGTCCCCAGGACCCCCAGGTCTCTTTCCCCTACGCTGCTCTCTAATAGGTCATTCCCCAACGTACACTGGAACCTGGGGCTGTTCCAGAGAGAGCAGGGGGGAAATGGGAGAAAATTAGGAGAGCAGCGGAGTGCAAGAGCATCCTTTCATGTCTGTAAATGAAGTGCAAACAACTGTGAGAGCACCAAACATGAGGGTGTCCTCCCGAGCTCCTGCGTGATGGACCCTGAATCGCTTTCACAACTAAAGTGGTGTCACCCCTGCAGCTGAGGGCCTGGACAACCCTCTCATCATCTGGGACCTGTTCCATATAACCATGAGCCAAGACCAAACCGGCTTCAGACCAAGCCCTGCTGAGATACAAAAGGCCCCACTTCGCCTCCCTGCGCCCCTGGCCACCGCGGCTCCCACACACCTGCTCGTGCGTCACGGGGATGAGGCGCTGCTTGGAGAGCTCCCGGAGCGTGTTCAGGTCCGTCCGCATGTCCAGCTTGCAGCCGACCAGGACAATCTTCGCGTTGGGGCAGAACTCCTGAGTTTCTCCTTGCCACTGTGGGGGAGACAAGAGGGAGAAGGTGCTCGTGTGTACGAGATGCTTCAAGACGCCCAGCGGCACCTCCAGGTCAAGTTAACTTGGGCAGCAAGGGGGTCAAGGTTGGAACAAGGGGAATCACGGGGTGTCAGTTCCTCACTCCCAACCCCTTTCCAACCAGGACATGAGCCCCCGGACCTGGAGGGAAGGACAGGAGAGTTGTGCCACTATTTCCTACCGGAGAGCATCACACAGCCAAACACCTCCATAGAACCACAGAATGATTTTGGTTGGAAAAGCCCCTCAAGATCATCGAGTCCAACCATTAACCCAACCCCAGCACTAACCCGTGTCCCTGAGAACCTCACATGGGGCTCTCTGGTCTATGGAGAGAGGTGGGACCCTCTTCTCCCATCACCGAAACCTCAGGGAGCCTGAGATTTGCTGCACTATCAAGACTTGTCAGAGCAAAAGCACCACCCCACAAAAACCTGCCTTGTGCGCCATGAAGAGCTGCTTGTTCGCATTTGCTCGGCTGGCTCCTTCCCTTCAGCCGTCCGCGCTGTACGGGCAGCCCAGCCATCGGAAGGGCAGCATAACAAAGATTTCCTCTGCTGAATTAGCATTTTTGCCTGAGGCTTGAATAGGGAGGGTTATTTTCCTTATTTGCCTGCTGTCAAAAGCTAAAACCCATTTCAACTTCATGGTGTCTTAAGAATTTTCCTCACCTCTACAGGCTGCAAGCCTGCACCAAAGGAAACAAGGCATCTACTCAGAGGCACTTAAGAAATCCCCTGTGATTTAGGGTTTATTTTAAGTCACTGTATCAAAAAACATTCCCTAACAGTACTCACAGCATCTGCGAAGCTGCACGGAGAAGACTGAGCAGCGCGGTCTCACTTGAACAGTGCATGGAGAAATATAGTAAATCCCAGCCCCATCTAATTATTGGTGGGTTTGCAACTCATTAAGGTATAAGCAATTTGCCTGCATTATTATTCTGCTGACTCCCAAGCTGAGCAGGGGATTCTTTCAGTCCACGTGAAACCCGCCTCCCTCCAGCCGGCACGTTTGGATCTGCCTTGGAAACAAACACTGAGCCATTGACCACGTTCTCTGAAGGGTCTTTGTCCCCTCACCAGGACACTTCTGAGACACAGACCCACTTCTCAGCCCTCCCAGCAGCTGAGTAAGAGGCACTTGCTTCAGCACATTTGGCAAGATGTGGAGAGGCCAAGAGGGCAGCCGGCACAATGGGACTTGTTCAGACCGTGGCCGGTGCTGCCCCGGCAGCCTGGGGCTCGCTGGGGAGAGCAGCGACAGGAATCCCTGCTCTGTAGTGGCTTTTCACGCCTCGCTGTCTCACAGAGCTTCACAAACGAGGCGGCAGCCAAGGCTCGCGCTGGGACCGGCTGCAGCTGGCAGCGAGCTCTGCAGCCCTGCTGCATGGCGGGGAGAGCACGGCCAGCCCCATCCGAGCACCATCAGCCCCATCTGAGCACGACCATCCTCACCTGAGCACCATTATCCCCATCTGAGCATGACCATCCTCACCTGAGCACCATTATCCCCATCTGAGCACGACCATCCTCACCTGAGCATGACCATCCTCACCTGAGCACCACCATCCCCATCTGAGCATGACCATCCTCACCTGAGCACCATTACCCCCATCTGAGCATGACCATCCTCACCTGAGCACGACCATCCCCATCTGAGCACCACCATCCTCATCTGAGCACCATCAGCCCCATCTGAGCATGACCATCCTCACCTGAGCACCACCATCCTCACCTGAGCATGACCATCCTCACCTGAGCACCACCATCCCCATCTGAGCACCACCATCCATATTTGAACATGACCATCCCCATCTGAGCACGACCATCCTCACCTGAGCACCACCATTCCCATCTGAGCATGACAATCCCCATCTGAGCCCAATCAGCCCTACCTGAGCATGACCATCCTCACCTGAGCACACAAACTCCAGCCAAGGCTTGGCCACAGGGCCAGAGCTTTGAGCCCTAAGAGAGCAGGGACCCCCACGCAGCCCAGAGGACCCGTCTCGCCAGCGGGCACTCACCTTCTTGAGCACACTGTCCAGGGTCTCCGGGCGGCTGATGTCAAAGCAGATGAGCACGGCGTCCGAGTCCGGGTAGGCCAAGGGACGGACGTTATCGTAGTACGCCGAGCCTGTGGAGAGGAGCGGGGAGACCGGTGAGCACAAAGTCTCATCCCACCCACTGTTCCATCACCAAATGGGAAACTGGGACCCCCCAGCCCGCTCCTCAATTCCAGTAAGAACCGGAGACATCACCACACGACGCAAACCGCTCCATAGACATGAAGGACATCAACTCAAGCTTTCGACCAACACCATTAGGTTCAGCAGTTTGCTCTGCAGAGGATTCGGTTCCTTTTGTTTCGACGCAGAAGCCAGAGGTTTTGTCCTTGTGCTCTTACATTGCAGCGTGGAAATAAATGCAAGTTTTGCATCTCTCCCCCTTCCTAATTCACATCTGGGGAGAGGCGATGGGGCTGTGCTGGCTCGTGGCAGAGGGAGCTCGGAAGGGCTGTGACACCACAGAGCAGCACATCCCGCTCTATATCCCATCACTTCTCACGCTGTTGCGGTGCTGTTAATGCTGGAAAGGTGTGGCTGAGTCAAGCCAGGGAATGCTGCTGCTATTTTTCATCCTCTCTTGCTCTCTTGATACGGGAGAGTTTGCTCACATAGATTGCAAGATTTCAAGACAAGTATAAAAAACAAACCAAACATTGCCTTTTGCTCCGGATTTGTGCTGGGAACAGCCAGACGGATTCTTTTGGGTACATAAGCGATGTGACGGGATCTGGTGAACAAGCTCTAGATTGGAGGGGATGATTCTGCACTCTGCAGGGCTGCTGGATGAGCAGGCGGAGCGCCCAGGCCAAATTCTGCACAGCATGCACGCACACACCTTCTATGCGAAATTCGGGTGCTAAACTCATTGTCCCACGATGGTTTTTTATTTGAGGTGCATTCCGTGTGCGATTGTAGGTGCCTCAGTGAACAGTAATGGAGCAATCGGCTCGTCGCTACTTAAAAACACCCTTTTGGTTTTATATTTGGCTTAAACTTCCTGGAGGGATGAGAAGCAGATGTTTATTTATGAGAAGGGGAAGCAGAGACACCAGAGTCCTTGTTGAATTTGCCTTCTCCGAAAGGACCGGCCACCCCGAGGCCAAGGAAACCGGACGCGTTTCCTGCCCCGGCCCCTCGGGACCCCCGGCCCCGGCTCTTTCCCACCGGGCGGAGGGTGGGGGACACGGCCAGGGGGTCGGGTGGCTCCTCGATAAGCTCAGCACCTGATGAATTATGGATGACGGTGGCTTATGTTTCCGGGAGGATGGGAACCTGCCTGGATGAGCGCGAGAGGAGAACGGGCTGATTCTCCGCAGAGCTCTGGTCTGCATGGGGGGTCACGAGTGACGTGAAGCAGAGAGGGGACACAGAGCCCCCAGCACACACCAATTGCTTTGCAAACACCCCAGATTCCTCTGCAAGACTCATCCAGGAGAGCAGACATGGCCACAACCGCTTCTTCCTCAGCCCAGAGCCCCCTGGGGCTGAGATGTGTCCCCATGTGCTCCAGACACTAGTCACCCACCCTCCCCTTGAGACCAGCTCACAGCAAGACCCAAGGGCAGCCCCCACTGGGACCTTCACGTGGAGCACACGCAGCCCCCACTGCTCTCAAGCCCCCCGGGATTCCATGTGCAGCAAAATCATGTCTGGGTATCTCCAGCTCGTACACGCAGCAAAGGCACCTGCACCCCCTGGTCCCATCAGTGAGACAAGCCGCAGCCCAGGCCTCTGTCCCTGCAAAATCACCGGGAGGAGACGCAGTTGGGACCCAGCACGGAGCCCGATCTCTGCAGAGCTCAGCTCTTCCTAGCGGGAAAGTCACGTTCCCCGCATGGAAAGGAGCCGTTCCCTGCGGTGCCTTGGCCAGCGCTGCGGACAGGCTGGCACATGAGAGAGCCAGGGCCACCCTGTGTCCCAGGTGTGGAGACTTCTGACCTCGCTGCAGGCTCCAAAGCTGCTCCAGTTCACGCCTGGCAGAGCTGGTGCCACCGAATCGCTCCCCACCACGCGCCAGCAGCCCGGCAGGTGACCCAGTGCCCGCCGAGGACGAGGCCGTGTTCGGAGGCAGCGCTGAGCTCCCCTTTGAGCTGAGCTTTGAGCCTTGTGCCTGGTGGGGATTCCACGGAATCCCAGGGTGGTTGGGTTGCAGGGACCCCGTGGATCCGCAGCCCACCTGCTCACGCCGGGTCACAGAGCAGATCACACGGGGTCGTGTCCACGTGGGTTTGATGTCTCCAGAGTTTCCTGGATGGGCTGTGAGGTCCAGCACCGATCTGCATGTTTGGGTTTGCTGGGTCCTTTCTCCCAGCCGTGCTCGCTCCCCCATGCACATAAGGTCATCTCCTTCCAGACACACAGCAGAGGAAGCGGTTCCCACACACATCCTCTCCCTGCAGCTCCTCAGCTTTACATAAACACTGCAGATAAACCTGCCCCCTCCCAGCCCAGGAATGCTCCTTTTGTAGAGGTGGTTTTGGCTCCATTCAGCACAGACATTGCCACAGCAAACTGTATCATAGCAACCTGCAGCTCCCTTCCGCAGCCAGCCAGCATCTCCAGCACCTCCGGGAGAGCTGCAGCCGCTCCAGCCCGCAGAGCCACCACCGTCCCCACCGAACCGCCAGCGTCCCCACCGCAGTGCCAGGGACGGGGCTGGCACCCCCTGGGGCCGCGGGAGCAAAGTGCCCCGTGCTGGCAGGAGGAGGCGAGGTAAGGGATGCACTAGCTCAGGAGCCTCATTTTCTTAACAAGATCAAAATTGCCTTCATGTTCATTAACTTTCTGCTCCAACTCCAAAGCGCAGGAGCAGCCCCTGGCACCTTCGCTGTGAGTTCAGCTCAGCAGCTGCTCTGGCAGCGGGTAGAATCGCAGCATAGTTTGGGTTGTAGGGACCTTAAAGCTCCCCCAGTGCCCCCCTGCCATGAGCAGGGACATCGTCACCAGCTCAGGGTGCTCAGAGCCCCGTCCAGCCTGGCCTGGGATGTCTCAGGGATGGTTCATCCACCGCCTCTCTGGGTACCAGCCAGCACAGAAGCTTCTGTCCCCAGCCCTGGAGAGCGATGGAGCCGATGGGGAGAGCTCCCAACTCGGGTAACCTCCAGCTTTCTTCGGAGGCGTCTCTACTGAATCAGGAGATTGTTTGGCGGATGACTCTTTGCATCTCTTAATTTCTCATGGAGTACAACAGTTAAAGAAAAACCCCAAACACAAAAAAGCCTCAGTTCCCTCAACTCCAGGTCCTCAGTTTTATTGATTCCGAGCACTCAGCGCCTTTCAGATACTCCAGGAATACACCCTGGAGACCCCAAGTCTGGCACTTCCATCCACCCCCAAGGCTCGTGTGGCTGCAGACCCGGCCTCCCCCCCCCCGTGAGTCACCCTGCGCTTGGCACCCAGGTCTGCGAGAAACAGGACCCATGCGCAGCTGTTCACGATTAAAGAGAAAATGGGAGCAAGCCAGAAACCGGCTTAAAAATAAAATCCACGTGGTTGTGTCTGAAATACTGGGGTGGATGCAGCCCTGAGTAGCTCCTCTCATCGTTTGGCAGCCCCCCATGGCACCGTGACTCAGAGACGCCGCTCTGGGGCATCTGAAATGTGCTGTTTCATCTATACCAACATAGCGTTCATCTTCATTTGTTCCTTATTAGATGTTCTGAGAGATAATGAGCCCCCTCGCACGGGCACCCTCCATCCAACAACAGCACGTTACAAACCAGGAGGGCAGATCTGCATGCAGGGCCACGATCTGCTCTGCGAGGGGCTCCGCGGCCCCAGCAACTCTGGCTGGAACACAGACCAGCGCTGCCAGCACCGACATTTTCCAGCACGGCGCTCGTCTCGGAGGGCTCGCTGTGAACTCTCCCCGCAGACCCAGCAACGCTGCGGCACACGCTGCTTTCTGCAGGGACGGCCAAGAACATCCTTCATGGAATGACGCAGAAATTCAGCCCGGCTTTCTAGGGCGCTGCAGCGACAAGAGGAGCTTCGGGTTCCCTCCCCGCACGGCGGTGCCAGGCAAAAAGTGGCCTTTGGAGACTACAGAGGGTGTTTGCTTTGCTAGACACATCCCAGCATCGGTTCGGGTGGAGGACAAACCTATCAAAGCAGGACCAAGGTGCGGCTGCCTCAGCATCCCCTCCCATGCACAGCAAGAACCTGGTACCAGCAGCAGACACACAGACACTGTCCCTTCTGCTGCTGTGGGTCCAAATCACCCCTCACCGAGCTTCACCCGCCCTCCAGCACTTCCCAAAGTGGGGCTGAAACCCTGCGGAGCACCAGCACACCCTTCCTGAGCTCAGCCAGACCTTTCTGGAGCTGAATTCCCAGCTCCAAGAGGCTTTTTGTTGCAGAGAAATTTATCTGAGCGGCTGCCCTGTGTGCAGAGGGACGGTTCTGATGCTCTCAGTCGTACGGGTTAGTTTTAGGTCGCCCTGCGAGGAGCAGGGACTTGGACTTGATGATCCTTATGAGTCCCTTCCAACTTGTGATATTGCCCAATTCTCTGAGCCCCCTTCTTGCCTCCCCAAGCCGGGCAGGGGTCCCAACGAGCAGCTGGACCTGGCGTGGGAGGAGGATGCTCCTCTTCAATCACCACAGGCTTTCCCCACACCAGCGCTCCAGACCTCGTTAATATTACATGAGGTGCCAGTGAATGTAATGGCTTTCATGATTAGTTGTTCCATCTGCCAGGGCAGATGATGATGAAGGTGGTAATAATAATAATAATATATTTTATTTATATCACACCTTTAAGGTTGAAAATGAAATCTCAGTCCAACTCACAGACGTGCCGCTCCTGGGTTGGACTGTGGGGACGCAGAGAGATGGGGATGGGGACGGAACAAGGTGGGTGCCCCCCAGCCCTGC
The DNA here is from genome assembly GCF_964273445.1 of Streptopelia decaocto. Taxonomy (NCBI): domain Eukaryota; kingdom Metazoa; phylum Chordata; class Aves; order Columbiformes; family Columbidae; genus Streptopelia; species Streptopelia decaocto. The sequence goes on along the minus strand of NC_138677.1, from coordinate 6,007,582 downwards.
CCCAAACCCGGAGCCCCAGCTCCAGGGTGAGGCTGTGAGCAGGCTCTGCCAATGCAGGCAGCTATTTGCATGAAAAAGGCAGAAATTCCCCGTTCCAGCCCGGCTATTGTCTGCTCCCAGGGCCCAGCAAGGGGAAAGGATAAAAACACTGGATTGAAAACCTGGCCCTGAATGAAAAGGCAGAAGTGGCAGCTGCCCCAGCCCCGCGCAGAGCCCGGGCCGGTCCCCATGGTGAGCCCGCAAAAATCTCAGCTGGTGCCTGAGCCGTCCCGGAGCTCCAGCGCTGCCGCTTCCTCTGCAGATGCGACCAGAGGG